>NC_065557.1:19113755-19744380 GCF_022605725.1 Anthonomus grandis grandis
GATTTTTTTATTTTACGAAAATCATAGATAACCTGGTTCTCTTTAAAAATGTAAAAAAAAAAAATTGGTTGTTATGCGAAATTTAAAGAAAAATGCAATTTTAAAATTTAAGATGGCAATTACGCCCTCTGGTGGTAATTTTTAGAACTTGAAAATATTTTCCAACGATTTTTCATGACCGATTTACCTAATAATTTTTTTTTTTTAATTTTTTTTACGAATAGTTCCCGAGATATGGCCGAGGAACAGTCTTATTGGGTCACCCTGTACATCTGTGTATCAGCAAGCCACAGTGGCTAGCACATTTATATAGCTTATATGACTTATCTTGGAATGGTATGTCGGCCATCTTCTTTGGCAAAATTGACAGAAATGACGTGCTTGACATTGACTGATGGAACATTATTTTTCATATCGTTTGAGTTTGTTTTTCAATGTATGGCGTAAGCGAGGGTTGGGTTTGTTTTAAGGATGCTATTTTAAATTAATTACTTTTGTGTGTGTAAATTAATTACACTTTTATTTTAAAGTGCCTCTTTCAATACCAGGAGTAATGGTTTAATAGATTTACAGCAATTCCATGTTAACCCTCAGCTACTATCGATGGGTCCTGAGGACCCAACGAGTTTTTTATTTTGTCATATTTCTTAGGAATTTTATTTTTGCGGGTTGTCCGTCCCTGTACTCTCCTACTATATGAATTGTTTCGCAATGCAAGTAAACACGCGTCAGTCAGATTTAGCGGTGCTAAGCAGTAGGTCGATCGTCAGCAGTGAATTTGTGAACATAGTTTTAATAATTTATCTCCTAGTTTGTGTCAGAACAAGGTGTTATTTTTTTAGTGTTTGAATATTGAACAGGTAGGTGATTTTTTTGTTCTACATTATACGGGTAAGGGTTAAAAAATTGGCTCAAAACTATTACAGTAACCTACATAGTTATTTCAAGTTTTTCATATACAGGGTGTTCTCGACTCTCTAGGTTATTAGGTTTTTTTTGTATAAAGCAATGAATGATGGACGACGAGCAGTTTTGGGAAGAAGATGCTGTGGATGAAAATTCCGACCAGGAGGATGAATCGAATAATACGGTTTTGAACGAAGTTACTATATTGGAAGAACTAGAGACCTTTGCCGATCAGAGTGACCTGGATGATGACGAGGAAATTTAATTACTGTTACGCGCACACCAGCTCATAATTTAATTACTGTTTTACCAGGACTTAGAGGGACTGCTCGAAATGATCCTCCGTCAACACCCCACGAGGCTTGGCGTTTACTGCTAACTGATGATATGCTGAGAAAAGTAGTTACTTATACTAAGATAAAAATAGATATGTGTCGAGAAAAATATCGAAAGTTTCGAAGGTACCCATATTCAAAAAAAAAATGTAGACCTGCATTTACGAACGATACCACCTTATCCGAAATGAGAGCATTTTTGGGCCTCTTATATTTACAAGGAATTTTTAGGTCCGGTCATGAGGACATTAGGTCAATGTGGGCGACAGATGGAACTGGGAGGCCTATTTTTCGAGCCACAATGAGCCTTGCTTGGTTTTCATTTCTATTAAGTTGTGTCAGGTTTGATGACGTTACTTCTAGAAAAGAAAGGATTAAAATAAATAAATTGGCTGCAATATCAGAGCTTTTTGTTGAAGTAAGAAATTCTAAGTTATCCTTTAGCCCCGGATATTATCTAACAGTTGATGAGATGCTAATACTGTTTTGGGGTAAATGTTCGTTTCGAATGTTTCGAATGTATTCCCAACAAACCGGCCAAATATGGCATTAAAGTTCAAATTTTGGCAGACGCAAAGACTCATTATATGGTGAATGCAGAAATATATTCCGGTGCTGAAATAAAAACCGTTGAACCGAAATCTAAGCTATCCAATCCAACAAGAGTTGTTTTACGACTAGCGCAGTGTATTGAAGGCACTAAAAGAAATATAACTGGGGACAACTGGTATAGCTCAGTTTAACTTCTTGAAGCACTTAAAGACAAAAAATTGACATATGTTGGGACATTAATGGAAAATAAAAGAGCCATACCTCCTGAATTTTTGCCTCATAAGAACAGACCTGTTCATTCTTCAATTTTTGGATTTTCTTCATCTAATACCATAGTCTCTCACGTACCAAAAAAAGGAAAAAGTGTCATTTTACATTCCAGCATGCACCACAGCTCTTCAATAAACCAGGATACACTAAAGCCAGAAATCATTCATTTCTGTAACGAAACAAAACCAGAAGTAGATGCTTTAGATGCAAAGTGTGCATTATACTCAACATCGAGAAGAACAAATCGCTGGCCAGTAGCCATTTTTCATGTAATTTTAAATATTGCCAGTGTCAATTCTCGGGTAATATATATACCAATTATCAAATGGTGGTGAAGAAATTCCACGATATAACTTCATCAAACAACTTGGAATGCTGTTAATTGACGAACATTTGCGTTCTAGAATGGACAACCCTAAGGTGCCCTTGAAAATCCGCAATCTTATAGCTGATATTTTGCACATCGAAATTCCAGTTGAAGAGGTAGTCACAGAACCTACAATCAAGAGCAAACGGAAAAGATGTCGCATGTGTCCCGCCAAAAAGGACAGAAAGACAGTCATTAAATGTGATGTTTGCAAAACACCAATTTGTATCAGTGTTGCAAAAAAAATTGTCCTAAATGTTTAGATAAGTAGATTTGTTATTTTTTTATGCTAGTAGGTTTGTTTTACTATTTTCGGTAATAAAAATTAAGATTTTTTTGAATTTTTTTATTTTTTTCATACAGTGGGTCCTGGAGACTCGTCGATAGTACCAGTGTAATTACAATTGCTCGATAGTAGCTGAGGGTTAAGGGTAGGAAAATGTATCAAGACGGTTCACTTTTCAAATATTTAATATTTACCTTGATCATTACAAATACATGTCTCACCCCTCGTTTTTTTCTCAACCAAAACATAGATCGAACTATAAATACTTATTCTGTAAGAGTATAAACATTTTAAATGTTTCTGATAAACAGTAATAAAAGATTTGCTCAATTTAATTCAGACGCCATTACAAGAAGATATGCAATGAACATTTTATTAAGATTTTGAGTTACATAATTTGTTCTGATCACTTTTCTTATACTGCTGATACTAAACGTTTATTTTGTCATTACTTTAAACATGACTGAACCACTTAGCAAATTTATTTAGATGGTTTACACTGCCTATTTTTTAATTTTAGTTCATGATCATATCATACTCCTTTCTATGTTCATTGGAGACTGAGATTTTGAGTCTAAGAGAGCTGAGCACTCAAAATGGATCAAAGTGAAAGTTTTTGTTATAACTTGTTTTTTATTTTCTGTAGGCATTTGTCTTTCAATAAAGTACCTTTTTTAAATATTAAGCTCCAAGTTATGTTGTTAGTATTATGAGAGGCAATATCAACAAATATATATTATATATATTTGTTGTATATGATATATGCTATACTATAAATTGTTTTCATTCTCAAAGAATTTATTTTGTATTGCAGATATTTATATTATTTTTTTATAATATTTTGTTATAGATTTTTTCATTAGTTTTTAAAATCTGTTTGATTTTTCTTTAGAAAACAGAAAAAAGTATACCGGGTGACACAGGAAAAAGGGAACACTTAATTAATTTTTTAAATTTTCAAGATAAACAAATCAATTTTAGTTTTCCATTATTTTATGTCCCTTCCGGTTTAACAGTAAGTGATAATCATTTTTTTTAATTTAAATGCGACAATTGGTATATTATTACGTATTTTGATAGAAAATAATATTCTGAGAATAATTATACCGCATTTTGAAACTTTTATACTTGTAGAAAAAATCTTTTTTTTTTTTAATTTTTGAACTAGGGTGCCACGAATGCATTGAAAATTTTAATTTTTATTCAAGTGGTCGCAGAAAATATTATTCTACAACCCCTCTTTAAAATTTTCAAACCAGTATTTTTGGCATTTACTTACTCGCAGCCTCCTACTCAAGAAATCAAAGCCTTCTGTGTTTTTTTATAAATTAAATACGTTTATTTATATGATTTATTTTTTTTCTTTTTTTAGGCTTTTTATTAACCAATTTAAAAAATATAATCATATCAAATTATTGAAAAAAAAAAATGCATTTCAAAAGTGGTTGTTCCCGATAACGTGCTATTTAAAAAAATCAAGTAAATGCCACAATTATTGGTTTCGACATTATAAATATACGTGTAAAAGATTTAAGTCATAAAATGCAATTAAAATTATTTTTCCGTGATTACTTAATTAAAAAGTAAAACCTTCAAGGCATTCACGTCACCCTAATTTAAAATGAAAAAAAAATTATATTTTCTATCAGTATAAAACAAAAAGTATCAAATGCAGTGTCATTGTTCTCAGAATATTATTTTCTATTGAAAGACGTAATAATATACCAAGTGTCTCATTTGAAATAAGAAAGTTAGTGTCACTTCCAAATAAACCGGAAATAACGGGCAACAACTGAATTTGTCAAAATATGCTTTTACAACAGTTTCATCAATACACCAAATTTCATTTGTTTATCTTGAAGAGTAAAATAGTTATGAAGTGTTCCCTTTTTCCTGTGTCACCCGGTATATTAACCAAAGATAATTTATTCAGCAGTGAAATTAAGATTTTTTTTAGAACGAATATTATTACAAATTTTCATAGAATATTTAATTTAGGTGTCGGTATATTTTATATAGATATTCTTTTAATTTGCGTAGGTTTAGTAAATTGATGTTAGGACTTATGTCTTTAATTGTCTGCTAGTTGAACTATATACTTATAAAATGTTGGGTCACAATGATGAAGAGCAGAATCTACACTGCTGAAATCTTAATTTGTCGGCCTTTTATATGCATATATAGTTTTGTATTTTACTTATAAATATTTTATGTATTGAATTTTTGCAAATTAAAAACTTTTTTATTATGTTACTATCCTCTATTGAATCTATGTTTGTGTTAGTACAATGGTAATGTATTTAGATGTATGATAAGACAACAATACAAAAATCTTCACAATCGGTTTGGGTTGGTGTAGATCAGTGCCAAAAAAATACATTAAACATTTTTAGATTAATTCTATTTTATATAACGTCTGTTATAATAAATTATTATATATTATATGTATATAATTTTAAGTAATTATTTTTTTAGGAAAATTAAATAATAAATGAATTAAAGAAATACATTGTTTTATTTTAATTTTGAAATTGGTGATATGTAGTATGCTATTGTTTACTGATTATTGCAGTTCATTAACTCGTTTAGATATTTATATATGTAAAACAAGCTGAAGAATTTTATCTTACCTTAATTTGATGCTATCACAAACACCTAATCAAATAGTAACCTTTCTCATTAGGCGTTTGCTTTAGATATTGCGATTAAATAACAAACATATTATGAGATTTATTATGAAATTAAATTTGATTTTCGCGCCTTAATTTGGCCACACCTTTCTACCGTTTTGATTGATCCATTTAGGCACGCCAAACTGTTAAATCTCGTAATTCCAACAGTTTCCGTTGCGAGGCGTGAGGACGCTAGCAGATTTGTTGATCAATTTGTATGCAACCATCACTTCTCTATAGTTTTGTGATTTCTAGTACGGTCAACCGCGTAAAGGGTGTTTTTAAGGAGTTTTAAATGCCTTCTCCTATTAAAAAATGACGCCAACTGTGAAATACGCGGCGTGATACGTTCTTTAACACTGACCTGAAATCAGCTGACATTCATCATCAAACTTATGGTAAAAACATTATAAATGATGGGATCCTACGGAAATGGTTGAGAGCTTTTGAGACGGCTGTACGAATGTGTATAACGAGGAACGAATTGGACGAACTTCACTCATTAATGATGACTTGGAGCAAAATTGGGAGTGTTGCTTGTAGAGTTCTTACTTCAATGTGAAACAGTAAATGCGGGATCTTATTGTCAGACCTTAAGAAATTTCCGTCGAGCAATTCAAAACATGATGAGTATCGTTTTGCTCTATGACAGTGCTTGACCCCACACAGAAAATGAATCACGAAAACTGATAAACCGCTTATTTTGCTGGGAACAATCTGATCATCCACCATATAGCCTCAGATCTTGCATTCAGTGATTGCCATTTATTCTTGAAGAAGCATCTGGAGGTCAACGCCATGACGAAGCTGATGATGGCCGTGCAGCAATGGTTATCTATCAGGCAGCAGATTTCTTTGAGGAAGGTTTTCAAAACCTGATTGTACGATATGAAAAATAGTTTAAGGTACAGGCTTTCATATAAACACTTCATATATATAGTTATTTTTCGAAACTCCAAAATGATACTTACTTTAAAAACATGCTTCATATATGTAAAAATCGTTACCTTAAAAAAACTCCAAAACTGTTGTTCTTACAAGAAGACTCTTGTTTGCACAAAGATTCATTCCGCCCTACTGGAATTAACAAGTATGGGAATAGGCTTGCAAAGAGCTCACTTCTGGCAAGAAGAAACAAACTCGCTTCCTGTACTGGAGGCTCGAGTTGACCGTGCCTCACCAATCTTTGCTTTCAACAAACCTCACACAATCAACATAAAGGGCGTTGGTATTAATTGGATGGCGATCTGAATAGCATTACTTATATATATCTATTCGGACGGTTTCAAAACTAAAACAGGTTCGGGCTACGGCGTATACTCCCAAGACCTCCAATTAAAGACAATACTAGCATTAGGCACTATGCCAAGTGTATGTCAAACCGAAATATATCACATAACCCTGACGGCAGACCAAATAATCGGTAGCACGCATACTACAGACCGGCAGCTCTTGCGCTCTCAACACTAAATCTCACGTCGAAACTAGTTTAGCAATGCCATCATAGACCCGTGGAACCTTCTTTTAAAAATAGAGTAAAAGTCGGCTGGATCAAGGAGCACCACCACAGAGGAAAGAAAATTGGATCAGTGACTCCTTTGCCGAGAGGGCCACCACTCTTTAACTAGTAAGGCCGGCAGACTTCGCGGATCTGATGTGGCGAATATCAAAGATCTAATTAAATCTCACGCTCACACGCTCTTGAAAAGGCGGTATACACTTTGCGATTGCCCTGCTCTTTCGTCAATAAGTAGCAGCTTTCTAGGCTTATCCCACCAATTCCTTGAAGAGATTAGGGAGTACCTTGGCGACGTAATTCGTGTACATTAACTCTCGTTAATGATTGGGCAGAATGACAACCTGAGGGAGAAGTTTTTTACTCCTTTATTAAAGAAGCACAATGGGTTCAGTGAGCTCTAAGTGCAGTGCTGCTTGCACCACCCTCTGGAATTACAGAAAATATGTTTTGGTACAGAACCTTTTTGCTGAAAAAACCAATCATCTTTCATCAGAAACCAAAATCAATAAAATTGTTATATGAGTTCTAAATATTTAAATTTTGATATAGCTTTTGACAATGTGCTCCCGCAAAACATAAACAAGCAAAGGTTTGGAGGTAAGACAGTCTACTTCCAGCAGTTTTTTGTTTTGACTAGCATATCCAATTTGTAATTTTCAATCAGTCTCCATATCGTTCTAACAGTTTTGGGCATTGGTAGATGTACCGTACAACTTAATTAGACTAGTTCAGGGTATCGCGCCCAGTTTAGATTTTTTTTAATGCCTTTGTGCTAAAATGCCATGTTTAGATTTACTTTTCTCTTTTTTGTGAATAACTGTAGGTCTTGTTAAGATTCACTGATAATGCGTTATCATTACATCATTTCTCCACTTTGAAAGTTCGGTTAATTATATAACTGATAGTATATTCCAACTCACCTAGAATTATAATAGTTATATCATCAGCGTACATTACTCTGAATATTCTCATTTACCTAATATAACGAATAAGCTGCTCCTTAATTTCCTATCCATTCTCTAATGAGTAAATGTTAAAGTTATAAAGAATTTAAGATGCTATTATCAGTTTTTATAAATAGAAAAATTTCAAAATAAATAATGCTAAATAAACTAGTACCACATTCTTTAGTAATTGTTTTTAATTTCGTCATACAGACGACTTTTTCCGATTTTGGTCTCTAATCACTCATTGCGTTCGTTTGTCACGCTCCTTTATTTTATAAATATTTTTAGACGCAGATTTTTCATTCAAAATTTAAAACATTGACCCTGAAGAAATACTTATAGCTTAACTATTTTTAATACTTCAATTTGTCGATGACTCAAAACCATATCGTGAATCCTGAGAAATATTTAAGTGCTAGTCACTTCTACTAGATGTCCTAAATGAGATTCAACTTTTGTGAATATACAAGCATATTTAAACCTTTTGGTATTTTATTATAAAAAGAGTGCAGACATATAATTTTGGTTTTTAATATAAAAAGATTTGACGTCTTTTAGAATTAAAAATCTTTAGGATAAGTATTTCACTATTTAAAATATAAATAAAGTAAATAATTATCACTCTAAAGAAATATGAGTAATATAACTGCATTGAACCGTTGGGGAGGATGTAACTTTTAGAAATATTGCTTAGTTAGTTACTTAATTCTCGCTTAATAAAAATAAACTCTTCAATACTACTTGCATAGTTTCGAACTTGCTAAAAACTTTGAACGCCTTGAATAAATATTGTTATAATTAACTGGTTACACTTATCCGCGAATATTTTTATTTATATATTATCAGTTCCCGTACGTTGATGCCGACAACTAATGTCTACGACGTCAAATACTGATAACAAAAACTGGAATAAAAAATATTTAATAAAGGTGAATTGCGCCATTGAGTAAACTAAAGAAATTCGTCAAGTAACAATAACGTCAAGAACTCCTCAAGTAACAATGATAACTATGAATTTTTTCATGAATTCTATATATAGTTCTATTTATTAACTAAATAACTGCTTTTACAAGAAAATTCATACTATTGTTAATGTTAGGAGTCTTAAATTATAAATGTGATATTTCGGTGTTTTTTTCAGTTCTCAGGCCAAAAAGATGTAATGGCATGAAGAGAAAAAGCAAATATATTTTTTTAAATTTTTAGCATGTTATATTTACATATTATTTTTTATTAAAACAGGCAAGGTTAACAATTTTTAAGACAAAAATTGTTTAACTAAATGGTTGAATAAGGTGCATGGAACTTCATAGAATTTCATTCATAGTTTCCATTAACGCCGGGTTAGCAGTGTTGTCTATGTAAGTATCTATATTTAAATTTCCCGGTAAGAAAAATATTTCAATTATCTGATCACTGTAATCCTCAGGATATATGAACTTCATGTTAGAATCTAGGAATTGTCATTGAGCAAAAATGAACATTTATTTGAGAAGCATTAACAAAATAGTCGAGGCCACTTACAATTATTTCGGATATAATTTAACAAATTCTAAACGTGCGGTAATTATCGTTACCATTAAATTCTTGAAAAAGTTGAGTTTTATTTGCGCTATTTATAATTTTCGAAATTCTTGTTAAGTGGTCCACAAAACTCCTATTACATTAAAATCTATTTTATGAATTCAAAATAACTTGACCCTGTATATGTTTTCAATCTGGTGATGGTGGTTAACAAAAGTTTTATAAAGTTTCAATTTATAAAGGCTTAAAAAATTGGCGTCATTTCGCTGGATTTATAAAAGATATATCAAGAAGAGATATGTAACCTTAATTAAACACGATTAGGCATTTACATACAAGAATAATTTGTAATATACACACACTCAACTCAAATTAGAGAGCCATTATTACGTTTTTGGTAACTGTTGGAGATAGAAAAATGTTTAAATAAGTGAATTGTAGCAAATTTTATCTTACTCGTAGCAAGAAACCCTATAGGCATATCAAAGTAAATCTGAGAGTATTCTAAGCTCGTCAAATGGTAAATAGCCCAATAGTAAATCGCATATTTTGCTACAATGAAATCAGGAAATGTGTGAAAGTAGTAAAGAAAGTTATTGTTTTTAATATATTAAGTCTACTCTTAGTCCTTCTCCAGAATTAATTAACTATTTTTAGAAAAAGATTCAAAAATAGTAATATTTTTTTCTGACAACCTTTTGTGACGGTTTCCTTAACAACATATATATTTTAATACTCCCTACATGTGCAAAATCTTATAATTTTTAAGAAACAGGCTGCATTTTTTAAATTTATACACATTATTCCATACATATTTTTCTTAAAAAATTTACTGGTAAAAATTATTGTTTATTAAAAATCTTTTTAACTGGTGCTCTTTAGATATTGCGATTAAAAAAGACTAATAAGATTTCTTATCAAATGAAATTTGATTTTGCCGCCTTAATTTAGCCTTTCTGCCATCCTGATTGGTCAAATTAACCAAGCATAAATGTCCAACTGTCAAATTAATTGTAATAGCTTCCGTTGCCAAGCGGGAGGTCGCTACCAAATCTGTCACGGAAATTTCTATCGGCTTGTATGCAACCACCAACTCTTTATATTTTTGTGTTTTGTGGTTACATTATCTGGTGACTTTTGACCGCATAAGCTCTGAATTTTTTTTTTAAATTCATAAAAGTCAAGAAATTAATAGACTTTTTGGGATTTTATACAAATATTTGACTTACATTACGTTTTCTATATTAAAATATTCTGTATATTTTTCTTAATTTGCTTAAGAATTACTATTTCTTTAGAATTAGATTTTTTAAACATTTGATCTCATTTTTTTCTCATTCTCAAATTTAGTATAAGACATTTTCTTTACTTATGTACGTGCTTGTATTTTTTTTTAGTATTAGTATTTTTTTTTGTTAAAAGATTTGGTCTAACTTACAACGTGGCCCATTTTGATGATTGGGATGAAACTAAGGCAGATAGAAAAACAGTCACATGATAGAAACGTATCATCCATTTTTTTCTAAGAGACCAAACAAAAACAAAACAAAGGTAAGAACACAAAGTCACGGTCTTATCAAATCCATATAATTTGTTCAAAGCTACACGTGTTTCGCTCCTATCGGAGCATCATCTCACTACAACTCAGTTGTAGTGTGAGCGAAACACTACAGCTTTGAACAAATTATATGGATTTAATGAGACCTTGACTTTGTGTTCTTACCTTTGTTTTTCAGTCACATGAGCATAAAGTTATGCAAAGATACCATAGAAAATTTTAGGTTTTCAAGATAACTTGGAAAAAAATGAGGATCGTTATAAACTAGACTTTTTTGAAGCGTATTCTTATCAACGATTTTTGTTTTACTAATATGTCGCTGGAATCTGTAAATAACTGATAAAATTAATTAAATCTTGATTGATTTATCCATAAATTTCTATGGTTTTTAAAATTAATACGTTTTATTATCTTCAAAATGGCCTAAAGCGTATAGTCCAATTAAATGTATAAACAGTAATATTTATTATCAATAAGACGTTTTATTTGTATGTACCTTTTAATCTCATCATTTGTTCAACCCTATTTTAGCTAAAGAAAGTTTACTCAAAAAATCTTCATTGAGCTTACAATATTGCCTTAAAGCTACTACCAAAAACTGGTTACAATAACTACTTTAAATTCGTACACTGTAAATTAAAGTAAATATCGCTTAAAAATAGAAGCAAATGAAAACAAAAAAAACAAGGAAAAACTGCTACATTTTGTAAAGTACAATTTTTTTGTAACAGCAATTTATATAATTTTATTTCGATATTACCTAAAAAATAGTAAACTTTTTATATATAAAACGTAGCAAAAGACGTGACAACGTAAATGCAAATTTTCGTAGAAGAATAGCCATAGTTTATATACTTAGCCATAATATATACCCTATGCCAAATTTCCTGTAGTAAATAAACTTACAATTTTTAGCAATTTATTATATTTTGCTTTTAAAATGTCTTACAAATAAGTCACTTTCTTCTCATAGGATGTGGCATCAAACTCTACAATATTATTGGAAATCTTTCTACTTTTCGTGTGGTCTATGATTATTCAATTTTGTAACAGTATGTCCTATTTTTAATATATCAGATTTTTCGATATATTATTATTGTATGTAATTTATTATCAAATTGCGACACTTTCAATCACAATTTTAAGGACATTTCAATTATAATTTTACAAAGATTGTTTTAATAATTTGTTACCGTCCCTATTTGTACCTTTTTTTATCAAAAAAATTTCTCCAATTGTAGCATTGATTCTTACAATTTTTTTTCAGTGAAACTTGTATCTTCTATAAGTACTTTAGATTAGTAGCCTCTTTAAATACTTTTTAATAGTATTTGAGTTTTACATTTAACTATAATACTTCGTTGAAAAGTCAGTTAAAAGAGGAACGTAAGGATCTAAGCATTAAGTGCTCATATGAACAAAAACTTACTAGTTTCTAAATTAACATTTTTCTATTTTGAGGAAAGTACTAATACTTGTAAATCATTGGAATTCACTTGTAAATAATTAATTTTAAAAATTCATGTAAATAATTTTTAAAATATAGGGAAATAAGGTGCATGTCCTTATTACAGTTTAAAAAATTCCCTTTTAAATCTTCACAAAGATTTCTAAATTTCAAAACCGAACAAAGCCATCGCTTCTTAAAAATAAACAACCAAAATCCCCCAAGCAAAAATGTTCCTTCATTAATTAGTGGTAATTAAATTTCTGTTATTATGTTACATAATTTTTTTAGCGTTTAAAAGAGCTAGCATTCCAAACAGTGGGATGGTGGTGCCTCCATTTTTATTTCAGAAAGGTAATTAAATAAAGCGATGGGGAATTTGTTAATTAAAACTTTAAAAATTAGTGGAAGAGTAGGACAAATTGTTTATTTTCGTTTTATTAATGGAAAACGTTAATTTTGATGCGCAGGAAAATGAGATCCGAAGAAGAGTTATACGAAAAAATATCTCTTTAGCAATTTCAAGACTTTTTAATAACGAGGGGTTAAATGAAATGGAAACGTTGATTAATTATTCGAAAGAAAAGGCGGGTAACTTGCAAGTTAACTTAAAATCCTTTACTTTCTTTTTGCTTGACAATAGAGGTTCGGAATAATTCTGGTCGAAAGTGCTTTAGTGACATTTAATTTAAGGTGAAATGAACGAAATACGTGTATATGTATTTGTTGATCCATATTTTCAAAATTTTGCCATATTTAATGTAATTTTTTATAGTTTTTCAGTTTATCATAATGGTATCATAGGCAAGTAGAATGAGTTTTGAATGAAAGTGAGTTTTGTATCATAATTGACTACTTTTTTCATAAGCAGATTGATTTATTTATTCACAGACGCTATAGGTAATTATAACTGAGATATATTTATATATCTAAGATGTTATACAATAATTCAATATAAAAATTAAATAATGCTTTACTTGAGTGTGAGGTTATGTGAAAAAGTAATCATCAGCCTTTTAGCTCTGCGATTTTTTGGGCGATTTTTCTGGTTTAAGTCAATATTTTATACTTCAGTTTTGGCCACCCATCGGTATCAGTTTTATAGTGGAAGCGCACGTATGGACTTATCGAGTAACTTTTAGTCAGTGGAGTAAAGGAAGACAAGGGTTCATTTTCTTATACTGCCAAGTTTTAAGAGGGAAAACGAAAAAATAGAGACAAAAATAATTTTAAACAAACACATCAATTCAAATTTAATAAAATAACTACACAAAACAAAAGTAAAAAACTCCAAGGGTCTCATTAAACATAAGCATATATAATTTCTTAAAAAGCTACATGTGTCAAATCAGAAAATCATCAAATCAGATCACATCAAGCAGATCACAATTCAACTCAATGTTGTAATGTGATCTGTGTAGATGTATGCCTAGGCCTGATGATGATTTTTAAGAAATTATATATACATATGTTTAATGAGACCCTGACTTAAAGTTTTTTACATTTGTTTTGTTTTTTTCTGTGGTCTCTTGGAGAAAGAATGGATGATATTTTTCAAAAATAATTACAATTTCACACCTATATTTAAAATGAAATATAAATAAAAAGAGCTATGAAATATTATATTACGGAAAAAACAGTAAATAAAAAAATTTGCCTTAAATTAAATATATTGCATGAAAATCTGTAGTAAATTATACATAGTTTACTAAATTTTAATACTAAAAAAAATTTATATAAAATTTATAAAATTTATTTAGTTTTACATATTAAATCCACTGGATATACCACCTATCCTACTTTGGTTAATCATCCCTTTTAGTGGCCCACAGCCTTTGGAGAAAACCAACCTGCAAGATTCGGAAATTCCGATGCTTAGTTATTCAACCCTGGTTGTTCATCCCTTCCAGCTGTCCCTAGCTGGAAGGGATGAAAGTCTTTATGAATAAACAATCCGCAAGGTTCGGTAAAACAGGAGGGAAAATTCAGAGAACTAAAAACATACACAGACCATTAAATGTCTGACAGATCATTCCTTCCTGTGATCAGTAGGTTTTAGAGATACATAAGTCACTTACTCTACTAATCTTTTCCGCTACCACTGGTATCGTTCGTTGATCCGGATTATTGGAAACGGACAAAGACTACGAAGACTCTGCGTCGAGTTTGTGTGGTGATCACTGTAAAAATAAATACTAGTTGCTCCGCATAGATAGATATAGATAACCGCAAAACCTCCGCGCAACCCTGAACGGTACTATGGCACGTAAACATACGGTGAAATATAGAATAACGATTAGCGGCTATTTCTAAGTGGATATCTAACGGGAAGAAGATAGTTCTATTAGGAGAACTATTATGGTTTTTATTAAAAGAATAGCAGTTCTACGTAAATAAATAAATCCAGAATTCGTTTACATCGTGTTCACATTCCTGACAGATCCAAAGTGTGCAGAATATCATTATATTTATTACTCTTCTCTGGTATAGCCACAAATGTAATACTCTGTGAAGTTTGTTCTAGGCTCTTTTAACTAACTTTTTCATTCTAAATGCAATAAAGTGGAAACTACAAAGCGCAGTATTTTAATACTAAATATAATTTTTTTTTAGCAGATATAAAAATACATACATTTCGGAAACTTAAATTACAAAATTCGTAAACTATTAAACCTCAAACAAAAATAAAACAAGTTTTCTACTGCTAAATCCAGTGCACAATGATATATAAAAATATTGTGTGTGCACTCACATCTACATAACAACAATATAAATAAAGAGGTCATATTACACGAATATAAATTTATACTTTATCTCATTAATACACCCTACCAATATAAACTAAAACTAAAGAAAAACAAAATATTCCAACTTCAGATCAGATAGGAAATTCTATAATTACTAATAATAATCCATTTGGTTATTTCTGATTTAGCTTTAGAATACTTTTGCATCTTTACATTTCTTGGAAGATCAATAAATATTTTTGGACAACACAATAAATGTGATTTCTACATCTAGTGTATTTTGGATTTTCTAGTTGTACATTTCCTTGTGAGAAATTTCTAGTGTTTAGATCATGCGTTATATCATCTCTGAAATATTTGGTTTTTAGCATAAATCTAATTACTGATTTAACATATAGTTGATTTATATTTAGCACATTACTCTCTTTAAATACTAGATCTGTTGGATATATTCTCTTTTTGTGGAGCATTATCTTTAGAATCCATTTTTGTGTAACTTGCAGCTTAAAGAGTATTGATAAGTCAGCATTCCCCCATAATACTAAGCCATAGTTCAAAATAGATTTAGCAAAAGCATAGTAAACAGTTTTTAAGGTTTTGTTGAATGTTAAGATATATCTGAGTTCATAGAATTTGTAGATCAATTTTCTGATTTTATTTGTAACATAATTTATATGCTCCTTCCAAGTAATGTTTTCACCAAGGATTACACCAAGATACTTCAACGAAGGCTTTCTAGAAATTGATTGTTCACAATTACAGTTTAATCTATTACTACACAAAGAATCATGCATTTTCAGCTCTTGAAAGTTAGGCAAGGAACGAATAGAGAGGGAGAAGGTCATAAATTTAGTTTTTTCTATGTTCAATGAAAGAAGACCATTGTCTAGCTACATTTTAATTTTCTGTAGAGCTGATTCGGCTCTCATCTTTACCTCAGTCCAACTATTGCTACTTAAAATAATTGCTGTGTCATCAGCAAAGCAGAATATAGCATTATTGTCTAACAGCTTCATAATTCCGTTAATATATATAATAAACAAAAGGGGTGAGAGAACTATTCCTTGTGGCACACCAAACTCCATTCGAAGGCTGTCACTTTCTTGATCTAGAATAGTTGTATTTTGTTTTCTCTCTTTTAAATAGGATTCTATTAAGACGTACCTCCAATTCCAATTTGTTCTAGACGCTTCAGAAGAATTTGGTGTGACACAGTATCGAAAGCCTTCTTTAAATCTAGAAAAATACCCACTACCTTTTTTCCTCCACCTAAACATCTCATAATTATTTCTGTAGCTCTTACTAATGCGTTCTCTGTACTTAGACTCTCTAAAGGCAAATTGGTTTTCAGGAAGAAGGTTGTATTTTTCTAGAAATTTCAATATTTTTGCCTTGAGACATTTTTCAACTATTTTGCTTAAACTGCTAGTCAATGCTATTGGTCTATAATTTGATACCGATTTTTTATCCCCCTGCTTATGTAATGGAATTATAATAGTTGTTTTTAAAATCTCAGAGAAAACACCTGTATTAAAGATGAGGTTAACTAGATGTTTCAGTAGTTTAATTAGTGAGTTATAGTTTAATTTAATTATATCAGAGGAAATATTTTCCTTACCACCCTTCATCCCTTTATTTAAACTTAATATTGCCTCTATTATATCCTCATTTGATGCAGCGCTCTGAAAGAATGAATACGTCCCTCTCTCCTCCCTCCAGTTCATCTCATGATCATTATGTTGCATTTGTTCAGCCAGTCTTTCTGCAATACTACAAAAGTAAGAATTAAATTCGTTTGCAATTTCCTTTTTATTGGTTATTTCTATATTTAGATAATTTTTTATCGAATTAATTACCGATCTATTACCCTGATCATTTGTGGCTTCCTTAATCACCTTCCACAACTTTCCGGAGTCATGAGCATTTTCCTGTGCTAATGTTTTATAAAAAAGATATTTAGTATTTTTTTATTAATTTACTTAACATATTTCTGTAGGTTTTGTATCGATTGACTAGCATAATATTATTTTGATTGTGTGTGCATTCTTTTTTCAATTTATTTCTATTTCTTATTGATATTAAGAGACCACTAGTAATCCAAGGTTTCAATCTCCTATTTTTACTTCTAATTCTTTTAGTAAGGGTGTACTTAGAAATCATAACTTTTAGTTTATCTATAAAGATATTCATAGCTATGTCAATGTCTGTCTCCTTCATAATATCATCCCAGTTCTCATTATTTAACTGCTCGGAAAGATTTTCATAATTAATAGTGTTGATAATATAATTTTTGTGTGGAAAGTCTTTCTTTTCATTGTTCAGTGGTATATTAATAAGAAAAGGATAGTGATCTTTAAGATCGTTCTCCAAAATAACAGAATTAATATTTTCAAATAATTCGCTTTGACATTTAATAAAACAATAAAACAATGGTCTAGACATGTGCCTGTATGCTCAGATTTTCTTATTATGTTATTTATTATACTTCCAAAACCATTTCCCTGAAGTACTGTAAGATTATTTGTTATATCAGACTCAGTAGCTAATAAGTCGATATTCATGTCCCCAACCCATACATTTATGCTGTTCTGATCTAACTTTAGAGATTGAAGTATTCTGGTCAAACTCTCAAGATAATTTTCCGGTAATAAAGAAAACGTTCTATATGTAGCTAAAACATTTACATTTTTGCAGTTCTTTTTCAGTAAAACCTTAAGAATCTTTAGACTATTATCAACTATTACCCGAGATTCAGTAAAATATTCATTTTTAGCATAAACAACACATCCATTACATCGGTATAAAATGCTCTCATTAAAAAACACTGCATATGTTGTGAGTTTCAGACATAACAATAATATCAAAAGATTTATCTATCGATTCCAAAAAGACAAGAAACTGATCAAAATTTTTGTAAGCGCTTCTTATGTTTACATGCATTATGTTTACATCATATAGATGATTATCAAAATAATTTATTTGTAACAAACTATCACAGGTATAAGTAACTCTAGAGATTTGTTTGTAATTATCCAATATACTATTAAGATCAGTGAATGTAAAAAGTTTTAATTTCTTATGTACTAAGTAAGCCTATATCTACTTTTTACTTAAGTTTGGGTAAGGTCCTCTTCTCTCCTTATTTTGATGGGACGGTCCTGGTCTGTCTTTTTCAGATAAATTATTCCATTCACACAAAATGCAGCCCGGTAACCTTTAACTTTCTGAATTTCTCTGGCTTTTCGAAAAAGGTTCCTTTTAAGAACGGGGAGGTCTTCATTGATGTACAGCTTGCGATCAGAACCAGTTAAGTTACATTTTTGGTTATAAGGCCTTTCATTTGTTTAATTGCCTTTAAAATATCCCTTTTGTCCTGTATGCTATGCAACTTTACGAAGATTGGACCGTCTCCATTTTTATTAACCCTGTAGCTTTCTAAAGTGTTCTTGTCACCTAGAGGCAAGTTCAGGGCTCTAAGTATATTTGAAGCAATGCCATTTGTGTTCATTTCAGGCTGTTTAGATATACCTGAAATAATGATATTATTAGGTCTTTCTGCAACCTCAATGTCATCCAGTCTCTCCTCCAGGGTAGCCAGTTTTGCCTTCAATGCAATATTTTCTTGTCTAAGGTTCTGAATTTCCATTAAAAGCTCATCAAAACCCTTTCTTTGTTCCTCAAAGGAGTCTGACATAAACTGTATTGATGACTCGACATCTTTCAGCTTATTGTCAATTTTCTGTTCTAAGGGCATTAAAAATTGTTGAAAAGATTCTTTGATGATTCACCTGATTTTCTTTTTATCCATTTCTTGCGGAATATCCGATCTTTCACTGTTTTTCCTGACTTTTTTCGGTTTAACCTCACTTTGTTTTGGGTTTTCACAACATGTGAACTTTTCTTCCTTATTCAGTCTTACCACCCTGGTAGATCAACTTGGGTGATAGCGAGCTTCACAAAGGACACAAACAACGGGATCCAATGCCTTTCTTTTGCAATATTTACAATTATTTTCACTATTTTCTTTCAGATATTTACTTTGCAAACCATCCATGTCAACATAACCTCAAATAATACAGTTTCAAAAAGGTTCTTATTGAGTCGCTGAGAAGTGTTACAAAATTGTCAAAATTTTTTAGGCTTTTGACACAATAATTTGAATATGAGTGTTAAAGGTTAACTTGGTATCACATATCACTCCAAATCTCTACTTTTAGTAGATATTGAAAGAATTATATCATTTCATGTGTAACCTATATTAAGTTATGCTATACATCTTGCAAATATCGTTAAAGTATTTTGATTTAATAAATTATCAGGTCCCGTAAAAACCCAAGCAAACGTTAATGGTTTTAGAGAATTTTATGCACTGTTCGATTAAGTGTCCTTGGCCTACCATATAACTGAAAAGTCAAGGCAATACTAGACCTCATTTCTAATTTATTATATAGCGAAGCATGTTGCACCCTATTGAAGAGTTTTGAAAATTCTTAATATAGACAGTTGGCGAAAAGGGAGGCCTTGTGGAGCCTTGCCGAGCTCTAGCTCCACCACCTACTAATATAGACAGTTGATGGGACGAACAGATTCTATCCTACTCAGGTTCGTTGAAGTGGACCTACCTTACAAAGAATCCATAGCAATGAACTAATGATATTGAATACCTCAGACTGAGAAAAATGTGTAGTTAGTTATAAATCTTTAGCTTTCTACAAAACTCCACTAAATATATATTAATCTCCATTTTTCCCCTTAATTTTCTTATATTCTTTTTAATTGCCATTGTATCGTTGCTTTCCGTTAGTTGATATTATTCTGAATTTTATTATAGGTAATTGTAGCACATCATTTGCTTTTGGTTTTGTTCTTTCTTCTCTCAATTAGGGGGAATCGACTTCTATAAGCCCTTGAAGCTTACAACTTATTATACCCTTTTCAACTAGCATAATATTTAATACGAAAAGAAATAAAGATTTATTAGTTTATAGATAAAGTTAAAAGGAACTATACAAAATACATTTAATATAGATGTAGGTACATACATCAATCCAAGGGATAAATTCTGAAATTTCTAACTTTAAGTAGATGTGAAGCGCAATAACCTCTGTCGTAAAGCTTTATAATTATGTTTTAAGAATCCGTATAATGAAATAAAAGATATATTAGAATCATAATTCACTCGTGTGTTAATAACTTCTAATAGGCTATTACAACCTGATAAAGTTGTGGTTTTTTATTAGAGCTTAATAAACTTATTACCAACAATTTTGGAAATCCTTATGGGTAAGAAGAGATAATAGTAGAACGCAAAACAACAAGAGAAAAGCTTTCAACCGGACCGAATCGTATTACCAACATGCAGGCAGGGCAGCAGGTATTCGGCATACGGATTGCACATCCTGGCTCTTAAATTAAGTTAGCAAAACGTCTCGGCCGACTGCACTCGACATGGCACAATAATGGCCCTGTGCCCTGACCATTTTCAGAGTGCTTCATCACCTCACACTTAATGAAAATACCGTGCTTGAATTTCGTATTCAGTGCGACAGAAGTCGAGGAACATTATGCATAATTTCATTGCACTGCCTTCGGGCTATTGTCTTTCGAAGAATCTCACTTATTTTTATTAATATGTGTGAATAGGTGCTTTTAATGGCATTCCTCCTAAATAAAGGGTAGCTCGCCATCGCGCCGCACTTAAAACCTTAATTTAGAGTTGTCGGCGGAAGCTCTTAAAAATATTTTGAGTTATAAAATACACATTTTCAAATTTGTACTTTCTATCTTTACTTTAACACGGGAACCTCTTAGGAAACGAAGATCTTGGTTTCCAGAGGCAATTTTTTTACTTAGTATAGCAAACGTAGGGCATTATTATAATAATGCCTTAATGTTTTACATCTTGAGTAATGTGCAATAAATCGTCGATATTATATAACACACATTTTTTACCCTATAATTCAATAAATGATTCTATAAAATACTGTACCAATATTTCTATATATTCAATATGAACTTAATTCCTTATAGTACTGGACAGTATTGTAATTTCAACATAAAGAGTATTTCAACAAAAAAAATGACTTGCACGAGTGGACATATATATAGCAAAAACTGTCTATACTCTATAGCTTTCCATCTCTTACACTAGACTTATAGATACTTAGACTATAAGACTTCTTAGTTTTTAACTAAATTTAACAGGGATGTTTGCAATTCTTTCCTTTTAGTAATTTAGAAATGCGATCTACTTTTTCATGTGCCCTAAGCAAATTAAATGCATATAGTTAAGTGGAAATCTCTTAACCATATAAAACCTAGGAATCCTTTCAATCAAAGAAGTTTCATTGTGATGGCTTTCTTGTATTTTTTGTCGAAAACCTGAATTACTTCAAAATGTTTTATTTGTAGAAAGCATAATATAGCTCTATCAACGAGTTTTTCTCAATAGGAATGTTTGTGCTTATATCATAATCAACATTATTAGGTCCATAGTTTTTGATAGTATTTTCAAAAAATTTGCAGGTTCTATGTCAGGAAAATCCAAATTACCATCACTTTAATAATAGTGTAAATTGCAAATCTTATTCAAAGATAAATCTAATTGTAATTATGCTGAGGAGCAAGAAGCTGTTTAACTTCTCTGTTAGTTCCGTAACTCGAACTTCTAACAGTTTATATCCCGGTTTTTGTTTAATATAATTTTGGATAGTTTCACTGTCGACTATTCTTTTCACCCGATAAAGGTAAAGCCACCGTTTTTTAGATACTCCTGCAACAAAGCCTCCTATTATCACCTTTAGCAGCATGTACTGTTTTCATCTGGTTTTGGTTGATATCATTGGCTGCAAATGACCCACTAGACGACCTGAAGTTACCACCCTGGTTATTGCTTTTATTGGACGTTTTTCAGCCTTGCCCAGTTGACGCAGGCGGGGGCAGCATGTTGACATTTAGGTTACGGAATGGTGACGAGGGAGCGGAAAGAGAGGGGTGGGTTGGATCTCTAGGTCTTTGGATTTTATAGCTTCACTTACGGCTATATTCAATTCATGGTCGCGGCCATTTCTAGCACAGGTAAGACACTGAATTAACGATGTACTACCACTAATCACTATCATTATACTCAAACTCGGTGAACAAGACTGGTGATATATAGATTTACAATTATAACATTTTATACAAGCCTTATCTTCTCCACTTTTGCAATATTGGCAATTTTTTTAGCAGCATCTCTCGTTTTACCTTCACCAGGCGCCATCTCTCTCTTAGCACGAGAAGACGTTGTAAAGCCACAATCAATGCACGAGGAGTCACATTACATATTAATTAAATTTTTTTCTTTCAATTTTTTTGTAAAATTTTCATTACAAAATTTTTGTTGTTTTGCATATATTGTATATAAATTTTATTTTTTTTACGAAAATCGGTATTTTGATATCACGTCATAATTAATTTGTTATTGGCGTATCTCCACTTATAATGATTCCAAAAATATTTAATTTCAAAACTTAAAACCACTTTGTAATTAAAATATTTCAATATCCCTATATTTTGAGCATGTGTGTAATATTTAAATAAATAAAAACGACTTTTATCAACCTTTATAAGTTACAAAAAAAAATAAGATACTTAAGTACAATAGAAACAAAGAAAAAGTTTGTGTAAAAAGGGCGAAGTCTAGCAAGCTGTGCTATTCTCACTCAACCCATTTAAGGTTCTCCTAAGATAAAATATTTAAATACTTAAATACGCGCTATTTTTGAAATATGTTGTATAACTATTTTTCAACAAAACAAAAATAATACCCTGCCCGTTCATGACTCATCCATGTTAGCAATAGACAATCGACCTCCCTCAGTCGTAGCAAAAGCATCGAAAGCACCCCGCGCCCACTGGAAGTCATCACCCAGCACTTCCTTACATGTTCACACTTGTCTGTCCATTGGGAACTGTCGAGATTTAAATTTAAGTTTATTTATATTAAGAATTTTAAAATTTTCTGGTATGAGATTGTATATGCTGATGGCGTTGAAAATAAAAGATCTCCGAAACATGCCTGTTATATGTTGTGGTACACTAAAAGCATGGCGTGATCTAACGTTAACATTGTGAATTGCTATGCATGGTAAAAATTTGGATTTAAGAAGTTGAGATGGTGTGTTTTACGATTCTCCATATTCAACCAGTTGCATTCAGAGACACTATTAAGCTCACATTTTTTGCACAAAATACAAAGGATAAACTTGTGTGGCGCCAATGTGTCGATTTAACGTTTTTTTACCATGTCTTAAGGTTTTACTACCAAAACACAATAACTTTGTCTTGTTGGGGTTTAAGTTGAGATTATGTTCGTAAGCTAATTGATTAACTATATTAAGATTCGAGTTTATTTTTCCGGCAGCTTCCTGAGTATCTTGAGGATTGAAAGAAAAGTAGATCTGAGTGTCGTCAGCATAGGCATGTGTACTACAAAACAAAGGAGCAGCGATAACGTCTATTGTGTGAATAATAAATAAGAGCAAGGATAAAATAGCACCCTGAGGTACACCAGATTTAATTGAAATATTATTTGACACCGAGTCACCTAAACTGATCTTTTGCGATCTGTCTCGAAAAAATGATCCAACCAGGTTAAGTGTATCGGACTCAAAACCATAGTATTAAAGTTTAGCTAATAGAAGCCTATGGTCTAAAGTATCAAAGGCCTTAGAGAAGTCCAACAAAACCAGAACACTAACAAGACCTTCATCGAAACTCTTAATGACATGATTATGTACCGATGCTAAGGCTAAAGACGTACTAAACCCCTTTCTAAATCTGCACTAAAAATTAGGAATAATTTTATTATTGTTAAAATTTTTAAAAAAATTTATTATATAAAACTTTTTTCCAATACTTTAGACAATGTGGGTAATATACTTATAATTCTTAAGTCGGAGAAAGTTTGAGGATCATTTATTGTGGGTAAAGGGTTGCCAATTGCAGTTTTCCAGAGAGTCGGTATATCGCTCGTTTTAATTATGGAGTTAATCTAATATGCATAATAATATCTTCTATAAAAGGGCTACACATTTTTAAATTAATTGAATCTACACCTACAGCATTTGATTTAAGGGTTAGCAAAATTGGATGTATTTCCTGAGAAATTGTTAGTGAAAAGTTAAATCTAGATTTAAAATTATAAAAATTTTTATTGTAATATTCTATCTTATCCCTACATTGTTCAGTTACTGTTTTTAAAAAAGAGATGAAGTATTTATTTATATTTTCAGAGCTTCAGCGTAGTGTTTTGTTAATAAAAATCGAATCAATTAAAGTGCTAGAGGTATTCGTAATTCGGATACGTTCATTAATAATTTCTTCGAAGCCATAGGTGTTAAGAGTATCCAGTATAGGGTTGTGCAGATTTAAAAAGTCGACGCTTAAATCTCCTGTCAAAATCATAGTATCAAAATAAAGAAAAAGCTGGTTTATTACATGTTCCAAGTCGACCAATATATTATTAATACTTAAGCGTGGAGGGCGATAGAAACTTCTTACAACGATTTTCATGTTAGGTGGGGAAACTTTTAAGAAAATATGCTCAAGTTCGGCAATGGTAGTAGTAGATTACTATTATTGTAGCTAATACCATACCAAGTATCTACAACATATTTTTTAATCTATTACTTATTTAATCTATTATAACCTAGAGTATCAAATAATATGTACAATAATGTTTTATATAACTGATTTAGTATAACACATTATTGTACTTATTTTTGAAGTTTTTTGTCTAAATCAACTATTTTTTTTTATTCACTTTTACTTTCTAAAAACTAAAAGAATAGCGTCGACCAATGAGGCGGCCATATATACCTTCCCTCTCACTTATGCCCTGTAGACGCAGGTATCATTATCAGTCTGTACAATCGTGAGGAACTGCCTGATCCTGAATACCCTATACTAGCTTACTACGCTAAAGCCTTCTAAAGAATGAATACTGAAGAAATCTGGACTCATAGACAGAATGAATATGAAAGATAAAATAAATACTAGATACAAAAATCATAAACCTTTTTAATTAGAGCCAATGCAATAGGGAATACTTACAGTATTGCAATCATGATCCATCAATCAATTGAATTTGATATTCATAAAGAGCTTATTCAACAGAACAGAGCTACAATTGATTTTTTTATTAAATGTTATGTCAATAAAACTAAAAACCAAAAAAGTTATTCTGAATTTAGTTTGTAAAGCACGAATATAGTTTCCTAAAACATTTACAATTTTTATGAACCTTTATATGGTTGCTGCCGGCTAATGCTTTAATACTCTATTTAAATGCTTTTTGTCCTCTTTTTTCCATGGCAGCGTGAAGAAATAACATTTAAAATAGGTCTCCGCTGACTCAGTGCTTAGGCCTGTAAAAATCAAATATCTGCTCTTCTCAGCCAGAAAATCAGGAGTAATTTAAAGGCGGTCGCCGGTTTAATGCCATTGCCGCGAATTCTGTGCCCCTTGCGACGACCGCGACCGTAAAAACGTCTCATCCTCTATTTTGCATACCGACCGCCGATCTTTCAGCACTGTCTTCCACGGAACACGAAAAAGGTGTTACTTTGGAAGGAGTTCGGGGCAGGTCCCCGAATATCCGCACGGAAAATTAATGAACTCCTGTCCACGTAGGAAACACCGCTGTAATCCACTTTTCCAGCAATTTGCTCCGTACCTTATTTTCTTTATTACGTTTCTTTTATTGCGAATGTTTTCCTTAATTGAAAAGTTTCTTTTAATTGTCGGTCTTCTCTTAAGAACATTTATTACTTCATAATAGCGACAGCTTAATTATAATTCTTTCCAGAGTATTTTTTATGGTCTTGGTCAATGTAAGGTCTACTATATATTTATACTATAATGTTTGGTGCATTTATCAGCAGTTAAATCAATATAGTAAGGCTTTATGACACTAAAAAAATCTGTTTAGAAATAGAAGAAGTTACAGTCATTTAAACCTGTAAGAAAAAATATACAGGGTGTCTGGAAGGTGAGTAGCCAAACGGAAATGGAGAATAGGTGAGGTTACTGGCTATTTAAAACGCATAGTATTTTTTTGTTTTTCCTCAAATTTAAGGAGTAATATATTTTTTCCTTTTTTTATTAGATTTTCCCCGTTTTTTTACTTTAACCTTCAATTTTTTTAAATTTTTTGGCCAAAATGGTGCAAAATTAATTTAATTTTAAAGATTAATGTTTTAAATTCAGATTTAGGTAATAACTAAGAAAAATATTTAAAGAGAAAGAATGTTACGTCATTTTAAGAAGAAAAAATGTTACGTCAACTTTACAATGGAAAAAATAGTAATAAAAAAGTTGTGTGGATTTAAAATGGTTTAAAAACTTCTCTAGTTAATAGTCTTTCTAACGATGTGCCATATGTAACAAAAGTAATTAGGTAACTTACAAAAAACAAATAAGTTTGTCTTCAAGGATGCGTGAACCAATTTCTTGAAAGCAACCTAATTGATCAGGTATAAACTTATGTCTCTTTCTAACACTGCTAAATCAGTTGCGCTATCTCTTTCACTATTCTAAAATAGCTAAACCTATTGCGCCCTCTCGTTTCCATGACCCTTTCCTTTACAGGTTGATTAAAAAAAAACATAATTTTTTACTTCAAATCGTTTATTTATATACCATTATTTTTAATACACGCGTTACATCGCTTTCTTATTTCTCTTGTGGCATACTGTAATGTTAGTTCCCATCTCATTATTACAAAAGCGTCATTAATTTTTCCTACAAATTGTTCCCTTGTATTTATAGATTCGAAATACACAAGTTTTTTTGCATGGCCCCAGACGTAAAAATCAAGCGGCGTCAAGTCCAGTGATCTTGCAGGCCATGGGATAGGGCTATCTCTGCCAATCCAAGTATTAGGAAATGCATTGTCTAGGAGCTCCAGGATCGTCAATGTCCAGTGCGCTGGGCACCCATTGTGTTGGAACGTCATTTGTTCTTCATTGAAAAAATTTGGAACCCCGTTCAAGAGTTCGGGCAGATCATTTAATAAAAAATCTAGATAGTTATCCCCATTCAAATTATCCACTAAATAATGTGGACCAATAAGGGTATTACCAATTAGGCCTGCCCAAACGTTTACTGAGAATTTCTTTTGAAAGGACACGACTTTCTTAATTTTTGGGTTTTCTTCTTTTGGGGCCCAATAATGCAAATTATGAAAGTTGGTAATTCCCTCCCTTGAAAATTTGGATTCATCTGTCCACAGTATGGTTTTCAAGAAATCGCGGTTATCCACGTCTTATGTAACAGGAGGCGGCAAAACTGATTGCAATTTTGGTAGTCGTTTTCTTCAAGATCTTGAAAGGGATGCTTTCCGTTGGCATTAAGAACAGATCAGACCTTCCATACACTTAGGTTTAGATTGGCAGCTATAGTCCGGATGCTCGTTGTGGGATTTTCGTCAAAAGCTTCCAGAATTCGTTCGGTTCGTCATCAGCAACATTACGTTGTCTACGAACTCCAGGTTCACGGCGATTTAGACTACCAGTTTCTCTTAAACGTCTAAAGGTCGTTTCAAAAGTATGACGATTAGGTTGGCGTCTATTGGGAAAACGCTCCTGGTAAATTCTTTTTGCTTCTCGTCCATTTACATCAGCTCTACCATATGCCATTAGGATATCGGCGTAATCCTCATTTGTTAAGGCACCAGCCATAGTAGGCAACAGTAACAATAAAACAAATTTAACGAAAATGAACAAAACTTAACGAAAATAAACAACAAAAACAATATGCGTCGAGCGGAGTTAAAAATATGTAAAGTAGCGGAGAAAGACAAGTCTCGAATAAATAATACTCGTATTATGGTTAGTGACAAGTAATAGTTTAGCGGTTTAGCTGGGTTAGAAAGAGGCATAAGTTTGTACCTGCTCAATTATGTTGCTTTCAAGAAATTGGTTCACGCGTCCTTGAAGACAAACTTATTTGATTTTCGTAAGTTACCTATAATTATTTTCTATTACCTAGAATTATTCTATTACCTATAATTATTTTTGTTACATGTGGCATATCGTTAGAAAGACTATTTACTAGAGAAGTTTTTTAAGACATTTTAAAACCCCACAACTTTTTTTTATTAATTTTGTTTCCATTGTAAAATTGACGTAACATTTTTTTCTATTGATTTGAGGAAGTTTGTTACTCCAGTATTAGTTTCTCCTTAAATATTTTTCTCAGTTGTTACCTAAATCTGAATGAGACAACATTAGTCTTTAAAATAAAATTAATTGTGCGCCACTTTGGCTAAAAATTAAAAAAAAAATTAAAATTTAACTTTTAAAAAACGGGGAAAATCTAATAAAAAAAGGAAAAAATATATTATTCCTTAAATTTGAGGAAAAACAAAAAAATACTATGCGTCTTAAATAGCCAGTAACCTCACTTATTCACCATTTCCGTTTGGCTACTCACCTTCCAAACACCCTGTAGTTTTACCTGACGTAAACTCAAATTCCTATTCTATTTTTTATCCTATTCGTATTCCTATCTGAATTAAAATGAATCGTAGCTGAATTAAAATCGATTAAAATTGAAAACCACCAAAATTCATGTTTTTTTTTAGACAAGAACAAAAAAATCTTAAAGATAACTGCCGAGATAAATCTTCTATTACTTCTAGGCTAATAAAAACAAAATATTTTCCTGCTGGATAGGGGCGGATAAAAAAAAATTAATTGAAAATTATTTCAGTACATTTTAATTTTACACCAAATATTGATTCTGTTTAAATTTATGAAAATCTGGCAATTTATCTTTACCCTTTCAATGATTTTTTTTTGAACAATTTAAAGTAACTGTTGCAAAGTTTGTTTTTTTTTACATATGCACCTCAAACAATACAATCCATTATCAAAATCCAAATAACATATTTGGACTTTGAAGGCAAACTGATTAGAACCACTGATTAAAAGACCAAATACCATCCAAGTATTCATTTAGAAGACATCTTTCTCTTATTTCTTTTTGTGAATGGAAGGTAATTTTCGGATGAATGATGACTCTCCTCTAAATTTATCGAAAGCCTAAAATTCGACTGTCGCTCTTCAATATTCAATGTTGCTTAATGATTTAAAAACACTACTTTGGTTAATTTGTGATTTTCTTATGTCCTATGTTAACTTATGTTAGTCTTTCTTAAGAGGTGTAAATGGAAGTTGTTTCTGCATAAAGGTTGGCACGAATAGGTGCAATTATGGAAGTCAATATCCCAAACTTTGATAAATAGTGAGATAGAAATACTAGAGTGGAATAAATATCTGAAAATGTTAAATTCATCAAGAATAAAATTCCACTCTATTAAAAAATAAATACATTAAAAAAATTATTGGGATTTAAGAAAAAGAATGAGCCTTAAATTCTCAGAATTTATGTTTTATATTCTATACTGCAAAATTTAATTATATGTTTAATTTACGATTTTTTTAATTTTTACGGATTTAATTTTATTAAGGAATTCTTAATTTTTATATATACTATTAAATTGCTGCAATAAAATTTGCTCAAATTCTGCAATTCAATTATACTCAGCCAATACTACGTCCCTGTCATCAGAGTGTCATGAGAAAAGGTCCAAATGACTATGTGACTTAAAAGTTAGAATGGAAGTCGAAAGAAAATCTCGGTATAGAATTAAATGGTTGTATTATGTACAAGAAAGATATTTTTTACACTCAGTTCTCAAGGTCTTGCCATGCTTTCTATAGCCAACACTGGCTAGAACTCTGGCAATTCTACGTTGAATAGAAATAAACTGTCCATAAAGCAGAGTAGCAGATTCTCCTTTAAAACAAACTATAAAAGGCGATTATGAAAACTTGGTGTCTCATAAGTTTTGCGAGGCTTCACAAAATATATTTACTAAATTGCAATATAACAATCTTTTGTTGTCTTCTTGGTATAAATAACCAGTTGATTAATAATAAACTAGTGTTTTGTTTAATAACAAAGCTTGTCTCTGCGATATCATTTATAGGACCATTTAAATCCTTATTTATTAAAAAAGAAATGGTGTCATCTGCATATAAGACCGGGTCAGCACCCGACACTCTCTCAGAAAAAAACATTACTGTACATCACTCGAATTGTAGTCGCCATTGTAGAATACCAATTATTGGCGGTATGCTGTGTAAAATTCTTAGAGTTTAAAATTGTTGATAAAATTTATATTTGCTGAGCTTAGATAACAGTAAACCATGAGAAATGGAACGAATAATCTTTAAGAGATCCCAAAATAGAAATTGAAAAGAAAATTATCGTCAAAATCTAATAAGAAATGTAAAAACCGATTATCTAAAAATGTTTCTCGTCAAGTCGCTGAAGGAACTCTGATAAGAGTTTAAATTATTAAATGGGTATGCAAACAATCGGAATTTCATTTCTATATTTTGAATTTAATTACATTTTTTTACAATAGCACGAAAAATTAATTTAATTTAATTATTATAGACTTGTTTATTATACCATGGACTTTAATCAGATATGTAAATTTTTGTCATCCAGCCATAAAATAATAACAACGTTAGAATAGTTGTTAAGAACATTATCTATACAAATACACTATCAAGACCCCCTCACCTTACATATTGCGCTTTCTTAAAGCAACGAGCTTTTGCCGCTAACTTGTCACGTCAAAATAGTTAAATAGACACAGAACATTGAATGTTCCGAAAGTGCTTTGCACTACCTTGAAACTGCTCTAAATTTTATTTACTATTAAACGTGGTGACAATATGTGGTGAGGATAGTCCAAACTTAGATTAAGTTGCTGCAGAACCACCAGAAAACAGTTTTTAAAGTGGTTGTTAAGAAATCAGCTTGTATCATAATCGTCATTCTGTTTGCTTTTACTTTAAATCATTTCTAATAAAAGAAAGCAAAAAAGTTACATTAGATCTAACCATTTTAATTCAATTTATTAACTTTATCGCCATAACGCACAAAAAGCGTTGGCAAATTCCACGACTATTGTTGCATCTTCTGCCAACCTAACTGCAAGAATAACTCTAATAGAATATAATAAAAAAGTGGTTAACATAAAATATATATATATATATATGAATTTAACTACTACAAACTTATATAAACCTACTAGATGTGATAAAAGTACTCGATTTTAACCTTACAATTTTATAAAAGTAAATGGCCGCCGTGGTGCCAGACTGCGGTTATATTTTTAGTCCCTAAGCATCAGCTCGGATTTAATGTGTCAACCCTTTGCCGTCTTATTCTTTTCTCGTTAACTCATGCTCCAATAATAACGAACGATAACGTCTATCGAAAACTTAATTGCTTTCTATATTCATTTTAATTTCCCGATGATAAATTTGCATTTGAGATTGAGGGACGAACTTGATTAAAGAAATCGTCAGGAGGAAAAACAGTTCGGTAATTAATGGCCGCTTAAAATTAAAGTAACGGATTAGGCGCCCTCAGCTTAAATGGGTCTCTGACTTGCTGAAAATTATAAAATCAGCCAGTAAATTCGGTTATTTCTCATTCACTTTTCAAATTTAGAAAATTTGTAAATTATCATGTTCTTTTAATATTGCATCCAGATTTGTAGTGGTAGTTACAAATATAGGACTTAGTTATAATATATACATATATCAGGAGGTTTGTCTTTTGATATTCGTAAAAACTTTCTAATTATATATATCCTCATCAATCGATATGATTAAATTTATTTGACTATAAAAAATAGCACATTCAAGGTATACTATATAGGGTAAGGTGTCTGTAAAGGAAGAGAGATAGAACATTCTTAAAACTAATTGATATTTTGAAATATATTTTATTTATATATTTTCTATTATTAAATGACATTAGGATCCCACGCCTTGATTTTCAACAAAAAGTAAAGTTTGTATTTTTTTGTTACTTTTAAAACCAGTTATCCAAAGTTTGTTAAATTATTTTAAAAAAAATATTCAAATTAATTTTGAAAAACGAGAGTAAAAAAAAGGAAGCAAGAAACTAAATATAAGAAAAAAATATATAAAATAAAAGAAAAATATAAGTATTTTCATAATTTTAATTAAATTTGGTTTAATTTTATATTTATCTTGATAACGGAAGTCGATTTAACGATCGAAACATTGATTCAAATTAGGTATTTTTATTCAATAAATAGGTTTTTCATTATTGTCAATTTGAATATTTGAATTAAAATTAGGTAGATTATTAAAAAGATGAAACGAGTGCAGAGGTCGATAGATAAGACCTCAGGTCCCGAGTATATAAAAAAATCTATCATACGTCGAGTAAATTATTGTATTTAAGATTTATTGGACTTACATTTAATTAAATATAATGAAAGGTATCGCTAAAGATTTAAGTTCAGATTTCTTCTAAATACGCTTTTTCTTCTTCTTTTCAATTAAGCGTATGAGATAGTATGTTCTAAATTGATTTTTACTATTGCCGTGCCGTAATATCCAACAAAATTAGTAACTCAATATGAATTTGTCACAACAATACAGATTTTACTTAAAAGATTTTTATAAAAATCACATATTCTTTGGACTAGAATTAGCCAATTTAAGTAAACTTATCCTAGTACAAAGTTATTTAGTTTGAACGCTAGATGACGCTGAAATGATTGATGATGAATGAATTTTAAAATAGTTTTTTTAATAAATTTAAAAACTGCTGATTCTATTTTGTTGGAATTTGATGCATTATAACAGCCTTACAGGACAATAAACTTATATGGTAATTATAACTGGTATTAGTCTATGGGCGTAGAACCTGTGTCTTTTAATAACTGTGTATCTCAGATTTCTACACCAATAAAACAAAAAGGGCTTAGGTATTGATTACTGATTAGTGATTTATTTGGTCATTTGTTACTATATATACAATAGAATAAGACAAGTCAAGAGAAATAAACTGATAATCCTAAATAAGTTATTTAAAAGAGCAAAACTATTATAAAAAAACAACAAATAGTACAGATATTGACTAGGCAGAAGTGACTTTCAGCATGTTGCTAAATTTGTTGATATCATAAACGACAGACTTATAGTAAGCCGTTTTAGTCTATTTTTAAATATTTTGAAGATATCTATTCGTTTTAACGAAGCAGGCAGTTAATTAAATAAGCTTACTCCTTTATAAAAGGAGGTCTTTTTAAAATAAACAAAGTTAAATAAAGAGAGATTAAGAGCATCAGATAAAGAGCATCCTTACATCCAACATTGTATTTATTAAAATCACTCACTTTGGAGAAATATTCTTGATTTCTAAATATGTACAACAATAATTTAAATATATAAATTCCAGGCACTGTTAAAATATTATATTTTTTTGGATGTTTCACGGCAGCTCTCATTACATTTCAAACCAAAAAACATCAGTCTCATAAATCTGTTCTGGAATACAAATACCCTTTGTACCTCTGATCTATTACCCCAAACAACAACATGTGAGGTCAAGAGAGGGTACACTATCTCATAGTACACACTCAATAGACCCTTCATTCCTAGATACCTTTTAAGGGTAAACAATGAAAAATACAGTCTAGATAGTTTGCTGCACATCTCGTCAATTTGTGAAAGAAAAGATAGATGTTGGTCTATTAAGCATCCCAAAAACTTAACTGACGATTCGCACATAATTGAAACAGTATCCAAATCTACATAAAAACTCTGAGCTTCCAACGCATTCTTTAAGAAACTTATGCACTTAGTTTTTTTCTAAATTTATTATAAAGTGATTTCCCTCACACCAATCGTAAAACTTGTTTATAATAGAGCAGGCTTTAAATTTGATTTCCTCCATACTTTCTCCTGTAACTACCATAATAGTATCGTGTACGTACATGAACAATTTAACATCGCCAATGAATTCTGAGAGATCGTTAATATATAATAGAAAAAGCAACGGCCCCAAAGTGCCACCATGTGGAGTTCCAAATTCGCAGTTATACTGACTTGAGAAATCAACACCCGCTTTTACAACTAAGGATCTGTCGGTCCTATATGATATAACCCAATTCAATACTCTACTTTGCACTCCTTTTCTCTCTAATTTAAAAATTAATTTTGCTTAATAAAAATCGGAATATCAGAAAAATTGATACATAATTAGGATGAACCAATTTATTTAATGCAAAAACGATGTTGTTCATAATACTCAATTCTTTTAAATTCGAGATACATTTACTTTAAATCAGCTAATTTTTATCACATTTGACTTTGAATTTATCTGCTTCTTTTAAGTCAAAAGAACTTCTCATTATTTAAGTCATAATTTAGCCAAATCACTTAAGTGTCTTTTAAACATACACACATCAAAATCGTCTAGTGACATGGAAACAAGCCATTTAATTTTTAGAAGATAAAATTTGTGTTTAAGATAAATTATGCTTATTATTTATTGGACATTCCTTTAGATATACCTTATCGCATTCATTATATTAAGTTATTCTTCTTGAAGTTCCCAAGTTTGTGTTCTTCAAGAAGTGGTTGATAAACTGAAAAATGTATTAATTCTTTGCTGCCACTGTAGTGAGAATTAATTTTAATTGCGCGTGCAACATAGTCACTATGCAAAGGCACCATCTTGATCATGAAATACAGTTACAGTTGTTATTATACAGGGTGGCATAAGCATCCGCGACGACAGAGAAGTAAATTCTATCAGGAGCACAATAGGAGAGTTGTGGCGGAGATTTTAAGAGACCGGTGATGTGAGAAAAAGGCATACTGCTCCAACAAGAGCCCGCATATTGCAAGAACCGTTAGAAATTGTTTTGAGCGATACAATATTCAGGTATTGCCATATCCTGCTCAATTCTCAGACTTTTTTTTAAATTTTGTTATTTTGAATTTTCGATATTTTACTACTTGTTTTTGATAAATTAATATTTAGCAGTATTTAAAATTTTGATCTTTTTAATTTCAATATTTTCCAAGTTAATTTCCAAATTCTCGATCATTTAATGTGTGTATCAAAATATTGTATCATAGGGATATACAATATTTAAGTTGGGTTTGAGTTAAATTCTTATTTTGTGAAAAGAGCTAGACTAGACAAAGTAATAAGTTTCTTATTACTTCCTTTGAAATATAAATCCGAGAAATTATACTTTTAGTTAAAATCTTTTGCTACTTTGTTAGCAACTTATTTAAGGCGCTCTTAGTTTTATGTTAATAGAATCTAAAATTTTTCTTTTCCTTTGCGAATTCTTATTGCCAGTTCTTATCCTATTTTGATTTGATTTTGAGCTCATTTTTATCCGCGTAGGTCGTAGGTTGGGTTTGATCTGAATTTAATTAAAGCCTCTATACCAACCCGGCCAACAAAGGTCTTAGGTGCGCACAGAGATTGCATATAGAGAGAGCCAAGTTGCTAGAGAGGACTGGCAGGAAACGGGCATCGGCTGGGCTTCAAATTATTTTGCGTGCGGCACGTACGTTATAAAATATTGGAAAAGTGATGTTTTTCCTATGTAATTATGTTATTTATCCAATAAAAATTCAACTTCCAGATGACTTTCTTGCTAAGTTTTTTAGAAGAATTAAATGATGATGTTTAAAATGATTAGAAAAGATAAAAGCTCAAAATTGTATCTCCTTTTCATTTTTAATATTCTTAAAGTATATTGAAAAAGTGATGTTTTACTTATGTAAACCCGGATTAATAAGTGCCATTCAACAAACCGATTTGAAATGATTTTTACATGCTAAATATCGCTTATCCTAAATATTATTGGTAATTTTAAGTTCTAACATTATGAACCAAATTTCATAACATCGGAAACACTATAAAATGTTAGGAAAGAGTTTTATGATCGACTCGGGTATTATGAAGTCCTACAGGGAAATATTCTTGAGCCATTGACAATTTAAATCAATTTAACATTTTTTTCAATTGAAACTCCTTGAATATCCTGTATTGGGGTAATATTAGCTATTCCTGATTTTTAGTCAGCCAAATTAAACGAGTTTTATTTATATTCACATGGTATTTAAATTGAACCACTATTTTAATTTGTGCCATCTTTCCTATCGTCACATATGCCTCTGAAACCTGGACTTGAATGATGGTGGACTTAAAAAATGGCTAATCGAAAAACAATAGATGCTTTTAAAATGTGGGCCTACAGGAGAATAATATAATATACAGAACATATCATACTAACTTGTCAATTCTTAAAAAACTAAAAGTCACAGAGCTATAAACCAATTATACCTATAGTATTTTAGATACATTTCAAGAAAAATGAATGGGCTAGAAAAATTAATTGTGGAGGGAAAATCAACGGTAAATGAGAAAGGGGAAGTACAAAGAACTGGGTGGATCTTCTTTTAGTGGAAGCTTCTTTTACAGCTCAAGACAGGGATTGGAGAACTATGATTCGAGCAATTAGGATATGATGTCACCTCACTCTCTCGAGAGTAAAAGGACAACAGAGAGAGACATCTGCAAAACTTTCTTTTTTACCCGTTATATCCAGATCAAAAGTTTCAGTAAAATGTAAAATAAATAGTCGAGGTCCATCAATTGTGCCTTGAGGCAGACCATATCTTATAGTATTTAATGTGCATGTTATTTTAGCTGTTTTTACCGCTTATTATCCGTCTGACAAATAACAATTTAGCAAGTTAAACAACATGTTCTGATTTTATGGTGCTTAACTCTTTTAACAGCTATACATTTTTTAACTGTTTTAGATTGACAAACTCTATCAAACGTTTCGGCAAAATTAACCAAAATACTCAAAATCCTAAAAAAAAATATTTTTTTTAATAATTAAACTAAGTTATATTTCTTGCATTGTGAAAACATTTTTCTGAGCCTTATGATAGAAGTCCACTATAATTTTAAATATGTACTTGATGAATACGATGGAGATAATTTTAATTTAGAACTATGAACTTTACACATCGATCACACAGATTAATTCATGATAGATCAAAGTAAATAGGCGCAAATTGCGAAGGCAGTTAAGTGAGTTCAAAATAGTTTTGCAAAATAACTCCTTATTTCTGCTCGGTCTAAGAGGAATCCATATGCAGTAACTGTCTGATCTACTTGCCTTTTATAACCCATAAGGCAGTAGTATAACAATATTCGACACTACTAACAAGTAAGACGGAGGCATCTATAAAATATTTTGCGCAAGTTTTTACTCAATCAGTTTTCAAGAATAAAAAGTTCACTAAGTGAATAGTTTAAATCTTTAACCTTTGTCTTCTTATTTTTTGTTCTATACATTTTTTTGTATGAGTTAGCATCTATTAGACATATTATTTAAAGACGGCTTAGGCAGAAAAAAAAGTAAAGAAAAAATAGATATTGAGTCAATATTAATATAATTTTCCCGCTAGTTAAAGTTTAGAATTATCACTTCTTTAATTTTGAAACTAAATAATTTTAATAATTACTTATTTTATGTACAAAAATGATTAATTATATTAAATTATGAATTAATAAACTTAATATATGAAATTCATAGGTATAAAAAAATAAATAACAATAATTAAAAAAAACCATTTTCTTCCTCACAGGAATAATGTTTCTGTAGCAAGGGTTGATGTTGTTTTTAAAATTTCCAGATAATTTAAGCTCTTTGAATAAGAAAAGGTACAATTATTTTAAAAAAGAAAAAATTTAGAATAAAGATGTTACTGGTGCATTTTAATTTGTATTATTTATTTTTGTCATTAAACGTTATAAAAATTAGGGGCAAAAAACTGCTAAAGGGACATCCGATGTAATAAAATTCATTAAGTTGGAGCCGTTCCCAATTTTCTAATTTTAAAGTAAGATTACGATAGTCGTCGGCGAGGACACAAAAAGAAAACGAGTTACAAAAACCAGGGAAGAAGGAAGTGCACCGCACAAGCATGCCCGGTAAAAAGTGGAACCGAGGAGACTCCATCGTCCTGCCATGCCGCTCCGCCGCAAATACGTAAATTGAAGTTGTAAAACTCTCAAGAATGAAAATCTCTAATTTATCGTTGGTTAAAGCGTTATAAATTACGCGGTACGTATACAATAATTCTTAGCAAACATATATTACTTAGTTCTTTGGTAACCAGAGAGCTCCATTATTTGCGGCGCCGTGCTGCGGTCTTTGGAAAAAGAAAAATTGGCAGAGCTAAATTTTATAGATTTGTATACGATAACCACTAGGAAATTCCCCTTGGATACTATTTTCTGGATTTGTATTAAAAATTTGATAAAGTGGTTAGGCAAGATCTTTTTTTTTTTAAGAATTAACTCCTATTTATTTTAATGTGTCTGCATAAAAACATCCAATCTCTCTAAATTTATTAAGGATGAACAAATTATGCAAGAAAAAATTGATCATATTAAATAGTATTTTAAGGTAGATCGCTAGGATTATCTTTAACATAATTTATTTGAAATAACAATAAATTTAAAATGATTTAATGCGTTTAAACATGTATGTACTTATAAAATTATTGAGGTATCGAAGTTATATCATTCTGTATATAAATAACTACTTAAATTAAGCCTAATAGACAGCTCATTAATCAACCATAATTGCTATGAATTTGTATTTAAATAAAGCGGTTTATCAATCTAATATACGCTAAAGAATGAAAACATAATTGAAATACAAAAAAGTACTGAAAATTATAGATGATCTGGTGCTTTCGCTAAAGCCTTCTTGAACCTCTTACTCCATGGAATTTTTATAATTATTAAAAATAAGAGTATTTCATTTAGGTCTATTGATTTTAATATATTAAAAACTGATATATATCATCACAAAGCCTTATTTTAGAAATGACTGTAATAAAATAAATATATTACATGCAATATCAAAATTTCCTTGCATATGTTAGTTTCAAATAAAAAGTATACAAACATCATTTAATATTGGATAAAATAATATGAGATAAATTAATCGTTAAGAGTAGTAGACTAAAAAAAATTGTTGCTTATTCATAATCTAGATATATTAAAAACACCTTCAAAAGACTAGAAATATTAAAATTATTAATAGACAAAATATTTAAAATAACCCTGCAGAAAGAGAAAACTATCAAAAATTTTATGCAGAAAATTTTGCTTAAAAATTATATAAATAAAATAATTAAATGTATTTATATATCCTTTAACCTATATGGAAACAGTTGTAGTCATAAACTCAGAGATATTCATAAGACAGATCTACCAGTTTACATCTTCTTAAAACAAAATTTCAGTCAATAGTTGCCTACAAAATTGAGCGATATGAAGATATCAGTTCAGTTTGGATGGAACAGTAATAATTTCATTAGGAGTAAAGCACATCATCTGAATAAATCTTCTATTATTCAGCAAACCGGCATTAAAAGAACTTATCATTCTTTGAGTTTCTGTATACTAATAGTTTGTTAGAATCGAACCACTCTAATTTAACCTCAAGTTAAACATTAATATTAACTAATGTTAACATTAATCCTGTTATTCTGACTGAAATGTTTTGGACTTGCAAGATGAAAAGATGATATACTTAAAAGCACACAGGAGTCCTTATCAAGTTCAAATATGCAGGGTGCGGCATAACTGTCTCCCTATTTTTAACCTTTCCTCGTAATGCCGTGCGGCGTCGCAGAATAGTGGGGGTACCGCCACTAAGAGCCATATGGGAAGCAGTTTTGTTTAAACATATTTTGGTCTGAAACATCATGTGAACCAATGCACAGCGCGCATTCGCCGTGGAAGTGTATCTCCGCGAAAATCGGTCAGTTATTGCTGCGCAACGAGCGTTCCGGATAAGGTTCCAAATTCCGCGAAATAAAGGAGTCCCGGACCGAAAATCAATTGTCTTGTGGGTTAAGAATTTCAGAGAAACTGGATCTGTTATCAAAAAAGGAGGTGGACGACCACGGACAGCTCGGACACCCGAAAACATCGAGACTGTGAGACGCTCATTTTTACGGTCACCTAGACGTTCTGCACGGAGACACGCAGCTGCCCTTCGTTTATCTGACCGCACTGTGCGAAGAATTCTTCACAAGGATCTTCGTTTTCATCCATACAAGATGGTTCTGGCACAGGAATTTTCACAGGAACAATCGACGTGCTACATGTGAAATTATGGTTCAAAATTTACCTCAGGGCGCAGTTTTTTTAGTGACGAGGCACATTTTTACTTGTCTGGCTGGGTAAACAAGCAAAACTTTCGGTATTGGGCCGCTGATAATCCGAGAGAGATACACGAGAAGCCTCTACATAGTGAGAAAGTGACAGTTTGGTGCGCCGTGTCTGAAATGGGGATAATCGGCTCTTACTTCTTTGAAGAAGAAAATCACGCTGTTACTGTCAATTCGGAACGCTATATAGCGATGATTCACAATTTTTTCGCCCCAGCCTTTGCAGGACTCAATGTGCAAGATGCCCGGTTTCAGCAAGATGGGGCAACAGCTCACACATCTCGAGCTTCAATGCAAGTATTGAGAGAAATGTTCCCCAGACGTTTGCTCTCCCTGAGAGACGATATTTCTTGGCCTGTACGCTCGCCCGACCTAACGCCCTACGACTTCTTTCTGTGGGGTTACCTAAAAGCTGAAGTCTTCAAACATCGTCCAACGAATATTAGACAACTAAAGGATGCAATCCGCCTGGAAATTCGCAGAATACCCCAAGAAATGCTTGCAAGAGTTATGTGAAACTTCAGAAGTCGCTTGCACCAGTGCTTCGATAATGGTGGACGGCACTTGCCAGATATTCTCTTCAAAACCACATAGGACAAAAATGTTTTAGTTGTACTTTTAAATTAAAAAAATAAAATCTTTGTATTTCAAATAACATTTCTTTTATTAAGCCTTAAAAACAGGGAGACAATTATGCCGCACCCTGTATATCTAATATAAATCCGGCTTTCATCCCGGGGGTTCACTACTAACTAAAACTCTTTGTTTTATTATCTATTAGAGAATTTCTCTATTGGCTGTGTTAATTCAGCTCGTGGAAAATTGTATGGTCTTTCTTTAAGCCAAGACGATATCAACACAAGAGGAATCTACTATTTTTATTCGAATAGTACTTGAAAGGATATGACGAACACCTGAAACAGGATTTCTCCTGTTATATAAGTATGTATACCAATATTATCACATTGGTATATACTCTGAAGAATGAAGTCAGGAAAAATACTGATGGCATTTGTAATTTAAGTAGACCTTTTCCAATACGTTTACATAAGCTTTTTGGAAAATTCTTTGGCAATTTGAATATGGGCCAGAGTATTAACTAAAATTAAGAAGTGCTTTTCTTGTATCATAATAAATGCTTTAAGAAATGAGAACACAAGGAGTTATCAAACCATTCTAGAGTTCTTGGACATCTTCAGTTGTACTGGTAACTAAAAAGAACGTTTCTACCTGGTTTTGTGTAGACTATCGGCAACTAAATGATATTACTAAGAAAGACATTCCGTACGAAGAATTGATGAGACTCTGGGCAAACAGGCACCCTGGACACATTCAGGATTTACAATGGTCTTTAACACTGGATCTCAAGAGCAGATACTGGCAAGTAAAAATGCATCCAGAAGATAAGGAAAAGACTGCATTCTCGACTGATGCAGGATTTTGGCAGTTCACAGTCACGCCCTTTGGACTCACTATAATGCTTCAACCATCTTTGAAAGGCTTATGGAAACCGTATTACGTGGAATGACTTAGGAATTATGCTTAGCTTACTTAGATGATGTCATTATACTAGGAAAAATATTTAAAGCTTAGTTAAAGAACGTTTAAGAGGTATTTGTTAAGATATCGATAGGCATAGTATGGATGCAACATTTATTTAAGGTTGCATAAATCTTGGAGTAATTACGTTGATCATCATGTTGCTTTTATAATGGCTATTCAACGTTGATTTTTTGTGCAGCAACATCTAAATTTTTAATGGACCTTTCCTCAACGTTAATTCAACTATCCCTTGCTACTTGTGTATATGATAAGTAACTCCCTGATGACTAGTTCTTAAGCTAAAAAATTATGATTCTCAATATAAGCATAAATTATGGATTCAAGCACTATTTCAAATATTGGTTTATAATTGATATCTTTCAACAATCTTTAGTTTTATTATATGAATTGTTGATTAGCTTTGCATATTTACTTATCTATTCGCTTCGAACGTACGCTTTATCAATGTCAATTTATTAAAAAAGTTAAAAGCACGGATACTGACTTCATCCTTATAATAATAAGTAACTATTTTAAAATCAATAAGTTTATTTCACATGGTAGTAGAAGTTAAAAAATGATTCAAGAAAAATTTTTCGGATTCAGAAATATTTTTCTTTGGTGGAAAGTACTATTCAATCACATGTTCGTAGCTTTGGTATTGCCTTTGTGAAATGGTATTAAGAAAATATTGTTCCAATTTATGTAAACTTATGTTAACTATAAACTTATTGCATTAAATAGATTCACCTTTTACTGATCCATTAAAAAAGTAAATCTAATACCATAATGGTCAGAAGACAACAATTGAGAATAAAATAATTTCCTTAAGTTAGGGAGTTAAGTAGGATTTGTTACCATCCTATTAATATGTATGCTTTTTGTGATAAATGATCTTCAAGTACATGAAGCAAAACTTTGGCAAAATTGATAAACATAAGTAAATAAATTGCTTGGCAAAGGATGTGAATCGGCAGAATATATTTTATTTGGGCGCCGGACGAGTGTTTTGCATTCTAAAACGATGATACTCAAAAACGCTCTTTGAAAAGTTAGTCCAAAAATTTTGAGCTTTCCCTCGACATAACTGAAAAACAGAAACATGAGATTTCTTTCATATTATCTTTGAATAAAAATAACCTCAATAAATGTTGAGCTTATTTGTTAGCTGTAGTGCAAAGCACATTCAAGAAGTTCAGTTAATCAATACCTAGCTCAATAAACAATAGGTTTACAATAAAACAAGTATGATTGAGTTGGTACTAAAGATGATATTTGAGGGGTTCCATTTCAAAACTCGCTATATTCATTTTTTACGGAAAATAAGATCGTTGCACCAATAGGATCTATTAATATATCTAAACATTAAACAAAGTGAAACATGCCAAAACTCGCCTTAGCCTACGATAAAAACATAGGAAAAATCAAGTATTATTCCAAAACTTGCCTTAACCATCGCCTGTATCATTTCAAAAGTCGTTTTGTCCCTGCTACTAACAGAAACGTAGAATTTTATTTACTTTCTGGTGATCAGATGATTTATTGGTTTTTATCTCATTTTAAGGAGTAATCTCTTAACTTAATACTTACTATTAGAAAATTAATAGTATATATTAAAATGGATAGTAATAATGATTCATTTTGTTTACTGATGGAATAAAGAAACGGAAGGAGATATTTCACTAATACTAAAAAATGGAAAAAAAAATATTGCAAAATTAAAAAGGTGAATTATTTTGGTTTTCAAATTTTATATCATATTATTTAGATATTTTTGTCGATATGCTCCACGATATGCTTCATTACCAGTTTTTCTAAAATGCCATTATTCACTGGGTAAAACCTGTTCGCTGTTCAACGCTCACAATGCAGGATATTCAATAGTTTAGTATTAAAGATTAAAAAGATGTGAAATAAAAATTAAAGAGTTTCATGCCCTATTTTGTTCTTTAAAAACAAAGAGTGAACAAGACAAGTTTATCCTAAAATACATGTCGGTTGGTATTCCATCAAGTGCCAAAGCAAAAAAGCTAATTCTTCCAGGAAGTTGGTGGCGAACAAGTATTGTGCAAAGATTAGAGAAACAAAGAATTTTAAAATACAAGTATGCTAAAATAGATTTAAAGATGTTCTGAAAGTTTCTAAGGATCGCAAAAGAGGCTGACAAAATATTTATTGAGAAACTCCCTGATGTGCATTATTGTAGAGAACAAAGTAACAGACAGTATTTGGCTTCTGATTTAACTATTAACAAAATATTAAATATGTATAATGAGCAAGTGCCCTGAAAGCAAATTAAAAGTTAAAAAAACTTTTTCTAGAAATATATTTTGCCTTAAATATAACATTGGTTTTGGATCGCCAGCATCTGACGTTTGCTTCCGTTACAGTTAACTTCATAACTTTATTTATAACTTTACAGTTGAAAAGGGTTCCTTAAAAACTAAATTTTCAAATAATAAATTCTTAGACATCTGGGTAGAACAAGAATTGAATAAAGGATTAAACGAAATTGCGTCGGTTGTTTTTCATTGCTTATCAAAACTAATAAATTTGTCTGATTACACCAAAATAAGATTATGTACAGATGGCTGTGGAGGGCAAATAGAAACTCAACTATGGTTGCACTATGATTGCAATGTGAATTTACTTTTTGGAGAATATCGCACCGCCCCGTATTCATAAAATCGAGCTGGTAGTTCATATTAGATAACATTCATTTTTTCTAATCGTGTCTTTGGTGTAATAAAGAAAAAATTGCGAAAAATTAGTAAAACACAAAGCCTAAAACGTATATTTTTAAGGAACGAGGAACCGTCATTAGCTTAACAGATTGTGGTATCCAATCTTGCAAGGCTGTTGCAAAGCAGTATCTGAAAAGTGTGCAGTCTTGGCACTGGTTTTTTATTTCGGTGAGAACTAGATGGAGAAAAATGATTTAAATTTTACACTTTTTGTTTAAGGAACAGGAGAAAAATATTGGAAGAACGAATGAAGAGAGTCAGATCAATTAATTTTATAAAGGAGGAGTCGAAGAAGATATTTCGCTAAGAAATTAGGAAACCTCTGTCCTTTATTAAATTAATGTTCTTCTAATTAAATAAAATAAGATCAATCAATTGTTGTATTTTTTCATGCCATAACTTGTCTTATCGATAGTCATGCCAAAATTGGTCTTATGTATTTTATTTTAATAAATTTTCTGAAAATTAAACAAACAGGATTTAAATAAATTAGTATAACTATTGTATGTACATCTAATAACATTTTTTTTGCCAGTTGTGAAATTTTACATTAAGTGCAGAAGGCAAGTTTTGAGAAGAGAATGGATTCCCTCATATAATGCCAACATCACCAGCATGTTTAGAAAAACAGGAAACTTACTTTGGAGAAATTAAAGTTTTATAAAAGTTTAAAACAGTATCTACGTAATAACGTTATACGTTATAATACGTAATAACGTCATAACGTTGTAAGAGAAAATCATAAATTAAAGAATTCAATTTTACAGAGAATCACCTATTAAATTTTAAAAAGAAAATAGTAGATATTAATCCCTTTAAATTGCAATGGACCTATTCAAAACACAAACTCGAAAAATTAGCATAATATTTAAAGAGAAGCAAAACAGAGCGGAAAACAATCACAGACATCCGCTTTAAAGCGAAAGCCACGAAGCATGATAGCCGAGACAATACGACTTAAACGATATATTCGCTTCACCCCTTTTGTGGGGGTAATTATCTAGCGCGTTTCGAGGTGAAATAAACCTCCCCAGGTGATTCGCAGCGCCATAAGCCCTGCCGGGTTTAATTTACCTGTGTAATGAGCTGAATGCAGATTTGGTCGCCGCTACTGTCAGGGTCACGCCGAATCCACATTTTCGGCTGCTTCTTGCGACAGGCCGCTTTAATTGCTTTTGAGCCCAATGCAATGAAATTTACCGAAAAAATGTAAAATTACCAAAATAAGGGTTAATAGAAGTTTAAATTTGTTCATTTAAGATATTTACGATTTGTTAATTATGTTTTTCGCAAAACTTCTTAATGATATTACTTACAGTTTTTGGGGCAAATGATGTCATATAAACACGGTCCATAAATGAGTAAGTTTTTAATATATAGTATGTTTAAATATGTGGTTGCTCATAAATTTAAATAATAATTTTTAATAAAGAAATTTAATTTTATTTGGTTATTTTTATTTTAAAAAAGATATAATATAAAAATTACACTTTAAATATATAACAGTTAGTTAGTTTCTTTTAAGAATTAATTGTTATAAGGTTTTTTTATAATGCAGTCGATGAAATTTTAAATCAATTAGGGTTTTAGAAGTTTGCATTTTGTAGAGTAACCAAGTTGCAATGAAGCAACTACGAGTTTACATAGAAGTAGAGGAAAAATGTAACTGATACGTTGTATATCTTTTGCAATAACTATACAGCGTTGTGGCAACCCTGCTGCCAGTTTGATTCCAACTAAATTTTTTGATTAAACTTAATTTTTTTGTGCTTCTGGTTCTAGTATCTGTCAAATATTTGTTTCCTTTTACGGCATAAGGCCTCGCAGTTGCAAATGACATATCGGACTATTTCTGGTTTCTTTAGCACAATTGGCAATTAAGATCTCCAATATACATTCCAATTCTGTTCAGATGTCCTTTAACAGCCATGTGTCCTGTTCTGATATCTGTCAGTGTTCTGAGTTTGTTCCTCCTAAATGTAATGAAATCTCTAGGCATTTCTTCGTCTATTTTAAAGTTCATAAACGTGATTTCTCGCTTCAGCTGTCTCATTTCTGCCAGTGAGCCATGTTTTCTTTTCACCCAGTCCCTGATCTCACTGCGGGTGGTGCTTTTTGGCACTCCCAGTGCACGCTCCGGTCCCATGTAGGGTGCCGTAGAATCTTTTTTTGCTAGTTCATCAGCTTTTTGATTTCTTGGAATATCTGTATATCCCGAAACCCATATAAGCCTAATTGAGTTGCGGTCTTCTAAGGATTTCAGTTCTATGAGGCATTCCCAAACTAGCTTAAATGCGCGTACCCTAGGGTTTGATAAGCTTATTAGTGTATGCTCTTCTAATATTTTCTTAGCACATTCTACTCGTAGTATCGCAAATATTTCTGTCTGAAAAACTTTGGCATGTCTTTCAAGCGGATGACACGTTTCATGCTTAAGTTTTTTTCAAAAAATTCCAGTTTCTATTCCCATGTCAGTCTTGGATCCATCTGTGTATCAAATAAGATCTTCGTCTGGTCTGCGGTTCCTGTCATTCTATTCTTTTCTTGTTGAATATTCAACTTTGGAAGGTGTGTGGAAGCAATACTTTGGAATCATGTGATCCGAAATTATTTCTGATTTGTTTGCCTCGCAGATTCTTGATATTCCTTGGTATCCTGTCAAGCTAGTTTGACTATATTTCCCATTCGCTCCAGTCCCACCTTTAAATCTTGAATCACCAGTCTGGTACACAAGGCATATTAGTGAACACAAGGCCGAATATAATAAGTTTAAAAACACCGATATGACCAGATCGGCTTTTCCTAATCATCTCCTACTCCAAACATAATTTTCTCGACAGTCAAAATATCAAAGTACTTCACCAGTGCAATAAAAGTGAAAAACTAGACTTGCTGGAGACAATGGAGATTAATAAAGATTTTAAAAGCCCAGATCTGTCCTGTGTTATTAAAAGGTTTGAATTTGATGACCATCTCGTTTTCAATAACCTAAAATAATTTTACGCTCTTAAATTATTGTTTAAAGTAATTTGATTGTTTAGTTAATTTCTGTATACATAGCTTCCAGTGTTTCATTCATCAGTTACTATTCTGCTTCTGAGCATGCAAGTAGAATTTAGGGTCTTAAAATATAATGGTTTAATTCTTTCATTAGATTCACTTGTAGTTTGTGCATCTTTTTCAAATGCATTGATATGGTTTATGCTAAAATAGTTATTCTAACTATACAGAAGTATTAATGGAATTCACTACATGAAGATCAAATGAGTTACATAAATTTAAGTATTTGTAGAATTTGATGGGTTGAACACGTTAGTTAACGTTTTCATAATTTTATACTGATTATCAAGGACTGTAGCTATTAATTTTTAGAGAGTATGTAAAATAAATAATCAGTCAGTGAATGCTGATAAAATAGAGTAAAGATGTATTAAGAAAAAGGACAAACAAAATAAGAAAAATAGATAAAAAATTAAAAAGAATTTTTTCCAGTCAGAAATATTAATTATTAAAAAAATAGAGCGGTAGATCCCATCATCTTTTCATCATTTGTAAATTAGCAATTATTAATAAGTATTTTCATCTTCCTACTACATTTATGTAGTAGTCATAAATTTTTCTTAAATAAATGCAAATCCAATAATGGTATTCCTAGAAATTATGTTCATTTTCTCTGTAAATTGTTTAATTTGTAGATATCCAGCAGCGTCAATTTTGTATATCTTTATCTTTCTAAGGAAAAATTATTTCATCGATAAAACAAATATTGATGCAGATTGTGATTAGCGATTATTAAATCCCTCTTTCTTTCACGTTTTTTTAAAGTTTTTCAAGTTTTTTAAAAACATTATTAAAAAACTATTTACAAAAAAACTATTGAGTTTATAATTACTAAACCATCCTTTCTATTTATAAGATTCTACAAACTCGAACATGAAATTAACGTGGTTTTGCATATTTTCAAAATTTCCATAAAGGCTGAAATATTAACAGTGCTACATTTTTTAATTGACATATTTATTTTTCCATATAAAATATTTAAAATTGCTAAGAAAAATTTTAAAAGTTATTTATTATTAATATATAAAATTATTTCCAACCAAAGATACGACTAATATAGTATAAGCTGAAAACCAGACGTTCAATTCAGGTTTAAAAATATTTTGTTTTGAACCTAAGTGGTAGTATTTAACTGGATTTTTAAAGTAAACAGTAGTTATTTTAGTATATTTTATAACCTGTTTCTATTAAGTATTTTTTTCAACAGAGCACTTATTCGTTTTTTTGAATGTTGGTCATTTTAATATCAAAAGATATTGAGAAAAAATTAAAGCCTAATAAAAAGAGTACTTAAATATCGGAGCCCAAGAAAACAGTTTTTAAATTTTATCTTTAACTCTTTGATGCTTTTTTGGGAAAAAAGCAAAAGGAAACTCCTGTACAAGGGCCGCGAGTAATTTAACAGCCCAAGTTGAAGATGTCTACAACCAGGATGTGGATGTCAAAATTTCAACGCAGTGGTGAAGTTACACATCAGGGATCACAAGTGCGGCATTTTTCTTTACAATCTAGAAATTAGCAGGGACAAGTGTGAAGCCAAAAGTACTGGAAAATAAAAAAACATCATTTCATAGACAAATTGATTATTTTCAACTAATATTTACTTTAATTTAATATTATATATTTAAAATAACGACTTGGAGCACTCCCTATAAATCTTGTAATGTTTTGTTGCATCTATTTGGCATTGGGCTGAGACATGTTACAAAACGTTTTCTTTAATTCTTGTTTTGTTTTTATATCCAATAAAAGTAAACTAATTATTTAAGTTTTATTTAAAAGTGCTGCATTTACATCTACTTAAATTGACAAAACTCATACAAGTAAAGTCCCATCTGCTCACTTACAAAAAACCCTGATATTTATTGGTCGCAAAACGTATAACCATATGCCTCTCTCATTTTTAAGACAACTAAAAATCTTAAAAGTTTAGGAACTGAAAAAACGTATTGTACCGAGAACTTGTTACAGTATTGCAAGGTATTTTAATGACTCATTTTAATCTCCTGTAATAAATATCTATCTACCCATCAAGTTTCTTAATTAATTTTATTGCGTTGATGTTATCGTTTATTTATATAGTCAAAAATCCTTTTATAACGTTTGTACCCAACTTATTGCTATTTTTTGTATTAAGATTAAGCTTTAGCACAAGTTTGTAAACTTAGTAATTTATAAATAACCATAGTTAATTCAAGTCAAGATCAAAATATAAAGTTAAAGTAAAACTATAATTTCATAAATAGTTATAATAAAATTAAAGTATATATTTCATAAAAAGTTATAATAAAATTAAAGTATATTTTTACTTTGACTTTTACTTATAAAGATACCTAATTATAAATAGCAGAATGATAATTATTTGCTAAATTAATTTGTGTTTACTATTAGTGCTATGTAAAGGTTTCTATCTGTGACTATTAATTTTTTAAAGGTATTCAAATTTTATAGTGCTGTGGTTGAGACGTTTGGTTGACACTCAAACTACAAAACAGTTTTACCACTAACCAAAAATTTTTATTTTATTTTCGACACGTATTTCGCTAACCATATTACCATCTTCGAGAGAAGATTAAAATTTAGTTTTTAAGATTAACTTTAGGCTTATGTCTTTTAAATCAGCAATAGTCCTGTCAATTTAACCACTGACTTGAGCAATCATTTTAATTGTTTCTTTTTTCTTTATTAAATCGTTTACTACTTATGTTATTTTATGTTGAAAACATTGGTTAGAGTCACAAGTTATGTATCTCAAATTATTTGTTTGTTTCTATAAATTTTATATTCTAACCGATTATTATTTTTGATGACAGGAGTATCTAATAATGGAAGTTGGTTAATTGTTTCTTGTTCCAAGGGAAATTTAATGGATGGAAAATAGTTATTGAGATGTTCTTCGAAATTATCAATATTGCATTTGTTTCCGTTAAGCCCGGCACAAGTTTCAACCTTCTCCTGAAAATGCTAATTTACCGGATTTTTTAAATAAATTTAATCCATATTATGGCCATTTACTGTAGACACGAGTATACTCGTAAATGCAGTTCCACCCTTTATCGATCTAAAGAAAAAAATAAATGAAGCCAAATATCTTGCCTCTTTTTTGTTATAAGTTTTATGCACTTTTTTAGAAACAGTCAGAAAATGATATCTCAAAAATATGTTGTCTCACTTTTCTTCATATATAAAGTGTCGTAGGAGAAACTGCGGCTATCGTTTTCTCAAATACTAAACTTTTAAAATATTTTTAATAATGCGGTATTACTATAGAAAATTGGCAACATGTTTGTTATTTTATATTTAAAATGATTTATTAAAGACCTCTACTTATGGTTGTGTATCGGCCTATAAACATTTTTTTTTACATTAAATAAAAAATAATTCAAAACGGTTCAACTTAGACATAAAACATTACACATAAAAAGTCTCGAATTTTGTGTAGAATGTAAAAGTATAATACACAGGGTATTCCATTTAAAATAACAAAGATGTTCCTGGTTTTATATAATACCGACAGCATCTTATTTTTAAAAATATTTTTAAAGACAATTTTTTACCATTAATCGACGCAAAATTTTCAAAAATTCGATGCCGGCAGGTCATCATAGAATGACAACGTAGGATGTGGGACACCTTGTGTGGACGAACCGTATGGTTCCGTATGGTGTATACCCGTTATCAGTTTAACGCTGACATTTTTATCAAAACTTAATCAACACATATACACACACGTACAAGAAAACATCAGATAAAATTACATATGTAAAATTTTATTAAACTTAAAATTTTTTGATAAAATATATGCAGGCCTAATAAATGTATTCGATTACAACAAATTTTAAATATTCGTTTGGTTTTTGCCTGACTCATGTTCAATTGTATTCTGAGTTTCAAGATAAACATCGAGAGAAGAAAGTAAACAGCCGGAAACCAAGTTAGGGGAAGTTAACTTTGGCTATTTACCTTGATTTGACTCTTGGGACTAAAGGGACTTTAGCGGATTGTGGTATCGGGCTTTGGTCATTTTGCTATCTATTGCATTGCTGGAAAATAGTTTTAGATAGAATCTAATTTGTGCAAATGTATACACATTAGATTTAAGATGACTCATTTTATCTTTTTACGTAAATAAATCATTATTAAATAATTTTTAATAAAAAGTTCGCGAGTAATATAAAAACTTTTTTTCTGATGTTTTTAAGGTAAAATTGTAGGCCTGTGGTAATCTTTTTTTACATGATTTTCTTGTTTCATCATTGAAAACAGGCTGACAATAGGTATTTTCGAAGGTAACAATGGCTGTCGTTACGCTTCCTTTTCCCTTTCTGTGTCGTTATATACTGATGATTTATTGATATTTTGGCCTGACTTTAGTGGATGCTTTGTTACGGTTAAATCACTTTATAGTCATCGAGTGGAAGTAATGTTCTAAGGTGAGCAGCAGGGATTTTCCATTTTAGGGGTGCATTACGTTCGGATACGATAGGTTCGGATACGAAGTGCATTACGATACGTACCACATCTACAGGGTGTAAATCCTTAGGATTTTTTTTCGAATGACGCTCTTTGATTGGTTTCTCTTTTTCTGGTAAAAAAAGAGAATGTAAAAGCGTTTTTTTCTTTAATTTATTGATACTGCTCAAACTATCTGAACCAAATATCAGTTGTTGAAATTTGGTAGGCACCCACTATGCGTAGAAACTTTTTTTTGGGTATGAGTTATTATTTTGCTTGTACCAATGTCGTTCGCATCAGTAAGATATTCATGTATATATATTATACATGTTTGATATTCAGTACTAAACAACGATAGGCCTCTGATTTTTTTTTTAATTTTACTTCAAATCACGAGTAAAATAAAATATAAAAAAGTAAAATAAATATAAAATAAATCCCTTACGGACTTGAAAAAATTCTTTAATTAGAAGATGGATACAAAATTTCATAAAAATATCTAAGAGTGATGAGAAAATTAATATACAAAAGTTTTTTTTTTAATTTTAGCACCCTGTTGGTCAAAAATTAATAAAAATTAATTCTATATATACAGGGTGTCCCAAAAAAGAGTGTCAAGCGAGCGCCCAGAGATAGAGCAACCCTAGGGGAATCCGAATCACCCCTATATATATGATCCGATTTTTTCTAGTTTAGGAGTTATTACATTTTTTGTGATTTTTTAGTATTATTCGACTTTTATGCTTATTTCTGCTATATTCATATTAAATAGGTAAGCGAATGCCTAATTTTTATTTTATTATTTAGATAAAAGTTGACTCTGACAAGAACAAAGATAATTTGATCCAGAAATTAAAATATTGCTTACAAAAATAAATAAATTGTGACGTAAAAAACAAAAGTAAAAAAAGTTCAACAAAGTTAAAGGCGTTTTAAAAATTACAGCTTTTTTTTTTCAAAACATAACTATTTAAGAAACCTTATCGGTCTATCAGCTTTTCACTATAAAAAATTCATTGGGCTACCCTTATCGCATCTTATCTAAATAACAGTTAAAAGGAAACAAAAAAAGATTTACTAATAAATGGAATAAAGCAAAAAGTGTTTTAATCAATTTATCTTTAATTATTACATAAAGTTTTCAAAATGACTACCTTGTTGTTCAATATAAATACGGCATCGGCGAAAAAAATTATCTTTTAACTGTCTAAATGCTAATCTGTTATTTTTTACGGTTTGTTTTGCTTCATTAATTTTTATTCTTAGTTCTTCTAAGTTTCTTGACTCTTGAGCGTACACGACCTCCTTGTAGTAACCCCAAACAAAAAATCAATTGGGTTTAAGTCCGGTGACCTGGAGGGCCACTGAATTGTTCCACCTCGACCGATCCACTTGTATCTAAATCGCCTATTCAGATATTCTCGAACATTTAACGCATAATAGCAAGGAGCCCCATCGTTCTGAAAAAACATGTCTCTCCTTGTCTCCAAATCAACATCTTCTAACAGCTCATGGAGAATTTCTGTTAAGAAATTTAAATAGATTAGAATTAAAATTTTTGTAAGCAATATTTTAATTTCTATATCAAATTATCTTTGTTCTTGTCAGAGTCAACTTTTATCTAAATAATAAAATAAAAATCAGGCATTCGCCTTACCTATTTACTATGAATATAGCAGAAATAAGCATAAAAGTCGAATAATACTAAAAAATCACAAAAAATGTAATAACTTCTAAACTAAAAAAAAATCGGATGATATACATGGGGGTGATTCGGATTCCCCTAGGGTTGCTCTATCTCTGGGCGCTCGCTTGACATTCTTCTTTGGGACACCCTGTATATTCTATTATATATTCTATATATATATATATATATATATATATATATATATATATATATATTACTTATAAAACCATAATGGCTCATAGACCAAGAAATGTACCCTTTTCCAAAATGGCGGATATAGTTTTGATGTTTGGTATGTTTTAAATATTATTGTAAACAGTAAATACCTGTCAATTCTTAACTAGAAAAATGTGACTCAAATGCTAGTTTAGCCGCTAGGCGTTATGCCCAGACATTCCCAAGCCGATTTCATCCCAAAATATTTTTTTTTTATTTGATTAACCGCCTAAGGAAGACTCAGGAAGAAATTTTAAGAATTGTCGAAGAATAAGCAAACATTAGTACTGAGTTTTGGCTAAACGGCTGGGAAATATTTGAAAAACGGAGATACATAATATTTTACGGTGTCCACAACATTACCCGTTTCATATTTAAAAAGTACAGGATCTTTTACCCGACGATCCCGAGGCAAGACTTGCTTTTTGTAGATGGTTATATGAAATGAATAATAGAAATGTGGATTTTATATGGGCGATTCTGTTTACTGACGAAGCCACGTTCACGAGAAACGGCATGACAAATATCCATAACGCACACATATGGCCTCAAGAGAATTCTAGGGCCATAGTTGACATACATCATTAAGTAAATTTTAAAGTCAATGTGTGGGCAGGTATTTTGGATAACTTTCTTTTAGGACCTGTAATTTTACCAGGTAATTTGACTGGTGATTCATTTTTGTTGTTTGTACAAGAAATACTGCTTGATTTGCTTGATAATTTGTCTATCTAGCGATTTCCTAATCGCTGGATTGGTCGAGGTCGAGATGCTTCTGTTCCATGGCCACCTTGTTCGCCCGACCTTACAACTTTAGATTTTTGAGTCTGGGGATGTATGAAAAACTTTGTGTATATGGTTCCGTTTTAAACGAGGATCATTTAAGGGAAAAAATCATTGCAGCTGGAGAGCATTTCAGGTTGAAATTAAATATTTTTCAAAGCCTTAGATTTTCTTTAATAAAGAGGGCTCGTATGTGCATGCATACAAATGAATGGATGTCACGTAGAACAAATAATTTAGGGTCATTATTCTTTGATTTTTATTGTAATAAGTAATTTATGATTTATTTAGAAAAAATTATTTACGTTTATTTTCTTAACTTGTTAAAATATATCTAGATTTTAAAATTAAGATATCTAATAAACGGATTCTCAGACCGACATTTACTAAGAATACTTTTTTTTACAAGAAAAGATTGGATAATTAGAATTTTTTACTAAAACTTTATTATACAAGGATATAAAAAAGTTTTGGTATTTTTAACACATGCAATATACCGCAGGTGGCGCCCTCTGCAAGGTAGAGCGAATCCGTGAACGGATTTAAATTGTCGTTCCAAAACACCCCGTCCCACTGAATTTTAATTTAATATCTTATGAAACACTCGACTTACTTCAAAAAAACGATTTTATATTTCTGATTTTGACGCCCTGTATATTAAATACCGAGTGTCCAATTAAAAAATTGCATAACGAAAGTCGCATTATTTTGGTTTACCCTATATGTGGCCGGCGGATTGGCCTCCTTTTTCCGGACACCCTGTATATATATATATATATATATATATATATGTTGATATTAACTTTTTTCTCAAATTTACCGTATTTTGTATTATAGGCGCTCAATAAATAAACATCTTATATAAGATGCCTTCAAAAGGTCCATCCACCACAACTTTTTTTTATAGTTTTATTATTTTTACTAGTACTGATACAAGCTTAAGTTATTTTAAAAGAAAGTTTTTTCTTTAATATATTCTGAAATATTGACTTTTAATCAAATTTATTTCAGTCTTCCAGTCTTGTTCCCAAACATTTACTGCCTCGTTTCCGATGTTCTTTTTCAACTATCGTTGAAAAGTTCATTTCTTTTGTCTAATTAATTAGTTTTTTAAATGCTTACCAAAGACTCCTTACATATAAACATGTATCTGACTGTGGATTTCCGAAACCAATGTTAAAATTTGTATACAAAATTTTCTGGTACTTAGCAAGTAAACATTTAAAATACGTTGTACTACAAACTGTATCGTACATTTTTTATACATTTAATTCTGGAGGTAGGTAGCCTCTTTGATATTTTGTAAGAAGTGACTCTCTCTATATTTGTAGCTGCCTACCTATGTGGTTCTTTATAGCTATGGTAATATTTTAATTAATTTGTTTTTGTATACGATCTCTCGGCTTCTCAACTAACATTTTTTCTTTAAGATTTTTTTTTTAAATCCCAGACAGCCTATCTTTACTTGCACCCAAAATATAAATCAAATTTTAGAATAACACATGAATAAGTAAGTATAATTTTTTTAAATTTATTTTCTGAAATGTAACAGCATAAACAGGTACATCTCTGATGAGTTCTAATTGCGTACTTCCCTAAAACTTTTCTATTTCACTTCTGAAAATTATCTTTGGATTTATTTTCTTTGGCTTAGGCGCAACTACTTGCACACATTTCACCAATGTTTTATCTTTCTCTATTTTTTTCATATTCTCTATTGTCTTTATACATCATTTTTCAGAAAGCTTAAGAGGTCACATATTTGAAAAAAAAAATTAACTATAATTTTAAAAACTTTCTAGCAAATTTTAGTTATTATTATGTTATACCAAGCACTTGATTCCTTGATAGTTCTCTTGCCTTAAAAACAATGCATTTCGCCTTGTTCTCGAAATGATTACAATATCAGCATCCCTTAGCCTCTCATTATTACAGCTCGTAATTTTTGGTCTAGGTTGATCGGGATTTTTTTTGGAAATAAGATTTCCTTCCCTGTTTAATAAAGTGCACATTTTTACTATGCTTTTTATCAATGCCGCTTATATTTACATTTATTAAAAAAAACGCGTAAAAATAAAAACGCGTGGCAACAAGAAACGCCGATCTTTTTTGTTGAATTTTAAACTGCACTAAACGACCATTCTGCGTTTTGTAATAAAAATATTTGGCTCATTACTTCTCCAGTTTTCAAGTAGACCATGTAGTTATCGAGTTTAAAAAAAAAAGCAAGGAATTGTCTATATTATATCTTTTAAATTTATCGTGTAGCAATATTGAATTTTCATTCGGAGTCGATGTATAACTCATTCTTGGTAAAAATTTACTTATCGAGTTTTAGGAAAACGGTTCTCAATGTATGAATATTCTCAGGTTAAAAAATAAATTATGGAAAGATTGATGGTTTTAACGTAATAATATTCAAAGGTGTAGCTGATAAAACATAAAAAAGATGAACTGTATACAGACAATATCATACAAGACATTTTTCCTCCAGACTGTACCGTTGGTGTAACTAACTTACATAACGAGCACTTGTTTACCTTAAAAATAAAAATCTTTATATCATATATAATACTTATCATTAAGGTGAGTTCAGGGTTAACGTGTTTATTATTATCTTGTCAGTTTTCCTCTTCAAGTACATTGTGTTATTGTTTCTAGAGTTGCTAGATTTATTGAGAGTAAAAAGTATGGAGTTTATAGATGAAAGTACTCCACAAGGAGTTATCACATATTAGTTAATATTATTATAAGCACTAAATTGTTAAAATTTTAATATAGAAATGATCGGAAAATTATTTTGTAAAATTGAAACAAGTATTAGGAGTATATTTGCAAATAATCATGCAGAAAGCGTATAATGCGAATGCGAAAACAGAAAATGAAACTCTAAATTACTGCATGTATTATTCATTCTTTAGCTAATTCTGCAGTGATGAGGGTTTTATAAAGGGCAAAATAAATAACACAAAACAATTTGTACTACAGACAATCAATCGTTTCTTAAAAAAATATTTCCCGCCAATAAATTAAGTAATTTTTTTATAAATATCGGGCAGAAAGATAGATATATTATTATCATAATACCTTTTATGTGGACCAACTTATATACAAGTTTTAATTAGCTTTTAATTTTTAATTTGGCTAGAAATATCATTTTAGAAAAATGTGTTTTACCGAGTATATTTTTTAAGGAAGCGATGCTGTACACACAAATAAAATGTATTTTATTAATATTTATACAAGGTGTTTCAGGAGGAATGGTGGATATTTTGATATGTTATAGCATCCATAATTCTGAATAGAAAAGTTCATATAAACATATATCCTAATCTCAATAGTTGCTGAGATACAGCTACTTGAATTTATTGCTACTGTCAGAACATAATAATTTTTATTTTATTACTTTCAATACAAATATCTGAAAATTCGCTGTTAATAGCTTAGCGGAATGGTTCGAATCGCCAACTTCAATATACTTCTTAGCTCTAGGAATAACTTCGAGTGTAGTTTGGAGGGCATCATGATATTCCTTAATGCGGGCAGCACTAATGTTAAGGATGAACTCGTCTCGCGTATTTACTTTTTCTTAATACGCTACATTTTTCAGCCATCCCCAAAATCCAAAATCTAGAGGAGTAAGGTCAGGTGACCTCGGTGGCCAACTAATGGGACCACCGTGACCGATCCAACCTTCCGGGAAAGTTTGATTTAAATATTGTGTCACTTGGCGGCTGTAATGTACGGGAGCTCAACATATTGGCATACTCTCAAGTCGATGTTATTTATAGCGACTTCCAAAAAGCCTTGGATCGGATAGATCACTATATTCTGCTGCATAAATCAACTCAGTATGGTTTTTCAGGGAGATTGTTTAATTTATTTTATTCCTACTTGATTGGTAGATTTCAATATATTGAATATGAGGGCTTTAAATCGAAACTTTTTAACGTAACGTCGGGTGTGCCACAGGGCTCGAACCTGGGTCCGCTCCTGTTTAGTTTTTTTATAAGTGACTTGAATGAGTCACTCACTTGTCATAGGCTGGCTTTTGCCGATGATTTGAAGCTATATTTAAATGTATATGGTTTGGAGGATTGTGTTTTTCTTCAGAACTGTCTAAATACATTGAAGGTATGGTGCGCTGTTAACAGCTTAGGCTTAAATGCAGCTAAATGTAGTGTGGTCAGTTACTCTAGATCAAAAACACCCCTAAATTTTAATTACTTTATTAATGATACTATTTTGAGTAGATTAGAGCAAATTACTGATCCTGGTATCACCTTTGACTCTGAATTTACATTCGTTCCACACTTCAACAACATAGTCAAGTCAGCCCTGAGAAGGCTTGGGTTCATAATTAGAAGTTCTCAGAGTTTTACTTTGGAATCTACATTAACACTGCTTTTCTGTTGCTTTGTGAGATCAAAACTGGAGTTTGGCTGCATTATGTGGAACCCGCTCTATCAGAATCATGTTGGTCTCCTTGAATCTGTTCAGCGAAGTTTTTGGCCTTCAGGCAGGATGGCATATATCCGGTAAGAGGGTTTGATCATCGGCAACTATTGGAACGCTTCAATCTACATCCATTACATCTCAGAAGAATGATCTTCTCTGTAAAATTCCTGCATGGGTTACTAAATGGATTTATTGATAGTCCTGTACTTCTTTCTGGTGTACGTTTTATGGTGCCTAGGCTTAATGCAAGACATCCCCTAACATTCTTTCTGCCAAGGCCTCATACTAACATCCTGTTGAAATCGCCACTATATACAATATGCACTATATTTAATCGGATCTGTCACATATGCGATATAAATTTCTCTCCGGTTCATGTGATTGTCGATATCTTGGTGGATCATTACTCTTGGGATTAAGACCCATGTGTTTAAGTTATAGTTAGTAGGTATATTGCAGTTAATTTAATTTAATTTTGTTGAATATGTGATTATCTTGTTAAACTTTTATAATGTTTTTATATCATATTAATAGTTATTTGTTCTAATTTTTTAGAAAATATTTGAGATTGTGACTTTACTTTACTTTTTTCTTTTCTTTTTATTCTTTTAGGTTTGTTTGTGTGTGTTTTTTTAACTATATTTTTCATTGCTTTGCAACTGTTTCCTGTTATTGGGCAAGTTGCCTGTTGGAAATAAAGGCTTGTTATTATTATATTGTTTTATAGAAAATTTAGATTTTCGGCTCCTTTAAGACGCTGTGGTAATACAACGGGTCCAAGCAACATTCTGTCAATAATTCTTCACTACACATTTACGGAAAATCGATGCACATGGTAATACCGTCGCGAATGAGGGTTGATTCATCACTGAATGGTATTAATGAAATTTAATGACGGTGAGCATTTACATAATGACAAAATTCCAATCTACTCGCGAGATCATTGGGTTCCAAGTGTTGTGCCCGTTATACAAATTGATGCAAACCTTGCTTATGTAATGTCCGCCATATTTTTTAGGTGAAGAACACCAATGCGTACAGCAAGTCTCTGTGTACTCGTACCAGGAGTACATTTCACCGGTTCAAGGATCTGTTCTAATTCATCCAGTTTTGTTAATTTTCACGTTCGGATTTATACCTGCTAGGTACACTACTAGTCTTACGCACTTTGACGAAGACATTTGTAAATATTCGTAGACTCGGTAATCGACCATATTCCCTACAAGATGCTTTGGCACTTCCGTTGCAGACATCAACGAACATCATATCGGTATATTTTCCGTGCTTAGTGGCATTCTTAACACTTTGACAATTTGCGATTACAATACTGTAAATGCTAACTGATTAATGCAACTATCAGCCAGGACGACATTTGTCATTCACCGCCTACTTAATCATGTATGAACAAGATCAATTTCATTCTGCTATGCTAGACCAACTTCAAATAGCTGTATCTTAGCAACTATTGAGATTAGGATACATGTTTATATGAACTTTTTTATTCAGAATTCACACGGATATTCATTTTTTTCAAATGCCCTAGAGCCTCTAGATACCAATTTTTGTAGTACCTACAGCTAAAAAAATTAAAAATAAAAAATTAATAGTAAGAAAACAAATTTAAAGTAAAATTGTCGCAATTATTACAACATTTCAAAAAAAAAAAAGAAAATATTATAGAGTTTTTTTTATTCTTATTGTAAAGTATGTTCATTAGAGTTATTTTATTTGACCGAGTTGGTTAAATGGTCTCTTTTAACCATAATCCTGATTAATTAAAAAACTAAGAGAAAGAACTGAGAGACAAAAACGAATTTAAATATTGCAGAGTTTTTATTTTTATACAAATTATTTTGTCAAAAGATTGTTAGCACAAATACTTTATTTTTATGACATAGCCAATTAATTAAGAAAAATCCTATATAAAACCATCCTTATTAAAACTATAAATATAGCTCCTACTATGTCCATATCGTATAGTTTTAAGTAATATTAAATACAAAGTAGTGTTGCTACACGAAAAGAGAATTTACGAGAACTCACGTTTATATGTGCGGCTGCTATGTCAGTTAATGAAATTTATGGATTTTCTATTTTAAAATGCAGTAATCATATCGAGCTATAAAATTACACGAATATATGAGACATGGACGTATTAACCCACGTCTTGAGCTACGGGGTATAAAGCCCGGTTTTATTATCCGAAACACAACATGTAAATTCGGATAAGTTTTTTGGAGCGTTAAACATTCGAAATATCGGTTTTATATTAGTTGCTGAAAGGTGTAGTTTTCGCTTTGAAAATATAAAATTAACTTTTGAGTTACAATAAAACCCGATAACCCGAGGCCGTATTGGATAAATTTCAATTGTTACGCCATTAACGTATATTAAAAAGTGGTGAAATTTCTAGTTAAAATTGTCTAGTGGACCAAGCTAACTTTTATTAGCCTCTCTTTAATTTATTTTTGAACTATACCGACAAAAAAAAGTTAAATTTATATAGTAGATGACTTATCTTTTTGAAAATACAAAAACAATTTTTTCTGTTTGTATTTTTTTATGTGTTTGTTTACTGTTTTTTTAAGCTATTTTGAAGGTAGTTTGAGATTGTTTCTATTAAAATTTTCACTATTAATTTATCACGGCAAGCATTGTGTACTTGTATAAAGTGTATTCCTACCTAAAGTGGTTCTTTTTTTATATTTAATATCGATTAGATATCAAGTGCACTCCATTATGATCTTCTTTTAATTCTTAATTTAGATACACTTTCAGATGTCTAATAACGCATTTATAGAAAAACACATGTAACTTTTTAAAATAAATTAGATGTGTTTGACTTAAAAAGTTAATAGTATGACCAGTGACTTTTATTTAGTTTTTATATGAACTGGAATATCTTTTTATTTCATTTTCATTAAAAAAGCGTATAATAGGTTTTTATTTTTTAGAATTAATTAGATATTGCCAAGTAGTGCCAGGATTTAATTTTATCCCTTTATAAACATATCCTACTTTAACATGACCAATGCCGTAAAAAGCAAATACCAATAAACCGTCAATAAAAGTTTCTCCAATCAAGAAAGTTATCAAATTCAATAAAAACCAATCAATCGTTATCCTTTCTCGGTTGGGCCGACATATACGATTTTTAATTCGGTATTTCGCACCAAATCCAGCAATCCCGCCTCATTGAACAAATATGTGAATACGTTCCGATCGCTGTGTATAACCGAAAAGCGAGAGTTTACAATCTGTTACACACCGCGGAACTCCGGACATTTTTCAAAAGCTCTTTAATCGACGATCGAACCGACCTGTTGCAATCGAATCTCCCACGAGAAGTATTATTTATTATCTTAAAAAATTTGAACTGAAACGTGATAACACTAAATATTTTTTTAATTTATTTCAGTTGTTGTTTTACATTTTACGGGTTATCTTTTTAAGGGAATGTACCTAATGTCCCAAGCTCACGGATCACTATTGGAATCTCGGAAATTGTAGGTGGAGTTTTTTCGTGATTTAACGAAGGTAGTGTCTCCTACCTTCTCCTTATTTTAAAATGCATCGAAGCAACTTTAATATTAATGTCATTAAGTGAATAATTTACTACCTTACAAATCAAAAATAATTTCATTTCAAACAGTCATCTACCAACATTATTACATGTGGTGTACCGCAGGTATCAGTGCTGAGGCTCATACTGTTTTTAGCTTATATAAACTCAGTCTAGATGCCGGCTCTGACTTGATTCTCTTTGCTGACGACACCACAATTTTCATAAAATTGAATTGGGATTTTACATGGATCCAATTTTTTCGTGGCTCTATGTAAACTTTTTGACTAGCAAGCTATGAAAAAATATACAGAGTATTCCCTATTAATATAAAGCATATTATTCGCTCAAAAAAATACAATTTTGCCAAATTCTTCTAATCCGAAAACCGATAATAACCAAGATCCAGGATAGGATATTAAAGTCTGAATTTTATTTTCATTATTTGGTAATAAGTGCTTCAAAAAGTAGCATATCGGCATAATATTTAGTAGTAGGTATTCAATGGTAATTTTTATGCACATCTCAGAGGGCACTGTCAGCGACTCAGGAGGGCTCCGCGGTAATAAAAACGTGTTAAACCTTTTTTGTGCTCATCCATTCGCTGTTTCACGCATTCAAGTTTACACGCATTTTCAAAAGAAGGGAAATTTTTAGCTATATGTCAACACATATTAATTAAACTTATTGATGTTAGTTTTTGGTTGAAAAACGAAAAAGGGTTGAGTCATTTTAGTGTGTTTGTTAAGTGTTACGATAGTAAAAACTTGTGCCGTTTGTGGGAAAAAGGCGATCTAAGCCGATCTTTTCACAAGTAAATACCGATATTGTCATAACATCATATCAAGGGACAACCGTCAATGTAAAATAATAAAAATTTAGTAAGAAACCTTAATAATTATAAAATATTTAGTTTCTATGAAAATACTTTTTATTAGATAAGTACCTTTACTCTAATGACGTACGTTAAAAGAACATATAAAGAGTTCATGAGTGGTATATTGTTTATAGTTTAAAGCATAATCTATTAATAATATATATTTATCATGTAAATATTCTTTGACGACGTCACTGGTAAAGATTACTTGTGCCGGTAGAATCAACAATAGGATCGAGCGGCGTTGCGATATTGTTGCCTTTGCCTTTTTCTCTATTATACGTGATCTATAGTCATTTAACTTTGAATGTTGACTTCTTTATAGAGTATCTTATTATATTTTATAAAAAAAAATTTTCATATTTTACTAAAGAGGCATACTATTGTTTTGAGCCTATCAAAATAAGTGACAAATTTTTATGATATTATAAAGTGTGTTTTTTTGCCATTTCTACATGAGCATTTAGCGTCATTGCACCAGACATGTTGCAAGCAAACAAACTACCCATAGTTCCACCGCAATGCTAATTCTAGCCTCAGTATATATTTTATTATATAGACTCAGTTCAGTATATAAAGTTGTTCATGAAAATCACAGCTTTTCAATTAATATTTTTCTAAAAAGGTATGGCTTTTTCGAGTCGCTCAGAGCAACCGTTTTTAAGATAATTGAATCTTTATTTTTTAATGCTATAATTCTTAAACATGATATGCGTATATGCCCAAGAAAATTTTAATTCACGAGGAGCGCGACGGCGATATGTAAATATGTTATCAAGTAGAAGGGAATCCTAATTCAAAAACCTTTACGACAGACTTGGAGAAAGCGGTTCTTTTCGTCTCTCACAGAAGGGTCCCCAAAAACTATCACACCTCAGCAAAAGAAAGAAATTCTGATTCGTGTCGCTGAAAATCTGGAAATCAGTACAAGACGTATAGCTCACCATACCATTAGATCATCAGTCAACAATTTCTTAAATATCTTGTAAAAAAAAATGCATCCTTATCATTTCATTTCTGTTTAAAATTTGTTCCCTCGGACCTACAGAAGAGACTTGAATTAGCTCGAGAATATTTTGATCAAGAATATCCTAACAGCTGGATCAATTGTGGCCAAATGCCTTGGCCGGTTCAAAGCCCTGATTTTAACCCTCTTCGACTTTGCTGTATGGGGACACATAAAATCAGTTGCTTATCAAGACATGATTAATACTCGGGAAGAGCTATGGAAAAAATCCACAATGCGGCAGAATTATTTCGACACAAAAACTTATTATTTAATATCAGGCAGTCCTTCAATAAACGAGTAGCTAAGTGTTTTGAAGTTAACGGAGACCAATTTGAGCATTTGATGTTGGATAAAAAAAAATTAAATTTCCATTGTTATTGATATTACCGTTTTGTTCATGTTCCATATTCTTCTATGTAGTCATATTATACTAAATAATATAATTTATTTTGTAATAAATTATTGTATTCAACACATATTTAACAATTAAATTAAGGTACCATGTCTCTACAAATCACATGACTATGCTGATCTTCACTTGATTTACAGCTGATTTCCATACTATTCATTAATTATATGACAAACAAAAACAAACAAAATAAAAAATTGAAGCATTGGTATTTCAAAATTTAATTATCTGAAAAACGGTTGCTCTGAGCGACTCGATAATGGTATTTCTTTCTTAAGGAATATTTATGGAAATATTATGGTTTCTATGAAAAGTTCATATACACTAAAGCACAAAAACCCGTTTTTATCGAGTCGTAGTGTCGCGGAGAGCGCCATCTAGGATTTACACATAAATGAACATTTATTTCGAATTTCTCGACACTAAAAACCCTTTATTACCAAATTGTGTGCATATGATGATTCTTTTTGTATGAATTATTAAGAAATATTGAAAATAAAATGAAAATGTTGACATGCGCGGTTATTATCAATTATTGGACTGGGCAGATTCGGTCAAAGGGTAATATTTTCGACCAAAGAATATGCTGTTGCTCTATATGTTCACTAAGTTATGGGACATCCTTGTGGTCAATAATGAATGCGCCAAAAATCAATTATACAGGGTGTCAATTTGAAAACTTCCCACCCCTATTATCTCGAAACGGGTTAGGTTTTTATAAAATCGCTAGGACACGTCGATTTTATTATCGAGGGAGAACAATTTTTATGCAGAAATCAGTTCGCCTCTTTCAACCCCCTACCCGCCAGAACCTCCCTCTCAAAAATCTTAAATGGCAATAGGGGTTGAGTGATACCTCATTTGAAAGAACTTTTTATTCTCTACATTTTGGCACCTTATTTTTTAAATTTGAGTGCTGCGTTGCCAAGTTAGGGTTATTTAAACATTGTTAAATTACTTATTATTAAACATTATTCCTGTAAGTGTTTTAAATACGTTGAAGCTATGATTTCTATTGGAACGTGTTTGACCATAAAACGAACCGGTGCATTTCTCACTGAAAGTGTTTATCAATCCGACAAATTCTTTTGGACATGAAAGATAAACATTTAATTTTTTTTCTTTTTTGTTTATTTTCGTTTGCAATGGAATTCGTCTCAATACAGTTCGATGATATGATCCGAAATTTAAAATAGTATTTAGTGAACTTTCCTACCAGTCAATGTCACTAGGTATTTAAATCAGTTAAAATTTATTTCGATAATTTGTGTGTTATTGTTAGTTACTATGGTTGAGATGCTTAGGCAAAGAATTGAAATGATTTTTATTTATGGCGAGCAAGAAAGATGCGCAAGAAGAACGGCAGAAGTTTTTAATAATAGAAATCCTAATTGTAATGTAAGTCACAGATACATTTTGGACGTAGTAGCTAAATTTAATGAAACGGGTTCAGTTGGAAACAAAAAAAGGGCAAGTCGGCGTGTTTTAAACGAAGATGCTCTAGTAGAGATTTTGGGAACATTCGTTGCAGAACCCACCAATTCTCTCCGTACAGTAGCACGTCTAACTGGAATGTCACATGAAACTGTACGACGAGCATTACAGTTACATAAATATCATCCGTACAAGATGCAAATTTTACAGGAACTTCATGAGGACGATTTTGATAGGAGAATAGAGTTTTGCGAAATTATGTCCAACTTAATAAACACTCGTGCAATTGTGGTAAGCAACATTTGCTTCAGTGATGAATGTACCTTTTTCCTAAACGGCCATGTCAATAGACAGAATTGTCGATACTGGAGTGAGGACAATCCCCACATTTTCAGAGAGGGTGCTACACAGCGGCCACAAAAAATTAATGTTTGGGCCGGTATTCTTGGAAATGCTGTTATAGGACCGTTGTTTATTGAACAAAACTTAACTGGAGAGCTCTACTTACACCTACTTGAAGATGTAATTGATCCTTTGATAACAACTGAACTGGAAAATCAAGTTGGTAACATTTTGCAAGAAAACGAACTACACTTTCAGCAAGATGGAGCTACGCCGCATTATTTTCGGCCAGTGCGGGAGTGGTTGAATAACAGATTCCCTAACCAATGGATTGGTAGAAGGGGACCGATAGAATGGCCTGCTAGGTCACCAGACTTAACGCCGTTAGATTTTTTTTTATGGGGGCACATAAAATCGGTTGTTTACACAACTCAGCCTGATGATATCGAAGATTTAAAAAGAAGAATTACAGAGGCAAGTAGGGCTATTCCAGAAGAGGTATTTCAGAATGTTCGGGAAGAATTTGAGAATAGACTTTATTTTTGTTTGGAGAACAATGGAGAACACTTTGAACACCTCTTAAAGTAGATGTGTTAATAAAATAAATTTTAGGCGTGCTTTTGTAAAGACCATAATTGTAACGGCTATGCAAATGTTTAGTAAAAATAATATTAACCTAAATAACTTGTTTCAATGTAATATTAACCTAAATAACATGTTTCAATGCAAATCATAGCTTTAACGTATTTTAAAACACTTACAGGAATAATGTTTAATAATAAGTAATTTAACAATGTTTAAATAACCCTAACTTGGCAACGCAGCACTCAAATTTAAAAAATAAGGTGCCAAAATGTAGAGAATAAAAAGTTCTTTCAAATGAGGTATCACTCAACCCCTATTGCCATTTAAGATTTTTGAGAGGGAGGTTCTGGGGGGTAGGGGGTTGAAAGAGGTGAAGTGATTTCTGCATAAAAATTGTTCCCCCTCGATAATAAAATCGACGTGTCCTAGCGATTTTATAAAAACCTAACCCGTTTCGAGATAATAGGGGTGGGAAGTTTTCAAATTGACACCCTGTATATTAAACTCGCGAAAATATCGATGTTTAACCAAATATGCCTTAATAAAATATCGCTCATAATTAAGATAAAGGGTGTTAAAATATAATTTTCGAATCCGTTTTTCTCTAAAGCTGTTTTTTCTCAAGTTGTTTTTGAGATATCGACATAAAAACTGAGGATCAGGAATTTGTGGGGATCAGAAATCTGATATGATTTTATTTTTTGATATAAAATGTAGAGAGCGCTAGTTACACCATTTTTACACCTTGTTTCACGTCATAAATTCCTTACTAGTACCGGTTTTATTATATTTTTATTAAGTTCCCGATAGAATAATCATTTTTAAGAAGAAGATGTGAATATTCGCATTTAAACATTTTGTTGCTCAATTAAAAGTAGTAATTAATAATGAATAAAATAATGAAAACCCTTATTTTTACAAATTCCCAAAATGTCCATCATTCACTTCCAGGTATTTTTTATTCCTTTCACCCCAGAGTGCCTTACTTGGAGTAAAGTTCATTGTTTATTCCTGATATCATTGGTGGAATCATGAATTTTTTGTAATAGTTGCTCTCGTGTACGGATTTCTTCTGTATAATAACTAATGACTTAATATAATAACCTCAAAAGAAAAAATCTTAAGATTTAAGATGTGGGCTATCCAGAGGTCATGGAAACTCACTGCCAACACTAAACCATCCGTGAGGCAACCATTCATCTAAAAAATTGCGAACTGCAACTGAATGATGCAGTGGAGCTTTATCGTCCATATACCACATGTTTTGCCGTAAATTTAAAGAAACATCATTAACTAGATTCGGCAAATCATTTTGTTACAAACTGCAAATACTGGTTACCATGAAGCCCTGTAAGTAACTCAAAAGGTCCAACAATAATATCACCAATTATAATATACCAGATATTAATAGAAAATTCCTGTTAAAAATGGCGTTCCCCTGGTTAAATGTAGTTTTTTCCAGTTCCTTTTTTTTAACTGTGTATAGAACTCGGTAAAATAAACATTTTTTTCAAATAACTTTATTCAAAAAACCAAAAAATAAAAAAATTGCATTGCCAAAATGTTATAAAATGAGTCCAACGGTCCTCTCTAATTTAAATAAGTTGTTCAAAGTTGTCACCATTAACTTCAACACAACGATTTGCTCGACGTAACCACTGTTTCGTAACGGCACGCAATAGAGAAATCGGTTTTTGTCTAACTGTTGCCGCAGCTTGCTCAATACGTGCTATTAGTTCTTCTTGTGTGTCGATAGGCGTCTTGAAAACTAAACTTTTCATATACCTCCACAAAAAAAGTCACATGGATTTAGGTTTGGCGACCTTGGTGGCCATGCAACTGGACCATTTCGGCCAATCCACCGATTTGGGTAACTTATATCCAAAAATTCGCTCACTTCTCGTCTAAAATAGGCAGGTGCTCCATCCTGCAGGAGCCACATAGCTTACTTGATATTCAGTGGTACGTCTTCTAACAGAACAGGCAGATTATTTTGCAAAAAGTCCAAATAAACATCGCCCGGACATAATCCGACCTGCCCTGCAACAACTCGAGTACTTGTTGTTGGATCTTCTTCGATGAGATTTAAAATTTGTTCTTCCCTATGAACATTTTTAGGTCTCCTTCCTCTTCCTGCATGCCCTCCACGATGTTCCCGTAAATCGCCAGTATCCCTAGCCCGTTGAATAAGATTTATGAAACTTCTGGGTGTAGAATGTTTCCGCAAAGGAAAGCGGTATGCGTATAATACCGAAGCAGCAGCAGCACTTTGAAGACACTCTCCATAAATAAGCAACATATCCACAAGTTCATTGTTTTCATAACGATGTTAGGATTAATTAAATTTGTTAGGACAATTAGGATTTGCAAATTTAAAATTAACAACAATAAACCAAAAGTGTCTAAGACTAACTGATCGGTACAATGCGTGATCGATAATATACAAATTCGAGCAAAAACTAAACATGAAACGACGATGAAAAACAAACCCATATTCACTTTTTTTATTCTGTATGTCCCTTGTTATCGAGTGTATCGAAAAAAGGTATTTGAAAAAAATTTATATTTTACCGAGTTTATACACAGTTAAAAAAAAAGTATCAACCTAAAAATCACCCTGTATAAGGGAGCGTTTCATATCCAATATATACCGATAGCTATTAATATAAATTCACCGCCTTCTCCACGGTATGCCCAGACAGATCCATATAATTATGCAGTTTTTCTACGTTATAAAATCAATACATACAGAAAATGATTCATCGGTGCTCCCGTATACACACGTACAATAAAATAAGGTCATTTTCATTGTGCCTTTTGCGTCCTTTCAAAGGGATTCTGTGGGGTGACTTTCACGCACCCCAACAATCCAACCAGTGCGTGCCACATTGACAGCCTTTAAATTCGGCTTGTGAAATCTCTTTAGGATTGAACTTGCATCCCTTTTTTTGATGTGGATGATTTTAAACTTTTTTGCTTTTATTAATTTGTATTTAATATGTTAGTTAAAAACTATTTTCATTAAGTAGCTTTTGGCATACGCTGAATCTTAAGTCATATTTTTGGATATAAACTTTGCACTAATGAAATAAATAGACGGTTTAAAAAAATTTATGTAAGATCTCATTTTTTTCGTTAGATTAATAGATTAAACTAATTATTTTTATATAGTCGATTTACAAAAAAAATTATTTGGGTTCATTGTAGTTTATTTAGTACAGTACATAGCATTTAGTTTAATACATTGAGTGTATACAAAATTTATTACATTGTATGCATTAAAGTTAATCTCAGAATTTAATGCGTTTCAGTATTTTAAACTGATATCCTGCAATAAATTAACACCTTATAGTGTAAGAAAGGTCATTCCTGTTATAGTTTTATTAACTTTCAAATTTCTGCTCTTATAGAAGCCAAAAATAAAGCGGTTTGCTGGTCTGAGCAGTGTTGTGATCGACTTTGTTGATATTAAGATCAATTAATTATTGGACTATATTGGGAATACCAGATCAGATCACAGAACAATACTTCAGATTTGGTCTAATTAAAATATATATATGCACAAGAGGCACAATGTTATATTCGCAAGAAGTTGGAAAATGAAAAATATGTGTAGAAAACGTAAACCGTTAGTCAAAATGGACTTCGAGTCTTGAATCTGCCTCATTAAAGTATTATTAATATTATATTGAACCTGAAATTTCTTCTGGAACAACTGAAAATGTGTAGAGCCCCGTATAGTCCTAAGAATCATCAGAAAATTGAAGAAAGAACCTTTGACTTGTGTGATCATCAATATTGCTAACGAATAAATTATACAGTAGGTATATAATGGAACCCTAGGGAACTCCTACTATCCTTCGTAGAAAGTCAACCAAGTTAATAAAAAGCCTCTATTTCCAGAAGTTTGCATTTTTTTGTGTAATGTTATGGCTTACTCTGTCTAATGCCTTAGAAAAGAGTTTATAAACAGAGTCAATTTGCAACCTCTTTTATGTAGCATTTAGCATATTATGCGCAGAGAAACAGTGATACTCGAATGTAACTATGCTGTTTGGAGTATAAACACTGACAGTCTCAAGAAGTTATTTCACAAACCAAACAATGTGGATATTTCAGATTGTAAACCTATAGTTCTGTACTTTTCTACATTATCTGTTCTTCCTGATTTGAAAATAGACCTTTTAAAAAATATAAACATGAAACATTTTTCCGTTTAATGAAGATTTATTAAAAATAGTGTAAATATATATAATATTTACACTAATTTTATAAATTTAAACTAAATATATAATAGTTATGCAGACATATAATAAAATAACACCATATACAAAAATATATGCTTCTAGGTAGGTAAACTTACTTTTTCAATTATTGTTGATAATTAAATCGTTTATAAACAAAATCACATGACCTAGATCTAGTACTTGTCGTGATCATAACTTTTTTAAAGGTCAAAGTACATTACTAGAAAATTCCAAATCATTTGTTTTTCAAAATCATATTACTGATCACTACCCAGTAGCATTATTTGTTTCGTTTACACAATATTTTAATGAAATAAAACCAGTTCAAACTAAACGCTTCGTACGTAGTCTAATTTGTACTAACCTTAAAAATGATTTGATACTAGAAACGTGGGATCAAGTTTATCCCACAAATGATCAAAGTGCAAGTATGAAAGTTTTTGTAGATAAACTGTAATCTTTCTATTTAGAAAGGAAGTTGTAAAATTTAAACAAAACAAAAACCATTTTCGGAAAGAATGGATGAACTCTAATCTACAAAAAACTATTATGGAAAAAAATAAACTATACAATGACTTATGAACGCATATAAAAATAAATTAAAAATCCAAATAAAAAATAGTAAGAAACAATATTTTCAAATGCAAATAAACCAAAATTCTTCGTCAAAATCAAAACTTTGAAGCTGCGTAAATAAAATTTGTAATAAAACTAAATCAAAGACTGAAATACGCCAAATAAAAACAACAAATGTTATATACACTCAGAAACAGACTATTTCAAATGAATTCAATAACTTCTAACTTCTGTCGTTTAATACAGGGTGCTTTTCGGACTGTCTTAAAATCGGAACTATTAAACCCTTATATAAAAATGGCGATAAAACAGAAATATCAAATTACAGACCTGTCTCACTTTTGTCAACATTTTCAAAAGTGTTTGAACGATTAATTAAAAAAAGAATGACAAATTTCTTAACTAAGTTTAATGTATTATCAGACTTGCAATTTGGTTTCAGGGAGGGAAGATCTACGCAGGATGCAATTAAACTTTTAACATCACAAATATCTGATGCACTAGATAATAGTGAAGCTTGCTTATGCCTGTTCGTGGATCTTTCTAAGGCATTTGATACTGTCTGTCATGAGATACTCTTAAGAAACTACACAGCTGTGGACTCCGAGGCAAAGTTTTCGATTTGCTTAAAAGCTACCTTACAAATGGAACGCAGCATGTTGACTTTAATCGAACCATAAGCAGTGAAAGAGATGTTAGATATGGAGTACCCCAGGGAACTGTGCTGGGTTCTTTACATTTTACGGTTTATGTAAACGACATGCTTAAGCTTAAACTAAATGGAACGCTGGTTAGTTTTGCAGATGACACCGTTTTACTCTGTAGATCAAAGTCTTAGCAAATTTTAACAACTCAAATTAAAAAAGACTTTGTGGAATAAAAAAACTGGTTTCAACACAATAAATTAACTTTAAATATACAAAAAACTAACCACATGTCTTTTGCAACTTACAGAACTTCCCTTCAAAGGCTTGGCAACATTAAGATTGGGAATTGTGAAATACCCGAAGCAACATCTTTTAAATATCTCGGTATTAAAATTGACAATTTGTTGAAATGGGACCTTCATCTCGATGAAATGGTTCAGAACTTAAGGGGACTTCTCTCAAATTTTATGTACCTTCGAGACTTTTTGACTACCGAACATCTAAAAATTGTATATATGTCTCTTGTACAAAGTCATTTAGTTTATGGTATTTTGGGATGGGGAAGCGTTTCTGAACACATATACAAAAATTAAAATCAATTCAAAAATGGTTTTTAAAAATCATTTTTGGCAGAGACAGAATATATCCCACTGATAACCTCTTTTCTGAAGGTAAGATATTAGATTTGCGTCAACTCTATTGTTTAGAAATCCTTAAATATATAAATAAAAACAAGATAGAGTTAAATATCAACCAAAGAACCAAAATTCATCTATTAGACAAAACAACTTGGCATATCCAACCACGACTCGTAAAACTCATGGACAGAGGAGCTTAAAATATTTTGCTCCGAGATTGTATAACATGCTCCCAAATGATATAAGGATGATTGAAGGCTTTAACTCTTTTAAACGCAAAGGCAAAAACTGGTTTATCTAAATTTGACATTTACCCGATTATGTAACCACAAATCACGCACAAGTGCTTATAGTGTGCTTCAGTGATATTTCTAAACGTTTATATTTTTTATTTATTGTATTGGTTAATAAGTATATTATGTATATTGTTTAATAAAAGTTATTATTATTATAATAATAATAATAATAATAATTATTATTATTATTATTATTATTATTATTATTATTATTATTATTATTTTTATTAAATGAACTTAATTCTTTTTCTAATTATTATTATTTAACCCCTTGCGTGGTTGTGTGGTTGTTTACCTGTTAAAAAGTAAACGGAAAAAACCTCTACTAACTTACTGCTATTAACTTATTGCATTCTTGAATGTTGTTAATATACTTTTTTTAATACTACACCGTTTTAATGTTGCTATTTTGTACTTTTGATTTCAGTTCTTTTTCTAGTGTATTAGTGATCTGATAAAGTTTTTTTTGCTTATGACCATTATAACAGTTATATTTTCTGTAGTATACCGAATTGCTTAAGAGCAATTGCCTTTTAGTTGCTGTGTTAAATAATTTAAAAAGTTTAATAATAATAATAATAATAATAATAATAATATAAAAAGTCTTAATTTATTATTATCGATTATTATTATCGATTATCCTATGTTGGTTTTGTTTGCCTATTTACCTAATTAAATCAGAAAATATTTAAAAATACCTTCTCTAAAGTTTTTATTTGTAGGTGAGCTGACCAAATTTGTAATACTTAAAGATAATAATGTAGTCAGCATATTTAATAAAGTAAAAATAATTTTTAATGAGAACTTTACTTAGAGTACAGAACTTAGTTAGGGTTTAGTCAAAGTTTCTTTCTTCTATTGCAAATATAGAAAATGCTTCCTAGATTCAAATTTTCTGAGATAAAATCGCCTTTTAACCCTGGACATAAAACAGTATCTTAAAAATTTTAATACAATTATAAAGACTTAATATTATAAGCACAATATTAGAATTCGGCAAATCGGATGGACGAGAAGTCTAAAACTATAACTCTATTTAGTGACCTCACTAAAGCCTTCGATGTAGTAGATCGTAATAATTTATTGCAAAAACTTGGCAACGAAGAGTGGTGAATTAATAACTAATATTCACAGATTCATAGACATCACAGATCAAGCAATATTTTAAGTAGTAAAAAAATTTTAAAAATAAGCTAAAAGAATAAAATCGCGAGGTTTCTTAAAAATTATTTACTTAATATTTTCTATTAGTAGGATCAATGTATGCTTTGCGGACGACACTGCGATCATATTTAAAGCAGATATAAGAGTAAACTTAGATTTATTGGAATCAAATTGTTAATATTTAACTATAAACAAAACTAAGTATATTTTTCTGAATTCATCGTAAAGCATTATATTTACGTGTTTCTAATATTAAAGTATTATTAATATTGTTAAAAACCAAGAATTTATTTTTTTCCTACTATTGCTCACTATTGGCCAAAACTAATAGAGTGGGACGTAAAATGACTTGCTACTATTAGGAACACCTTTCAACGTAAGACCTAGTAGTGACCTTAAACATGTGTAAAAAGTATATGAGTGTATTAAATAAATATATTAATTTCGATGTAAGGAATGTACGACATATTTAACTTAATTTATACAAGAAATATACTTTGTAGTTAAGTCTTAAAACTCTTTTAAGATATTATAATTAAATCTGCAATATACTACTCTATTCATTAGAACATATAAACATGTGGGAGTTGAAACAGGCACGTAATCAACCTGAAATAACAAACAACCACAAAATGTCCTTTGTTATTCCTAAGGGCCTTCTATAGTACTCTACCTTTATTGCCCAGAAATATCACACAATTGTCCTGACAAATGTTCGCCAAATGTTACCGTGCTGTGCGTACGTAGCTGTTTAATACAAAAACTTCATGAAGGGTGCATAAAGAGATGCTGTGTACCTAAGCTGCCCTTATAGGGCTCACCGGAACACTATTTGTATACGGGGTGAAATTTTTCATTAAGATTTTGAACCGGTGGCTGCAAGATGTTTTGCACAATAGTCGTGAGTTTTTATCTTTTAGTGGGTGGACTTTTGAAAAAGGTGATTAGAAACATCAGAAAAAATAATAAATAGCCAAGGTAGCATAGTGGGTTAAACATTTTTAATGGATTTCCGTACTTAAAATATATGATTTATTAAAAGTTATTCCTAAGTTAGTAGGTTTATCTTGATAGCTATATTAATTTGCATATTTATCTTTCAACTCAATTATAAAATTTTAAAATCGGATCATTTTTATGTGGTCATAAAAATTTAATACAGTATTCTAAATCTAAAAATGAAAATACTTTTTTTAATTTTATATGCCTTAGCTAATTATTCCATTACCTATTCTAGTACATTTCTTGTTAAATTATTCTATACAGTGCATACCCGATAAACGTAATAAATTTATTTTAAATTCAGGTACTTTTTGCTTCTTTTATTTTCGAACATATCTATTAGCATTGTTACTTACGGGTTTTTTGCAATAAAAATATTCTATACTGGCTACCTCAAGTAGAAACTGTAGCATCAATATAAATTATGTTAAATAGAACGCCCGGTATATCATGACATTTTACAATTCTACGATACATTTTGGATGATGAATTTTTTGCTTTAAATCATCAACATTATTTGGCCTATTCACATAATTACATAAACTTTGGACTTCAAATAGCCCCATAAAAAAAATCTAATCTAATTAGTGGCCACTTAATAACAATTAATATAACAAATATACTCACAAATACATAACAAACCGTTATCAAGTTTTAAAATAGGAACTGTTAATAATAAGGTCTACTTACTTTCTAAGAAACATAAAAACTTCATGTTGGCGTCATAGTTTCTAGTTGAGGTACCCTGTATAGATATAGTTTATTTTAAAATTCGCGCAAGTGACAATACTAATCGGTGTGTCTAAAAAATTAAAGAACGGAAAAATACCTGAATTTTACATAAATTTGTTCCTTTTATCGTGAATGCATTGTATTTCAAATGTGTCTTTAAGGACTAAAGGAAAATGAAAGATCTTATATACTAAATTATTAATTTATACAAAGGGATCAGTATTTAAGACCTATCTAACTCTACTAGTTTTTCTCACCTAAATGACCTGACATTAATTAAAACTAAATTTGCAAATACCATTATAAATTTAATAAGAAAGCCAATAATGTTAAAGCTAATAGAGACTAAAGTAAAGATATCTACAATTATTGCGTTGCTATCTAAACTACAGAGAGATTCAGAAACAGTACCACTACCTACCAATAAGTAAAATATTGTAATATGTACCTGCTAACTATTTATTTATGTATGTCATGAGAAATCTTTTAGAACTATCCAACACAAGTATCTTAATATTTTGTAGCTTCCAAGACTTCTAAAAAAAGCACAAATTAAGCAGGTCTAATAATATTAATAATGAAAATATGTAAGGAATATAATATAAAACAGGACTCACAATGTGTCTTAGTACCTTTATACAAAAAACTTTCTCTTCAAGAAAGCACAAATCTTCAATCAACAGAGAATAGAACTATGCAATATTTGAACGCTAAAAAAAATGTTATAATAAAAACTGAACTGAATGATCTTATATCAAACCAGAACAATAACCTATACCAATCTCAAAAAAACATAAAAATATCTAGAGTGCTCAACTATCAACACCAGGTGAATATATTTCCAATGCATGATGGATAGGTGATGAACCACAAAAATGCGAAACGCATAACCAAATGGAGCACAAACCATTCATGGTTGAACATGTTTCTGACATCGTTAGAAGACTCCAAGACTATTGGATTATTAAATTATGGTTAACACACCACCACTCAACCGTTCGATTTAATGATCTTCTTATGAGAGCACTTTGAAAATTCGAAAAATCTTTTTTTTGACTTAATCCTATAATATGCCGCAGTTGCTGACGGAAAGTACCACCTACCTGTTCAATAGACAGACTAATTAAACCAAATCTTTAAAATAGTGAAAAAGTTTTCTGGTGACATAGGAATGACCTTTAGATTAGATAAATCTCTTATGGTTAATATAGTTGAGGGTATATTAAAAGCAGGTAATTTTCAGATTATGGATAGATCATTGAAAAAATGGACACCGAATAAACTTTCGAAGTGTAGGAATAATCCAAACTCAAAGAATAGTGCGATTGAGCGGTATGAAGGTTATTCTTTTAAATATAGAGGGAAGAGAAATGGCAAACAACTAGACCAGCAAATTTTTAACTCGTGATCATTCTTTTTAAGATGGTCAAAACATCATAAATTAATCAAGTTATAATATATGAAGTGGACGACTCAACACCGCTTAAACTTCGGAAGCTCCAGGTACAAATTCATCAAAATACGGAGCAGAATTAGGATGAAAACTGGATTCCTGACAGAAAGTCTTCACTTTGCAGGATATACAAATTTAAGTCAGGAACACTGAAATTTGTTTTAGGTGATCAAGTAATTGAACGAGAATACTTGACAACGAGCTAACAGGAAAAGTAAAACATTTACTTACTACAGAGTAAGCTAACAGATAAGATATTGTATTACAACTATCGATAAAAAGCTACATAAAAAACCGAGATAATAAGTTTAAAATTAGTAATTTAAGCTAAGACAAGATAAATGTAAAATGATAAAAAATATGTAACGATAAAACGACGAAATAAGCCACAAAAAACTTAAATATAGAATTAAAATAGTAAATATTAAACACAAGCCCTGTACTAAGACAATACATGAGCTTTTAGGTTTTTTTAAAGTCCTTCAATGTATCACATTACATGTAAAAACTATGTAATATCAGATAAAGCAATCTAATATATACGAATAAAGCAAAAATAAGATTTCGACGAGTCTCCTATTATATCCAAAAATATTTGATATGTTTATTTTAAAAATGCTACTGTTAGTGGCGGTATATTTGGATATACAAAAAACCACGTGAGTTGAAAACCCATTTTTGATGTTAAGTTATGTTTTTTAAAGAAACACTCTCTATATATTTAAATATTTCAAACTCATTTAAAAAAAATCCTGAAACTTAGCCATATCTTAGTGCTACAATATTGATAGTTAAAAGGTAAAATTGACAGATTTTATATGAAGAAAAATTATCTATACTTCTTTTAGCCATCTTTGTGTAAATAAAAGTTGAAAATCTAATAATCTTGCTTGTATAAGTAATACATTGTATATATCAAAAATTTTTCACATTAAATTTAGTTATTACAATGGTAAAATTCTATTTACCTACAAACCTTTAAAAAACATAAAATAGCCTTTTGTTTTATGGCTACTTTTGTCGCTTCCCTCGTATAAGGGGATTCAAGAGAGGTCGTTACGGGACCTGCTTAAATCCCATTCTCTTCCTGGGAGGTGTTTCGATTATTGAAAGCATTTGACACCATCTGTCCCACACAAGGTTGAAATTTAAGCGTTTTTGTGTACCTTATTTTATTGTTATTCCCATGCCAGTGCCTGGCGTCTCGCCTCGATGTCTGTTAGGTGATATTTAATATTAAAATATGATGTGCCTTCTGCATAGTGGTTGTTTTTAGATGTAAAAAATATTGGTTATGTTTTTATTTTTTAATGGATTTATTTATACGTTTTAAGTATAAATATGACAGGCAAATATAATTTTTTTTTAAAAACTTTAAGTCTTTATTTCGTTATGAAAAGAAAAATAAAGAAAACAACTCACAGCAAAAAAATGCCGCCCTGAAGTACTTTATGGCAGCTAAAATATCGAAACTTTCTCTCAAGATCAAGGTTTGTAAGTTGTATTTGTGTAGAAGGTGAAATATAAAGCTTGATGGCATCTCATCTGCATATGCGAACTTACACCTACTTATTGATTGTATTTACTTGGAAATGTTGAAAAAGTCCTTTATATTTTTTTAAGCCTTACAGTCTAAGGATCTTACTATAGCAAGCAAAATTTGAGAAGATTAGTTTTGAGTCATCGCATCTTATATAATTTTCACTTTCTTTAAAGTATCATCTATAACATACAATTAGACACTGAAAAATATTTTTACACTTTTTGAGATTAAGCGTCATTTTTACGTATTAGAAGTACTTACGGACGTCGGCGTCGCCAAAAGAGTGGTGCAAGGAAGGCTGTAGAGAGCCCTAAATATAAAATAATCAAATGAAACTGCAAGAATAGTAAAAAATAAGTACTTTAAGAATTGCATTGCATTTTGTACTATTCTATGTATAAAGTATATTTTTTTAAATTGGGGGAATTTAATTAATAGTCGCAGAGACATCTGCAAAAAAAAACAAAAAAAATGTATTTTAATTCTTTTAGAGTTAAGACAGTTTATAAGAAAAATATATTGTATAGATATTCTTTGCATTAGAATACATTTTTACATATAAAATTTATTATTACAATATTATACTTATAATAATTGTACAATTGTAAATATCAGTAGTATCCATTCCATTCACTTATTTATTCAATTATTTCCAAAAAAAATATTATAATTAAAAGTTTAGTATGTTACAGACAAAAAAAAATTTAATTAAACCTCAAATGCTTGGAATAAAATAAAAAAATACTGCAAATACCTATAGATATGAAAAATTACTTATATTTCCTAAAAGATACGTCGAATGAAATGAACCTAAATAAAAACAAATATTGCTCAGGAAAGCCAAGATTTTGCGATTAATTCGTTCCAATGCTTGCAAGAGCTCAAAGATACTATAATAATAAAATTGACTGTTATTATCTATAGGAGATATTTAAAATGCTGTAAATGCCCTAAATAAAAAATAATTTTTAATTCCTGTGACCAAACCAGAAAAGTACTGAAAAAGCCTCTAAATACAAAAAGTATATTAAATTCCTACAAATAATAAAAATAACTTATAAATAACAATTATTCAAATACAAATTAAATTAAAGTTTTGGTTAAAAACCTCATTCTTTAAGATTAGCTGAAAATGGAATAGCACGAAAATCTATAATTAGAAATAATTTATTAAAATATATTTAATCATAGTATAACCAGATAAAAGCTATTCTCAAGTCCATTTAAGTAGATAACAGGCTTTTAGCAAATATTATTTTGACAAATAAACTTATAAAACTATGCATTATTTAAATTAAAACATAGTAAAAAGTAATAATGCAAACTTAAATAAGTCTCATTTTTCCATGATGACCCATTTTTCTTCCTCTCTAAAATAAATAAATAAATTAATTGTATTTTATTGCTAATAGTCCACTCACTTACTGAAAATACAAAATGTAGCAAGATTTAAAAAACAAAAAAGTTAAACAATAGTTATTACAAATGTTTAGATATTTTACAGCTACCATAATAAGAATTCAAAACATTCTAGGCGAAGAAAAAGTAATATAATACACAAATAAATAATAAAAAAGCAAATGAAATTCTTTTAAAATAACAACTTTTAGACGTGCATTCTACGGTTTTTTTTGTAATAAGTAAATCTTTTTAAGAAAAAAATAATAACTACTTTTAATTTCGAATTAGAATTGTTAGCAATAGTATGCAACTTTAACCGAATGCTTAGTATATTAAAGTAAATACTTACAGAACAATATATGTATTGGGTTAACTAACTTGTTTCTATTTGCTTACAATATCAAAAGATAGGTTTTGTTATACCTGTTTATGGAGCCATTAAAGATAATTTATATTTGTATAAAATATAATTATTTTGCATTATCTACTGTGGTATCGCCGTATTATATTAATTGTATTTGCTTAGGTATCTTTAAAAGTTATAACCGCTGACTTTAAAGTTATTAGTACTCAAATGACCTAGGTGATGTAAGGCTATATGGTCAACTTGTGTAAAAAAAAAAATGTTGGATTTACCATACAGTGTTGCGTTGGTATAGGTAAGTAAACTAATATTTTTTTATAATAGTTTTTCTCTTTTTAAGTGTTGAATTTAATCACAGAAATTGTAAAGGTATAGTACATAAGAACGTATTTTTTTTCTTTACCGCTTTTTGAGCACACAGGATTTATTTTAAATTTATATTAGTAAATCGTATAAGATAGTAAATGTTCGAACTGGAGATCTTTTTAAGCGTGTTCTTACTTTTTTCCACTTAGACCTTATCGAATATCAATCAATTAGTTTAGGCACTAACACAATATTAGCTTATTTAAAACTTTAATATATCGATATTTAAGTTATATTTATTATTTATAGATAAAAGAAATTTTATTGCGTTTGAAGAAAAGAAAAAGTAGTTCCTTATTTTTTTTTATTATTTTATATCATAAAAAGTTTAGTATTTTCAAAATATCCACCACACATTTATATATTTCATACTGCCGCTAATATTAATTTATAACTTTTTTCTTTTACCTCACCCTAAATAGATTTTTTGTAGCAAAAAAAATCTCCTTATTTCTCAGATAAGTATGTAAGTATGTATGTAATGAAATAAATTTGAAAGACAGAGTAACACAATTAATTAAGAGCCTGGCATATACGAGTACTTTTAAAAACATTTAAGTAAATATTTACAAGTAATTAAAAATCAATTACCTGTATAAACAGAACTTTGAGACATGGTATGTTAAAAAAAAACACATAATCTAATGCCGTCAACAATCGTTTAATCATAAATCCGTGAAAGTGAACATTTTTAATCAAAAAAATTATTTAAACCTAAAATATGTTAACTAAAATTTTCAAATAAATGAAATTCAAAGTACAGAAAGTAGCTCGCGAAAATAATTTTGTAATTCTGTAGAATATTTTGTTGGTCAGTTTGTTTATTTACGTTAATAAATTGATTAATAAAACATGATTCCAATAGTTTTTTTTTTTTGTGAAAATAATTTAAAATTAAGCTTAAGACCAGTGTTTATGGTATACTCACATAGGCTAGAATGATAAATAGAAATAAATAAATAAATAAACGTTTATTTAGCACTTGGCTAGCTTAAAGCTATTACATAATTATAATACCTATACTTATTGTAATTATAAATATTAGTTGTGATTATGATTTAATGTGGTTACATACATGATATTTATTTATGTTAATGAAACCTTTTATAAAGCAATTAGGTTTGACCATGTTTGACAATGTATGAAACACAGTTTATCATATACTACATTAGAAATATTCAAAAGATGAATGGACTCTTTTTTAAATATAGAAAAAATGGAGCGTGTAAAATAATAGGTCTTAAATTTTTTAAAGAAATTTCTTTTTCAAAGCAGCTGCACCACTGCTGGACAATTAGAAATTCTGCATAATCTTATTACCATTTAATCTAATTATCGGTATTAAAGTATTTTCGCAAAGTGAATTTTTGGTTATTTTATAGATTTAGTAATTGCTTGCTATGTAATGAAAAAAATTAGTATTTAAAAAAGAATTAAATTTAATAAACAGTGGACACAATAATTAATAGTTTTTATGTAAAAAAATCTACAATTAATTATTAAAACGTATTAAAGCAAAACTTTTCTTAGTTTTCCCTACAAAAATCTTTTTCAATTCATTTTCTCCAATTAATTTAATTTAGAGAAAATCCACAAGATAAGTAATCCTTACGACAAATTAAAATTCGTATTTTAAAACTAAATTTAGGCGTTTTAGGGAAGTTGTCACAACATAGCACAACTCTAGATATTTTTGCATATTTTTTTAATTTATAGCTGTTACAGAGTTTATTACAAGCATCTTAAAATGTACAAAATATTTATTGTAATTTTAAAACAGTGGAACTAATATATCTTTTTCAGCATTGTAATAATAGATAAAACTATGCGTAGAAATATTAATATACTTTAATTCTTCTTAATTCGCGTGGTAGTTTTATTTTATTTATATTTTATTTGTTTGTGTTCGGCATAACGTTTAAGAAAAATATCAGTTAAAAAATACTTATATGTTTAAACTCGACAAGGATATGGCGTACTATAATTTACTTATAGTAAGTTAGATGCAGTGTTTTGCGCTCAAAAAATTTTCTGCAAGAGTTGAGTATAAAGTAAATGTTGGTACCAGTTTTGTGGCTTACCAATAATAGAAAGCCCTTTTTTTGATCCGACATTAAAGAAAAGCGTAGTACCATATATGTCGTTTGTTTTTAGCTTTTTATTTTGATTACATAGCTGCCGCTGCCTGTTAACTAGAGATGTTGAAAAAGACACATGATCATGTAATTAATCTACTCTCAATGTACGTGGCAAAAATAATGTTTTCAATACCAATATATGTGAAAAGTTTTAATTCCGATATAAAACATAATAATATAATAAAAGTAACGACGCATGCAAAAAAAAAATCAGATTTGAAATAAAAAATGAGCTTACAAAATGACCCTTTGCCACTGTAATGTGTAAAGGAGAAAGGCGCAGATCATCAAGATCCTAAAAATCTACAAAAATTCTTAATATCTTTTTGAGACGGGTGTGTTCACTGTTCATGTTCTAGTTTGTCGTAGAGTCATAAGGCCTTTAATAGAACATTTATTTATATTATTATTATCATATTTTATTTTTATCTTTAAACTTATTATTGGTACACAGATTTATTATATTATTAAGTTAAAAATGTATTTTAGATAAACTATGGTAAAAAGAAATCCATTTGTTAATTTAACATAAGTAGAAAATATATTTTCTAATAATAATGAGTAAATTTATATCACATAAGTTAATGATACATTTTTCTTAATAAAGCTCATATTATCTTATACAACAAAATTGTCAATAGTTTTATAATACATATATAATCTATATCTATATCTATATTTAACGGTTTAAGTGCCTTATTATGAAATAAAAATCCACAAATAAACGATTAAATAAGATAATAGTTAAATAGTTAAATTTAATAGTTAGATTGAAGAAGGTACTGTTGTCATCTATAATAAAATTATTTTGAAAAAATGCCCCCGTTATCTTTGTTTGGCAGAAATTCTTACTTCGAAAATGATTTGGACTTAAAAACAGCTTTATTTATAAGTTTTAGATACTTTTATATTTATATTAAGACTTATGCTGACTCCAGCAAGCTAGCTTCAGTTAATTAAATTCTTTTTTCCAATGCCAACTTAAGTCTAACTATTTTTACAATTGAAAGAAAAAATTTACTTAGTCACATATTATAAAAAAAGTCTTTTTGAAGTACACGCACCATTTCCGCAAAACCATCTCGTATCTCGAAAAAAAAAATCTCTGTGGCTTACCCAACAAAGAACTATATGTGTCTTAGAAACAAAGCACTTTATAAGTACAAAAAACAGATAACCCTTGAATATTGGGAGGATAAAGGAGCTTGCTTAGAAACCAGGTTACAATTACAGTAAAAACTGCAAAAAAAAAACTTATCTTATTCGAACATAATGATCGATAATCATAAAAATAATTGGAAAGTACTTAAAGATTTAAATATATACTGTAACCTTAAAATAGAGTACCTCCTAAACAAATATTTTGTTGATGCGGCTACTTCTGGAAGTCCTAATAGCCTACCAGATACCTTAAAATTTTAGGTATCGGCTAAATTAGGTATTATTATTATTATTAGGCAGCTGACTCTAATTTGTCTTAAGTAGACATCACTGATATGGAAAAAGCATTAATCTTCATAAAATCGCAGGCCATTGGTACTGATGACAATGGAATTAAAATCCGTTGTCCGCATATATTGCCAATAGTTTTAGACTTATTTAATTTCTGTATTAAAACACATACGTTTCCTGACTTATGGAAATGTTCATTTCTATTACCGATTCCAAAAGTACTAAATCCTACCGAACGCCTTCGGCTAATAAGCATTCTGCCAACCATGTCAAAGATCCTAAAGAGAGTTTTGGACTTTCAAATCCATACTTATGCTACACACGAAATATTACCATCTTATACATACAGTCAGGATTCCGCAAAGATTGTAACTGCCCTTCTTAAAGTCACAGACGATATTCTGAAAGCTGCTCATTCTAGTAAGCTTAAGGTTCTCGTTTTATTGGATTACTCCAATTCATTTGACAGGCTTAATCATGAGTTACTTTTAGCAATCTTGCAATACTTGGGGTTCAGCGCTTATGCTCGTCTTTTGATGAAGAGTTATCTAGCGGGGCGGTTCCAGTCTGTTAAGCTCAATGGGCAAAAATCTAGTAAATTGCATATTCTTAGCAGGGTGCCCCAAGGATCAATCCTCGGACCTCTTCTTTTCACGCTATACAATTCCTAACAGTGTACTTACCTTAAATACTGATGTATTCATCTTTAGACCGATGATTCGCAAATTTAGCCTTACTTTTTACCTGAGGAAATCTTAGAAGCTAACAATAAAATTAACGAGAACACTCTCTGACACATTGCTTAGAGTTAAATACGACATGGCAGGTTCTCTTATTCGGGCGTACTTCTAGGCAGCAGTTTTTGAATTAGCTTAACATTCTGGTTGGTACAAAATTTTTGATGAATTTGAATATTCCAATACTTACCTTATATAATAAGGTAAGTATTAGAATAATACTTACCTTAATACCTAATACCTTCTCATCGTAACTGCATAAGAAAGGCATTATTTAATCTTAAAATCATATACAATCAGAGTCATTTATTAGATGTCAAACTAAAAACTCTATTATGTACTAGCCTAGTTCTTTTGCAATGTGGATTTTGTGACGTAGTGTAAGTACAGTTCTTGTCCCTTAAAACAAGACCAGATGCGTATTCAATGTATCGAACAGCACTGTATTCGTTTAATCGGATGTATAAGAAAATATCATTGTGTGTAACTTCTATAATGTAACTTGTAAAGATGAAAGAAATCAGATGGATTTCCATGAAAAAAAAACTACTTTATAGCAGGGGCGGCGCGTCGGTATGGCCTGGGCTCCCCCGATCAGAAGAACATTCATTAAGAAACTAAAAATTATTAAAATTGTGTTTAGTGTTTCTATTAAATATCCAAACGGTAAAATCTCTCTGAAACTCTAAATTTTCGTGAAAAAAACTTTTTTTAAATAAAAGTTACATGGAATTGAACAGGAAACTAAACGGTGACTTCAAAATTGGGTCCTTGACGGTGAATTTGACGTCGACTTCAAAATTTTAAATGGAAGCCCTTATTTTTCAGTGCGCGGAAAAAATTTTATGTTAGATAGACCTAACATGCATAATGTTTGGTGATACTCATGAAGAGTTTGAAACAAAGTCCGGTCATGAAATTAGCGAGTATCATTCGACGCGGAAATTTTGTACTAAAAATTTCAAGGGTTGTTTCAACTTCAATCGATTGCTGAATTTACAGTTTTAAACCGATTTTAACCATAGGTTTTTGCTTCTGCAACATTTAAGAAAAGTAAGTATTTAAAAAAGACTAATTTTTGAGCCTATTAGACTGTTTAAATACATCGGGTAGTTTTTTATTTGAAGCCATTAATAACTACACACAAAAAATTGATTTTCCTATTAACAAACTAAGATTTTAATCTTATGATAAATGTATGGGCAAATTTTAATGGCCTAGCTACACGATTAAGGAAAATTGAACCAAGGGCCCTATATTTTTATTGCCATGCGCATTCTGGAACATCCTCTTGATGTAAAAACCTTAAAGAGCTTATCGCAAACTATAGATGGACTATGCGTCATATCTCGGTAAGAACGGTACTTCACATTTCACCTGCTATAATTAAAACTTTAGTTATAATATCAAATGATACTGCTAATTCAAAAGTTTCAGCTGATGCCTCAGGATAGATTAAAAGTATATTGGACAAAGAGTCTTTAATTTCTATAATTATTATAAAATTAGTACTAGGTACAGCAATGATACTTTTAAAGCATCTAGAAGCAACCGAAATTACAATTTCTTTGGTTCTTTCGAAAGTTAGTAGAGTTATAGGACGGATGAATGTTTCTTGAAAAAATTAAAAATTTGTTTGAAATTAGAGAATTAGGGGTTAAAATTAAAGAGGTTAGTTTACCACACCAAAGAAAAATAGGTACATACATAAAAGGCTAGACCAAAAATTTAATATTGCCTTTAACTTCTCTAATGAGAAAGATCTTTTAGTCGTGGATTTTTTTAATTCTTGTTCTTTTAGTTGAAAATATGAAATAACGCTTGAAGAACGCTAAATGATTGTAGTCTTATTTTAAAACTTGCAAATTGCCTGCTAATTCATAGAAAAAAATATCTCAAATCGGAGGCAAAAGATCTAAATAATATTTATTGTTTTACTGATGAAATTAGTCAACTGTACAGGGAAGTATAGATTTATTAAAATTATATAATGGGACAAAATAATATTTAAGTACCTACAATCGAAGATTATGAGTGTATATTTATAGAAAATGAATTAAAACCTATGCTTCCATTGGTCTGAGATATGTTTGAAGTAATTTTATCTAGCCCAGTAAATACAGCATCTGCCGAGATATATTTTTGTTCTCTAAAAAGGTTGAAAGCTTATTTAAGAAATACAATGGGCCAGGAAAGATTATCGAGTTTGGCATTAAAAGTCGATTAAAAAAAAAACAGGTCAGTTGTCAAGTTGATATCTCCTAAGGGGCTAGAAACACTAGTTTACAAGTTTGCCAATAAAAAAAATAGAAGAATAATCTTTTATTAATATAAGTTGGTACCTACATGCCTAATTTGTTGCAACAGGTTTACTATGCATTTAGATAACTTCCAGGTTATTAATTTATATTTGTTATTTATTTTTGTTTTTAGGTTGTGCATTTTAAGTTTACCTTGTTCCTTTAACTACATGTTTTCATATACCTACATATATACATATATATTATTAATTTTTTGTTATATGAAAGAAGAATTTTATTTAATTTTTTTATAACTTATTATAATTATAAAATTATATAATTATAAAAAAATTATTTGTATAATAAACTATATACTATATTTTTTATTGTTAATTATACAGTTGTCTTTTAATTGAGAATTTATAATAAATTATTTTATATTATAATTTTTTTTAAGACATTTAGGCGTTTTTAGTAAATTCCATTTTTCCACTTATTTATATATTTCATTTTGAAAAATATTTTTTAAAAAATGTTGCTCTTCCTCCCTCAATTTTTAAGGCATGCACCGCCAGTGCTTCATAGTCTAGTTTTATATAATAATATAATTTTAATGCACGACCAAGTTATTTGTATTAGAAAATTAAATTCAGCTATGATGGTCATAATTTAGATTTAAGGCATCAACAGTTAATTTCCTCACATCTGCATATAAACAACATTATATGAAAGATCATTTAGTTACTAAAAAGGACAACCTAAAAAGACTTACAAACTTAAAGTTTAAAAAAGAAATTTCGAAAGTTCTCTTGTTTTAAGATTAAAATAATTTTTAAATACAAAATTTAGTTTATAGTTGTCCTGTTGGTTTAGTTTAAGATAGAAAGGTTAGTTATTAGTACTAGTTATTGTATACAATAACAATAGTGATTATTAGTCTGTGATCAAATAGCGGAAGGATTTGCCCAATTTCTTTCAACTGTTTATAGTAAATATGATAATGGTTCTACTCAGAATAATAATTTAATCAATCATTGCAATTAACAGGTGAGAGAGACTATGACTATCCCAAATCCAGTTTTATGTGTAGGACTTATTTTTGATAAAATTTTTAAATTACCACCTAAACTTAGTTTTGTCCTTGATGGTGTGCCAAGTTACTCCCTGATAAAGAGTGTATGCAGTATTTCTTATCCACTGATGATCATTTTTAGAATCAGAGAATTAGACTCTGCGGTGTTTCCAGTACTGTGGAAGTATAGTTTTTAAAATATTGTACCTATTTTTAAATCTGGTGACTGGCATTGTTGAAAATTATAGAAGCGTTTGCCTACAATCTGCCATTTCAAAACTCCTAGATAGTCCAATTTATGAGCAATTATATTTTTACAGTAAAGAGCAATTAATTAGCCAGCAGCATAGCTTTAAAACAGATAAGAATACATTGATAAACTTGTTGGTATTTCATCGAAGCCTGTTGATTATCTTGGACGAAAAGAGTCAGGTAGATGCCATATATTTGGATTTCTGCAAGCCATTCGACAGGGTCGATCATGCTATTCTACTCAGGAAGCTGGATGTTTTTGGTTTTTCCAATGTTGTTGTAGCATGGTTTGACGACATTCTGTCGGGTAAAAATCAACAGTCAAAGATCGGTAATGCAAGGCCGAGCCATGCGAGTGCCTCTTCTGGTGGTCCTCAAGTCCATTGTTCACCTTTACTTTTCATAATTTTCATAAATTATATTAAGAATTGCTTTGTCACACAAAAGTCACGTTTTGGATTTTTCTAACGACGTAAAGTTTTATAGAGAAGTTTTTATGATCAAATCTTATTGCAGAGTGATTTGGAATTCCCTATTGTTGGTGAATGTAAGTTTATTAGTTTCTTGAAGAAAATTTAAAATTTTGAATCTGCATATAATATGAATGGCATCTCTCTACAGTCTTGTAAAATTATTAAGGTTCTTGGTCTATAGTTTGATGAAAACCTAAATTTCAATTTTTCATATAACTAATCTGGTTATCAACTCCTCAAAGGTGCTAGGCTTTGTTTTGCGTAAAAAACAAAAGTAAGGACACAAAGTCACGGTCTCATCCAATCTTTATAATTTCTTAAAAAAGCTTAAAAGCTACACGTGTTTCGCTCCTGTCGGAGCATCATCAGGCCTAAAAAATACATTAAGATATGTTTCAAAAAGAACGCTTATAAAACTCATGAGTGTTCCCCATGTTTTATCATGTTACTTGGTGGCCTATGGGTTAGACGCGCGCCTGTGAATCTAAAGGTTGCGGGATCGTTCCCCACTGGTGACATTTTAAATTTTTACTTTTTTATTTTTTAAGCATACATTTTTAACTATGGTGGGAATTGTTAACTTAACCTAGCTTTTCTTTTGTTGTTAGTTGTAATGTGATCTGTGTAGGTCTAGGTAATGAGTTTTATAAGCGTTCTTTTTGAAACATATCTTAATGTATTTTTTAGGCCTGATGATGCTCCGACAGGAGCGAAACACGTGTAGCTTTTAAGCTTTTTTAAGAAATTATATAGATTGCATGAGACCGTGACTTTGTGTCCTTACTTTTGTTTTTGTTTTCGTTTGGTCTCTTAGAGAAAAATGGATGATACGTTTCTATTTGTTTTGCGTAATTGTAGGGAATTCTCAGATCAGACCGATAAAAACTTATATATGTTTCCAATTGTGTCACAGTTGAAATATGCCTCAATGATATGGTCCACATTTTATACAGTGAGGACGCGCAAGTTGGACCAAATTCATTTAAAATTTAGGGGTGTGTTCAAAAAAAAACGCTCGGACACGTTAATTTTTATTTTTTGTCGCGATTTTTTTGATGATGAATTCATAAATTCATTATACAGCGTGGACCAAAGATGAGCTACAACTATCAACTTAATTTTTTTAAATAGAAATGCCCATTTTTTATTTTATTTCTTAATTCCGTATAAAATTTTAATAATATTTTGTATACAATGTCCTATGCCTAACCTCAATATTTATTAAGAAATTTGCGATTAAATTTTTTATAAATAACCATGAATTTTTGGAAAAGTTTATAAAAAAAAACAAAACAAAAAAATGTTGACCACTAACTTTCTGACAGGAACCAAGTCGATATTTAAATTCTTGTAATACTTTACTTATTATTTGAGTCCGGATTTGTTGTATTTCGGCTCTAATTCTATTTTTTAATTTTTCTAAACTTTCAAGTATATCCAAATAAACTATAGATTTTAGATAATCATATGGATAAAAATCCAATAGAGTTAAATCCGGTGAGCTTGCTGGCCATTCAATAAAACTCCCCCTTCCAATCCATCTATTTGGGAAAATGTTGGTAAGGTAATCTCGTACTGTTTGCGAATAGTGTGGGAAGCCGCCATCCTGTTGGAACCATATCGAATCTGCCGGTATAAATGGGTTTTCACCATTTGGATAAAGTACAATTAAACTAGGTACTATCTGACTTTGAAGCAACTCTAAATATTTTTCAGAGGTAAGTGCGCCCTCAATAAAATAGGGACCTACAATTGACGTGCCCACGATTCCTGCCCAAACTTCTTGGGAAATTGTGTGTGACTAACGAAAATTATGCATATTTATAGAACCATTTAAAAAAAAACTTGCCTCGTCGGAAAAAACAATCTTACTTAAAAATTGTGGGTTTGTATTACATTTATTCATTATTATTTCGCAAAACTCTATTCTGCGTATGTGATCATTGATTTTTTTTTTTTTGGATGCAATTTATTCCTATGCAAATATTTGAGAACACATGATTTACTAACCGACTAATCAGCAGCAACTTGTGTAGTTGATTTATGTGGATTTTCTTGTAAATCGAGCAAAATATCTAATTGTCTGTTTTCTGGAAGCGTGGGACGGTCCAGGTCATATTTGTCTCTAACATGACCAAAATCTCTAAACTTTTTTTCAATTTTGCTTACTACCGAACGTGTAATATCCGGTATGCCTAATATTAAACAGATCGCAAACTTTGGCCTGTGTTCCGCGTCTTGTCGCCATATCCTACCATCATCAAAATTTCAATTCTTTTTTTTTTCAGTTAAACGCGCCATACTTTTAAACTTTGCAACTGCACTTGAGACTTGCTGACATTTACGTAAAGTAACACATATTGTTTCCATGCGATTAAATGGTGACAACAATCAAATATACCTGTTAAAAAACTATGAAAAATATGTTTGAATATGCTCAAATGACCCAAACAGTTGCAAATTTATTATTAATGTTAGTATTAGTTATGTATATACTCATGGTATACAAAATATACTTAAAATTCTATGCAGAATTTAAAAATGGAATAAAAAATAGGTGTTTCCATTTAAAAAATTGAAGTTGATGGTCGTTGTTTATTTTTGGTTCACCCTGTATACATAAATTCATCATTAAAAAAATCGCCGAGCCTTGTTTTTTTCGAACACACCCTTGAATTTTAAATGAATTTGTTCCAGAATGTATGAACAGTTGCAATATTACCTTTGTATTACTTTGTATCTTAATATTACCTCGCTATATTACCTTTAGAAATTTTAGACAAAACAGACTGTTCTTTTTACCATGTAATGGTACAAATTATGCAGCCCACTGTCCTGTCGCAAGAACACGTAAAATTATTAATTTGAACGAGATTAAACTCTTGGGCATATTTTTGTCTAACTTTAAGAGACATATTAAAGAAATTATTTAAATACAGGATTGATTTATTATTAGCATAATTTGTTTTTGTTAAATTGTGGGCACAAGTGGTGTTATATCAAACATATCAATATTCAGGATATTATGGACGATGTTACTTACATACAATACATCTGTAAAGTAGCGAATAAATTCAATAAAAATGAAATGAACCGTTTCTGAAAAAAATGCCCGAACCCGTCGATTTTAATATTGGATTTAGTGTTTTTCTACGTAGAAATTAAATATACTGGGTGGCTCAAAAAAAGATATGACTTCAATATGTTTTTTTACATGAAAACCACACTTTTTTAATGCAGAACCAGAAAGAACGCATTTTTTTACCAAGGATATGGTACAATTGAATAGTGGTTACATAAGCAATTTTTAACGAAAATTGATGATAAAATGTAAAATTAGAGAAATACCTATCTGAATTAAATGTTGGTATTTTGGTTTTTTAGTTGTTGTTGTCAGTGTCAAAAAGTGAATGTATTTTGGTGCAACTATTTCAAGTATTTTTACATTTGGTGTGGTGCAAGTGGTGTTTTTTTTAAGAGGCGAAACCAGCGTCATCCTGCGTTTTATTGTTAACTACACTTTATTACCTGCTGTTATTGTATGAAATATGAGTAAATTAACCGAACGTGAAAGAATCGAAATTTTGTGCATGATTGGTTTCGAAGATATGTCGCGTGCTCAAAAGGAGGTGGTTCAGTTGTTTAATGCAACTCATCGTGATCGGTCACCTATTAGCCAAAGCGTGGTAAGCAGAGTTGAAGCAAAGTTTCGTGAATTCGAGCATGTTCGGGGTACTCAAAAAGCTGGTTGGGGTTCAATAACGAAAGAAGATGAGCTTAACGTTCTGTTAACGGTCTAAGATAATGCCCAAGCCACAATTAGAGGTACGGCTTTCAATGTTAATTTATCGTGATCTACTGTGCATAAAGTATTGAAAAGAGCAAAGTTCCACCGTTATAAAATATTTTTACTTCAACAGCTATCGGAAGGTGATTTTGATCGCCGAAATTATTTTTGTGAGCAAATGCAGCAATTATGTAATGATACCAATAATTTTGTAAAACGGATAATATTGTCTGACGAAGCAATGTTTACTATAAACGGCCATGTGAACAGACAGAATATTGTCGATACTGGTCGACCGAAAACCCTCATTGGTTCACAGAATGTGATACACAACACTCTCAAAAAAACAATGTATGGTGCGGTATAGTGGAAGGAAGAGTTTTTGGACATTACTTTTTTGATGACACTCTCACAGAGGTATTTGGACTTTCTTCAAAATGATCTTATCTCTGATAACTTTGCGTCTGGTTTGGAAGAACCCAGCATGCACTAACGTGATCTTTTTTTTCAGCAAGATGGAGGCTCGCCACACTATGCTTTAACCGTTCGCAATTATCTAGATAAAGTTTTTCCTAATTGTTAGATAGGTAGACGAGGGTTCATTGAATGGCCACCCAGATCGCCAGATTTAACTCCCGTCGATTACTTTTTTATGGGGATACTTAAAAAGTAAAAAGTGTGTGTCACTAAACCAGCGAGTTTAGGAGATTTAAAAGAACAAAAACGCCAGGAAATTAGAAATATTACCCCAGATATCATTGACAACATTCAAAAAGAATTTTTAAATCGCCTTAGTTATTATCAGGTTGTTAACGGTGTTCAACTCGAACATTTAATTTAAATAGGTATTTTTTAATTTTACATTTTATCATCATTTTTCGTTCAAAATTGCGTATATAATGTAACCACTATTCTTTTGTCCCATAAAGAAATGCACCGTTTCTGATTCTGCATTAAAAAATGGTGGTTTCCATTTAAAAAACGTATTAATGACGTCATATTTTGTTGAGTCCTGTATATTTAATTTCCATGTATAAAAACCCTTAAGCCAATATTAAAACCGACGGGTTCGGGCATTTTTCAAAACGGTTTATTTCATATTTATTGAATTTATCCGCTACTTTACGGATTCACTGTATTATTCGGTAAATACTGGGTAATTTTGGGTTTTTGTCACGGTATTTATAATTGTTTTTTTTATGTAGTGATATGTATGATATGTAAGTGATTATTTCTTGTTGAGTACCTTGTTAGCCATACAAAATGTTGTTAAATCTATTTTTCTTTTAATATTATAAATATTTTTTAAGCAGTGTTAAAATAAGTGTTAGGCTAAAATATATTGTTTAGAATTGTATTTTTATATTTAATGGGGTTGATCCCGTAAATCGGTAAATAAATATTTATTAGCTTAAATTTTAAAACACAATTTTAACAGACTCGATTAACATATTTTTAATCCAGGATTTTTTTAAAAGTGAAACATATTTTTTTATATATTTTTTATTGCATGCATGTTATAATAGTATGTATATTGTAAACACACTGTGCACACCGTTTTCCGCGTCTCACGTTGTATTTTAGCCAGCAGCGGCGTGAGTGGGATGGGGGCGGTATGCAATTTGCCGTTCGTTCGACGGCGTCCCGTGTAGGTAGCAGCATCGTCCGGAGACCCCGAGTCGAGAGAGAGATCCCGAAATGGGTGGGGAGAAACGTCCGTTGACGACGTCGCCGGCGTCTAGAGTAGGGATGGACGCCTGCCGTCGCCGTTGATGATCACAGGATAACATCCAGCATCGCACAGTAGTGCACCGCACGTAGTTCACAGGAAGATTCGGTGCGCGTTTCTCTCATGACGATCGGCTCTTCATTCGACAATGGTCGCGCGTAGTGAGAGCATGTTTATTTTCGACAGTTATTCCTACCGACTCTGGAGTTTAGCGAACGGATGGAACACCTGTCAACGTGAGTAGTGTTCTACCTGTCATCACTGTGCTTTGATTGCTTTCTGTTATTAGTGATTTCTGTGCGCTCCTGTGCCTTTTTTCATTTTATTTTTTTTGCGATTTTTTTCGGATGGCTTCTTTAACCTTACTTCCTCAATTCAAAGGTATTTTATTATTTTATATTATTTTTTTTATTGACGATACTTTTGTTTTATATATATCTTAAATTTGTAAGTCCAATGAGCAACATGATTTTAATACGCTAATGTTTCTCTCTTAAACTGGTATACTCTATTACATCTTTAGGTATATATAGGTTTGTGAAGTTTGTTATTAATCCCTATAAAGCTTTGCAATAATAACCCACTTCATAATACTCGTTTAAATATATATTTATTAAATGCCCCAATGTAGGCATATAATAAAAATATTATATATAAACAAAACTTATAATTTATTATATTCAAAAATATATTGATTATATAGTTAAGCTTGGTGCTTGTATTTTATATGGTTAGAGGAAACATTTATATAGAACGAAATTACTCCTCACAATAAAATAACGAATTTTGACTTGTAAAAGTAGGTGAACAAAAATAAGCATAATTTTAAGACATATGACTGTCATATCTTTAAAAATTTTATTTAAAGTTTGTAAGTCGTTTTATGAAATAAATATGTCTTAGAGATTATTATTCTTTACATTACAGGTACGTGTTTTATTAGTAACAAGTTAAATAAATACACTATAATTTCTTTAATATTATTATAATTCTTTTTAAAGTAAATATTATTACGTTTGCTATTATTTTTTATTATAAACTTAAAAATGCCCTATTGTAATTTATGATATTATAACCTAAGGAGATATTTTTTAGGAACTTGCGCTAAGACAGAAGTTGGCTTATCATTTTTGTTTAAATTGCCCTCTTAATTTATTAATGTTATAAAGCTTTGCAATAGTAACCCACTTCATAATACTTTTAAAATATGTATTTATTAAATGCCCCAATGTACGCATATAATAAATATTATATATAAACAAAACTTATAAATTATTATATTATATTCAAAAATATATTGGTTATATAGCTACAGCTTGGTACTTGTTTTTTATATGGTGAGAGGAAAAACATTTATATAAAACGAAATTACTCCTCACAATAAAATAACGAATTTTGACTTGTAAATGTAGGTGAACAAAAATAAGCATAATTTTAAGACATATGACTGCCATATCTTTAAAAAGTTTATTTAAAATTTGTAAGTCGTTTTATGAGATAAATATCTCTCAGAGATTATTATTCTTTACATTACAGTTACGTGTTTTATTAATAACAAGTTAAATATACTATAATTATTTTAATATTATTGTAATGCTTTTTAAAGTAAATATTATCACGTTTGCTATTAATTTTTATTATAAACTTAAAAATGCCCATTAGTAATTTATAATATTATAACCTAAGGAGATATTTTTTAGGAACTTGCGCTAAGACAGAAGTTGGCTTATCATTTTTGTTTAAATTGCCCTCTTATGTATTTTTTACTTACATAAATCAAAGTACTTATTTAATTTCTTTTACGATTTCTCGTCTTACTGAGAAAACTAATAGAGATTTAAAGAATGATAATAATTTTTTTTTTGCTCTAATCTGCTTTGATTTGCATAGAATTATCGAGTATATTAATTTTATTATTAAATGCATTGAAAAATATTTGTGACAAAGCAACCAGTTAGTTTATTTTATCACTGACCTCAGTATAATCTCACACCTCTAAAGGTGATTATAATAAATGACTCAACAGCGTAATATTATAAGCGAATATTGTGTATACCAAAGGTACCTTTATATTAACAGAGAAATACCTGACTCATTAGTTCTGTTTATCGCTGTGGAATTACGACTTTAGCCGTTTTATTATTCACATAACAATTTGTCCTGTGGCGCGAATTGTTCCGTTTAATTAAGTTTTTATAAAATTATTTTTATTAAGAAAAAAACTTTCTATATATGTACATACGTTTTATACACATATATTCCCTACAATTTTATCTTATCCACTTATCCGCCTTTGAATGAACAGGTAAAGGGAGGTGCTTGCATATTATTGGACAGGCACAGGTACACAGCTTCTTGTACAAAAAAACCTGTTTGTATCTAAACGGAGCCTGCATACCGTTTTCCACTTGTTTAGGATATAATTATTTACTTATAGATGTGAACTTTATACACATATGCGCACGAAATTCAGTAGGCATTATTGTTGACCTCTTTAGTCTTGATCTTGAAGATACTAGGATAGTTAAACTAATAAAGTAATTGCATTTTTTCTGCTAATTAACATAGTGAATGCAGAAAAGTTAAGATTTTTAATAAAGACTATTTAAATAACAATGCCATGGCCAATTATTGTAATCAATATTTCATAAATGTTGGAGTAAATATGGTAAATCAAATAAAAAACCTAATAAACAACCAAAAGTTGATTTTAACAATGTGCCCTTAATGTTCCTAAAGCTAACTAGTAAAAATGAAATAATTAAACATATATTTTCTTTGAAAAACAACTCTGCCCCTGGAATAGATACTATTTGGTCAAATCTTATTGAACCACTAGCTCATATTATAAATTTAATATTTAAAACAGAGATAGTATACCTACTAATTACTTCCATCTACAAATCAGGTGACAAGTGTTAAATGGGTAACTATTGCCCTATAAGGATAATCAATCATTTTGCAAAGCTCTTCAAGAAATGTTTAAAGGATAGACTTGACTATTTACAAATGAATAATCTATTAGCACAAAATCAGTTTAGTTTTATTGGGGGTTCTTAGTACATCTCATGCTGCCTGTGAACTAACTAGGCAAGGAAATGAGGCTTTAGATAGGGATAAAAAGCGTTTTTGGACCTGGCACAAAGAACAGTTATTGGCCCGATACTTTTTATAACCTACATTAATACTCTGACTAATCTTAACGTTTATAATGGATCACTGATATCATATGATACTGTTGCGGTTTTTTTTTGGAACTTCTTGGGATGATTAGAGCATTAGAGGTACTTAAAAAGTGGTTAGATTTCTTTAAATTAAGTCTAAACATTTAAAAAACAAATTAAACCGCATTTTCAGCTACAGCTGCTAATCGCCCCACCTTTCATAGAATTAAACTTTGGTCAATTGACATCAAAGAGGTTCCCTTCGCCAAATATCTGGATATAATGATTGATAAACATTTAAAGTGGGGCCAACATATTATAAAAATGATAGATCGGTAACTTATTTATCCATTTTATATTTTAAGAAATATTGTTTTTACCGATTTTAATTTACCAATCATTGGTAAAGTCACTGCGCTGCTCAAAGATATGGGGAGGCCTATATGGAAATTCTTAGAAACCACTTAATATGGTACAAAACTTTAATTTAATTGGTTATATAATAAAAAAAAACAAAAAAGATTTCCTACTCAATATCTCCATATTCTAAAGGAATAATAATATAATTTAATATACGTTCAATATATATTTTGTCAACATACAACTACACATACATATATGTTAATCAAATAATCTTAAAAATGATGTTTAATCATTCTTATACGCTACCAGGAATTACGTAAATAGGACATTAAAGTATAATTATACCAAATATTTTAAAAAAACAATAGGACAATTGGGAGAATAAGTAGTTTGAGAGCTGTTCATAGTATTAAAAAATTTACTAAAGGCTGTAGGGAATTTATTTTTTTAAATAAAGAATTTTATTTTTAAAATAGTTTAAAAAACAAAAAAAATTAATTTATTTTTTGTCAAATGATTATAGGGTTGTTCGAATTATTTTTTAAATGTAGGTCAAGTTATATTGATTTTGGTTAGTAATTATAGGTTTTGATTAGTTTACATAAAATATTAAAAAATTTGTTATAATTTAATTTAGGTACAAACAGATGTTTACGCATCTAGGTGCATGTCAAACTATGAATTTGTAAATCAAATATTATTGTAACAGAACCAAGTTGATTAATAAATTTGAATTTAAATTCAAATGCTTCGTGATCTCAGCCAATCAATAAATATAACTAAAAAGTAAGTTTTACTAAAGTTTATATATTATTCGTTTTTTTCTAAACAAGAAAACACTCCAATAAACTAGACACTCAAGAAAATGCGAGCCTTCATGAAAAAATATACCTAAGTTAACTAACAAGTGACGTCATGCGCCCGTATTGCTCTACATATAGCATTTTAGCAAGAATTAATTATATCAATGATATAAATACAAAGAAATAGTGCTGTATCTATACATAAATCGAATGTATAATGTACATGGGCATGTATACTCAAGCAGGTAAAAAACCAGGCGTAACAGGTTCCACTTAGATCTAAACAGGTCTTTGTAATAATAGCTCATGTACCTGTCCCTGTCCAATAATACGCAAGCACCTCCCATTACCTGTTCAATCAAAGGTGAATAGGAGGACAAGATAAAATAGTGGTCGGTTCTCAAGGAGATTATTTTAAGGCAGGTGCAAATAGAAAGGTGTGTTCCCTTTCCAATGTATAGCATCGGGACTAACCAATGAGAGAAAGGTAAATATAGGCGGAAAAACAGGTTTTACAAATAGCGTGTTGATACTGATGACGGTAATTCAAGTGGGGTTTGGTTTGAGTTAAGTTCCACACCTAACTATGATTCAATTTTTCTTTAAAATATATTCTCTTGTATAATATTATTTCTAAAACCGAAACATCAAGTCTATAAACTGTATAAATGTAGTACACGGTCGCCAGGATGCCGCAAAATTTAAATTTACCTTCGAATAAATATTTATCGCCTATAGCGCAGATAAGAAATAAACATGCATAATGAAAAAACGTAATAAAATCATCGAGTGAAAATATTTACCGCAATATTTACATGGGGTCTGAAACAAGTTCGTTTTATTTAGAAAACCGTAATGGTATACCTAATGGTTTTGGAAAATAAATTACTCGCGGTATCAATTTCGAGGTAAAGTAGTTCTTGAAATAAATGCAAGAACATGAGTTTCTTTATTTAGAAAAACATTTTGCTTAAAATGATAAATTAGAATTGTATATCATTATTACTAAAAGTACAATGAATTTTAAATTTAAGAATATTGGATTAAATCAAGATTTTGTAACCTATATACATACATTGTATACTAAGAGATTGTTTAAGAAATTTTCTACCTCTCTTAGTCGCCTAGGGATGGTGTTGGAGTTTACGTTAACCCTACATACCGCGCTTAAAATTTTATTTGCGGATTTATGCGGATCAGCCTGTCGTGAGAACAGCAAGATTGCCGAAAGTTGTCAGTTAACTAACAAGTGACGTCATGCCCCGTATCACTCTGCATATAGCGTTTTAGCAAGAATTTTACGAATTTAAACTTTAAGGTAATATACTTTATTTGTTAAATAAATTATGAAAAATAGTTTTCGCTTTCGCTATTTGTGGCGTTGCATATTGGTTTTATAGTGCAGCAAACACCTTAAATTTTGAGGTTATGTAAATATATAGTTATTAATTTTTTTTTAATTTTTGAGCAAAAATGGGTAGGTTGAATATTAACGTTCAAATCTGAACTGAAATAAACGTAAGCAAAATTATGTTTTGGTATAAATATTAAAAAAGTTTGTTGAAAAAAATAAAATTAAAAAGTTAAGCTTGAAGATGTTAAAGAAAAAAACAAAAATTAGATTGGGCTAGAAACCATAAAAACTATAGATATCACACAATAAAACATAAAAAATAATTGTGAAAGTTAATGTTTTCAAAAAATTTCTGTCGATTTTTTAGATGCAAAATTTTTATTGATACCTACGTTCAACAAAATTATATATCCCACTCTTCTAATAAACTGTTGTTTTTAAGAATCCTTCTGCTAAACTTTTATGTTTTTTTTTATTTGTCATTATGCTAGGGAGAGATGAAATGCTTGTTCACATGTTAAACTTCGAAAGCCTGAGCCTTAAATCACACATAATTTTTGGAACATGCATAATAAAATATAATAAAAAAATCCCCGTAAATAATGAGGTCATATATTTTCTAGGAAGTATTTTTCTTTAATTTCCTGGTATTACTAAAATATTTCCAATTAGCTCGTTCTGAAATAAATAACATGAAACATTAATTTAAACATAAATAATCAATATCTCACAGAATGCTGTGAGTAAAATATAATTTGGAAATTGTATTTTTTGTATTAATTAACCATAAACTGAACCGTGTAGACGCTTTATTTTTTTAAAGTTTAAAAGTATAGTTGAATGCTGTAAAGAAATTATGGAAAAAATGTACGCAATTAGATACTCCTACTGAATATAAAATATGTCGAGATTGTATATTCTAGCCGAAAAACACATGTTAAGCGTCTTGATGTTTAGGGTTCAAATTCTACCTGAGAATTTCTGGTTTTTTTGCGGTGTGACCAATGAAAAGTATCAGATTTCAAGTGCGACTAATAGCTAAGAAAAGAGAGGTAAGAGTCGAGACCCCATACCTTTTTAGTTACAACTTTTTGACAACGAAATAACAGGAAAGAGCAAGATGGTCGCCAGGTTTTTTTCTCTAAAGGAATTGGCCGGGTTTTTTGCTATTTTCTTAGAATTTTACATTTACCGTCTTTTATTTATTTTTATAAGATGCAGATCCAATGTTGCCGTTAATATGTAACATTTATTTTTTAATTTAAAATTAAAGTGAGTTTAGTGATTTTTTTAAGCATCTTAGATAAATGTTAATATAATATACGAACATAATCTATTTTCCGTTTTAATATCGTTTTAGGAGATTTTAATACAATCTTTAAAAAATATTTGAATGAATCGGTTTCAAAAAGAAAATCCAGTTTTTAAATCTTCATAAAAAAAATTCAAATGCAAGAATAATTTGAATAATAGAAGGTTAAGACCTTTTTTTCCAAATTCAAAAAGATTACATTGCACAACAATGACAACTTAAAATGCGTTTTTTATCTTGACGTTTAAAAGCAAGAAAACAATTAGAATAAATACTCAATTAAAAAGAAATATTTTAAATAGGTTCAGGTAGAACATTTCAGCAAAGACTATTCGTAAGAAAGTGAATGATCCTAAAATAAGTTTTTATTCTTGTAACATTCGTGGTACGCCTTCTTATAAGAGAAAAATGTTTTACTGTAGTAAATTAAAAAGGCTTATTTCTAGTTTTAGCGATTTACTTAATTCTTAATATAAACATACAAATAAAGAAAGTTAATATGCTAGTCTATTCAAAATATACTTTATTGCATTTTAATATCTTAAAAAAATTAAACCGTTTTTTTATGGGTCTATACGCAATAAAGAAGTTATTGAACTCCATCAGGGCACCTTCACCTCTAAGTGCTTCAAAGTCATAATTTTGCTTACTATTTAGTTTCAGATTAAAAGGTATACCGACGATTGATTTTTACATTACTACAGTGTAAACTGTTTACTTTAAAATGAAACAAAGAATCAAGATAGTCTCTGATATGATACATCAGGGCACTCGAATATAAATAGGGTATATAATGCATATATTTCATAAAATTTATTAAAGCGACAAGAACATATCATAATAAAACTGTTACTAATTCTATCGTTGTTACTAATTTTGTATTATTTTAACAAGTAACATACCTAATAATATATGATTATCTTTTTTTTACACCCAGTACTATTATCTTTCCGTTTAGTCTCTTTATTTTAGTCCAACTAAAAGTTTTAGCGCCAGCTTTTCAAACAAAATCATTCCTTTTGTGACGCCGTGTCATGCTAAATTATTTCAGTTGGACACAATCCAATTTTAATAAAATGCTTTTGTATCGCCTTGGCAAAAAAAAACGGCTTTACACGAATCAAAGGATCCCTTGCCACGTATGAAAATACCTCGTTAGCATTTTTATAAAGGGGGATATTTTTTGGGTAAAGATAGGCGCGAACGATGCGTCGCTGTTGGCCGGACAGATCAAAAGCGAAATATGCTCGTACGGAAACAGATTTAGCTAATTTGAATCTAATGCATGCATTTGGAAAAATAAGACTTTAATTTTTTCCAGTTTATCTCTTGACAAGATTTCTAAAAAAGTCATTTTAAGTAGCATTTTTATTAAATTTCACTGTAACATATGTTTTTACATGGGTTTAGTTTAACTACTACTATGAGTTTTATCGTTATAAATTATGTATTTATTATTCGTATTTATGTTATTTTTATAAATAATAGACTGATAGGTTAATTGTCATTTGTTTTTTAATGGCGTTTAGATTGGTCAGGCTTCTTCCGGGTTTTTAACTTTTTTGAATTAAGAAACAGTCTAAGGATGAAGCAAGAAAAATCATATTATTTATATTTTTCACTGCTGCATTTTCTAAATCCATTGTTAAAACTATAAATTTATTTAAATGTATGGCTGTATAGCTATTCCTTTTTTAAGATTCGTAAAATTATCTGGATGGATAAATGGAGTTTTAGCGTGCGAGTATTTTGTCCACGTGATGTAAAATGATATCTTCCTTTGGTAGGAAACTCTAAACCAATAATCTTTTCCGACAAAAACCGTCCTTTATTTGTGTAGCTATTTGATTTGTGTTTTAGTTTAATATTCTACATCGTAAGGAAGCTTTTTATTTTTTTGGATATCTAAATATATGAATAGATCCATTGGGCATTCTATAGACTGCATTGCCATAGCCTGAAAAACATGTTCACACTATATTGTGGATTCCTTCGATCCATGCCTTCCTTCAAGAGATAGAGTCATCCTAAAGTCATATTCCAAAGATATTTACTTAAATCTAAAGGTGAAATTTTTTTCTGGTTTTTGGCTGCTCATCTACTAAATAATCCAACCACTAACAAAATTTGATCACCGTGAACGATTTTCTTAGTAATCCTTTTTTTGGGTATTTTTCTTAGGCATTTACTGCAAATTCTACAAAGCCAGTTAAGTTTTAATGCTCACAAACATTCGAACTTATTTTTATGTGCAAGTCAAACATTTGCTCAAGAAATAATATTTACTTCCTCCATTGCAACCACTTAAAAACTTGCTTTAAACTTCATTTATATAATCATAGTGAAGCAATCTAATGCAAAGCCACTTTTGAAATATATCCTTTTTAGGTATAATCTTGTCCTAGCCAGCAATCCAGAATCTAAATATAACATCCTTATGGTATGCTATAAAGCTTGGTGGATCATTGATTTTTTCTTAGTTATAGTTACTATATATTTCTTGGAGTTGGAATCCTATATCTGAGCTAGTTTACTATCAGTCAGTTAATGGTATTATTGGTATTGTATCTATACTATACTTAATAAGTATACTTATATAAGTAGGAGTTTATTCTTTTCCACTCATAGGTTTAGTAAAGATACTGGTGGCTTAGATCTTATAGAGTTTCTAGATTTATTACTGTTCTCACCGAAGAATAGGTTTTGTAATTTTTTTTGTAACTTAATTTACGTCTAATAAGCCTTGACTAAATGCCTAATACTTTTCTTCTACGGCTAAATAGGTTGTACTCTTTTGAATGATCGTTGTTAAAGATATAAACTTTTTTGTCGGATTTGGTTCATATTTATTATGACTTCAATGAGTATAATTGGATATAAAAGCCTAATGTTATTAATCTTTATTGCAATCTATTGATTACATAATTCAAGATTTAGCTTATGGCAGTTTTCTTATGGGTATTTATTTTACCTGTAATTGATGTTTACAATCACTTGAAAGGCTTGCATAATTTAAATAATAGTATTATTCGACGACTTTCTCTTCTGTTTTACTCTTATAGATTTGTATTTAAAACAAACATTAATTAATACATTTTTTAATTAATTTCAAAAATAAGCAACTCAGCCGTACTTTTGGGTATAAGTTTCTTTTAGTATCCTATAACAGGCATGTAACTGTTAATTTTCTATTCTACGCCTTTGTAAATATCGTTTTTTATTTATTTATCTTTCATTTGATTTAAGCTGATAATCTCTATCAATATTCTCTTCTTTCAGTTGCCTCATTTTTTGTAAAGCTTTCCAGTAGTTTTTGTGATTTCTTTTTTATTAAATTACTTTCCTTGTAGGTGTCCGCTATAACTGTTCTAAAATTGCTATTAAAATAGTTTTATAAAATTATAGTTTCATTAATAATTTGGATTAATTTAGATAATTAAGATTTTATCTAAATACCGAAAAAGATTTTTTTTACGATATATGAAATATAATATTATTTTACTAGCAATTTATAAAAATAACGTTTACTTATTATATAAAGTAATTAACCTCTAGAATATTTAAAAAAAAAATAAAAGTATAAAGATTAATGCCTCAACTCAAAACATGACGATAATCATGACCTAAATCATGTATTTCGGTAGGGAAAAGTGAACAATGTTAAACCAATTCATTTGCTGTCATCAATTCACGATAAAATGGCAGACAGACGACCAACCTTGATGGCCGCGATAATAAATTACTGTGTCAATTAATATAGACTGGCGATTTTCTGTTAGACTTATTTGTAAATGTTTTTAAATATATATGTATAATTTAATTCATACAGTATTATACTGAAATGCGCAAAATAAGGCAAATAAGTGAAACCTAACTGCAGTAATGTAAAAAAGGCGTAAAGTAGTTCTATAATTGTTTGCTACAGGATGTCACCAATAAATTTTAAGTTGGTTTAATTATTTCCCGTGTTGAACCACACGGCTGTGTGTATGTATACCTTGCCCGAGTATTATTAAATTAGAAGCTTTTGTTATTCGGTCGGAAAAAATATCGGGCCTAACAAACGTTTAGCTGGCAATATGGGCTCAGCGAGCGGTAAAAATAATATTCTGACACGTAAACATTTATATTTCAAAAGAAAGGTTTATTCTATTTAACGTGAGATATATTCCGTGATTATTATTGGTTGTGGTTAATTGCATATGGGCGTTAGACATTAGTCTAGTAAATGTTTACGTAAATTAGGAGGTAAAAAAATTTAATAAATTTGGTGTCAAAACGTGATCTAAATAATCTTTTTGCACTTTAATATGTTAAATTAAATATTTTTATCCAACTATGTTACCAACGTCATGAATTAAATTTTTAAGAAAAAAATATTTGTTTTCTTTTTTCATACAACTCAATATGAAAAGGATTTTATCCTGCTTTCCCTAGTATTCCATTAGACTTTGATCTCTCTGATATTCGATTGTAGTATGAAGCCAATATAACTTTGTCCATTACAAAATGCATAAAATATCAGTAATAAAATATACACAATATACTTTCAAAACTGTTTAAATAGGTACTCTATGCTTAATTGAAGTCGAACTTTAGTGGCCTTACTTTCATCATTGCCTTATTCTACTTGCTTTTATTTCAACTTGCTTTTTTTAAGGTTCGCGTTTAAATTTGTTAACTTATTTCATTCTTATTTAGGTCTAAAAAAGTCTTTTCTTTCTTTAGGTCGTCTACCTTAATTTTAATCGGGTTTTTAAATCATCTTTGTTGGCCCTTTTGCTTTTTACCTCATTCTTCTTGTTTCTCTTGTTCTTGTCTCTTACGAGTTATATTCTCATATATATTTTTAACCTTCATGCTTTAGTTATTTGAGTCCCCCTGTAACCTAAAGGTTTAAAACACCAATGGGAGTTAATGCATAATCTCTTTGTTTTGGTAGTTCTTCTAGAAATATCTCAGCTTTTGATCCTATATAGGCCTGCATATAATTTAACATACAGTCGATCTAGAAATAATTTGCAATTATATAAATAATTGCCAATTATTTTACTCTCACAGTATAAATATTGTGGACTAGAGAAGCAAGTTATAACTCACTGTATTTTCTATTCATTACTTACATTAAAGCAGTTTAAGCTATATACACTACTTTTATATGTTAAACCAGAGTACTAATCGACATTGTAAACACTATATATTACAGTGGCCGCCAGAAATAATTTATTTTGGTCATATCAATCATGTCAATAAAGTCATGTATATAGCAGGGGGCAACAGAATTCTGACAGGTAAAAAGCAGGAATTTTGACCAAAAGATGTCCAAAATAAATTCCCTGTTTGAGTCTGTTACCTGGCGCTCACTATATGCTTATTAATTATGATGGTTATTATTGGAATTAAGTCGATTCTAATTTGGAGATCAGATTTAACGCTAATCACTTTGCAACATTTTAATTTATAGCTTTTGATAAATTGTAGATTTATCATCAATGCTTTACCATGTTTCGAGGCTATTATAGTCTTTTCTTATGGTAGCATTAAACATTTCGTATAAAATGATATTCCTACAATATTACGTGTAATGTTGCTACCATAAGATGTTGCTATTGTTGTTAAAAATACAACCGCCATTTGTACATTTCGTTACGTTCATATTTATTGAGTACCTGTAATTAAATCTTCAAAAAAAAGCAAATAATATTTATTTTAATTAGCAACTGTCAATATTGTTTATAAAAATAGGCGAGAAATTGTACGATTAAATAATATACTTAATTAAAAAACTTGGCCTAACACCTAAATAGTAAAGATGACGTTTCATCATCATGATTGTTTTTGCCATATTTGATATATTATCGGAACACACCACAAAAATTAAATCAACTGTTCGATATGAAGTCGGCTTAACATATTTTGGTACGTTTTGACATTTTAACGGTGACAACAAATAATCAAAATACCTTGTTGATTGTTTTCCCTGAAACGTAACAACCTAGGTAACAAAATTAACAAATTTACTTCTTTCAAATAAAGAAACTGTCAGGTGTTCATAAAAATGTGTGAACTGGGAATTGAAGATATGAAAGTCGATTATGTTGAAGGTTTTCGTCGAAAATGTACGCATAGCTTCTACGTTTGTAAACATACAGAAGTTAATATTTCATCTAAACTCTCATTTCTTTCCAGCTCCATCTTTTACCAACGGCAGTTTAAAAGAAGAAGAACTAAATGTGAATACAGAAACATTCATAAAATGTCCGCAGTGCGAAAAGAGATGCCAAAGTTATCAAGAGCTAAAAGAACATTTGGAAATTTCACATGGAGATTTGACAGCGTCATCGGAAAACAGTTTATCAATAAGGGCAGTATCTCCACTACCGATGGCCGGAACTGGAGGAAGGTACGGTTGTTCTCAGTGCAGTGCTTCATTTACATCTAAAGAACAGCTGGAAAAGCATGAACTACTACATTCGCCAAATGCTCAAGTGGTGAGTTTTTTATGTACTTAATGTTCTTTTGTTGTACTTTACTGCTTTTTTTGGGAATGTATTGTTAAGAGCATTTAAATCTTAAATTTGCGCAATTCAGGTTAATTTATCGTGAGATTAATTTTAAAAAGTCTTCATTCATTTAACAACATATATGAGATATGCGGTTGATAAATTTATAGAATGTAGGTAATTTATAATAAGAAGTTAAAAAAGTATTTGACGACAAACTTTTATTTAAAAAAAAGGATACTTTCTAAGCTCAGTCACAGTAAACTTTATTTTGAAATTCTAACTAAAAGTACCAGTAATTAAACAACTTACGGCCCAATAATTTTTAAATTTTTTTAATATTTTAAAAGCGTACCTTATATCTATTATATTAAATCCTTATATCCTGGGATGGGCCATTTTTTAGCATGAACGATTTTTCTCTATGCCTCTATTTACTTATGGACACAATTAAAAATATACTACGGGATTATCGCGGGCTAATAACTTTTATAAAATAAAAATAAATGTTTTTTTTAGAAACGTTGACGTTTATAATTAACTGTCAAATTGTTGACATAACCGATTCAGGAGAATCAAACAAATAACAGCATTGCCGGATTGTGAAGCTAGTTATTAGGTTTTATTCTTTACATATCATTTTACTACTTGTAGGTTTCAGGTCAGAGGGGCTATTTTGTTCGAAGTTTTATATCGTTGTCGATTTTTTATACAATTACTTAATAATAACTTGTATGGCCAATTGTCATGAATAGAGTAGAAGTTGGTTGGAGAGGTGAACTGAGTTGAGTTGAGTTGAATTAAATACGTACCAGCCCTTAAACTCCTAAATTTTGCCTTTAACAATTAGTATATAGTTATTACATATTAATATAGAGTAATTATTTCAATACTTTTATATCAGTAATACGATCATTGACCAATAAGAAATTCATTTACAAGAAGATTCTAAGTATATAAAAACCAGAATTTATCATTGACTTTGTTAATAACTGCCGACTTTTACCTAAACCTTATAGACTTTGTCAGGTATGTCAACACTATCCATTGTGAAAAATTGGCGTATTGGAGAGTTTTCGCATTGCAATGTTTTGATTTTTAATACAAAATATGATTCATCTAAATTGTTTTTTAATGTTTTTTAGTCCATACCCTTTCTACTAAACAAAAAAATATTTGGAAGACGGGTTGGTCTTAAATTGTTCGAGCGCCAAAAATATCTTTTTTTTTAATTCAAGAGTTATAATTAATTAACATTTTTCTCAATGTATTAAAATATTGTACGCGTAAAATAATACTCATTATTTTTTACTAATTTTTTCCATCTCAAATAGGTTTAAAGTCGTTTTAAAAAAAACTACCTTAAAAGGTAAGCACTTTTTTCTACTTATGTTTTTCTTTATTTTTCTTTTATTTGAAGATAAAGGAGAGTAGATTCCTAATGGTTACAGCTATACAAAAATGGAGAAGGTCATGATTGATTTCTGTGTCTCTGTAGTGGTGGTGATTCTTTGTTGTTAATGTTTTTGTATGTGTCTAATGTGTATTAATAAAGGAGTAAATCTAAATTGTATTCGATTTTGTTTAGACTGCTGTTATTTTATCTATATTTTCTTAATTTTATTTGAACCACTGACGACTTTAACTTTACTTTATTAATGGAAAAAAATCGTAATATTGCTTTTGACAAAATTATACAGCATTTTAAGCCTTTTACTGTAATTTTAACTAATGTAATAAAACACTAATGTTATTTAAAATAATTACGACTATAAAACTATTTAAGTATAACACCTTTATCTTATAAACTGAATGTTTTTTGCATATTTTTCAACGAACAACGACTATCTGAAATTTGGATAATTGGTGTAAGCGGTTTTTTGATTTGAACACTATAAGGAATTTTACCCTAAATATGCATATTAAATTAAAATCTTTTAATTAATAAAATACTTACCTAATTTTCCAAGTTAGAGATTTACGTTATACACTAGAAAGTAATACAAATTTTGCATGAAACTTAATGATTACCACATTAAAAAACGCATTAAAAAAACTGTAAAAATACCAAACATTCACGAATCACAACACAGACGCTCACAAGAGAACGAGTGAGTTACTATTTATTGATAACAATAAATCGACCGGTCTCGGTCGGATCTGTGTCTGGAATTTTTATTTTATTTTTAAATTAAGAATTTGGGCTTATGGGGTGCTCAAACCTTGGATACTATGCTGTACTGTATCGTTCACGATTCGTTATCAATTATCCATTTTTTCTAATTTTATATTTCTTTTCAAATTAAATTTTAGTTAGGGATATTTAAAATATCGTGGTGTATGAGAAATGAATCTCAATTTTGGCCGCAAGTAAATTTAATAATTCTTAATAAGTGGGAAGAGGAGTCCTTCCTGTGTTATGTCGGACAAAAAATGTTCATCTAATATTGTACAATTTTGATTTTATTGCTACTTTTAAGTTTTTTTTATAAGATGTGGATAAAGAGATTTCTCAAAAGTACAAAAAAATAAATGAAATGATCCATATTTATTTGAATAATATAGTAAATTACAACACACATTGTATTTGGATTAGGTTAGTTTTATTTATTCATGCCCAAGTTTATTATTTCAACTTAATGTTATTTTGTCTTTCATTATAATTTTTAGTACATCCTCTATTTTGACCAAATGTGAATAAATAAATTAAAGTGACCAGGTTTTACCTCCCTATATCAACATATTCTCAATTTGCATAAAAATAACCTAAAAGGCGCGCCCCAATAAGTATTTAAAAACGTTTAATTGACTAACGGATTAGGAACTAAAAAAAGTATAGTTAAGTTTAAATAAACTTGTCCCAGATCTCCCAATAATTGTTTAAATCAGTTCTGAAAAAATTTAAAAAATTGCCGATTATCGGTTATTTTCGGATATGTCCGGAACGTCGGAAATTTTCAAATATTAATCGGCTTTAAATAAAATTGAGCACCAAAATAACTTTTCCCTTACCTTGCTGTGTTCGTATTTTTTACGGTTACCAAGATAATTAATTTTCAGAATTTTGTATGTCATATTATGTTTTTAAGAAATTTCTATTCAAATTTTAAAATACGAATACCATTTTTTACAATTTTTTCCCTTCTTAATAAAATGATAATTTTAAATTGGGATATAGATTATTAAAAATTTTACTGCAAAAGTTGTTCACATGCATATCAAATGCCAGTTTTCGCGTTTTACCTTTTTCTAAAATTTGGATTTTAAAAATAAAGGTTTTTTCAAAATTGAACAAAATTATTTGTGACATCCGGGTCATAGTTTTATATACAAGGTGTTCTTTTTAATATTGCGACAAAATTCAGGGGCGTGTTCCTTGGACGAAATCAAGCAAAAAAGTTCCTATGAACATATGTCCTAAACGTCTTAGATTTCATACTACAGTGTGGTAAAGTTGAAAGAAAAAAAACTTACTTTTTTCGATAAATTTAATCCATGTATTTGAGGCATGTATTCAAATGTTTTACCGGCAAAAATGCGGAAAATAGAGAATATTGTAAAAGTAATACTTTATTAAGATAATCAGATATATAGACCCAATTTTTATTGATGAGGGATTTTTATTTATTTTAATTTAGTTTCAATATAATAATATTTATATTACTTGTAATACAATAATAATATTTGTTTAGATTTTCTTGTTACTATTTTTTCCAGTTTACATTACCTTCTGTTAAAAAAATCCAAATCACCTCAAACTAGCCATTAAAAAAAAATTGAATATTGGGATGTTATATATTTATCTTAAAATAGCAACAATTCGTTTTTCCAATAAGTTTTGAGAAATTACTAAAAGAAATCTCTTGCATAATATTTATTAGTATATTAAATGTCATCAAGTAATAAAATTACTGTTTTATATTTGGAATTGTCATACAATGCAAAAACCAAGTGCATAATTATTCATACTTGTGCATGTAGCAAATCATATAAGATAAAATCAAAAATCATTTTAATATTTAAAATGAACCTTTGTTTATAACGAGTTTTATCCTAATGCGGAATTATTTTATATACATTGAATCACATTTGTGAAGGAAAAACGAGCTTATCTGTCAGTACGATTTGTCATGCTTACTTAAACACGTATGGCAAAAGTGATAATTCCTTTATTACAATAATTGTCTTTTTTGTCTTTGTTTCTTTTATGAAGCCTTTAGGTTTAAGAGCATAGTGTATTTTATCCAGTTACGTGATGTCATCTCTATTAATATGAATTAATGCTGCATGAAAAAACATATCTTTAACTAAACGTTATAAGTACCTTGCTGCAAAAACAATCATCGCATCTAGAACGATAACTAAGATTGATCAGAGAAATAAAAATCGAGCACTTTAGATACGGTTGGTTAGACGTCAGACTTAAGTTAACTCTTTCACACGCTCGTTGCTCACACATGTGTGGCATTATTTTTTGTCTCTTGTTCTCTTATAGGATAACTTGTCATCATGTCGTCTTTCTACAGGTCCCTTTCGCGGCCAGATAGCTGAAATTTTCACTCTAGACTTTACATCATTATGTGTCTGTGGATGCCGCACGAAAATAGATCAATCCGTAGTCGACGAATATTTATTTCCTTTTTATAAAAGCACCTTTTTTCAACATTTTTTCAAAAAAATGTTTAATGCAGTTATTTTACCTAACTTTCATCCAGATCCAAATAGCTATTTTTGACGTTCAACTATTTTGGCATCTTTACTTTTTACTTGCAGATATCTAGCAAGTAAATAATAAAGATGGAATTAGTTGGTTGCGTTCTAGTTTTGTTGGTATCTATGTTTTTGTAATAACCTGAATTCCAAGTACTTCCACCGATCCTAACGTCCTTATACATAATATGCCAATTTGTTGGTGGTTAATACCCTTAATTCATCCTTTTGCTGTCGGGACAAGGATTTTCTCATTTCTTTACCCACAGCGAAATCCTTTTATAATAATTATCCAACTTGTGCCCTTGTTTTTGCCGCTGTGCGAGTGTCGCTTAAAATTTTCCTAATTTTCCTTAACAAAAACCATTTCCTGTCTGCGGGAGGCGCTTGGATATAATATTGTGTGTCAGCTAGCTTACCTGCCTTCCAGAGAAATTGCAGATTCATTTATTTTTTGTCTTTGAACATTTCAGCTTAGGTGATTTGGTCTTATAGTTTTTTTCTTCGGACACAACTTAGAATACAATTATTACTTATTATAGAAATGCGTGATTTTTTGAGGTTATGACTATAGATATCAGTATTGATTTCCTTTTCAGATAGAGAAGTGCTTGAAAGACCATTATGGAAATTAAAATATATCTCTATATAGTGCATTATTACATTTTATAGAATTTCTATATTCAATCATCTTTGAACGTGTACAATCAAATACAGCTTTGCTTTTTGTGAGACGTTAATGGTCTATGAAGAAAGGTTGAAAGCAGAAGCGTGTTTCCTTCCCTTCTTGTTTTTTAGGGGAGAATTCTCGATTTATTGGTAACAATTATATCTTGTGAAATCATACTTTCAATCAGGATCAGTCTATGCAGTCACTATTCTGACAAGTAAAAGAATAAAATTACTATTTCACCATTTACATATAGCACATATTTCACACTAGCCTAAGTACGAAAATTATTTGTTTATTATATTTCGCCAATTGTAATTTTATATGGTTAAATAATGGTTATTTCCTAACAAACTCAATAATATATCTCTTACCTTTACCATCGATCTTTCCATATTTTTGTAACTGACACGTTTTATAACATAGCTGTCTACTGTGTATAATGCATTTGCCTGACGTTTGTAACATATTACGTTTGTCACAGTATTTCCCGACAGTTTCACTGAAAAAATTAGTATATCCCAGATTTCTTTGAATTGCGATGCATCAAGAGACTTTTTATTCAAGCTTACACTGAGAAAGTGATCAGTTTCGACTTATTTTCACTCGCCTAAAAATAATTTCGTCTGAAAAAAAACCTTCCAAGAAGTATTTACTTCCTCTTCCCTTTTAAGAAAATTCATCGATACATAATTTTATCAATCTAATTATATTTTCTTGGTCGCTTATATGCTGTTTTCATATATTGTATACAATATATCCAATATATGTACAAAATAATAAATAACTGTTTTTTCTACTGATAAAACCAGACTCACAGTGTAAATCCCTGTCTCTAATTTTGTTTTGTAAAAATAATAACCCGAGGAATTTCAGAAGTATCATACCAGCAACCCAATAGTAAAAAAAACGTGTGTTCCCAAAATAGAAACGGGTACACAAGCCTTTTGTTTTAAGACAAAATAAAGATGTTTTGTGCCCGTTCTAAATTTGTTACATGCACCTGGGTGTGATTTCCACCACACCTGGTTGAAAAGTTGCAACATAACAAAGCGTGATGCCTCGAATAAACATATTCACTACATTTAAACCTTTTTAAAATTACACAAGCTGGATTTTTAAAATGTTTTCACCGGTTATTAATAAAAAATTAGCACATCCTGACCTAAAATAATGAAACTGTGTAAAGCTTAATTTTTCAGGTGTCAAATTAATCTTGTTTACATTAATTTTGAAATTAGAGTGACACTATAGATTTTTTTTAATAGAATTGTGACGTTTATTTTTATAGTTGGCAAGATTTTGAAAAAAAACATTAGGTAAAACTGATAAAAGGCTTCTATTAATTAGTAAATTAATCTTGACATTTTCTTAGGAAATATTGGAAAGATTAATATTTGAAACTTTTTTAAAAGCTTTTAACCAAGCAGGCAAAACAATCATTTAATACATTGATATTATAATAGTAATTGATCTGACATAAAATTGACCCTGTTGCTACAAAATGCAATGCAATTGACCAGTGACACTGTAAATTAAACGTTTGTTAACTTTTAATTCGGTAATAAATTCCTTAATCTTAACAGTTAAACTTTTGAGGCTACATTGCTATTTTATTTGGATAAGCATCACCTTTTATTATCCGCATAATAGACATTCTTATTTAAAAGTGCTACGATAAGATCGTAAACAGTGAATTATATAATAGCATATATGCATTATGAATACATACAGTGCTTTTCTTTGAAGTCCCCCCCCCCCATTTATTTTTTGAACGGGTCAAAAAATTTTTTTAAACTTGGCATAAGTAAATTGGTCTAGATGGTCTAGATGAATTACTCTTGTATAGTAATTTACCGGTTAAGGAAAAATATCTTAAAATTTTTTTTCAAGTTTTTTTAATAGCTATTTGGTTTTTGGAATGTCTAAATAATGTTCAATAACCTTTAACGTGAAATGTGACATACGTGGGCGGTTCAGTAAGTCTTTAGAAACCAAAAAGTTAATCTTTAAATCCAAAATTCAAAAATTATAAATTATTTGTATATTATTATTAAAAACGTTAATAAAATCGCAACAGTGTATTTTTTTGGCTGTTACTTTTAGACAGGTCAAAACGGAGTCCACCGAGTCCATGTAATAAATATTAAAAGTACTCAATAAAACCTTTTAAATGAGGTAACACAAGATTTCTATTTAATGCATTTATTCAAGATGGCGCTTATGTGTTATTTTGACATTTAGAACTGTCGTTTTTATGTCAAAATAAAATAGTGACGCATTTATTTTCGTACACTGATTTTTACCTATTTAAAAATCATAAAAATGTAAAACGTTAAAATAAAAAAAAATACTTTTTTATTAGGCCGCCATTTTGAAACGAGTTAAGATATGGGTCTAATATTTCAGGGTTATAAAGTACTCATTGATACCTTTAAAATGAGGTACCACACGACCCCCCTTTCTATTTAAAATTTTTTCTCAAGATGTCGCCCAGCCGCCATCTTGGAATTTACAACTACCTAGTTTACAGTGAAAATAGTATCTATAGACCAATTTACTTATGCCAAGTTTAAAAAAATTTTTTTGACCCGTTCAAAAAATAAATGGGGGGGGGGGGGGACTTCAAAGAAAAGCACTGTATTTACTTCTGGTTTTGTGCATATTTTGGCAAAAGCTTAGAAAAAAAAACTAGCAGAAAAGCTTAAATAATATATTTTTTGTACATTGTTTTACATAGTATTACAATTTGCATATTATACAGAGTTAAGCTATAATAAAATAATATCTAAAATTTTGTTAATCAAAATTAGTCGATGCGTGAAGAAATAAATATTCTTAGGATACTGTAGTTATTCTGAGATTTTTTAAAATATGCATTAAATTACAGAAAAAATGATAAGTTAAAATGCTTTATTAGTAACCCACTATGCTTTAGTAAGCAGGTTCCAACTATTTACAATTAGAAAGTGATTCCATTCTTTCAATTACTGACGTTAAAGAGTTAAAAGATGCTCAGTAACAGTACCAAAATGGCCAAGCGATGTTGATATTATTTGATAACAGACAGAGTTAACAGTTATTTGATACTTATCTAAGTAGATGTTTCTAAAAGTGAAAATAGTTTTCTTTTTTGATAAATAATCTAGAATCGATAATCTCGAAAACCACAGGAAAATGCAAATATAAGAATTTTTTGCATGCAGTTCGACCTTAAGTCGATAATTTATTGATTGAACTGTGATTTTATTGATTTTCATAATCATATATAAATATCTTATATGTATATTATGTATAGATATTTCAGAAAATTACAACTTGATGTTATAAAAATCTTAAATAAAATATGGTATGTAAAATATCATGGAATCGTTTGATCACTGTTAATAATTTATTTTTCATGGCACGGCAAAAATTGACATAGGTTGATTCCATTTATTTTCTTAGATCATTGTCGCCAAAAACTGCACACGCAATTAACCTCACAACAGCAAAAACATATAAAAAAGAAAAGAGAAAAATATCAGTCAGCATCAACAAAATAACACATAAAGAATATAATGGAAAGAACTTAACCGTCTCACCTAGAACGTGCGATAGATATTACCTAAACGTACCATTGTGTTAAAAGAACCATTTAAGAAACTGTTTCTACAATGTGAAATTACGAATTAAATCGGATGAAGATGAATGAATAATGAAGAAATGAACATACCATAAAGAATCAAGATACAGAATATATTTGTTGAGAATAATGAGTTTTCAGAAGGAAAACTGATTAAAAAGCGGTTGCATAAGTAAAATCAAAAAACTCTTTAATTTAAATTAATAGAATAGGAGATATAATAAGCTAGTAGCTGTAATATCAGGACCCAGAATCTTACCTTATTCCTCCATCGAGGTTAATAATTTTATTGATCACTTAAATAAATATTGGGATAGTAAGTAATTATGAAGATAACTTAGGTATTATCACTTAAAAAGTGATAATTATTGCTTAATGTGTGTGAACTGTTGTGAATTGTCCATAAATAATGATCGGAAGTTAGATACCACTGGAGAGTAGGAGAAATGTTTTAAAATCCTTAAGGAATTTGTTGCTGCTTTTTATCGTTGTTAATGTTTTTGTTAAAAACATGGAAAAAGACTTTATACAAATTAAATTTTAATATTAAAATATTTCAGTTCTTTATTGCTTTGTAATTTGGAAAATGGGATAGATGTTGTGGATTTAATGAAGAGATATATGGAAGATTTTAAGAGACTAATATTCGTGAAGACATTCGGGAACTAAAGGGTCTTTCAATAAGAATGCAAGATTTGAATTTCACGTCATGTTTGACAGTCATAATGTCACATGACTATGACGTGACAGATCGAAAGTTGATGGATGGGAGTTACTAAACATGATAGAACAACGCATCCTCGTTGTCAAAAATTATTATCAACATAATGAAAGTTTAATTGACAGTATTCGTAAAGTGCGTCCAATGTTTGATCGAAATAATCATTAAAAAATTTGAAAGTACTTTTTTAGTTAGTGATGTGAAACACACGATACGAGCTCGTAGAGGTCGTTCAGAACAAAACATCACGGCATTTCGTCACAGTGTGACAAAAAGGCCAGAGACCTCAATTCGTCATCGGGCACATTAATTAAACATTTCAACAGGCACTCTTCAGCAAACTCTCACTAAAGATTTACCGCTGCATGCCTACAAAATCCAACTGCCTCAACAACTTCTGCTAGCAGACCATGAAGAGCAAAGAGAATTGACCAAATGGGTCCTTGAGCACCCTGCTGATTCTGCAAACAAAATTATTTACAGTAATGAGGCCCATTTTCACCTCTATGGCTTCGTTAATAGTCAAAACTGCCGCATTTAGGGCTTCGAAAAACCACGAATGATTCATCAGAAAGCAATCCATCCACAACGTGTTACTGTATGGTGTACATGACGAATAATTGGACCATTTTTAAACGAAGAAAGTCATGCAGGTGAACGGTAAAGTGCTATGACAACACAGTTTCTTGTGCCTTATTTGGAAGCTAGGTAGGACGGTGCCACATGCCATTATTAAAAAATTCGTCAAAAGAGTAAGCATATGCCAGCAAAGCCATGATGGCCATTTACGAGGTATTTTCTTTCATACATAATTACTAAACTATGTTTTATTGAACACTCCAATCATTCGCTCTTATTCAAATACCTTTTATAACTCTTTTAGATGATGTGTCAGGAAATTTCAGAAAATGTGTCAAATGTTAGGATTATTAACTCTTTAGTTGAAATATGTACAATAATCTAATGAGTAGACTTTATTTATAGAAAATATAATAATTTATTTCGTTTTAAAAACATCTCATAAATAATATAAAAAGCCGTTTAAAGCTCTTAACGAACATTTAATCATAAGGTATGTAGGTGTATTATAAATAATGGCGTATACATATATCATAATACATGCGATCCGACTTCCTGGCTGAAAATCAACCAGAAATCATAGCTAAGCAATATTGCGATTTATTACTATATACTTTAGGACGGTTAAATTTAGTCAGAGGTGTAGACTTATATTTCGTGTCAATAAAAAAATAAAATTCTATAAATAATAAATGTTCATGATTTTTTTATCATTGTTTTATAATTTTTATTAAGCTAAACAAAAGTGATTCAAAATTATTGCAAATTCTCAACACGACATATACGTGTTAATATAAAGTTTCCAGCAAAAGGTACGAATGATTAATCCTAATTATTTATATACACATGCACTTTAGTGAGCAGACAAGTGTGGCGCCAACTCTGTTATGTGTTTATAAAACTTTAAACCCCATAATAGTTACCTTGCCATCTTAAGCCTGATTTCTACATAAGTATATAAAGCAATGTAACTGATTAATGTAACGATTTAATTATTTTTTACTAAAGCGTCATAAGAATTAATGAACAGTTTTCCTTTTTTTTTTGGAAAGACATAATGTTAAAGGGCCAATAAGCATTTTCGCGTCGAACGGAAATAAACTTTTGATGAAAAAATAATTTACTTCACTTTCTATACACAAAAAATATATTTAACGAAAAATATGTAATTCATAATTTTTCTTTCAGTCATGCAAAATCTGCAACAAGACATTTGCCAATGTGTACAGATTACAGAGGCATATGATAAGCCACGACGAGAGTGCTGTTCTCCGTAAATTTAAATGTACCGAATGTGATAAGGCTTTCAAATTTAAGCATCATCTCAAGGTAAATCTAGGTATAAAAATTATTTTTTACTTTAGTAACTTTAAAATTATAATAGGTATATTAAGTTTTTTTTTAAATTTTAGGAACATATACGGATACATAGCGGCGAAAAACCCTTTGAATGTGGAAACTGCGGGAAACGCTTTTCACATTCAGGCTCCTACTCTAGTCACATGACGTCTAAGAAGTGCTTAGTAATCAATCTGAAGCTTGGCAGAACTAGAGCTCCCATAAACAACTCTCTTTTGGATAAAAGCATGCCTCAGAATCTTAAAACTACCAAGAGGCCATCTGTTAGTCCTCTTAATAACAATATTAATAGTAGCCCTAATCATAACTCACCATATTTACCGATATTGCCTAAATATCCTGGAGAAGCAGCGGCAGCAGCTTTATTCCAGTCACAGCTGGCAAGCAATCCTGCTTCGATGACGCCATTCTACTTAACGCCTCATAGCCTTTTAAATACAACGCATCCAATCAGTCCTTATTCTTTAAGTCATTTACTGGAACAGCTTCAACAACAAGCACATCAACAACAATCAAGTGCTTCTAGTCCTATAGGAAGCCATGTAATGGATACCTCAGAACCTGCTGAGGATTACGCTAAAACACAGGAAAACAGAGTATCTATTACCCATACAGAAAATAATTTAGAGTCTGAACATGCTGATGATCTGTCTAAGTCTAACATGTCCGAAAGCGGAGAATTAATAATGGATGAAAGTAATGACAATTTTAGTGTCAATATTGAAGATAAAACCGATGATAATTACGACAATTTGACAATATCTAAGACTGCCAACCCGGATACTAAGCCTATTTCTGAATCAAACGAAATTCTTAATATTAGTGATAACGCCAGCTCAGCATCTTTACATTCCCCAAAGAGCCAATTTCCATGTGGCAATTGCAGCAAAATATTTGAATCCCTCAGTTGTTTAGAAGATCATGATTGTAAAGATTCCCAAAGTGAAGGTTTAGCGGCAAAATTAGAAGCAGCGTTAACGCCGAAATCTGAGCATAGCTCCTCTGAAAATATAAGTGGAACCGAAGATCAGGACTTCGAAAGGAATAGTTTCCAAAACCAAGACGATTTCGATTCGGAGAACTATGCCACTACTGATCACGTAAACGAGGATGGAAAGAAAGTTCGAGTACGATCGCTGATATCCGAGGAACAACTGAGGTTTCTTAAGGACAAATATAAAGAGAATCCACGGCCAAAAAGAGAGGATCTTGAAAAGATATCCGCAAACATAGGATTTTCGGTTCGAGTAGTTCAAGTATGGTTTCAGAATACTAGAGCTCGTGACAGAAGGGAGGGAAGGCTGATTCAAGTGCCCTATAGTCCAGCTGCTTCTGGATCTCGTTATTCCATACCTAATATACCACTAAATACTCAGCTTTTACCGCACTCTCCACAATTTGTGTCAGAAGAGCCTTTGGATTTATCGGTTAAAAGAGACCGAGCAGATATGTCAAATGAATCATCTCCATCATGTTCTCCAATGCGACCTCAATCAGTTAACTATTCCGAATCTCACGATGAAGTTGTGAACTTAAGTCAAAAGTCCTCACGGAGTCCGACACCATACGTCTCACCCTATGCAAATCATTTTCAAGGATCTAACTCTTCTGATCCAAGACATTCCCCATCACCGCTGGACTACAACAGCAGCCGTCTAGCACATATTCTAGGTCAACAACCACATAAACTAGCTGGCCTATCTAGTATGGGCATTGTTCCAATGGATACTCTTTTACAAATGGGTGCTCACGATATTCCTAGCTTAACGCAACTAATAAACAGTAGAATGTCGAATCTCAGTCCAAATTCAAATAATTCTTTGAGCGAAGGACATTTGGATGATGAAAGTATGCAAAACAAGAGGGCAAAAGTGCAACAGTTTTTATTGAAAAGTCTGGGCAGTCCTAGCATGGGACCAGAACCGGAAATAGAGGGACAATTTCAATGTGATCAATGCGATAAGGCGTTTTCCAAGCAAAGCTCGTTGGCTAGGCACAAGTACGAACATTCGGGTAAGTTTAATTATTTTATTAGTTATTTTTAAGTTTTTCTCCAAGGTAACAACTATTGCTTTTAAAACTGCGTTTCGACATCGGGACCGTATGTCTCTCTATTTTATGCTAAACTTAATTTCTTCTGTCTCTCTATTTTAAGCATTAAAATACATTTTTGCAAATTAGAATTTTATGCAAAAAGCAGAATAAATCGTCATAGTACATATGCAAAAGTAACCATTATTTTACGAAAAGTGCTAGGTTTCTAAATTGAAGGGCTTTATTGCTTATGTTTTGTCTAATTTTTAGTGAGTGGGTCTTTAATATCACACATTTTAAGGATATCATACAGAATTTTTTGAAAAGAGCTCAATAAAGAGTTTTAGGCTAAATTTGGTATATCTATATAATAGGTATTAGAGCATCTTTTGATATATTTTGTTACTTTTGGTTTAACAGGAAGTGGCACTGACTTTTTTTATTTTAAATGGGACAATTCGTATATTATTACGTATTGTAATAAAAAATAATATTCTGAGAATAATAATACCGCATTTGCCAACTTTTATTTTATATTCCTGGAAAAAATTATTTTTTTAAATTCTGACATATGGTGCCATGAATGCGTTAAAAGTTTTAATTTTTAATCAAGTAATCACGGAAAACTAATATTTTATATTTAAAATTTTCAAACTAGTATTTTTGGCATTTACTTTATTTTTTTAAATGCCACCTTATAGCCTAAACAACCACTAGTGAAATGCAGTTTTTCAGAAATATAGTCAGTAAACATCGAAAATATTAATAAACATTAAAATTGCACTTGACAAGATGTCAAATGAAAAAAAATTGAAGAACGCATAAAAACGTAGCTAAGGAATCAAAGATCATTTATTCTATTTTTATTAAATAAATGCGTTTATTTTTATTTATGTGACTTATTTTTTTTCGTATTTATCAACCGACTTAAAAACTAATCATATTAAATTAAACGGAAAAAAATTATGCATGTGAAAAGTGGTTGTTCTCAATAACGTGATGTTCTCAATAAAACAATATAGTAAATTGCTGTTTTGGCTATTTTAAATAGGCGTGTAAAAGATTTAAGTCATAAAATGCAATAAAATCTATTTTTCCGCTATTACTTGATTAAAGATTTTTAACGCATTCATGGCACTCTATTTCAAATTTTTTTAAATTATTTTTTTTTATGAGTATATCATTGTTCTCAGAATGTTATTTTCTATCGAAATAGGTATCAATATACCAAGTGCTTTATTCAAAATAAGAAAGTTAATGTCACTTCCGGTTAAACAAGAAGTGACAGAAAACAATGAAATATGTCAAAAGATGCTCTTATAACAATTCCATCAATCTACTAAATTTGACTTGTTTATCTTAAAAAGTACGATATCAAGTGTTCCCTTTTTCCTGTTTCACCCGGTATATATAAACCCTCTCAACAATTTTGTTACTTCTTATCTTATGCTTTTCTATCACAGATAGTTCAGTTTTTTGCCCATCAAAGAATGGACCTGCTCAAAATTTCATTTAATAAGTTGTGTATGAATAAATCGAAATATACGCGCCTGGTCCATGCGAACTTGATCGAATAATGATAATTCTCGTACTTGACACATAAGATCGCGCGGGAAAATTGGGATATTCTAGTACCACAGTAGTAGAGACAGGTCGGAACTTTTCGCATATGGGTTAGAGTTGTTTGTGGAAATAGCTAATTTAAGTAAAATATAGTCCTTAGCGCCACCAGTAACGTTTTAAGATGGTTTTTTAGATAGTATATTATAAACAGTAAACTTAGGGTTCCATGTAGATTATAATCCAATTTAATGAAATATTTTTTGCAGGTCAGCGTCCACACAAATGTGACGAATGTCCTAAAGCTTTCAAACACAAGCATCACCTCACCGAACACAAGAGACTGCATTCCGGAGAAAAGCCATTTCAATGCAGCAAATGCCTAAAGAGGTTCTCGCATTCCGGCTCTTACAGTCAACACATGAATCACAGATATTCGTACTGTAAGCCATATAGAGAATAGTTTTGTAGTTTATCTGTAAATAATAAACTAAAATATTTTTGTTTATAAAGAACTTTTTAAAGTTGCCATTTTTTGCCTATATTAAGAATTATTAAATAAAAGCTTAACTAAGTATTTAAGAAGGGGATTAATGTTTTTTTAATATGCTACAAACAATAGCCTCCTAATTGGACTAATAAAGTGCTGTAGATCCGCAATATCTAAGAGATCAATACCATACTATTGTATGAGAGTAATTGTCAATCATGAGTAAAGTTCTTATAAATTTATAGTTTAATGGCAAAATATACCATCGAATCATGATAAGTTAGTCTTCCCCAATAAAAGAATTGCACAGGTGCAATAAAAAGGTATTTATTTCGTTATTGCCAATAGATTTATTAAATTATAAGTTCTTGTATATTTTAAATGCTGTGAATTTTGTGCCATTATTATGTAGATATAATTATTATAAAATACATTACCGCTGCCAAATATTATCTTACCAAATACTTAATATTTTTATTAATTTCGTGCAATTTATTTCCTATATTTTTTTGTTTTTAATTTTGGCATAGAACGTATATTGTATTATTTTGTATATAAAATTTTCTGGTACCTGTACAAATACTCCTTCGAAGAAAAAAAATAGACAAAATAAGGAAACTAATTATAATCCATTGTCTTCCACCACTTGACAATAGGCAGTGGTGTAGATGCAGGCGTGGGGCACTGTTTTGCAATTTGTTTACATTAGATATTGTGCAATTTAAGACTACTAAATATATAATATAATGGTACTTATATTTTGCAAAGAAATGCACAACTGCTTTAGTCAATATATTAAACCGATTAAACATTAAGTTCCATTTGTGACATTTTCAGTAAATATCATTGTTCATTTACAAATTAAAATTGAAAAATGTATTTTCAAAAAGGTTTCGGATTACATCGAAAGTAGATTATTAAAAAAATAATAATTATGTGAATATTTTCGTAGTTTTGAAAAAAGTAATTTTAAATTTGCACCAAAGAGTATTTTTGCTTTAGTTATTACTGATATTAGGCGAAATTAGAACATTTTAACATTCATTAACTAATATTCAGTTTGCAATTAAGATTATTTTTGTCAGTATTAGTTACTTAGTTTCCCAAATTCTTCATAAGAAACTCATAATGTTTAAAATTTGTAGCGTCATAGCGGAAATTCTTCCTGATATCCGCAGAGCTCTTGTCATTTTGAAAACAGTTCATTCTATTAAGAATGAGCTGATTTCAGTTCATAGTTTCAGTTCGTACATATTAATGTCATTAGCTTTCCGGGTTAAAAATCGTGTTGCTCTCCCCTGTTCTTTGAGCCGGATCATGTTCTGCTAAAGGTCATGTTTTACTTGCAGCTCTCCATATGCGCGTGAGTGTGGCCTTTAGTTGATTATCAATCAATCAGTCACAATGACTGGCCTCGGCCGTTCGTGACTTCTGCTTCTTCATCAGTTCCCCGATTCCTTACTTACGCTGGCCGCTAAGAGGGAAAATAGATGTTTGCTTAGTGAACACACCTTCAATTTGGGTATACTTGTCTTATAGCAGAGCATCTTTTTTTATTACTACGTCTATCCATAAACTTTCCCATTAGAACTTTCGCTTCACGACGGCTCTTAAGTTCGTTCTTTATAGGAAACTTTCAATCAAGAACTCATAAAATGTGTTAGTTACTAGTTACGATGTTCTAAATTTCGTCCTTACGATATTATTTTGGTTTCTTCTCAAGTTTCTTAACAGTACAATAATAAAGGCAAACGCCATCGCATTTAAAAGGTGTTACATGACAATACGTAGTTCAAATAGATTTTTCACCTATACGAGATATTAAGTGGTGCCAGTGTTACTAATGTTTTAATAGAAATTTTAATTATTAAGGAATTATTATATAAGGTCAGGCCATATAGAATTTAACCTAAACTAGCAGTTTGATGAATCACAAGATTCCAACTAAATACAAACTTAGTTTTACATTAGTCTCTTTTGTATGGGTACCAATTTACGTTAAATTCTACATGTGCGAATTAACAATTAACGAAAAAAAACGGTGATTTAAGTTAACCATTAAAGTAAATATTATATTTTAGAATATTTTGAACTTGATGTAATTTAATGTTATAAAACCATTCCAAATTATGTACCTAAAGTATAATTTCCATTGTGTGGTTAAAATAAGATTTTTTGACAATAACATAGTCGTTTAATAGTCGTATAAGGACTGCTAATGTTAAAAATCTATAGCATTTATTATGTAGCGCATCCAAGAATTTCAGAGATATATATTTCAAATATATTATTCTATTACAGGATTATATAAAGTACATGAATTTATACTATTAATAATAATAGTTATATATAATATATAAATAAATGGGCGAAGTTTGTACATAGAACTTTTGTAAATAGAGTTGCGTAAGTTGGCGAGTCTCTCTATATATATTTTCTTTATCGCTTGTATTTAAGATAAGTTCGTTTAATAATATACATACATATTTTTTCATTCTTTATAGAGTAATAAAGATTTATATAGCTTTTAGTTTAAAATTTTTATTTTGTTGACCATGGTCGATTTTGTTATCAGTTTTTGTTACTACGAGTATATTTTGGATTCTGATTGGCTAGTTTTACCAAAGAAGGTGTAATATAAAAAGGTATAATTAAATATGTTGAATATTTTTTTTGTCTGTATAATGTTCATTTCGTTTCGTTTTGTAATTATTATTTTGTATTTTGTTTATGTATTTTATGTTAATTTGTAAAGACCGTGATTATAAGAAATGGGAAGTAAAATGTAAAAATTTAACAGTTTAGAAAATGTATTTTAAACTTTACGAATAAATTATGTAAACTACTGATTAAAGTTGTATTTATTTTAACCTTTATATATTTTTTTTTAAATCCTGTAGCCGTAGTCAAGTGCGAGAGTACAAATTCTTAATCCAAATATTGCCTTTTTATTCATATAGCGCTGGAAAAAAATAAAGAAGGGATGAAAAGAAAAATGGTCCATATATGGTGGTAGGAAAAAGTACGAAAACTTTTTAGGAGGTCAAATATAATAATTGTGATATACAGAGGATAAAGACCAAAAACAGAAGGGACTTAAAACATTGTTGTTGGATGTAAGGAGATATTAGACATTGTTTTGTTGTCATTACTCTGTAGTATTCCAAATTTTTCCGGAGTAATAATATACTTTTTTGCTATTAGAGGAATAATTAGTAAATACAGGGTACTTCATTTAAGAAGAAAAAGGGCTATTTTTTTACTTTTCTTGTATTTTCTAAGAAATTTGAGAGAGCTGATCGATGTATTTTAGCTGTAATATACGATTTAATAAAATATATTGTAATAAAAAACAATTGCATGAATTACAGCCACTTATGCCATAAATGTTAAGTTTTTTAAACTGGACATTCTAAGTGTTTTTTGTACTATACGCTAGATACCACAAATAGGTTATATGCATATGTCCAGAATATCTAATAGGCAAATTCAGAGGATATCCAGCCATAAAATATATCCCAGCAATATCTTCTAGAATCTATGCTAAAAATATATATTGCCTTATTTTAAGAAAAAAGCTTAATCTCTGCCTTATCTTAAAAAATATATAAAGAATATTTAATTCATATGCCTGCAATATTTTTTTCTTCTAATACCTTTTAAAATATCTCCTGAGGATATCTAATGATTTATACAGCAAGCTTATTTTGCAAGATATAAAAGTTTTTAAAATGCGGTTTGAAATAATTTTTATAAAGGTTCTAAAAACTAACACTACCATACTTTGTCGTGTCATATCTAAAATTAAAGGCCTCTTTCAGTAGTTTCATCTACACAAGAAATTAAGGTTTTCCCATATACTCAATTTTAATTTAAGGTATGTAAAGAGGGTAATACATTTTAAAACTTTGTGTAGAATGCGTTGAGGAGGTGACTTACCCTTAAAAACTAAACTAAAACTATGGTGATTCTAGTTCGACCAACCTCTCTGACAGTTATTCCAGCTCAAATATTTTCTGCATTAAAAGTAAATAAGAAAAATAATAAATATATATATTGAGTTGAGATAACTGTCAGAGAGGTTGGTCCAACTAGAAACACCATAGTTTAAGTTTAGTTTTTAAGGGTGAATCACCTCCCATACGCATTCTACCCAAAGTTTTAAAATATACTACCCCCTTTGTCGTACATTAAATTAAAGATGAACATGTGAAAAAACTTTTCTTGTGTAGATGAAACTATTGAAAGAGACCTTTAATTTGAGATATGACACGACAAAATATGGTAGTTTTAGTTTTTAGAACCTTTATGATAATTATTTGAAAATGCATTTTAAAAACTCTTAAATTTTGCAAGATAAGCTTGCTGTATTAATAATTAGATATGCTCGGGATTTATTTTAAAAGGTGAAAAAATATTGTAGGCATATATCTTATGTATGTTTTTTTTAAATTTTATTATTGTTTTTTTTTCACGGGTCTTTTATTTAGTTTTGGGTATTTAGCCGAATAAACTGCTCGGTAGTGCTTAGGAAAAATGTTGGTATTAATTTGATTTGATTTAGGTTTTATTGTATATGTATATATACTTTATCTTTTTCTCATTTTCGTGATTATTTTTAACATGTATATACTTTATCATTACCACAAAATATAGCCGCATTCATATATCATATAGGCGGAACACTGTAGATTTACGTTAGGATTATTTATATATATATATATATTACAGTGTGTCCCAGCATGAGCGAATTTATACGTAAAAATGACAAAAATTTTGCAGTTGAAATTTGACCGTTTAACATTTAGCTCTGCTTGATTAAAAAATAAAATTTAGCATATTTTTATTTTTTTTTAAATCAATCCTGCCTTGATACAAGCATTTTTTTAAATTTTATGTGTAGGTAAAGTAGTATTTCTAGGCAAGATATAAAAAAAGTTTATAAGAAAAGTTTATAAGAAAAATGCAATTTTTGGTTGAAAAGGGGGACACTTAATAACAATTTTAATCTTCAAGATTTGTTATATAGATGGAATTATTATAAGAGCATCTTTTGACATATTCAGCTGTTTTTCATCACTTCCAGTTTAACCGACAGTAACACTAACTTTCTTATTTTAATTGGGACACTTGGTATAATATTACGTATTTTGATAGAAAATGATATTCTGAGAATAATGATACTGTATTTGCTACTATTTGTTATATACTCATAGAAAAAAATATTTTTTTTTAAAATTTAATATAGGGTGCCATGAATGCGTTGAAACTTTTAATTTTTAATCAAGTAATCACAGAAAAATAGTTTTCATTGTATTTTATGACATAAATCTTTTACACGCCTATTTAAAATGTCCAAACCATTAATTTTGGCATTTACTATATTTTTTAAATAGCACATTATTGGGAACAAGCACTTTTGATATGCGGTTTCTTCTTAAATAAGCATATAAAATGATTGTGAAAAAATCTAAATTTCAAAAGTGGTGTTCCCAACAATACGTGCTATTGAAAAAAATAACGTAAAGGCCAAAAATACTGGTTTGGAAATTTTAAAAAAAGGTGTAAAAAATTAATTTAGCCCTTTTTTCTGTGTTACCCGGTTTATATACATATAGATTCAGATTAGAATGAATATGGAGAGCAGCGATTTTAAGCAGTGGTTTTTCTCATTTTCACATGAGATCTTTAATGTCTAGCTTTAATTTATTTTTAGATTTTTTGAAGTCTGAGCCGATTGATGCTATTGGTTTGTATGAGACCTGGTTACATGGCGGTATTCCTGATATTAGTATTGAGATTCCTGGTTATTTCTTACTATATAATGATCGCAATGGCAGGGGAGGTGGAGTCGCATTCTATATTAAATCATCATTAAATCCTAAGATTGTCAACTTGGAACCTTCAATAAGCGCTATGGAGACATTGTGGGTTGAGGTCACTGTGAGTGACACTAAAATAAACCTAGGTTCATGCTATAGGCTTCCAACGTTTAATATTTAGTTACGTTTAACTTATACGTTTAACATAGTATGATCATATTTATTCTGGTGGAGACTTTAACATCGATTTCCTTTCAATAGCAATGCAAAAAGTCTTTTTTCCGCACTGCTACGTAAATATGGGCTTAACCAATTAATCACAGAGCCTACTAAAGTAACAAATTCTTCAGAAAAAATAATTGTAACTAATTCTATTAACATACCAAACGAGTCTGTGGTAGTGGCAAGGGATAACATCTTGGACCGGTCTGTGGTTTTATGTACTTAAATTATATTAGCCCAGACCTCCTGTGCAAGTAAAAACATACAGAGATTTTCGATACTTTTATTATGACCTGTTTATCAATGATAATATTGATTGGGATTATATTTATATGATGAATGGCTTCAATTTAATGATTGAGTTTTTCAATTTAAACATTGAAAATGTACTAAACATACCATGCCTCGTTACTAAACATACCAAGACATCAAGGTTCTCCAAGGCACCTGCTCCGAGGATGACAGATAACATAAAGTTACTAATAAAGCTTCGCAAGAAGGCACTATCTTAGTATAAAAAATTAACACCAAAAAACTAGAAACGAATATACGAAACACTCTAGAAACGAATATAAAGAATATCCATACTCGATCCACACTTTATTTCAGACCTATATGATGATGAGACTCACCCTTTCGTTAAAGCTAAATTTAATTTTCGACCAGTGACAGAGGTTGGAATCATGTTCAAAGTTAAGACTCATGCTACAGGTATTGCAATGATGGTATAAATATTAAAATTCTCTCTTTGATCTCTCCTCACTTTCTACCTCATATTACTTACATTATGAATAAATATTTATCTAATAATCAATATTCTTCATTTTGGAAAAAATCAATTATAATACCGGTTCCTTAACAGTCAAATTCCTCTGACGTATCACAGTTTCGGCCCATCAATATTTCGTGCATCCTGTCCAATTCTCGAAAGAATTGTATATGACCAACTTAGTCAACATTTATCTGATTCAGTTCTTACACCTTCTACTCAGTTAGGCTTTCGTACTGGTTATAGCACAACTACTGTTTTACTGGGTGTGGCAGATGATTTACTTGGGGCTGCCGGTGAAGGCAATACCAGCTGCTTAGAACTCTTCGACTATCGTAAAGCATTTAACGTTTTACAGTACGATATTTTTTTAAAAATACTGTGCTATTATAGTCTGGATAATGATGCGATTACCTTTCCTAAGAAGGTATTTCCTAACCTTACCTAAGAAGCTATCTGGGTGACAGAACTCAGCAAGTAGTACATCTTCGTCGATAAATAATGCTAGAGGCGTGCCTCAGGGGAGTATCATTATTATAGTAGAGAGTACCTTTATTATTCTTATACTTTCTAGTACTTTTATACTTATTTATTATACTTATACTAGTATATACTTCTGATTGTCCTACTCGTATTAAAAATTGTAAGTCGCATCAGTACGTGGATGACCTGCGGATTTACTATTCGTTTAAGTTTGATAATATTGGTCACGCTTCTCGACTTATAAATCATGACTTAAATGATATTTTTGAAATTTCAAGAACTCATGGTCTCAATTTAAATAATTCAAAAACTAAAATGTTTATTTTTGGAAAAAATAAGGAAGCCATTGACATGAACCGCAACTTTAATACTGAGGTAAATAACCTTGATAATGATCTTCGTTTTGTTGCGACTGATACATATCTACAAGGAATACTTTACTAAATAACTGATATTAAATCGGCTAAATCTACTCCTGAGATCAAATCGGCTCCATCTTTAAGTAACTTCAAATTAAAGTTAAAAAAATATATTATTTTGCAAAGAGACTAACTGCGTTATCACATAGCTATTTTTTGTTATTTTCTTATTCTAAAATTCTAAAGTTGAAAAAGTATCTTTACATTTGAGCTAACTGTGTATTTTCTTATATTTGAAATTGTTTATATAGGCATTTAATTTAAATTTAATATTCATATTTTATTAAGCTCCAAATATACTATCCTTTTGAAAGGTCGCCTGTACTGTTCACTCGTTGAATTATAATATTATACCTGTTTTTTTTTAATTAGAGAATACGTTGAATAGCTATGCTAGACCTCGCCATGCTTAAATAGTAGTTTTAATAAATTTTTATGATAATAAAAAGATGTATATTATTATTATTATATGAATTAAATATTCTTAAGATGTAATAGATATTTTTAGCATGTATCCTAGAAGATATTCTGGATATATGCATTGCTTGCTACTAAAAATTACATGGGATTTCCTATATTCCGCCTGGCGGTTCAACCTCCTGTATATATATATATACGTATGTGTGTTTGCTATTAAACCATTTACACAATTTCTCTTACATTTTCTCTCATTGTCCTAAAGAAAAATACTATATTCTGTTGCATTAGAAGATAAAAATACATAAAAATACATAAAAAAATATATCCGTAAAAATAATTATAAGACGGTTGAAGGTAGACATGTAGACATAATAAGGTGATCGTAAACACTCCAGCCACAACTGGTGCCTGAGATATCTTAATATCTGTGAATTTTCCCGCTTAAAGCCTTAAAGTTCGCTTTCAAAGAGAGTCCCTGATCCAATAAGACTCCTAGAAAATTACTTTTTGTCACCCGAGAAATACTCCTCTCTCCAATCAATATAAAATGACATATCGTGTATAAATGGGATTATATTGGTTTTTGAAATATTAAGCTAATATATCGACCTTTCAGTTACATTAGTGCTTCTTCTGCTAGGATACCTTAATTTTAGATATAAGAATGCTAGACATCTGTCATCATCAAGCTGAAAAATTGATTCGTGATATGTATATCACGGTCCTTGCATTTTAGCAATTTTTAAATGGGTCCTCAGGTAATTATTGTCGATATGCGAGCTATATATTATTGTTTTTTGTTATTAGTTTCCCGAGGATGACTTTATAAGGCGGAATCGTCCACATATAAATTAAAGAGGCTTTCGTTTTATTGTTCCCCTATCCAACAATTTCTCCCCTCTGTAATTCATTCTGGGTTGCAAAAAACACTTGGATTAAAGTTTATGTCATTTTTTCCACTTTAGGTTATAAAAGATATTATACTCTAATATAATGGATTATTTTTTATGCAAAAATTTAGGAATATCTATGTTATTTATTGAATATGTAGGCACTTATAAAAATAAATATTTTTTATATTTCCTCTTAACCCCATGATAAAGAAAGCATGGATGTAAGTATGTCCAATAACGATTGCAATAATTTTAATGTTTATTCCATTAATCAGGAGGGCTTTGGGATTTTTTACAGTGATTTTTTATGAAAGCAATTTTGAATATCTAGGTCCGATATATTGACATTTCATTTGTTTTTAAACAAATTCGATATGGACCTTCGAATTTTTTATCTCTGCAGGTCGAAAGTACCAATATACAAACTTTGAGTAAACATGAAGATTTTTCTTGATAGTGTATCACCATCAATTTTATCATTTTTGCATCAAATTATAATGACCCTGATGATCTTTCTGAGACAAGGCTTACCTTTGATGCAATTCCATGGTCAACTCTAAAACATCAGGCTCTGTTAGAGCACAGCTATTATTCATTTTTCCCAAAACTAAAAATAATAATTTGTTGATTTTTAAATTCACGTTGACAGTTCAGAGTCTGTAGATACTAGTGGTATGTACCCTTCTACTATCTCATGGGGTAATGTCGAATCAAATTGTCCACCATCTATTGAGCTCTTGTTACAATATTTCCATAAATTGTATTAATAAATATCCTTTTTCTTAGTGAATAGAAATATAATTCTTGCTAAGGCTGCTCTTTGAAAGGAATTAACTCGTGAGTAGGAAATTATGTATAATGTCCGTAGATCCACCATAAGTGGTTTAAATTGAGGTAAGTTTTAAAAAATGAAAGAGCATATATTGTTTCTTTAAAGTCTCTTTATAATAATGGAAGCTTTGAAATTTTAATAAAGTAACTAAATAATTCATTAACTTTCAATTGCTAAATGTTCTGGTCGCCGGTGGACAATGACTATACATTTAAGAACGACAAAGCATTTGCCTTCCCAATTCTTAAATGTATAGTCAAGGCAAATACTCGATTTTGAACTAAACGAATGCTTTGATTTTGAACTAAATGAAGTCTTTGCTGTTATAAATTGTGTAAAACTGTTTAACTCGTATAAAGGTTGCTTAATTCTTTGGATTCCACAAGTTAAATTTACTGGTTATATTCTTTACATGTCTGTATAAGGCAATTTTTTTTGTGCAAATTATTTGTATATTTTTTGTTAGTAAAATGTGTTGGAAAGAACAAATATAAGTATTGAAAACAGTCGAGTAGAGTACCGTGACATTTAGTAGTTTTCTCAACTTTACCCGTCTTAGAATTCGAATTTCCTGGGTTTAATTGATTTCAAATTTGGTGCCGAATTTAATCATGCTTTCTTTCAAATCTGATTGGTTAAACATGTTGCCAAGAGAATTGTGGTTTATAAATGTCAAAATTAGTTCGAATTATTGCACCTTCAGTTGAGGGATAGAGCATTTTTCCGGTTAGCAGGCCAATCCGCATTTCTCTATATATTTGTGTTTTCAGTCTTAAAGGAAGGAGAAAAAGGTTATGCTAAGTGTTACAAAGACGAATTATAAATTATCCTATAGATGTCCTTGAGGTATAAATGACGCAAGAAATTATTTCCAATATATAAATAGAATTGAAACTTTGAATAATCATGTATATATAATACCTCAATGGAATTACGTATACTGATCTCTATTTATATATGTATTATAAGAAAACAAATTATTGCTAACATTACTCCGGTAACAAATGACCCATTTTAATAGTGAAATAGCATCAGATTTCTTTTATGCATCATAATTATTTAAAACTTGTTTTGTTGTGTGAAATTGGAAAAAGGAATTTTCAAAAAAAAAGGATACCCAAACCATTTTTTCCACAAATTTCTTGAAATACATCAGGCACGTAACAGCGTCACTACACCACTTTAAACTGTACTGTTGTTTTGGTAAAAATTTTGAACGGATTCTTGGTAAATATGGGCATTTTACTCCAAATAAAAACCATCCTATATAGACAATATTAACATTAAATGAGAATTTACTTATTATTTGTATAAGGGCCAAATTACGGACCAGCTAGTAAACTTCCTGTGTGTTAGCAGGCAGATAAATTCTATCCTCTCGATAAATCTACCTGTAGCAGTAGGAGGAATTATGAACCAAATCTTAACCTGTTGTTAAGTAACAGAAGGTGTATAGTTTGGCAACATCGTAATTGTTCTGGTCGGTACAATAATTAAAAAAAAAAAAAAAAGAAAGATTATTGCACAAATTAAGATCGTGGTACAAATCCGATACTCTTTCTGTTAGCACTAGTATTAATAGGTATTTACATTTTCGCTAATTGTTTGTAAATATCGCACCAGACATTTGCCAGTGAATCACAGTACACAGCTTTTTAGAAACTGTATACGGTGCAGTGAATTTGGTAGAATTTTAATCAATTTTTTTATATTATTTTTTTAGAGGATGTCTCAACAACCTGATAAAAAAAGAGGTCATTAAACTTTTCTGAAAAAGAATAATAAATTATTTTGTTCTGTAATTTAGTAAGTCAATATGCAGGTACAATTGAATCAAAAAAGCCTGATGCAACATCTTGGGAAGAAAAAATCAGCCCTGGGCAAATTTGACAGCAGAGTTTAATGTAAAAAACCCTGTATCAGGAAACATAAACAAACAGGAAATATTTAAAACTGGTGGCGGTAGTGCAACCGTAACACCTCTTACCACCTGTGAGGAAATAATTTATAATTTAATAACACTGAGTGTTTAGGGACTGCCTTTAAGATATCATGATTATAGTAAGTGACAGAATATAGTGGCTCAAATTTGACGTTCACCTATATGGGATCTCTTAGATGTATGTTTTCTTTTCATTTCTCAGTCATATAACAGTGGCATAGCCAGCAAAGAGGGGCAGGTGAGGGAAGGGTGTAACCTTACGTCGGGCATTATCATATTAAATAAAGAGAGATTTAACCAGATGAAAAACCACAAAATACTTAATACAGATTAAAAACAAAATTTAGAATAATATACGCGAACTTCTTGCCAAAGTATCCAAGCTCCAACTATTTGAAAAATTTGAGATTAAATTTCCTGGTAAACTTTTTATACGCTGCTTTTTCCTGTTGTTAACTTATTCTACTGGTAAGCAAGAATTATCCTGCTGGTAAGACAAACAAGAAGTTCATTATTGAATTTTTAATGTTACCAGCAGGATAACTTTTCCACATACTTGACCAGCCGGTCCATGCGATTCGAATCTTCTCTGCTAAAATCTCTCAAAAACTAAAGTCTTATCTTATAAAGGTACTATCCAACCCTTTGTACTTAGCAACACCAGCTTGGACGTTGTTGAATCTGTGAAATTTTTGGGACTTATTGTTGACAGCTCTTTGAAGCGGGAATTACATATCGATGTTTTATCTAAGAAATTAAGTTCAGCTTGTTTTGCCATAAGATCAGTTTCCAGGGAATTAAATCTTTCGTCATCAAGAACAGTGTATTATGCCCTTTTTGAGTCCCATCTTCGTTACGCCCTTTCATTCTGGGGCACATGCTGTGTGACTCAGTTTGAGCGCATTTTTAAACTACAAAAGAGAGCGGTTCGCTATTTACTAGGACTTGATAGTCGAGCTCACTGCCAAGAAATGTTTAAAAGATTTAAAATATTAACTCTTTCATCTTTATTCATTCTTGAATCTATTTTTTAGTATCATGCACGTACTGGCTAATTATTAAATTTTTTACGATGTAGAATAGCAATATTTTGTATTGCTAAATTTATATAAAAATTTTTATGACTTTTTAAACATTGTATTAATGTTTTTGACTGTTTTTGTTACTTTTTTTTTTACTTTTTTCATTTTACTTTCCTGTTACTATTTTTATTTACTTTCCTATTTTCTTACTTTTTACATCTAGTATAAGAAATTTGACCAGGTACATTTATGTCTTTTGTACCCAGTTTTGTATATATTTATTTAGTACTTGTATTTTGGTTTCTATATTTGTGTGTTTTGCTTTTTATGTATAGCTTTGTCTACAAAATTTTTAAATTTTTTGACAATAAAGCATATTTGATTGATTGATTGGTAATTTGGCCCTAAGGAGAAATAAAACCACATCTTACTTCAGCAGCCGTTGTCATAAATAAGATAAGAATATCGGATAAATTATAAACCAAATAAAATTAGTTTCATTTAGTTTATTCTCACACACAACATTATTTAAAATACAAGGGGATTATCCGATTTTATATGGTTCATAAATATGCATGCACAAAAAAACCTGCTTTGCCATTATCCTAAGACAAAAAAATCTCCTTTAACTTCTATAGGTATTTTTTCCTATTATCATCTTCCTTTATTTATTTATTTTTTACTGCATTACTAGTATAATTTTCCTTCCTTGGATAAGCAGCATAACAGCTTTTACAAGTCCTCTGCCAAATAATGCTGATAAAATTTAAAAAATATATAAAATTTTGAGACAAGAGGCGACATCTGTTAAGTAAAGTTAAAGAACGCGTTCAATATTAGACAATTATACAGAAGAAATCTGTAATATTAATTGTGGCGAAAATATAGAAAAGATCCATGAGATGGCAGCGTATATGCGGTTTAATTTCAGATATAATGGTGAAAGTTAGATTATTCATGAAGGCGCCCCATGAAACTCGATTCGCCAAAACATACTTTCGGACGGCGGCCATCTTAAGGTGACTTGACATTAGGAAAATCTGACAGTAGTGATGTTAGTGACAGTTTTGACTGTTGACTTTTTTTATTTTTAGTTGGTATGAAGGTATGAACCTGGTATGAAGGTTGAATGTGGCGGGGCCACGAACTTAATAAATATACCTGAACTGCTAATGCATATGGCCTCCATACCCAAAATTGACCACTGCCTGGTGGCCGCCATTTTTATAGTGATTGTATCCTTTTGATGTTGGTCACTCTGAACATTTTCAGTGTTGCCACCAAAAAATATATTAAATAACGGTAAGGCTGCTCCTACATTGGAAGCGGAATTTCTTCAGACTTGACGGTCTGAGCGGGTCTGAATAGGTCTGACGAAAACAAACACAAAGACGCCGTATTCCCTCCTACACTAGAGCCAGTTGTCGTGCCGGGAAGGAGCGACGGGTCTGAACTGGTCTGACAACAACCAAAATAGTTTGTTTTTTCCAGTTGGTTGCCAGTTGGTCTCCCAGAGTTAGTGCGTGAGAGAGTGGCTTTGTGGGACCAGAGGGACACCACAACCACAACCGCGATTTAAGTGGAAAGCTGTGGGATGAAGTTGGTAAAGAGCTTGGAATTGAAGGTAATAAGTTTATTATTACTAGTTGATATAATTATTAACTTATTTATAAATAAATATATATGTACAGGGTGCCCCGTATTTATTAACGATCGAAATTTTATCATGCTATAATGTAGGTAAAAAAAACAAACATTTTCATCATATAATGTTTAATTCCATAGTGCAGTATTCTGTCTGCCTCGCTGTATCTAATGTTTATCTCTTATTGTTAACGTTGAAGACCATTTCATTCTGCCACGAAACACTTCCAGGGCCATTGAAGTAGTCTTTGTAGAAATTTCTCACCTCTTGTGCAGCGGTAGAGGATCTGTTAAATCGTCCTCGGTCTTTCATGTTTTTGTTGATATTCCTGTAGAGCGTCTTCAAGCACTCGTTGATTCAGTGTAATATTCTCTTTGTCAATAATCAAATTATGCAGAAGGCACATGCATTTGATTATTTTCGCAGCTTTTTCTACCTCAATGTAGAGAAATCTCCATTTTGCAGTTAAAATTCCAAATGCGCATTCTATACACCGTGATAATGTTAGTTGAAAACGCGTGCTTCGGTCATTTTTCTTTGACTGAATGGTTTCATTAAAAAAGTCTTTAAAGGGTACGCGTCGTCACCGACTAGGACAAATGTCCAGAGTGTCACTGTCATCGATTGGTGAAGGAGCTGGCAACGTTTCAGAGCGATTTTCAAAAAGAGTTGAGATTGGAGAAGCTTCGAATACGCCCCCGTCACTTTGCTTTCCGTCGGCTCCAACGTCAATGAATATGAATTTACACCGAGCGTCTCCTACACCATGAAGATTAATAGAGAAAAAATGTTTATAGTTGTAAAACATGGTACCACTGTTCCGAAGAGCTTTGATTTTAAAATGTTTCTCGTCTATGCAAACGGAACAGTTAGGAAAGTTCCACATGGCCTTAAATTCTGCAGCAATTTTAAGAAATATTTCTCGATTTGGAACCGGTAAATGGATTGGAGCTAATTGGTTCCAAATAGCATCAGCAGTTTCTTCTACGATTTTACCCACAGTGAAGTTATTCATGCAAAATGTTTCGCTCAGAGCTTTAAAGTAAAGACCTGTTGATAGATACCTAAAATTAAAAAAATAATAATTAGAAATATTATAGTAAAACAGACATGAGCTAAGAGAAAAGTATATAACTTTAAATTAAGTTATTAAAATTAAATTTATAACCTTAAAACAAATAATCTGTACAATACTTGTGTTTTTATATTAAGTATCATTTTATTGTTATTTATACAACTCCTTGTTTCAGGAGATATGGCCCGCAAGAGTTGGGAGTTGCTGAGAAATATGTTACGCAACAAAATTAAGGAAAACTGTGGTGCGTCAGGTGCTGCTGATAAGTCCAAGTGGGTTTATTTTGATTAATTTAGCTTTTTGTTTCCTATGATGAAGCCAAGAGCTACTTCAGGAAATCTTCCTGCGTCTCAAGTGGGTGAAATTGGTGAAACTCAGGAATCAGGCGAAACTCCTCGATCATAACATGACTTTGACGTCCACACTGAAGATAAAAATGTTGATGAGCCTGAGGAACTTACACAAGTAAACAAAGCTCCACAACCTACTACCACCTCCTCGACAGAAGAGAGTAAGTTTCGGTGCCCCGGACCAAAGAGAAAGCAAAGCCAAAATATTCAAAACGAGGCGCTAAAGTTAGAAAGAAGAAAAGTGCAATTGCTGGAATCTCGTTTTTCGGCATCACAACCGACCAGTTCAGCAGAGGAGGATGACGACCTATCATTCTTCAAAAGTTTACTTCCTTCACTCAGACAATTACCACTCCTAAAACGAATGGAATTACGATCAAATATTCTGAATTGTGTCATCGCTAAGCTTGAATCACTACAACCAAGCAACACACCATGGACATCGCCATTGACAATTTCTACCTCACGGTCCACGAAATTAGACAGGATACTACCCCAATCAACCGTATGCATCCAGTTCTTCGGATACATCAAGCTCCATTCTTTCTCCATGCCAACCAGAAAATTTCGAAGAAGCAGAATCTCAAAATATCTCAATTACCTTGCGAAACTTAATTTAATTTTTGTACAATTTAATTTGTTGAAATAAATATGTTCTAACTTACGTATTGCCGAAATTGTATTAGACTCGGTATTAAAGTAACTTACCTCAACAAAGTCGACAGTTTTTCTGCTGGCTCTATTTAATTTATTTATTTTATTTATTTTATTTATTTTATTTATTTTATTTATTTTATTTACTTTATTTATTTTATTTATTTTATTTATTAATTTTGATTAAGTCGGTCTGCGGTGTAGGGAAACACCAATGTTTTTAAAGGCATCGATGTTACCTTTCGATGTCACCAGGCAATTTGGGCAAAGTTTTGAAATTAAAAAAAAATGCCATTTTTTAGTTGAACAAGGTCAAACCTTGTGGCTCAAAAACAAATTTGCACTTTTTATTCATTTACAAATAATCGGTGGATCATATTGATCTATTTAATTTAAAATATGAATGCCGGTATTACGTAGGCTTTATGATATTAAAAAACTTGATAAAAATTATTTAAAGTTATGCAATTTAGGATTTGAGATTTTTTGAGGGTATAATTATTAAATTTTTTAAATTATAGATTTAAGGGCCCCGTGACCATCAACTTTTTGCTATTGGTCAGATTGGGTTGAGATTTAGTATTAAGGCTTTTGTTAGGGTACAATTAATACATTTTGACAGATATTTTACATATAACACACTATATTGACATACAACTCAACTATTTAAGTACATTATGGTTCTTTGATGCATGATATCCCAAGAACTGGTCCTCTCTTTTCTTCGCATATAAACGTTGGCCTCCCCGACTAACCAGACTTAAGTACACCTAATAATTTGTGTTTTTTTAATAATTTCTTTATGGAGCTTTAGAGACAAGACCTAAACGTCCTAAACTAGTCTTCACGGATCAGAAGTATAGGAGAGAAGCGACTATACTGGTTTTTACCGATGGAGAAAATACTGACAGTCAAAGCATGAAAGCAAATATACAAATTCTAGAAAATTTTAACTACAAGGATTTGAAATAATATAACTTAAATAACTCAAATTGGGGCTCTCAAATAAGATGAACTATTTAAAACTAGACACTATAAATGAAAATAATAAACTTAATGTAAGTAGAAACCTAAATAAACTTAGCTAATCACCTTAAACTACAACATTCGAGCAAAACTATGGGTATAATAACGTATAACGTTAATTATTAACGTATTTACATTTTCATAACGATATATTAATTATAATTAGACTTCTTGTGAGGATAGGTATGAACTTTGTTAAGATCCGGTAATCTTTTCCAATGTGGTTTCAATTTTCCTTCCTTTCTGGTGCACATTATTGTTATAGTTTTCTGTATTGTAAGCAATGCTTAAAGCTATTTCTATAAGTATTTTTAGGCTCTAGACATTGCTAGTCTGTCTCTGTATTCAGTTGCTTTAAGTCCATTATGTCTGGATATATATATTAGGAGGATATATTCCTTCCCTTTATCATACCTAGGGCTTCTGTAATGCTGCCTATCTCAGTAGATGTTAATGGTGTTGGGTTTCAGTTACTGCTGCGAGCGAGTCACCTTTTATAAGCTTTAATAGCGCTAATGTTCATCTGAACTATCGTCCCGTTTTTACCAAAGTTAATTGCTAGTCTTACTCTTATTTTGTGCCAGTATAACCAATCTCATGACAATGAAGCGTTTGGTGCATGTTATTTTTCTTAACATGATATCAGAAACCATTTTCAGAATTGTAAGTGAACATTTTTTTTCAGCGGATCTGTTGTTCTCACTTTGACAACAGTTACTTAAATCCTCTCCCTGTTAGTTGAGATGCAAGGAAGGTAAATCGAAAAGCCACATCATAGGTTCTGTAGGACAAGACTATATGACCATTGCTCTCAGGATGTGTAAGAACATACCAATTCTGACATCTAGATGATACACTATGGCGAGTGGCAAACTAAGGTCAAAGAAGGGCTTTCAAGTTAATATCTCAACAAGGGAATGGTCGACGAACCAAATTATACATGGATGAAAAGCACCAATTCTTCCAAAGCCGGAGTGTACGGGATAAAAACAAACACGGAAGGAAGGAAATCCTTTCCGCTAGGGAAAATACACCACAGCTTTCCAAGCGGAGGTGTTTGCTATACAAGTAGCAAACAAACGGGAAGCATTCGAACGTAACGGGGGACATGCATCTAATCTGATAGTCAAGCTGCCCTCAAGACGATCCAGAATCCCAAGACGAGCTTAGTGCTAGTCCAGAAGTGCAGAAACATATTGGAATGACTTGCAGCACACAGGGAAGTGAGACTGAGGTTTGTCCCAAAACACCAGGGTGTCGAGGGAATGAGCCGGCCGACGAACTGGCAAGACAAGGTTCCGTTAGCTCCTTTATAGGCCCCAAACCGCGTCTCAGTGTCAGCAATAAAGAAATCTCTCAGGCACTTAATAATTGGGCCTGGGAAAAAGCAAGGAAGAACTGGAGAAGGACAAAAAGATGTCGACAGGCCAAGGAGATGATCCAGATCAAGACGGCTCTAAAGCAAGGCGACTGCTAGCACAGACCCAACAGGGTACCAAAGACTTAGGGTATGTACCGTTTTCAACTGTCAGTACAGGATTGTACTGTGCTGATTTTACTGTAATTAGTCGTTCCGATTTTATACAGCGTGCTGTTTTGCTCCAAAAAAGGAACAGTTTTCAGCACTGTTTTTACAACTACAACATAACCTATAAAACCAAATTACCTGTTTCGGTTTTGTTTTCCGGTACGGTGTTTTGATTTATTAAAACCAGACCACATTTTTTAATAAAATAAATATGACTGAAAAAAGTAAGATGGTAAGAATAATAGACGCAGAAAATAATTTTGAATACCACATTGAAGTTACACCGGAAGAATACGAAAGAGCCCAAATAGGTTAGTGCGTTGTATGAGAGCTTTTTAAGTGGTAAATTTTCAACAAATTATGTTTTGAACTTGGAAAATAATTCCCACAACGGAAACAAGAAGATTCAAGAAATCAACATCAACAACACTTCTGACAGTTTTGACATTCCCCCACTATTTTACTGTACCCACAGTAGCTTTTATCCCCAGTCAATCCAGTAAAGATTAATGACGTCACTGACGCATTTATGATGTCATTCAGTACTGAATCAGTAAACTGAAACAAATATCGGAACGACGTCCAGTAAATTCAGTACTGACAGTTGATAACGGTACATACCCTTAGTGGGAATTCTAACTTGGCATTACCGTCTAAACAGGCATCTTCACCTTCTTGGTATAAAAGAAAGCCCGTTCTGTACGAATTGCCGTACAGGGGAGGAAACATACCACATACTAAGTGTCTGTGATAGGTCGAATTGCCTGAGAAGAAAAACTTTTGGAGCAACGACACTTCAACGGGAAGATCTTAAAGATCTGGACTGGGACAACGTGCAAGCCTTTATTTAAAGGAAGGGCCGACCCAGTGAAGACCAATGAAGACCGCGCATTGGGAGTGGAGGCGTAGGGGTGAGTTATTCTGGGGTTGGTAAAAGGGACTGATAAGGCCTACTTGCCTAGCTCTAGCTACCCCACCTTTATTATTACTACTACTACTAAATTTTGTAATCTGTATATTCAGTCAGAGCATATCTGTTCTGGCTTTATTTCTTAGGATTGGTCAGTTCCATTTTCACTCTTGCTTTACGATTTTCTCAAGATGCGAGTTCCACTGTCTCTAACGTGATCTCAAGATATTTCGCTTGGCTGGCAAATGAAATATTTCTTCCACCAAAACATTTACTTTTGCATAGATTGAGATGATTCTGTTGAGTGAGCAAAGTGCTAATCTTTCGTTTGCAATCATTTTAGCTCAATATTAGTTCTACAAGTTTTTAAATTTTAGTGGAATAGTTTTCATGATAAGCTGTCATTATAGCATCAGTCACTTTATTCATCACATACTCCAGCTAGTCTTGATTAGTTATAGTATTAGTACAGGAAGACAGTGTATCTGCATGGACGTTTTGTAACTATTCCAATCTTTACCACTTATATTCCTATATTCAACTATAGGTTAAATGCTATTAGCAAGGTCAAAGCAAATGTATTTGTGGTCCGCGCACGATGGCTCAGATGACAACATGCACTTCTTCGCTGCTCATCTAGTTTAAAATTGAGCTGTATTTCCTCTAAGTTCAAAACATTTGGAATGATTTTAATTTTTAAATGGGGCATTTGAAGCCATTTTTTGTAAGCTGTTGCTTATAGTTCAGTTTTTGTAGATACCTGAAGTCATTTTAAGTGTTTTTCATCTTTTTTATTTGGGCTATTTCTTATAGCCTTCGTAGGCTTTACCTAGATGGCACTCATCTGTAATTTTATACTAAGTTACTAAAAATTAGAAAGGCAACTTTTTACGTGGAAATTTTTTGTACACTGTTCGTTAATCGAAACTGCAGCGACTAAGCTAGTTGAAGCTACGCGAAAATTTTATGAGTTTATTATATTTAGCCGTTGACCGTTTTATTGATCAATAGCTATTATCAATTGATGAATAACATCGCAACAAAACCCAACAATATATTTTCACTTAAATAGTGAGGTAAAGAAGTGAGATAGAAGTCCAAGAATGTAAGTACAAATTTTGCCACCGCGCTGCTACCTCACTTTGAATTGCGAATATTTCCCTGATGCTATTGCTGCCTCAGTAAGCGCCAATCACCATTTCTATATATTCCGTTGCCTTGGAAAACTCGATCGTTATTTTTGTTTGAACATGCATTTATAAATGCGAAGAAACCTACGATATGAACCATCTTAAAAAACATCTCATTTAAGTACATATTTTTTTGGGAGAAAATAAAAGCCACTAATGTTTAAGGTAAATAATTTAATTAATAATTTATAACAATAAAATCAGGTTATGTACACAAAAGTAACATAACAGAAAAAACAAGAGGAATGTTAGTAATAATACGTAATATAGATATATATATTAATATTTAAATGATATAAGTATAACTATTAATAACACAATAATGTAATGTAACTACATTCTATACAAAAATAAATAATAAACATTCTCGATAAGAGATAAATGCTGTGTTTTATAATTTGAGAAATGTTTTGTGTTTTATTTATCAAGGGTGTAATAATAATATAGCAGTATAGACTAGTTTCGAGGGATGATCATATTTACAGCGTGTTGAGTTCATCGACTTCTGTGTATGTATCAAAATAGGTAAAAATATTTCACAATTATTTCATAATTTTTTTTTCTTTTATCTGGTAAAGTTAAATATTACAATAATTCCACATTTAATTTACCAATTCCTTTAAAAATATCCTCTATGTCGATACATTTTTATTAGAAAGGCACAACGATTAAGTAATTTCTGATATATTTTTTGTTCAATTGTTTAAAAAGGAATTTTTTTTATATTAGTGTTTCTTCTATAGTGTTTCTTTAATGCTTTAAATATATTTCATTATATATCTTTAAATAAACAAATTATTAGGATTCAATAATACTTTTTGATCATTTTGTCAAAAATCATTATCTTTCGTTTTGCTTATTATTTTTGCTAGTAAATTTTCATTTTCCTTCAAAAGGATCCTTTTTGGTAGAATCAGTTAACGTTCCTTTTTCGAATTGTTAGTTTAATTTATTATTCTACTACTCAGTATCAAGATTTAATGTCAAAAAGTTGCCATATCGATGACTATTTCTATCAAAAACTATTTGCAATAATCACCTTCTGATACCACGTCTCTTGAATCTAAATCTGACAATATAGATTGATTATTCACAAGGTCACCTTCATACCTACAGTCCCTAGGAGTGGATGACGTGGCAACTGAAATCAAGAGAGATGGAGCCATAACTTTCTTGACGGTCTTTTTTCCCATGATTTGCTTTTGATTTCACATGCTATCTTTGATATTTTTTGCTTTTATTCTTATGATTCTGTTCTCTTGATGTGGTAGCTAGTTCAAATCTTGATTTGAAATAATCATAATTTGCATGATTGATTTGATAGATAATTGTCTAAATAGATGAGAAACAGAAGGCAAGGTGAGGTATTACCATTAATACTTTTGAACATTTTAAGTAAAATTATTTCTTCATTTTGAACATCCTTCCAACCCCTATGAGATTCCAAGCAGTACAGCTGTTGAGTTTTATAAATTAAAAACAAATACGTACTATTTTGAAGATTTTGACCAGATATTCTAATTAACAATATTGTAAGCAGATCCTTTTTTAAAGGTAAAGACTTTATTCAGAGGAATATAACACTTAAAGTTAATGCGAAAGTAATAAGGTCAAAAGCCTGCCACAGTATTTGAGGGAAAAACTTACAAAAATATATATATAAATATTTAAAAATACTAATGTAACTGTATCAGAAAGAGGATGAAATTTTCGATAGTGCAGCTGTGAATATTAGATCAGATCTACGAGGCGACGATAAGCCACAACTGAGCAGGTGGAATTAGTGTAGTCTAATTATGCAAACTAAGATAAAATGCTACTTGAACTTGAAGGCCCTACAATAAATTAATTAAAAAATTTGTCGTAATGGGGTTGCCGAATTGCCAACCCCATACACTGAATCTAATCTAATTTAATCATATTATTATGATAATCGTTTGACCCCCATTTTGTTTCTAATGTTTAATGGTAATGGTGATGTCACCACCCTTTTTAGGATAATGAAGGCACCCTTGTGAATATTAATTAAAAACAATATCAATGGATCTAAAATTCTTTGAAAAAAAAATTAATGAAGAATGTCGAAATGCTGCTTTTTAGTACTGCATCCTGTATAATTATGTACAGTTAATTGACTACTGTTAATGATGGTGTATGATTATCAGTAGCCGTTAATTACTCTCAATTCTAGTTTTTCTACAATTTGGTATTATTTCATTTTTAATGTATATATTTACAAAGAAATAGTGATCAGTTAAAAATAACATTACTAGGTTCCTTTTTAAAAAACAAATTGTTGGTATGCAACAAATGTTATAATTTATACGATAACAAGCTGCATCTATAATGGAAATATAGTTTTTTTTTAAACATGACGCGCTTTTGTTTATCATGCGTAGAGTGTTTAATAATAGATTCATGACTTTATGGTTTTAGCTAGTGTGATTTTTTAAACTGCTAGATATATCAGAAATTCAGGATAATTAAAATAATACAACCATCATGATATAATTTATAACACTAAATTTTAAGAGCAAATGCAGTTTTATTAACCTATACATACGGTTCAGACCAATATCTAATAGCGGAACCACCATGCTTTTCCAGAATATTTGTATTTGCCTTGACTTTTGATCTATGTTTAATATCTTTCGGTTTTAGCATATGTTTATGGTTTGTTAATGTTCTTGCTGGTGTTAAAATTGACTTAGAACTAAGACCTGTACATTCTAAAAAATGTTCGTAAGTTATCGGCGATTGCTGAGAATCTTTAAATCGCTGTGAACATTTATTAAAATCCGCTTGTCTTTTAACAATTTCTAAAGATGTTGGATTATGATTTTGCAACTGACCATCCCTTTCTCGTATTTTTTCTAGGTGGTTAAAGTTTCCTTTTTCTTGCGCGTCCATAAATGTACCCTTAACAAATTTATCAATCTCTGTAAGCTTTTTCTTTTCCAATTCTTCTCTTTCTAGTTCTTCTTCAACATCATACTCTTCAATTTCGCAATCGTCTAATTTAAACTCTTCAAAATTTTGACTTAGATCGAAATTCTCAACACGTGGAGTGTCGGAAAGATTCTTACTTGATTTATTTATAGGTTTATCAAAGTTTTGTAATTTCTCAAAACTAGAAAACCCTCTTTTTACTTGTAATTTGGATGGCTCAACCTTTTGCTTTAGTTCGTTTAGTATATGATGATTATTAAAGCCACTTATTAAATTCGATACAGATGATCCCATAACAATTGGCTTTTTTAGATCGAGAAATTGTTTTTCTTGCTTAATCTGAGTTTTATTTTTTACATAATTATCTTGAGATATGATATCACTATCTTTGTCATCAGGATCATCTGGAATAATTATTTCTGATACTTGGGGAAGCTTTGGAATATCTATATCATTTTTGCTTTTTCGACTTGTTAAAATCTGTTGCGGGCGGGTCAAAGTTTGTTTTGCCATTTGAACGTTTAACTTTTCTATGCACTTTTTAACAACTAGATTTGGTATGTTATCTTTAGGCAATACAAGAATATCATCTGAATTATGAACTATTTTTTTGGTAGTCGGTGGAGAAACGAGTATTTTCTCTTTAACATTATAATTAACTGAATTATGAACTTCTGCCACGACACTAATTTTTTTACCACAAATAGCTCGATTTTGTGGTAAGTTTAATTCCGAAATAGAACAATAATCAGGTTCTAAGTCAGTTGACCCATTTTCGCTTGGCGGTTGTTTTGATAGAGTTTGAAATTTACATTTGGAGACCAAATTTGCTGGTTTGGGAGGTAGTGCAGGAGGCACCCTTAATATTTTACTTTTTCTAGAAGGTTCACTTTTTATTCCATCCTTTTCCATTTGGACGTAATCATAGCCTTCTTTGGAAACCTTCTCGTCTTGAGATTTAATTTCTTTACCTGAATCGCTGCATCTACTTAAAATTTGCTCGTAATCGTTACTATAAATACTTTGCGGGGTTTCATAAAAATTTGCAGTTTTTTGTATAGGGGTCTCATAATAATCATTATGACTAATATCTGAACTCTGCACTTTAGAGTCATTATTTTTCTGGTCTTCTTCATCTAGAAACTTTACTCTTTTATTATTTTTGCGTTCGAGGTGTGGAGTTTTTGGTGGAGAATTAATATCGTTAATATTCTGAAGAAGAATCTGATTCATACATTCAAGAACTGGATTATTTCTGTAAACATCTCGATGATCTTCATCTTCTTGATCACTTGCGCTGGCATACCAATTGTCGTTTAGGTCTCCACTATTTTCAAACACTGGTATGGTATCTGTCAGCTTATTTTCTGGAGAGTCTTTTGCCTGAATATTAATGACATTATTATTATTATTTTCTTGTTCATTTTTGTTGTTATCATTATCATTACAGGTCTTCATTACCTTTGTATTAATAACAGTTTTATCACATTCTGAAGATGATATATTTGCACTAGATTCTGAAGCAGGGCTTCCCAAACTTCTTGTTTTGTTTAGCATATTATCTATATTTTCTGAAATAATACTAATCTTATCACTTATACTTTCAGGAGGCAATGAATCTAAATTGTTTAAGTCTGTACTAGTATTATCATCATTTGATAAGGGACTATCATTTCTTAACTTTAGCACTTCAAAATATGTGCAAATATTTTTTTTGTGTCCCACTTTTCGCCTAACTTCTGAATAGCTTTTGCCTTTTTTATAAATATTTTTACTGGTAAGTTTGTCATCATTTTCACTTTCGGATTTTGAATAGTCTCGTTCCACTGCTGCATAAGTATCGCTACTACTATCAAGGGATTCCATATTCGAAGACAAATAATCCCTTTCCCCGGCATATTCCGAACTGCTGTCAAAGCTTTCAAGGGTGCAGGGCGGTGTATAATACTGGTGGCAGTTCTTGCAATACTGGTGAGATAATAATAGTTTTATATCGTTGGTTTGAGCCTTAATGATTTCATCTTTTTCGTTAAGCTGATGACTTATTAGTTTTTGCTCTTGTTTTAGACGAGATTCAAATATAAGTAATGCCCTAAGGACTCGAGCTAGTTGAGTATCACGTAAAGTCTTTTCGTTTTGATAGAGTTCCTCTTTCTCTTGAAGTCGCCTGGTGTATTCTGCGACGAGGTGACGGCATCTCTTGGTTTGTAGTTTCAAATCTTTCTGTACCATTTCCAGTTCTTTTCGAAGTTTCTTCATGTCGGTTTCAGTGTAAACTGTCTGAAAATAAAAAAAAACTCGTCAGTTAATAAGGTAGCTTTTTACCGGAAAGAGTTTGAAGTGAATTTGAAGTATTTAATGTGCGGTAAGAGATAACATAAGTCAAGTTAGTCAATATGGTTTAATATTTCTTCGACACTTAATCATATGTTGTGAAAACTTTTGATAAAAGCAATGACCATAAATACCCCCACGCTCGAGATGAAACAAGTTTGAAAAAATTAACTTAAAATGTAAAAATGCAAAAGTTCTTCTTACAATCATGCTTTTTTTATTAAAATATTATGATATCAGTTAGATGTTATTTAAATATATATCCCTTTATTTTGAAAATGCTGATTAAGCATGCAAGTTAGACCTACTAAGCCTTTATAGATTCCCTGTCTAGAGATTTTTATTAAAATTTAAAAATACAATCTAAACAATATTTTTTAAGTTATTATTTTCGCGTTTATGCTTTATGATTGCTAAATAAACAAAATTTTGTAAGAAACAATAACTCATAATTAAATATTTTGTTCTAGGGATTAAGTAACTAAAGTTTCTAAAGAATGTTTTGGAACAGCGCAATAAATACAAATGCAGATGTATTGCGAAAGTAAGTATTTAGTTATAAATATTTTGGATAATATGTAATTATGTACAGTACTCGTAATGGTAATCTATTTTCTTTGATCTGAGCGGCATAGTCCAGACGCCTAATTATTTTTACATGTAAAATACTTAGCTCGTACCAATATTTTTACGGAACAGAACTCAATGTATCTATAAGACTAGTTTTGAATAGCAAAAATTATATTTTCTCTAAGAAAATTATACTTTCTTTAAGAATTTAATAAAATAAATAAAATCCATTTTGTAAAAATCCTTACTAGATTAAAATTTACATTTTCTGCGCTTATCTTTTTTAATAAAAAAATATATTTATTTTTTTCTTTCTTTGAGTATAGAATAGAACAGAATGGATTAGAATATACAATATTGGGTACAACCACGAACTTATAAAAATATCTGGACTGCCAATTCAATGAAAAGTAAATGACCACTACTAGGGGGCCGCCATTTTGCGTGATTGTGTCCTTTCAATGTTGGTCACGCTGACAAATTTTAGTTGTGCCAACTGTAAGGAAACAAAACAATTAAAGTTTTTGAGAGGTTATGTTTACAAAAATACAAAATAGAAAGTTACATATAGGTAAGAATTTAAGATAGTTGCGTTAGAGCTGTGATTTTTCTGGTACTTCTTTAAGAATTTCGTTGAAATGTATGAAAGAAAGTAATCGTCACATAAAATGAGACAAAGTTTCAATCAACTTGGAATAGATGTATGCACTTTAAAATATTTGTTTTATCATTCTGATAATCTTGAATCTTATAAATACTAATACGATGAAAATCATGATATTCATTTAAATTTTTGCTTGTATTAACAAATTCAGTTAAAAACGGTTATTTTCTTTCTATTTTTACTATTACGAGTTTTACTTTCCTTCCATGTACAGTGTTTCCACATTAATAGGTACAACTATCTATAAGAATTATAAAGGGTTTATACAGGGTGTTTCAGAACTATGGGATCAAACTTCTGTGGGTTATTCAGTGCAACAGAAGAATCCATTTGAGTATAGGAACCCATGTCCGGAAATGCGTCACTATGCCACTACGGTCCTAAGACGCGTTAAAATTTATAAAAAAACATTATTTACCTAAATAGGATCTGTTGCATTGATTTTTACCTTTTCTATATGATACTATAACAACAATTGTTTAAAATCAACGCTTATCAATGTCAATTCTCAATGTCATGTTTAAAAATTTTATAGCTTACAATTTTTAAACATTTATTGCTAATGGAAAACTTTAGCAATCAAGAATTGGCGAATATGCATTTGCCAAACGGAGCAACAAACTGCACTGCCCGAGCAGCATCGCGGTTGTATCATGAACGTTATCCCGAACGACAGCATCCTGGTCTTCTGTCTGGCGGGTACTACACGAGCAACAACTCCATCCTTATCACTTCCAGAAAGTTCAAGGTATGACTGCAGTCGATTATCATCCTAGAGTTCAATTTTGTCGATGGCTTCTGGATGACATCAATGCACAACCAAATTTTTTACCATATGTTTTGTGGACCGATGAAGCCTCTTTCACAAGAGATGGTATTTTTAATAGTAGGAATAGCCATGTTTGGGATGAAGGATGAATAGAATAGCCATGTTGGGGTCTGTCAACGTATGGGCAGGCATTGTTGATGATTATTTAATTGGGCCATACCTTCTACTTCTTGGAGGAAGTTCTCCCAGAACTCCTTGAAAATGTTCAACTAAACGTTAGACAGCAAATGTGGTATCAGCATGATGGAGCGCCGGCTCACTTTGCTGTACAAGTACGCGAGTATTTGGCTCAGCGGTTTGAGCACCGTTGGATTGCCAGAGGTGGAGCAGTTACTTGGCCTCCTAGGTCACCCGATTTAACGTCGCTCGATTTTTTCTTGTGGGGACATGTAAAGTCTTTAGTCTATGAAACTCCAGTAGAATCAAAGGTAGACTTAATTGGACGAATAACAGCAGCATTTGAAATCATTCAAAACGAGGATCAAATATTTAGTGTAGTCCGCCGAAATCATGTGCGGCGTTTAAATCGGTGTATTGAGGTTGGAGGAAGACATTTTGAACAATTGTTGTGATGGTATCATATATAAAAGGTAAAAATAAATGCATCAGATCCTATTTAGGTAATTAATATTTTTTCTAAATTTAAACGCGTCTTAGGGCCGTAGTGGAGTAGTGACACATTTCCGGACATGGGTTTCTATACTCAAATGGATTCTAGCTGTTGCACTAAACAATCCCTAGAAGTTTAATCCCATAGTTCTGAAACACCCTGTATAGTAAAAATATATTATTTTGTCAACAACTCAATATAAAATTATGATTCTATTATAAACAACACAGACGAACAATTCACAATAATTCGGTTATAAGAAACTAAACCAAATACCTTTAAATAAAGATGGTGATACATTATTCACGTATAAAATAAGGAGAAAGATACATCGCCTGCTCCAGACGATATACCCAAGCGTCGTTTACAAGTCGCCAAAAACTAGGCAATCCGCTATACTCACACGTCAAACGTCAGCGTCGTCAACTTCATTATCGTTAATTTAATATATTTTTTGTTGGCAACACTAAAAATTTTCAGAGCGACCAACATTAAAAGGATACAAACCCTATAAAAATGGCGGCCACCATGCAGTAGTCATTTTTGGGTATCGTGACCATATGCATTAGCAGTCCAGGTATATTTATAAGTTCGTGGGTACAACCTTTAATAAATCTAGAGAATGTACATATTAATTTTTAAAAACATGAAATTAAAAAAGGTTAAAATCAATATAAACTTAAAGACTAAAGCAACGGTTAAGATTAAAATTATAAAACCTTAACTATATTAAGTTAATCAATAAACAAGCAAGACAATAAATAATTAAGTTAAAATGAATCTTCTTATGAATGAAATTGCTTTAAATTTCTTACATTTCTGATTGTCACAAGAATATAATCGTAGAATTTCCAACTCAAGTATATTAGTGAATCCTAGTAACATTAACTGTAGGAATGGGTAAAACAAACATCACTCATTTGACGAGTCATATGGCAAATCATGATTTTTTACTAGTTAAGGCAGTTGCCAGGACAAAAAAATGAGAGTTTAGTTCGGTAGTTTAGATCGGTAAGAAATCGATAAGGATTCTTTCAGTTATAAATAATGGTTTGCTCAATCCAACTACACAATGATACCTGAATACCATTTTTTAAATCCCAGATATAATTTTTAATAATGTTCTATTACTTAGTCTTAAAAAAAGGTCATAGCGATGTGAGTTTCAATAATAGTCAAATATACTGTTGTGTACTACCACCTTTTCCAGCGGTCATTTAGAAGAAATCCTTGATGAAAAGCTTAAAATATGATTTCCAAATCCTAGGCGAGCATTGGTAGAAATACACAGGAACTTACAACAGTTATTATTATGCCACGGAGTATGGCCATCAAATATCAGACCATCGACATCATACTTAAGCCTCAGCATAGCGGTTTTACCAATTTTAAGAACAAACCCGTTAGAAGAACACCAATCTCTTATGATTAGAAAAACCTGAGAAATGATAATTTGGGTCTTTGTCAGCAGTAGTTCAGAAGCTATTGATTTTATTTTTTTGGTAATTAGAGTTCATTTGAAAATATGACATTATTTATCAATGTAACATTTTCATCAAGTTTGAGTAAAATTGTTGGATTTTGGTAAACTAAAAAATAATCATACTTAAAATAATATGACCGTCGTTAAGGAAATTAACTTATAGTGCCTTTCGAACGATTTACTATTAAGAACTTCTAGTACATTTTTTAATAGTATAATTCATGTTTGTCCAAAAACTTTTTGAGTCATCTTTTAAATATTTATTATTGCAAATTTGTGTCGCATTATTCAGAATGCCCTATTGTTGCGATCTGTGCAGAATAATTGGAGCTTTCCTTTCCTGCTACATCCTGTGTGTAATACCACGTTTCGGCCAATTAGTAATATTGCTCGAGACTCCCCACTAAATTTTTTTATATTAATTTCATGCTACTGCGGCTATTCATTACAGCTATCCTTTTATCCCTAAGTAATTAAGAAGTAGCTGTTTCTTTGGTTCCTTTCCTCATTTCTTTTTCGTTCCTCATTTTCTTATTCCTAACTTCTTTTCTGGCAATGTTAGACCGTTCAATAATAGTCCAGCAATACCCCCAAGTAGGAGAGGCCGGGGTTAGTTGAAACAATTTTCAGAAATATTTTCTTGGTAAAAAATTAAAAGGGAAGAAAAAATAATCAAAATCCATAAAGAATTGTAAAACCCTCTTTTATTAGAACACGCCTCTCGTTTATTAAAATAATTTTTTTTTGCTACAAAATAACGAAAAAACTAAACTTAGGCACGCTGTTCCAACTTGCCCCAAGTCGGGGTCAGTTGAAACTGGACTGGGGTTATTTGCAACAGTAGGTTTTATTAACCTATATTATTTTCTATAGATATTAAAAACTAAAAAAGGAACTAATAGGAATATAATACTTAAAAACATACAAAAGGACAAGACTAAATACGTTCTGCAGTTAGTCTGCAATCTACATGTCATCATCGGAGTCGCAATTCTCACATACAAAAAATGGCGTTTTGTTAGTACACTCCTCATGGGCCCAATAATGGCACTGAGTGTACTGCACCCATTTTTCTTTTGGGCAAGAATTATTGAAAGACTCGCCACAAATTAGGCCAAATGTTTCCTCTTCCTCCTCCTCTGAGCTGCAGGGTGCCTTCGATTTTCGAGAAGGGCGGAATTCTGTTGTAGTCTCTGATTTCGATATGTTTCTCTTTATCTTTTTTTTTTTTTCTTTTTGAATCTTTTGCTCATGTATAAGTTCAAGCTCTTGCTTATTTGGTGTGTCGGTCCAAATGGCGGATTTGCCGCGCTTTCTGCCTTTTCTTGTACCAGTGCGTTCTGCAGCCTGTGGAGTGGGTCGTGCGTCGTCTTCTGGACTAAACCGATGCTTCTGAATACTAGTGGATGGACCAGGTTGTTCTATAACTTGCGGTTGTACAACTTCTAACTCATCGTTGTTTGGGGTCTTCTCAGCAGTCTTTTCAAGGGTAACAAGAAGTGGGGGCAAGTAAATCTGTGCTTCCCCATTTTCTTCTACCTCATGGGCAATTACCAGTGTTCGGTCACTAACTGCAGAAGGCAGAAACTCGTCCTCACTAAAGATATGTCGATTAAAAGGGTATATTCCCGATACTTTAAATCCAGCTTGGATGTTGCTCGGTGTTGACGCTAATGGTAATGCTTCTTTTGCAATCGCAGGAATGTTATATATCGTCATTGTTTTGCCTGGATTATTTCGCATTCAGGCATCACTGGCAGCATTGACATATTTTTTTAAAGGCCCGTAGACATAGCGGTCTAGTGGCTGTTTTTTGTGGGATTTGTGGGAACAATGCGGGGGCAAACTAACCACTATTATCCCATTTTCTTTACAAAAATTAATACCGTTTAAGGATAAATAGGATTCATGATTGTCCAATAGCAGCAAGACAGGTTTTTCCTTTGTGGCTCTAGTGTGTTTTCCAAAATGTTTTAAGAAAATAACAAACTCAGTTTCTGTCATCCAGCCGGAAGGATTGGCTGCTCCAATACATCCAGGCGGTCCATTAACAAAATACTCCCTGTAGTTTTTTCTAGGGAACAAAAACATTGGAGCAATTGAGTTTCCATTTGCGTTAACTGCAAAGCAAAATATGACCAGAGTCCCTCTTTCGGCCTACTTGTTTCGTCCCACGTTTCGCAATTACCCTGTCCGGCTTTTGTACGGTCGTCATGCCCATTTCATCCACATTATATATATCTTGGGGCTCAAATGTATAGCGGTCCAAAACTTCCTGCAAAAGGTCAAAAAACTTTGCGACCAACGTGTTTATTAAAGCTCGCTGCACGACTAAGGCTTGTTGATTCAGGACACCTTATAGATAATGTGGGATGACGTTTAAGGAAAGCCGACAGCCAATCTGTTGACGCCATATGATTATCTTTCCAATATGTTCTTACTTCTATATTATTGTGAACGGCATATTCATAGGACAATCTGCGAACTTCGCGGGTTGATAGGCCAAAGTATAATTTCGACTGGTTGATCAAATAAGATGCTAACTCTCTGCTCCATGTCGTCAGGCAAAACCTGACGGGGTCATTTGTATCCAACATGAAGCGGTATATCTAAACCTAAAAAAAATCAGCCGTGAAGACAAGACCAAAGAAAATAATCACTGGACAACACAACAAAACATTAAATATAATATTCTTATTCTATAGGTAATGATTTACCTTCTTCATCCGCCTGCTGTTTTCTTTTGCAAAAACGTCGTAAAGTCGAATAATTCATGTTAAAATCAGCAGCCGCTGTTCTGAAAGATTTTCCGTTGTTTATAACCTCACGGGCAGCCTGTTCAAAAACATCCACAAGCGTCTTCCCCTTTTCAGTTTTTCGCTTGTAAGTTCGCATTTTATACCTTAAAAATTACATAAATTGTTGTGGGGAACATGCCAAAAACAGAGCTTTTGACGGTGTTAGTCTGCGACCCAATAGAGCTACAAATTTGTTACGCGCGCGATGAATATCGGTAATATCTCTCATGTATATTATTCGCTCTCTCTATGTTTTATATATATAACGTACATACAAAATCGTTTGGGGGTAAGTTGAAACAAGTGTCAACTTACCCCCACAGGACTGTTTCAACTAGCCCCACAGGACGGTATTTTATTATATTTTTCATAACTAAAACTAAACCGAAAAAATCATGCATTTGAGAGTAGAATATCATAAAACATACCTTCGTTTACTATTTATCCAAAAATATTATTAATCTTTAAGGTTTTTACACTGTTATGAAAGAAAAAATGCGTCGCACTTTATTTACTCGACCAGCTTAAAAACATAAAATGTGTGCTTGTACAGTTGGTAGCCGACTGATCTACGGGTACACTCGAAGATAGAGTGTCACAAGGCGAGCTAAATCGATATTTTTCGATTCTCCTGCCATCTACCATTTTCGCGTGAAAGCGGATGTTTCAACTTGCCCCTGTGTCAACTAACCCCGGTCTCCCCTACTGATGGGCGAAAATAAGGAATAGAAAACTTTAAGAATGTAATAAGAACTAATACAGGTAGATTTTTTTATTTCTGTGACTAGTACGGCTTTTCGAAATATATTGGTGTGCTTGTTATTTAGTAAAGTGTCTATGTGGCTATGCTCAAAATGTTTTTTTTTAACTTGGCTTTGCAGATACATTCAACATGTTTTGAAAAAAAAAATAGATCAGCATTTTTGAGAGTTTAGATCAAAGGAAGTAGATTATCGTTGATGGAAACTATACCATGACCATATGAATTTAGTGTCTTCTTTACAACAAGCAACCTATAAACTTTCATTTGAAAAAATGAAATTGATGATTTAAATTTATTTTTGAGCCACCCTGTACTTACAAACTGTATGTACAATAAAGCGCAACTTGAAATAAAAATCGACGGGTCCGAGCCTTTTTGCAAAAACCCATCGCTTAATGTTAAATGAATTTAGATGTAACTTTTGGGACGCACTGTATATTTGATAAGAGTTACTTAAGTTACCGACCATAACACGCATACATGAGCTTAAAATATACAAATTAATATAGGAAGCGAACTTAATAAAAAAAACTTTTTATTTTACATCTAGGATTGTGATGACCTTAATTACAACAATTTACGCCGCATTCTCAGATATGCTATAGATAGTCGGCTCATTGTATTTCGACTAGTTATGGTTTCTCCTTTTAAATGACGTGATATACCGGTTATGAAATTTTACGTTGCACACTTATCGAAAGTAAATAATATTTTAAAATATAATTTATAAATTAAGTGGCGTATTTTAATAGGGGAAATTAAGTAATTTGAAATAAGATTCATCTATGAAGGTTTTCTGATACTAATTATACTTCTTAAGGTTTCGGCTGAAGTAAAAATAAGTTAAAGTACTACACAATCCTTCGATTGTGTTTCAAATAATAGAAGTAATTGCCACTCGGGAAGCATTTTTTAAATAGTTTAGACAAAAAGAATTTTATTTTTATAGTAAATCGTAAATAAACTTGATAAAGATAAGTAAGGCAACGCTACCGGTTAATTGAAATATAAGAATATACAGGGTGTTTTGTAGCCGGTAAGGCAAACTTTAAAGATGATTAGGTGGAATTTCTTTTAGTTTAAGAAAAATTCAGCATTTAAATTTTCGCAATTTCTTAATAAATTAGCAAGATTTTGTTGTTGTTCCTATATACAGTTGAAAATAGTACAGACCAGTAACATTTTGAGAGCATTAGAAGCTTTGAATTCTCCTTATTAAAAAAAAATATAATGGACGTTGAATTTTCCTTTTTTGGTAATTCTAACACTTTATTAATTCATAGTTAATTTCTATCTAATATCCTCTTTGCAAAACGTCCAGTATGTTCTTAAATTTAAATAAATCAGTAGCTATTTTTTTTTTAATTTTACCTTCTTAATCTACCTGTAAAGTAAAAATAAGTAATAGTGAAGAGATAGCAGGAAATAAAACAATAGGCCTACTTGAAAACACTCTTATTTTTCCTTTTATTTTGTAAAAGGTACTTACTAAGCAGTGCTTAAGGAATGCTATTAGGGGGCCAAAAGAAGTAAAACAGCATTTTGAGCCTTTCGGATGTCTGTCATACAAGTTATCTGATTTATTTCAGAATTCTTAAATCGTAAAAATATTTTTTAAATTTCGCATATACCTACATATTTTTTCAGATAGCCAATATCTATTCGGATTGTTAGGCAACATTAAAAGCACTAAACCTTAAACCATAAATATCTAGAAAGGTGTAGAACTACAAAAAAGTGGTAGGTGCGATAAACGGCAGCAACATAATTCCCTATTCCTGGATATTCTGGATAAATGAAATGAGGACGCAGATAGATTAAGAATGTGGTAAAAAAGACCAGGTTCACAAAGGTTAAAAGGTTTAGGCATTACATACAATATAAAAATACTGACAATCTGCACAATACTGGAACAGATTACTGTGTTTTATCAATGCGAAAGCTTTCATACCGAACCTCACAAAAAGCATAAAAGATACTATTAAAATATTAAGTATTAATACATTAAAGTTCCAGTTCTGACTATTTAAGACATTACGTGGGTAATATTGGCCTTGGAAACAGATAATACTGGGTGGAGATAAGAAAAGGTGAAGAAAGAAGAAATTATATTCTATGTGACTGTTCAACACATTAAAAGTAACTAGACCATCTTTGGGACTGCTTTAACCCAACCAAATGATATAAAAAAAGCTTCTTCCATTTTAGGAAACTTCAACTTCAGGTTTAATGAGGATAATCTAGGTAGATGTGAACCATAATACATTAGTGTGTTGCAAAAGAGGGCTATCCAATCCTTCTACTCACCTGGGGCCGTATTTTCTTAAATCATGCGAAAAAAGTCGAGCGGCAAAAGTGCATTTTTATACATCATTCGAAATTTAATTCGTATACGAACATGAAATGTAGTGGCAACGTAGCAAAGTCGAGTGCTATTGGAGGCGATGTCATGTGTCAAACGATAAAGTTTTTTTAACCTAACCTGAAATTTAAGTTTAAAAACATCAGGGAATTTTGAGGTTTTTTTTCATGGCGTTTCTTGGGTCTTTCGAATTGACTTTTTTTTAGGTTGGATTCAAAAAATAAAAAATATTGCGGTTTTGTATCAAGTAAGCAAAAGAAAAAATAATTTTTAACTAATTTTATTTATGGCAGAGCACCCGGAATTAAAGTCGGGCAAATTCATCCAAGATTTTTCAGCTAAAACTGCACAAGCTTTATAGATAAAAGTAGCGGACAGATTACACAGTCTCCCTGAAGCACATAAAGAGCACATCAATTCCATCGTAATAGGCTTGCTTAATCTATACAGGGTGTCTCACGACGAATAGACGCGATCGATATTTCGGAAACTAATTTTTCAAAAATTTTGAAAATTTGGCAACATAGCACAGTCGATGGGGGCTACACAACTAAAATATTTTGACAGTTGTGACGTTTCCGGTTATACCGGAAGTAGGTATCAACTTCGTTATTTTAAATGGAACATCCTGTATATTTTTACTTTTTTGGCTTTTACGTGAAATTCTAAGTATATTTTGTGTATAATGTCCTATACCTAAGTGTAACCGTTTTTGACATATTTTTAATTTCATGTGAAAAACTATGTTTATAAGCCCTAACATAATTACCGATTACTCCCTTTTAGTAGCTTTTATTTATTGGTTAGTTTTGGTTTTATTTTAGAGGAAGGACCACTTTAAAAGACTATTTTAAAATTTGGCTAAAAAAAAGATACAGGGTGGTCAAAAACTAGCATTAAAAATTAAAATGAAAAAATCATTAAAAGTCAATTTTTTTAAATGGAAACCCCCTATTTTTATAATTTTTTCATTAAGATAATTAAAAATAAGGTTAACTTTGTATAAGGTTATCTAGTCCAAAAATTGATAGTTTCCGAAATATTGGCAGTTTAAATTTGGCCTAATATTAAAAGCCGTATAATAACACGGCTCAAGGATTGTTGATTAGTTGGGCATGACGGTTGTCATAGTTACCGCTAGAAGCGGCAGTAAGACAATGGATTATATGCATTAAATTTATAAGTTACTTGCTATTTAAGTTTTCTTCGTAAAAGTGTAATTTAATTAAAAAGTGTACATTTCTGTTATAATCCATTATCTTACTGCCGCTTTTAGCGGTTACTATGACAACCGTCATGCCCAACTAATCAACAATCCTTGAGCCGTGTTATTATACGGCTTTTAATATTAGGCCAAATTTAAACTGCCAATATTTCGGAAACTATCAATTTTTGGACTAGATAACCTTATATAAAGTTAACCTTATTTTTAATTATCTTTATGAAAAAATTATAAAAATAGGGGGTTTCCATTTAAAAAAATTGACTTTTAATGATTTTTTCATTTTAATTTTTAATGCTAGTTTTTGACCACCCTGTATCTTTTTTTTAGCCAAATTTTAAAATAGTCTTTTAAAGTGGTCCTTCCTCTAAAATAAAACCAAAACTAACCAATAAATAAAGGCTACTAAAAGGGAGTAATCGGTAATTATGTTAGGGCTTATAAACATAGTTTTTCACATGAAATTAAAAATATGTCAAAAACGGTTACACTTAGGTATAGGACATTATACACAAAATATACTTAGAATTTCACGTAAAAGCCAAAAAAGTAAAAATATACAGGGTGTTCCATTTAAAATAACGAAGTTGACACCTACTTCCGGTATAACCGGAAACGTCACAACTGTCAAAATATTTTAGTTGTGTAGCCCCCCTCGACAGTGCCATGTTGCCAAATTTTCAAAATTTTTGAAAAATTAATTTCCGAAATATCGATCGCGTCTATTCGTCGTGAGACACCCTGTATAATTTAATAAATGGAGCATCTAAATACATTTCAAATGAGTCAAGAAATGAAGTAGTAAATGAAGTACATCCTATTTCTTCTAGTTTCAGAGTTTCAGTCTCTTCCAGTGCATCCACGACGTTTCTTTGCACAAGATTGTTTAATCTTGCCACTTGATTATAGTTGTTTTTTTTCAATAAGCAACAAAAAAACACTACGAAAATACTTAACAAACTCATTAAGATCTAAAATAAAACAAAGCTAATTTAAAATCAAAATAAGACAAGTGGCAGAATTAAATTGAAAATCACACACGAACTTTGAAGTTCGAATGGTATACACCCATTCAAGACACCTCATGCGAAAAAGTTCGCATAGGATGCGGTCGAAAATACGATTATATATATTTTGTGCAAAATCCTCTAATCTCGTATGCGAAACAAATTCGAAGGATTTCAAAAATACTGCCCCTGTACTTTATTGATGTACGGCCACGTATTGACATGGATGATGATTATGTACGGCCTAACATAATCCATGCCATAATATTCAGAAAAATTGGCCTATCAATAGCATTAATATTGTTTGCCAGTGGTACTTTATTCTACAAATTAATCTGCACAAGCAATTTTACAGCAATCAACACTCTTTTTAATATACATGTGAGTATATTTTAAAAAAGAGTTAGTGAGGATTTGCTTCTGTAGGCCCAACGTTCACAATCTACTAGTACATAGTATTACAAAAAGTGTGGTTTCTGCATTCGAATATAATTTCACAATATAATTTCAAGTACAGAATAAAATATAGAATATTAAATACTACACTATTTAAATAAAATTAATAAAGCTATATATTAATTACCCCACATCATAATATTATATGAGTATTTAAACATCATTACTTCAAAAGCGAAATTTAATATATATGGGTTTTTATAGTTGTTACTTAATTGCTGCACTATTAATTGGGTATTCCGGATGGCATAACTACTTCAAGTAAAGTCTTTTAATAGCATAAATTAATTGAAGTGTCTTGTTGAATTCATTTTATATAATTACCGCTAATGGATAGTTTTGCACCATATAATATAGAATAATTTGTTTCTGTTATATCGTGTAATATATATATATATTGAGTAATTTACTTTTTATACTAAAATAAAATGATGAAATATTATTAGAGCACCCACATAGTTTTATAAATTTTCACCAAAGACACACAATATAATTTTTCAAGATAATAGATATTTTTAAGAGGGATTAACAATTTAATCTGTTCAGTGCAGCCATATTAAAAAAATCGAAAGTATCGCTATAAATTATAATAAAAGACATACTACTTTCCACCGAGATAAATGATGACCTCCATTTTGTAAATGTAGGCAATAAAAAATATTAAGAATTTTCAGTGGTTCATTGAAGAGTCAGCGCGCTCAGAAGAAGTAGGTTAGATATTATTTTTTGTAGACTGGGTTCGGTATTCACTTTTACTCTTTGTAGGGTACCAACGGAGACTTTCTCAATATATGTACTTGCAAAATGTATCACATTAAGTTTAATACTCGCAAAGAATGTTCAGAGTATTAAATTTGCGACTCCTTTAAACGATAAAAAGAGCAAAGGTATTCCGATAACCATAAAAACCATATTTAATTTCAGAAGCATAGTTATAATCCATTTTAGTTGATATGTCTGTATCTTGGATTATGTTTAACTTAAGTACATTTTTTAATTATTAGAAGCAATGAGAATAGCTAAGCAAAAATTAGTTTTCTTACACCGAAACTATTTATAAGCACAATGAACTTTAAGTTATATTAATCCCAAAAATCATATTCATATATGGATATATTTTAAATAGTCATTGCGTTAAAGGTTCAGTACCACAATTCCGCAATACAAATGTTAGCGTCTACAAGGCGTGTGAGTTACACGATTATAATTTTAAATTAGATTAAGTTGTGGATTCAAGATTTAAGTATTGTTTATGATGACTCCATGGAGAAAATGTCTCTTTGCACATGGAGTCTAAAATAAGACATTTACCCAGTCACGTCAGAAGCATCGGGAAGAAGCACTGGAAGAACACACATTTATTTTGAAGTTAGAGAATTAGTTTTAAAATCGACTTTAAAATTAATTCAGTTTTGAAATATAAGCGTGATGCATATACTTCATTGAAGAATAATATGTCTTTTTCTTTTCCACCTATGGGTCTTATGGGAAGTACACGAAGCCTATTTAGGTTAGGCAAATGCAAACATGATGGTTGTTATAGTGTTGCTTACAGTGTACAAAAGATAAAACTCAACAATTGGCTACATTGCCTAATTCTATTTCAAACTTTTTAAAAATATTTTAAATTTAGTGAAAACCAATATTTTAAAACAATTTTGTACAATCAAATAAGGATAAAAGTTAGGATGTAGAAACGGAGTACCCTTCCCTTAACTACCAAAAAATATTAATTCTTAACTTTTTGGACACTCTGTATAACAAATTATATTTTACAAAAAAAAAAACAAAAGTATTTGTAAAGATTTTTTTTATAAGAAAGACCCTTAAAAAATTGGGTTTTCGGCACTCTTACCTATAAAATCGCACAACATTCGAAAAATTCTACATCATAAATTTAATTGCTTTAAAACGCTTACATTAAATAGGAAACCGTTATAGACCACAACTAAAAATTAAAAAGCGAAGCCTTATTTTTTTTAAACATATAATTTATTCTACTTTTAGTATCTTATATCGCAGTCCTAATATAACAAAAAATGTTATCGAAATTTACAAAATAAATATTGGTTTACTTTAAAGCCGCAAAAAGCAACACTCAATATCAACGTCCATAAAATATTAAGTAAATTTATTTTTAAATAATTAAACTTATGAACTAACTAGAATTTTAAATTTGATCTACATTTTTTTAAATAGGAAAATAATTTGAGCAGCCTATAAAAAATCAGAGCAGATGTATGAACGTAAAATTAAGTACCTTTACTTAAACAACTCATTCATTTTATTCTGCGCTTATAATTTTAATTCAATATATAAATCTAATAAAGTATAATTTACTAATGATTATTATATGTTTATTAAAGATTTTCTTTAAATCAAACTAAAACGAGACTGATTGCTAGAATCTAATATGATGTCCAGCCATTTAAATAAAAATATTATTAATAAAGAAGAAAATACAAAGAAGATGAAAATTTAATAAATAAATAGGTGTAATAAAGTACGACTTTAGAAGAGATATTATTAAATATGTCAAACGCGCCTAAGAGATATTATTTTTCGTTACACTTTTATTTAGAAAAAAAGCTTTTGATGTTTGTCCTAAAACTTAAGTTCAATTTTAATATCGATAATATTTTCTTATACGAAAAAAATTATGTTTTATTTTAGAAATTATTGTTAAGCCAAAATGTATATTATAATAATAATATTAATAATCTTTAGAACAGCAAAAAGAATTTTGTAAGTTTTTGTATTTTTTTGCATAATACCGAAAATAGAAGGAACATTGTAAATCTTTTGACACGGTTTTACATTTAAATATGGACTTTATAATAAAAGAGAAAAATACAAAAAAGTTCCAAAAAAGATGTGGAACACCATTAAGGAAGCCATAAGAGCAAAAAACATCAGAAAATCAAATAAGAGAACTCCAGGATGAGTTAGGAAAATCTTTAAAAGATTATAATGCAAAAGCTAACTATTTAAATGGGTATTTTTTGGCTTTGGAAAAAATGTGGCGAAACAATTGAACGTACCAAACCAAGATGACTATTTGAAGAATTTTGATAGGAAATATAGGTCAGTGTTTGTTTTATACCCTATCAACGAGCTTGAATATTAAGAACCATTAAAGATTTAAATGCAAATAAAGCACCGGGGTAAGATAATATAACACGTCTCTTAATTAAAAATATTTACCCCCTAATAGTGAAACCATTGCTGTATATATTTAATAAATCATTTGAGACCGGCGTAGTTCAGATCTTCTTAAGGCCGAAAATATTAAGCCGATTTTTAAGGAAGCGGCTAAGCAACTGGCTACAAACTACCGTCTTTTCTCACTTTTGTCTTCATTTTCTAAGATATACGAAAAACTACAATAATGACCTAAAGAAAGCATTTGACACCGTCGACCTTACTCTCGTTAAAAAAACTTTAGTCATTGGGTTTTAGGGGGGTGACATTTAAACAGCTAAAAAACTACCTTACAGGTCGAACACAAAGAGTAACTGTTGGAAGACACACGAGTTCTAAAAACCTAGTAGAATGCGGGGTTAAATAAGGAACAGTGTTGGGTCCTAATTCTATTTTTAATTTATATAAAACATTTGCCGATGACATGGGGGTTTTTGTGAAAGTAAGTTCTTGGAAAGAGGTAAAAAATAAATGTGAGGATGCTTTGAGATTAATAAAAAAATGATTAGATAATAACGCTTTAAGCCTAAACTGTGCCAAAACAAAATGTCTTCCGTTCTTTATTGATATAAGGTCAAGGCCAACTTTTGAAAACATATCAATTCATGATTGCAACTGCTCTTTAAAGATTGAAGTTGTTGAAACCGTTAAATATTAAGGCATAACTCTAGATAGTCAACTAAAGTTCAAACAACAAACTGAACAACTAGCTATTAAATTTAGAAAAAAAATTTCATTCTTAAAAAGTTGAAACCTATATCAATCCTAGCAAATCTTAGAACGGTGTACCATGCGATTTTTGAATGTATGGAATAATCGCCTGGGGTAGCAGCTATGATATATTATTAGACGGTCTGGAAGTACTGTAAAATTGATATATTAAGATTAGAATTTTGAACAAAGACCCGTTTTTATCAAACATAATTTGCGCCAATTATATGCTTATCAAATACTATTATACATATATAAATACCCCAAAAATCATTAATGAAATAAGTTTAAATCAGTGCCAAACTCGACAAATATCACAAAAAGTCGCTAAAATACCAAAAAAAAAGAATTTCACAAAAGTGTATAATATACATGGCTTCAAAAATGTTTAATACCTTACCATAAGAAATAAGGATAATTACTAATCAAAAATCAAAATTTAAACAACTTTGTAAAACCCATATAAAATTACTTGATTTTAGTTACCTTAAGAGTTGCTTTCCATAAAAATTTACTAGTTACTTGTGCTAAAGAAAAAAAAAGAACAAATAAGTAAGTAAAACAAGTATATCAAATAATGTTTACTATTTTTATATAAGAGTAAAGTTATTATAAATCTTTGTTTGCTCAATTAATTTAATATAAATAATATTTTTCTTGTCTATTTCTAGATGTAAGCATTGTAAAAGCATTTTAATTATAATTTTTCATAATATTTATTTAAATAATTTTAATTGAAAGTTGAAAGAGCTACAGTTGAAGCGCTGGTAGTTGTGTTGCCTTAGTAGTGATTTCTTTGCTTTCTATAGCATTGTTATTATTAGAAGTTTATTATTGTAGGTACCAATTATGTGAATTTTTAATAAAGCTATTATGAATGAATGAAAATCATCCTTATTAATTTTAGAGCATCTTATTCCTGGGCAAATTACTTTTCATTTAGATTGCTTAAACATGGTCAAATATTATAATAATCTTTATTATTAATAAAGAGGATATTTAAATTTAAACACTCACATTTTGGATTTAGATAACTTTATGACGAAGATTTATTGATTGGTACTTCTAAATTTTCAAATCTTGACGATGGTCTTAAACGAATAAAATCCTAAAAAAAGAGCAGGCGAACTTCTTTGAATAAGATTCGTTTAAATGAAAATTACTTACTTGTGCTAAAAAAACATTTTAATAACTCATAACCAGTAATAAAAAAAAATGAAAAATAAATAAACTCTTTTCTAAAATCTTGGAGCTGCGTTATTCTTATAGAAAAATATCCATAATACTCATCCGAAAAATCTGTAGTTAAGCAAATGTAAATTATGTTATTTTGTAATTTAAAATATGATTAGCGTTCAGGCCAATTCTGAAAAACTCAGTTATAGGTCCAGACTAAATGTTATTTAAGTAAATACCTAATCATGCTTAGAAATCTAGAATTTTTTACAGAAATTAAACTTATTATAGTCGAGAAACAATCTTATCTATTTTATAAATATTATTAAATATTTTTTTGCTTCGCTGTGTTAAAATATAATACTTAACAATATGTTCAAGATTTAACTATATTTTGAAATAAAGCTGATTACCTAACATAATTGCGTCGTTATTTACGCCCATTAAATAATAAACCTGTTATATTTTTGGTAATTATACTAAGATTTTAATATACAGGATGTTTGGCTTAAATATTATATTTCACTTAACACCTAAAATTTTTTTGTTGCATTAATATAAATCAAGAAATGTATACCAGATCAAGATAAATATACCTTGATATGTGTATTTTATTATATATTTATCCATTTTATTTTTAGAGATTTTTATTTTTTGAGTTATTAGTTCGTGGAAGGGTGGATGATGTTCGAACATTCTTTAATTGGAGTTTTTTGTAATCTTAAGATATTTTTTTTTAATTTTTATTAATTTTTAATTAAATTAAAGCGTAAAAATCACGCTTAGCCTTTCAAATAAAAAAATCGCTTTTTTTGTGTCGCTTTTGGTAAAACGAGTCGACATATTCCTAAGCGATGCTACATCACTACTGAGTTGCTACTTGCTATTAGCGATAATTCGTTTACCTTACAAAACGATACTTCCGCTATCTTTTGGAACTTGGAATTACTAATATATAATAAGCTAATGACGGTTTTCCTGATAAGATTATTTAAACTTTGGAGTGGATTCTTTCTTTTAATGGCAAAAATCTTGTTCTCTTTAATTTGAAGTGGTGTCGCTTTTCCCAAAAACAATTTATAACGTTAAACATAGAATGCATATACTCAATACTGATAAAATCTTATAATCAGTTTAAGCAAATATTGAAGCCAAGAAAGAGAGAAAGCATTAACAAACATAATATATTTAAGTATATTTCACAGTGGAAAATGCAATGAGTGATATTGCAGTATCCTTTTTTGCTTTCTTTTGAGCTTTTTTTCATGCCAGACTTTCTTCTAGAATTAAATTAAGATTAAATTGACCACCTAAATAAATTATTAATTTTAAACACGAACTTAATAAATATACCTGGACTGCCAATTCAATGAAAAGTAAATGACCACTACTTGGTGGCCGCCATTTTGCGTGATTGTGTCCTTTCGATGTTGGTCACTCTGACAAATTTTAGTTGTGCCAATTGTAGGGAAACAAAACAATTAAGGTTTTTGGGAGGTTATGTTTACAAAAATACAAAATAGAAAGTTACATATAGGTAAGAATTTAAGATAGTTGCGTTAGATCTGTGATTTTTTTTGTACTTCTTTAAGAATTTCGTTAACATTAATGAAAGAAAGTAATCCTCGCCTAAAATGAGACAAGGTTTCAATCAACTTGGAATAGATGGATGTACTTTAAAATATTCGTTTTATTATTCTGATAATCTTGAATCTTATAAATCTAACCTTAAACTTGAATCTTATAAATCCTAATACCATGAAAATGATGATCTTCATTTAAATTTTTGCTTGTATTTACTTAACAACTTTAGTTAAAAACATTTTTATTTTCTTTCTATTTTTATGAGTTTTACTTTCCTTCCATGTACAGTGTTTCCATATTAATAGGTACAACCATCTATAAAAATAAAAATATAGATGATTTTATGAGGGTTTGTAATTAGCAAGGGTTTATATAGTAAAAATATATTATTCTATCAACAACTCTATATATTATTCTATCATAAACAACAAAGACAGACAATTCACAATAATTCGGTTTTGAGAAACAGTGAACCAAATACTTTTAAATAAAGATGGTAATACCATTATTCACGTATTAAATAAGGAGGAAGATACATCGCCTGTTCCAGATGATAAACCCATACCCAAGCGTCGTTTACAAATCGCCAAAAACTAGGCAATCCGCTATACTCACACGTCAAACGTCAGCGTCGTCAACTTCATTACCGTTATTTAATATATTTTTTGTTGGCAACACTAAAAATGTTCAGAGTGACCAACATCAAAAGGACACAACCACTATAAAAATGGCGGCCACCAGGCAGTGGTCATTTTTGGGTATCGGGGCCATATGCATTAGCAGTGCAGGTATATTTATTAAGTTGAGAGTTTCCTTTACTTATACTCATCTTCCATCTCAAAGCTAGGATTATTAATCGCTCAAGCATGCGCAAGTTGCCCTATTCCACCGTGAGATAGAACCTATAACCTGGTCCTCTAATACAGCCATCTCTCTATATTAGCTTCACATATCCAGCAGTATTACCAGCATAATCTTAAATTATTTTTTGGTAAAACATAGATTTATCAAATTAATTGTTAATGCACGTATATATTTTGTTTAAATAATATAAAAATATAAGTCGATAGATGCAATAATATTAATTATTATTATTTGAACCAACAATATCTATGTTATAATCTCATTAACTCACATTTCTCACATAGGCTGAACATTAATACTTCTGCTCCTTAGTTTTATTTACCTTCAAATCCAACACAACTGAAGACTAAGTAAAATACTGGGTCACAAGAACACGTTTCATATAATATATTTTGTGGATTTAACAAGTCAAAGGTTAGTCAATAAAATTATACAGATTTATATGTTTTCTTTTTAATAATATTTGTCAAAATTTAAAAGTATTGTTGTAGCTAGAGTGTATTATGTGGGTATCTCAAGAAATCATTATTGGCCCAACATGATTTTTACTATATATAAAATAAACGTCAACATTACAATTATCTGCTCATGATACTACTACATTACATACTTTAAAGATCTTAGCAGTTACATTTTAAAAACTACACCTAAAACAGTAAAATTATAAGGTTATTATTTGAGTGGAAACTTAAGTTGGATAAATCATATAGAAAAACTTAAAACTTATATCTTATTTCTTAGTTATAAATTCATTTAATTTAAAATTTTCTCTATAGAGTTTATGCTCTTTAACATTATAAGATTTAATTGTAATAAAAAATTTTAATAAATTGTTTTATCAGTCTAGCTAACAATTTAGATATTAATATGTAAAAGACAAAAATATAAATCTGTAAATAAAATGTATATAAGGCAATACCTATTTAGAAGCGATTTTGGCAAAAAAATGCTTATAACATGTAATAACATTTTAATATACACTAACTTGGAAATTTTCTACAAAATAGTAAAAATATCTATATATTTAAACAAAAATATTCTTAGTTTAATTTTAATAGATATCTACAGTTGAAACTGATATAATATTTTTTTTACATTTTTGCTATTGTTTTATTTTTATTGTTATTTTTAGTATAATGAACTATAATTCACCCACGTACATTGTTTACCGCAATCTAGTTATCGCTTTCGCCATTTAAGGCTTAAAAATTGTTTTAAACCGTTATTGATCAATAAATAATATGTTTTTCTACTACACTAACAATCAACGATAATATATGGGTCAAAAATATTTGCTATTTTTTTATATAATAGAATTTGTTTTTAGTATTTTTTATTTACCCTTCAATCATTATTCCGTACTAGCACTAACCTTGAGGACCAATTTCCGTAAGTAATTTGCATTTTAGCCATAAATCAAAATACCTTTTATAATATATCAATCAAAATAACTGAAATATATTCTTTCCTTGAAATACTTTCATAAAATTCAATGGCAAGACGGCTAGGTCGTGCTCCTCAAACAATACGTGTGTCATTGGCTGAATCGTGTATGTAATATGGTAAATGACCACGAGTTTGCCCTGTACAAGACTAAAATAAAAAATAAGGTGATTTACAATCTGTGACTTTTTAGGATATTTGTCGTCGACAGTTGTTTACTGTTCTGAAAGCATATATAACGCTTGGTTTAATAAAACAATTAATTTGTCATCATACCGGAAAGTGTTTACGAGATAAAAATGTAAATAATACTTTCCTTATAAGTATCTAGTAACGATAAATACAAAGCAATAGTGTATCTCAAAGTATTCCTTAAGAAAGATTTTAAAGACATTAAATTCAGTCTTTTAATACGCAGTCTCAAGCTTCATAATGTAATTCAAAAGTTTCGTAGGGCATAATATGGAGTACTCTGCATATTATAGAAGTAGTATAAATATGCTTACAGAACTCGATACGTACATTGATAATCGATCATTAATGTCTTACATATCAATGTTTAATACCATCCATAGATTTTCTGCTTACTTATCTCAAGCAATCTAATATCTTGCTTGCATGTTTCACTATTTAATTAATGCTTCCAAATTTAAAATTGACAAAACTTTCGAGTGATGTTTTTTAGCACAAACACAAATAATAGTAAGTGTCGACCTTTCTGTTTTAACCAGAAAACTTCTGGATTACTGATACTGTAAATAAGATAATAACTCGCCTAACTTTTAAGTCACAATATTAAAGAAAAGAAGAACAGAAGTCATAAGATGACTTTTGACAATAAAAGTCCAATATAGAGTGCTATTCTTTAATGTCCCCTCCTCTTTATTTTTTGAACGAATCAATTTAAAATATTAAAACTTGGGGTAATGCAATTGATGAATGAATACTATGTTTTAAAGTAAAATTGACAAATGAAAATTTCAAGATGGCTTCTGGGCGCCGTCTTGGAAAAAAAAAATTAAATAGAAAGGGTGGTCTTGTGGCATATCATTTTGAAGCTCCTGACGAGTACTTTATAACCCTAGAATATAAATTCAATGTCTTTACCTACTATAAAATGGTCGTACATTTAATACATTAACTGAATACTTTAACATTTAACTTGATATATCGAATAAATACATTGAGTTTAATTGAGAAGGTGCTGAAAATGGTTGCCTTGAACTTCTTGACACAAGAACAGTCGGTCCGAAATTTCATACCGAACATTTTCAAATACATTAACTCCGATACTTCTACAAATATTTGTTATTGTCTGTCGTAAATCCAATACTGAAGCAGGTTCAGTTTCGTACACCTTTTGCTTCAAATAGCCCCATAAAAAAAGTCTATAGGTGTCAAATCTGGCGAGCAAGCTGGCCATTCCACAGGTGCTCGAGGGTCAATCCAACGACTGGGGAAATTGTTATCTCAATAGTTCCGAACTTATCTGAAGTAGTATGGTGGAGCTCCATCTTGCTGGAATACAATATCCATATCGAATTCATTAGGATTCGTTTCGGCAATTTCGAGGGTCAATAGTATTTTCCAGCATATCCAAATACAGTTCCCCTGTTAAATTTTGTTCGATGAATGGGTCTCTAGCCCCACAATATGGTTTCTCAATATCCCTGTCCAAACGTTTATTTTTTCTGGATATTGAGTATGAGTTTTCCGTAAGACATGAGGATTAGTGTCACGCCAATAACGACAATTTTGTCTATGAACATTACCGTTGAGAAAAAATGTACATTCATCACTAAAACAAATATTACGGAGATAGGAATGCCGTGCCATGGTTTCCGTCATAGTTTCGCAGAATTCTATTCTTCGATCAGGGTCATCTTCAGTTAACTGGTGTACCATTTGGATTTGGTACGGATGATACTTATTCCTTTTCAAAAGTCTCCATATAGTAGAAGGACAAACCTCATATTCATTCGCGACAGAGGAAGTTGATTATTGAGGATTAACTATCATCTCACCAATTATTTGAACTTGCTTTTCTTCCGAAATGGATGGAGGTCCTGGGGGCTTTTTGTTGTTTACACTACCAGTAGTTGTAAATTTAGATACGAGTTCCCGTAAATATTTTCTACAAATAGGACGATTTGGGAAACGATCGTTGAAAATCCTTTCGGTTTAGTGAAAGTTCGCGTCGCACCGTAAATAAAAATCGTTTCGATTTTTTCTTCCAATGGACGAGAATTGACCATTTTAAACTACTACCACTAAAACCGAAAACTAAATAAGAATATGTTAACTGCACAATGATATTTGCTTTCGTACTGATATTTTTGTCACTGTCAACAAAAAAACCAAAACAAACTTTTATCAAAATATCACTGTCGCTGTGGATACGGAAGAACATAACAATTATTTGTAGAGATATGCATGTCAGTGTTTTGGTATTCAAGTAATTATTAAATGTACCACCATTTTGTAGTAGGTAAAGATATTGAATTTTTATTTTAGGGTACTCGTCAGGAGCTTCAAAATGATGTGCCACAAGACCACCCTTTCCATTTAATTGTTTTTTTCAAGATGACGCCCAGCAGCCATCTTGAATTTTTCATCTATCAATTTTGCTTTAAAACATAGTATTGATTCATCAATTGCATTACCTCAAGTTTCTATATTTTGAATTAATCCGTTCAAAAAATAAAGAGGGGGAGAGACATTAAAGAAAAGCTCTGTATAGGGTGACCCATTGAAAACGTACCGCAAGGCACTACAGGGAGAGAAAAAACGTGTCGGCAAGATTCAAAAACAGGTCAAGTTGGTTTCTAAGAGAAGAAGTCTTGACGCAAAAAACACAGACGACAGACACCTTTAGGGGTGTCACTCCCCAAATTTTGTTCTGAAATAATTTAGGCTCTTTTTGTGAGTAAACAATTCTTGAATTCATGCTTCACATAGATAGACCAGTAAGTTATTTTGTGACTTATAATTGAAGTGTTTTAAAGTTAGTTGTTGAACCTTATTAGTTATGATGTACTCAATTGCCAAAAGAGTAGCAATAATTTTTCTTTAAAACAATGAATGTGGAAATCGGATCGCGAAGTTTAACCAACGGCATGCTGACAAACATGTTTCTGGAAAAATTGTTCGCGAATTGGTGGCAATATTTCGTGAAACAGCTTCCGTTCATAATAAAATAAGGTAGTTTATAAAACCCGTACTAAATGAATCAATGGAGATAGGAATTTTAAATCAAATTGCGATGGATAATACAAGTCTATTAAATAAATACAAGTTTTATAAGATTCGGCGAGTGCAAGAGCTAAATGAAGACGACTTTGATCATCGCTATTTGATTGACGGTAATTCTCTATTTAATGTATGTTTTGATTAAAGTGTGGTTTCTTCTTGAATGATTTTGTAATTGTTATTTCTGAATACCAGAACCAAGTTCAATGTATAAACTGCTATCTTTGAAAATTCCATTATAGGTCTTCTTTTCCTGAAAATTTAACAACTTCTCCGTATTAGTCATGCACACACTAGGATGTTAGATTGGAAAAAGGCGTTCATTTGAATGGCCCCCTTAGTCACCAGGCTAAAGTCCATTGGATTTTTTGTTGTTAGGGCACATAAAAAATACAAAGTTTACAGTACTCTACATGAATCACCATCGTTTGTCGCGAAAGGACCTCGTAAATGATTCAGAATATACGACTACGGTTTAAAGATAATCTTTATCACTGTATGGAGGTTGGCGAACAGCAGCTTGAGTATTTACTTGACTAATACGGTAAGTTTGAAGTAAAGTGAAATCGTTTTGTGCATTGGTTATCAAAGTATTGTTGTTATTGCAGAGCTCCATATTTTCCAAAAGAATAGAAAAATTTCAAGTTCTTTCTCACCCTATAAGCCTTGCGGTACGTTTTTGATAAGCTATTTCTGTATAGGTATAGACATATATTTGCACATTACCTATATCTAATATCTTTACATAACTGTTCCTAATTAAGTTGTGCCTTTTTTTACCTTATATATTTAGTTTTTAATGGATTTATTTAAATAATAATGACCTAACAAGTAAAAGTTAAGTAAACCTAACTTATTATCAGTATTATCATCAGAAACCAGCGACTCCACTAGCCTGGCTACTTTCTGGTTTCCCCCTACCATTCATTATTACTTTTAAGTTACACCCTCCTTCTATGTTTATGAGATTTTTTTATATTCCGCTTTGATTACCCTTTTGTCCTCTCGCTCATTTGTCTTTCTCATTCTTTCCTATCCAATCTTAATATCCACTTCTCTCTTCCTGGCTTCGCAAAGATCTAATCAACAATATGCATGACTTTTACATCTCTATCATCGTTTGGAATTACTATCAGTCCCCCTTCCTTTCTTGTAGCATCTTTTATTCCTTATCATTCAGCTTCTACTAATCCAACTTTCTTGCTTTCGCACTTTCCCTTCCTTGAGACCATTTTTTTTTGGTCTTAAAAATTTCTACTCCCACTCCTTAATTACCCATTACCATCTTGACCGATACCTCCATGCTTACTATATCCGCCTCTCCTACAATTCCACTCTATTTTCCATTTTCACTCTCCTCTGTTCTTTCTTGTTTTTAAAAAACTTCAATCTAGAAATTATTCAGAAATATCTTATCTATAGGATTAGTAATCCAAGTTACGTTATAGTCCCCACGCACACACAGCAGTGTTTGTGTTTTCATTTATTGATTTGATCAATATGATATCAAATTGATTGATTTGATTTATTGATTCATTACATATTTAAAATGGTAAAAAATATAAAGTATGGTGTACGTACATGACAGTTCCTTCATTTAGGTAGATTACTGGGCTAATGACCATCCCAAAAAAAAGAAAGTAACATAACATGACTTTAAATGAATAAAAGGTTAATTTAAACACCTAGAAGATATGAAAAATAAAGTACCTGGAATACAATTGAAAAAAAAATTAGATGTGTGAAAAATATAAGAAATTACTTTGAGTGCTTAGATATTGTACAGTGCTCTTAATTGTACCTCCCCTTATTATCTTTTGAATGCGTTTATATAAAAATTTAAAATTTGGCACACACCATTAGCAACTTAAATACTACTTTTTGGTTCCTAGCTTATTTTGAAAAATAAAACTAAATAGTTTGAAATTTAAAAGCTCCCACTTAATGTTTTATGATCCTAGAATATTAAGTCATTACTTCTACCCATAGCAAAATGGCAGCCTTTCAAAATCTTAGTTTTTGCATTTTTATTTCCACATAAAATAATTAAATTTTAGATAACACAAAAATGTAACTATTTCACTACAAAAGATGTTGAAAATATGCATTAACTTCAAGATAGTAAAATAATCTATTAGAGAACTCTTCACGAATATTTTGGGAAAGTGGCAACATCAATATCGCAACATGCATCATTTATTCTTTTACGTAGATCGAGGATAGATTCTGTCTGGGTAAAGTAGACTTTTTGTTTCAAATAGCCCCATAAAAAAAAGTCCAGAGGTGTAAGATCGGGCGACCTGGCTGGCCACTCGGTAGGCCCTCGACGACCGATCCACCAATTAAGGTAAGTATTAGTCAAATATTCTCATCATGTTGAAAAACCAAACTCAACCAACTCAAATTCAAGAGGATAGTCTTTAATAATCTCAAGGATCAGTGGTTCTACTGCATTTTCCAGCATATTTAAGTAAATGTCCCCTGTCAAATTTCAACTTAAACTCTATAAACAACAACATACCTACAAACAAATTAAACCCGAACAGGTGTAGTAAAGAAAATAAAAATAAATAAAAATGCGAAAAAGAAGGTTTTGAAAGGCTGTAATTTTGCTATGGGTAGAAGTAATGACTTATTGTTCTAGGACCATAACAGCATTCAGTGAGAGCTTTCAAACCATGTATCGCATGATCCCCTTTTCTATTTAATTTTATTTTTCAAAATGGCATTCCGTCGCCATTTTAAAGTTGACAAAATAAGCTGGGGACCAAAAAGTAGTGTTTAAGTTGCTTATGATGTGTGCCAAATTTCAAATTTTTATATAAACGCATTTTAAAAATAAGAGGAGGGGGAGTCAATTAAGAGCCGCACTATATACAATGATTTGAATGCCATGACTTAATAATAATACCATAGCTTTTCTCCCATCGTAGATCAAATATAAGTCATAAACAAGAACTGATCTTTAAAATTTTGTTAGTTCCAGGCAAATCCATATACAGTGATGTGTATGGATTTGTTGGTACATTAGAAAGACTACCAGATTTTGATGTAGTAAAGTTTTGGTACAATATCTCAATGACAAATAACCAATTTTAAAATTTTATATTTCATATTCTTTGAATAGTATTTTATTATTAATAATTAGGTCAACATTTTTGTCAAAGTTTTTATTAATATTAAGTTTCCTATGTGAAGGTTTTTCAATATATAATCTTTTATACGAGTATTCTCTCATTTTCTCAAATATCAAAGCAATGGGATAATCAGCGAACCGTCAATGACTGAGACTACCAATAACGAACCAACACAAAATGAATTCAAAAATATTTCGCTAACCATCTGAAACTTGTTCTTCAGAGTATATTGCAGACTGTGCTTTGAAGAAGCAGGCCCGATGATGTCAGCAATATGATTAATCCAGAAGTATTTTAACAAAATCTTCACTTGCCTGTGCAAGTTTTATATGAAAGCATGTACAAATTCAAATAAAGTATTTAGATCAAATGGTAAAACAAGTTTTTGCTTCATATATAAGGTCTTAAACTCAAACGAAAAAGATAATTTAAACCAAAAAGATAAATTAGCTTTCTCGGTATTTTAAATAGTATAACGGAACCTATACACGTAGAATCTATTGGACTTAATTTGAACAAAAGATAAAACGTCATAAGCATACGATAATGTCGACCATTCAATTATTCCGAACGATTAAGGTTCATATTGTTCATTTTTGAGTTGCATACCAGATACATAATAGTTATGTCACAAATATTTATGAGGTAGGTATGTATTTGGTTTTTTAATGTTTGGTTGGCACGCCATCTATAATAATTTCTCAGTGCCGTGCTAGATATTTAGAACACTCGATGTCGAGTGTCCTCGAGCACACCCTTAAACTAATTCGTTGCAATAAACTTACATACCAAATAGTTAGAAAGGTGATTTTAAGGTTTTTATTATACTATTGATCTACTGTTTTGTATCTAATATTTGCACTTCAGTCAAATGGTATAAATTGGCTAAACAATAATCCTTTTAGTGCAAGCGTGTGCGAAAAAACGCTTAAATACGAAGGGTGTGTCGTGGAGTAATGGCCAATACTTTATTTTTACAAAACTTCCTTATTATAAGTATAATACTCTGTATATCGTTTAATGTTTGAACTTGTTAGCTTAGAAACTTCGAGACATATTCCGTGTATAGCGTTTAAAAACTATTATTTGTTTTTAGATTTATTGCAGAAATAACATTTGGTTAAAGAAATTTGCTACAACATACTCACACCAAGTTCTCATTTAGAGCCTTTTTCGACTCAAATTGCGGTAATTGAACATTGAAAAAAATGGTATCTCTACCGATATTTGCTTAGCAAGATAAAATACGACTGCATAAAAAATTTCACCAATTTCTATCTCATAGAGATAATAAGTAAAATGAAAAAGCAGTGTTACGAGCCTTGGCATGTGAGGCAGATAAAATGTGACAAATCCAATTTACATATTATGTTTCCAATTTTGAGCAAAATCAACATACTTTTAGTCGAAAAGCATAGAAGATGATTTTGATGCCAACGCGATCCAATTAGAACACAATTATATTCTGATTAGTGCACCTCTTCACGTAGCATAAGCGTGATAAGCGACTCACTGGATGCGAGATAAATTATCAAATCAATACCAAGCAACACCTCAACAAATATGAATATTTCCAAATTGATGGATAAGGAGACAAGAATCAATGAAATGCTATTAGACATCTTCTTATGGGGAGATGACAAAAGCTTTATATACAAAACTGAACCTGAACCTAACGGAACTAAGAAGACGCCTAACGTTTGCAATTAGACCGGTCACGCCTGAGATGCTTAATTGTTTAATTCAGAAAAACTACGGTCGAAATTTTATTTAAATGCATTTATGTAGGATTTTTTCTTAGTACTCAAAATGAGGTTCATTTTTCTTGATAAATTTGGAGCATTTTTTTTTTTAATTGTTCAAGGCATTTTCAACAATTATTAATGGGGTCTGCGAAATCGGTTCATTTTCAAACATGAGGTTCCTGACTAAAACGACGTTCTATTTGTATATATTTTTTTAAGTAGTATTTAAATTTTAACTCACAATACCTGGTTATTTCTCGTCCACCTTTTACAGTAAGGGCAACGTCTTATTAAAAAATCAATATTCCACAGCCCAGGTGCACTTTTTTTATTGCCGAGACAATAAGGTTGAAAAGTATAAATATTTTTTTCTTTATAGGCGTTCAGTTGTCTTTTAAAGGCATGCAAAAACCAAGAATGCTTACCCAGCAGCGGGCTTCAAATTTGCATTTTTGATTTGCAGATTTGATGTGTCGAATCGAATTTTCGATGCTCTTTAAAAATTAAATCAATTCCATTATATAGAAAATGATGATTTTGCATTGAGAAGTCTAAAGTATATATAAAGGCAAAATAATGTTAATCCAAAAATATATACTCTTAGTAGATACACACAGTGGCCCAACGAAAAACTCGCACCCATATTTGTGACTCTTCTGGTATATATTGGAAAAACGCTCGAGGACGTCAATTTTCATTTCTTGGAGACGCCTTTCCATCTTAAAATTCCAAAAAATTTTAAATTTTTAAAGGAATACCCAAATTTCCTCTTTAATTTTTAGATTCTCCATAAAGTTTTTAGTAACGTTTATTAAATAAAATATATTCATACTATTGTACTTCTATTATTGTGAAGATATGTAGATTAATAATATTTCACTAACTTAATACTTATAATAATGGATTGCAAAAAATAATAACCATGGATACCAGCAAGAATATTTACGATCAGTTGGTGTACGAACGTTTGTCTTTGATTTCAAATTGATAAGTTACCTACCTAGCTATGATAAATATAGAACAATGATGTGTTCAATTCAAGACAGGGTACAATAACAAAACTGTATTATCTAAATGGAAGCATTCCACTAAGAGCTACTGCCTGGTTATTTAATGCATTAGATCTAGACAAAAATATTAACGATTAGTATGTGGGTAAGTTGATGAGAAAATTTAAAGAACCAGGAGCTGAGTTTAATATTTGCCGTAATCGCCATTGATAAAATTGACCAGTTAGGAAGCCGGAGAAATAGGAGTTTTTGGGACACGTAGCACTTGACAACAGCCAAAGCACTTGTAGACTGGCTGTTTCTTTAGGATATACACGCTTAAAAGTACAAAAAATTTTTAAAGATAATTAATTTTACTAAAACTTATCCCTGAGCTTTTGGTTTCAGCCTCATGATTTTGATAGAAGGTTAGAGTTTTGCGAACTAATCTCTGAACGTATAATCTAATCTGTTATTTAATATTTTTATTTCTCGGATGAGTGTACGTTCTATTTACATGGTGCTGTAAATAAACATAACTGCCGATATTGGAGTGACTCTAATCCACATTTGTTTTGAGAGGTACATTCGCAATATCGGAAATCATATTGTAGGACCTTTCTTTATTCCTGGAAACTTGACGGGCGAGACATACTTGGACATGTTACAAAATACTGACTTATGAAATACTAAATAACTGAGCCACACATAACCAAAATACTAAAAAATTATTTTAATTGTAATTCATTTACAACAGTTTTTGGATACCTATTTCCCGAATCGGTGGATCAACAGACAAGATCTCAGTGTGGCATCGACATCTCCGGAGTTAAGTAATAGAAAGTATTTTAGATTACTTTCTTTAGGGGCATTTTAAAAGTAAAGTTTTTAGTACGAAGCCAGATTCCATTCAAGATCTTCGGGAGCCGTTTACGGCTAAATAAAGATAAATAGCTCAAGACATGCTTGAAAAGGTGAGGAACAAAATTCGAACAAAATCTTAAAAACAAAGAAATTATCGCATGAAGGTAAATGGGCACGACTTATTACCACATTGACATACGTCTTTGTAGTAAATTAATTTTTACTTTAACTTTAATGTACGCGCAAACTTTAGTTGTTTTTCTTTTTTTTTTTTAAATTCAGAGAGTCGTCTATGGCAACTATATTGATTTTTAGGATCTTTTTTCCACATTTTTACAGTTTCGTTATAAATTCAAATAGTTCCACAATGATTAAAGATAAGTAAAAACATTATTATTTAAAAGTTACTAAAAACTTGGAGAAGGGAGAATCTAAACATTTAAAAAAATTAGAACTTTTATTTAAGACCCTAAAGTGTAACTTAATACTTAATTTGTGGATCGCCCTGTATTATAGTGGCTCTGAAAAGACGTCTCCTTTGATATCTTTGAACTTTTATTTAAGAACCTAAAGTGTAACTTAATACTTTATTTGTGGATCGCCCTGTATTATAGTGGCTCTGAAAAGACGTCTTCTTTGATATCAAAATTGACTTCTCCAACCATTTTTCCCAAAACATACAAGGAGAGTCACAAATAGGGGTGCGACCTTTTAAGTAGGCCTCGCTGTAGATAAAATTTTTGTTCACTGTTTCGTTTTATATTAATTTCTCTAAGTTTTTGCAAAGATTTATATAATCTGAAATAAAATAAATATATATTAATTGTTTTTAAGAATTCACCAAAAAAATTAATGTTGTCTTTTTTGTACGTACACTTGATGGCTTGTAACCTTTTTTTTACTTTATTCTTAAAAGACTAATTTTTAACCCATATAATTTTCAGGTAAATTAGGCTTGATTTCAATATTTTAGGATCTTTTAAAGTCGAACTCTGATTTTTGGCATGACATATCATATTAGACCGGTTGTTTGAGTCGCAGCTACTTTTATTTTCATCAATTATAGAATAATCAAGATATTTAATTTTTTTATGAAATAGTATATATTAAGCAATTGACTGAAAGAGGCAGTGTATCTTTTTTTTCAGCTGTTTTTATTCTAATGAAAAAAAAACATCATTTATACAAAAGAATCTGGTTACTTTATTAATAATTGAAATAAAAAAATTACCAAACCACAGAATAAATGGAATAGAAATTACCTTATTGATTCGAAGAGAAAAGGCATAATAATATCTTTGGTTTTATTCTGACTAAATAAGGCGATTCTTACATATACATACTGATCTATATATACTCTTATATAAAATATTTGTTTATCTATATGTCTAAAAGTGTATGTCACAAATTAGTTTAATTTATTTTATCTTTAGCTAAAATGTGTTTTTTTATTTCTTTTATTGATTTGCTTTTATGATTAGTTTTGAAACCAATAATTCTTAGTACATACCTGTACTGTTTTTTTTTTAAATTTTAATTAGACTTCTAATAATTTCATCAGTAACGCCAACCAAAACTGGAATAAATTTACTTATATTGCAATAATCAATTATTTAATTAAATAAAAACTCATTCCAAAAATCTTTGATAAAGTTTATAAAATGCTAATGATTATTAAGAAACTAGAAGTAGTCGGATTTTTTATTCTAAGAAGAGGAGTTGCCTCTAACTGACACTTTTCACTGATCACAAAAGTAGCTTTGCGCATCTTAGGATTGATTCCATCTATCTCTAAAGCATCTTAACTAATATTATGTAATATTTTATTTCAGCAACAGTAGCTAATAATAGTTATATACTTGGTAAAAATAGATTTTAAAAGAATGTATGTGCAATTTTGTAAAGATGTCTTTGTAAAATTTATGAATTATTTTTTCGATTGAGTAATATACATTGGATGCTGGTTTCCAACTATAATAAAATATGTATACTCGATATACTTAAAATAAAACATAAAAAGTGCAAAAGTGTTCTGGACTTTTTGTGTTACTTTGGCAGTATTTTCATACATTTTCAAAATTATTTTTAATTCATTTAAGGATATTCAAATTAAAATCCTTTTAAACTTCTAGGTTTTTTAGAATAAGTATAGTTGTATACTTATAAAATTGAATATTTACCTGATCATTTTCTGATAAACCAAGATCTGCATACAAAGTGAACCCTGAGGTTTTATTTTCAGATGTTAAATTACTAGATCCAAGAGTATGGTACTTCATTTCTCGTACAATAATAATCCTAAGCCAGTCACAAACTATTTTTTATAAGGAAAATGTTTAAAAACACTGCGCACATGTAGGTACAGATATCAAAACAATATCAACGGTCCTTCGAACCGTATATTCTGACTGACTGTTGGCATAGAAATTATGCGTTTTACACAAACATGAAACATCGGGCGACTAGATATCGACCAGAGAATAATAATAAGCTGTTAACACTAACACTAAAAAATGGTTTGATAACAATACATTAGCCAAGCTGAACACGTCACGTCAGTTGAACTATACAATCGAATGGTGACTTCACGGATTGTTATGAACATGAAGAATTCCGAGTCTCGTCTTGCGGGTAGTCTGAACAGTGAACGGTTAGAGAGCATTTCTCCTTCTTTCTTACCTGCGATTTACCTATACCTGGCTGTGTTAAGAAGAAGGATAGCGTATGTGACCGCGCTAAAGAGGGCCAGGTAGTTCTTAAACAGCTAGAGAGAGAAACAAGCGCATTCTTGAAATTATTCAAATATCTGTATACAAATCTTATTCATATAGTGGAATGTACAATAGGTACAGGGTGATCAGAGACAAATATGTTATGCATTTCTTCCTAAAGGGCGAACACAGGTGTCAATAAGTAATAAATAATTCCCATAATTTAAAATATTTTATAGAAAAATGTTAATAGTTGTTATGTATTTGAATATTGACTAGCTAAAAAAAACAAAAAGAAATTGCATTGAGTAATTGGTAACATGGTACAAACTTTTAATATTCTTAAAATATGAATTAATGAATGTTTAGTGCAAATTGCTCATTTACATAGTTGGAGTAAAAATTCTTAACTATGTACTTAAGACTCGAACATAAATCAGCAATGGTAAAATATATATTGTGTATACCGGGTGTCCCGGAAATTGTGGGAAATCTCTCGGATTTAGGTAGAAAATAAAAAAATAATATGGAACTGTCCTATAAAAAATGTCCTATAGGCCCTCCCTTCGAAGATACCCCTCCTTAAAGACGCCGCTGGAAATTGGTTTTTCTGAAATAACTTTTGAAGTACTTGGTATAATTTAATAAATATTTTACAAGATTAATAACCTCTTAAAACGAAGTCCTTAAAACCCATTTAACTTGTTTATTTTTCCCATTTAACTAAAGAAAACTTACTCTTGTTTTGGATTTTGGAGAAATAAAAATGAAATCACTGTTTTATTTTATTTAAAAAGAACCTTAATATGTGCTTTTTACCAGCGATGCTTTAGATATTCAAATAACGGAGAAGTTCCATTTTAAGTTGTTTAATCTGAAAAAGTACATGTTTTTAAAAATGCAGTGTGGTTCTTAAAAAAACAACCTGAAAAAGAACGTAAACGAAAATGTTTTTGCATCTTTTATCAGCATTTCTTGGTTTTCTAAACGCACCATTCTTGCAAACGTTTCTATGGTAAGTTATGTATACCCATTCTACTTATTATGCATTTATTTAGCTTAGCTAGCCTTAGTATTTTTCTATTGTTTATTCACTATTATAAATAGATGTAAATTAGGATTAGAGTTAGTCCTTTCGGTAGAGTTGATAGTTAAACTACTTTGTAAAATTATTTTTTAAAAATAGTTTTCGTCTTATCGACCACGTAATTGGCGCAGTCTGCAGGATGTCAAGTATATAAAAAACAAGAAAAAAGACTTGGTGAACTTATACCAAGATTTAAAGGTCCATTTTTATTAGCACAAATATTAGAAAATAATAAAATTGAAATTCAAAATCCAAATAATAGAAAAGAAGTTATTCACATAAACGAAGTTAAAATAATGCCCCTTGTTGCAGATGGATCGGAATTATCGACATCAATACAAGCGGAGTAAAATTCCATGATCTAAGTGATAATCCTGGACTACCATACAAATTAGGTACAACAAAATTAATTGGTCCTCAATTCAAATTCAAGATTTAACTCCTATTATAAAAGAATTTAATACTTTAAAAAATTATGCAAACATAATTTTTTAAAGTATTAAATTAATATTAAATTAAATTTAATATTAATTAAATTAAATTAATATTAAAGTTAACATAATTAATGCTTTAAATACTGATTTCATTTATATGAGAGAACATGAAAATACATTGTTACCATTATTAGCTTACGAAAAACGAATTGGAAATAGTATTAGACAAATTAACCCAAATATACATATTGAAAAACAAAAACGAGCTATTTTCAACCCTTTTGGCTCTTTAATCAAAGTAATCACTGGAAATCTTGATCAAAATGATGCAGAAAAATATGATAATTTAATAAATCAATTAAAAGAAAACCAAAACAAATTAAAAGAAGCTTCAATTAATCAAGCAACCTTATTAGAAAAATCAATAAATGAATTTCAAGACGTCATATCAAATGTTTCTGCAAATCAATATATATTAAAAAGTCGTATTTTACAATTAGAAAGGACAATTAAGGAAGTAGCACTTAACCAAACAATTAGTAATCAATATCTTGGATTACATTTAATAATTAATCAAATATCAATGATATATCAAATAATTTATGATATAATTGAAAAAACAGAAGTAGCTATATCTTTCGCTAAACTGAACACACTACACAATTCAATCATTAATCCGACTGAATTAATAAAAGAAATAAATGAATTTAAAAATCAATTTACAATTGATAGTTTGCCAATACCAGTTAATATTGAAATTATTTTAAATTTTGAAAAAATCATTGAAATTAAATCTTATTCAAAAGGCGCAATTATTACCTTTATATTAGAATTACCATTGGTCGAATCAGATGTTGAAAAAACACTCATGCTGCTTATATTAGTAAAGATCTTCCTTGTGCTGTTCAACTAATTAAATATCAACAAAATGCTACAATATGTCGCCCTTTCTGTATAGAACTTCAAGATGTTCAAGTAACCAGAATTATGGATGGAAAATGGTTAATAACAGGTTCCAGATAAATTAACTATTTCAGTATCATACCCAAATTCCAAAGACAATGTATTACTTTATGGTTCTTACTTAATAGAAGCTACTAATGAATGCATTATCCAAATTAAGTAATTCATCTTAAAAACCTATAAGCCAAGCCAACTCAATTATGACGATGTATCACTTCCAAAACTAAATTTAAGTTTTTACTTTCATGATAAAGGAAAAATATCCAACCTCCCGACATTGGATTTAAATACAATAAATCTTGAAGAAACAAAGAAGCTTTCTTCAGCAATTCAAGAACAAAAAAAATTTTTTTTTAAATTAAAGACCCTGTTAATTTTGAATAAATTAGCTTTTAGACCATTTTACTGTATTTAATAATTATTTTGATATGTATTTTCTTTATAGGAAAATCATTATTTGTATTTTTACAAAAGAATAAACAGGAGCCTAGAATTAATGAAAATGAAATAATTGTATAAATATTGTTAATTGTATATTGTATTTGTATCCTTTAGGTTTTATAAAATCACACCCTAAAGGGTATGCTTTTCTCTAAGGGTGAAGGAGTTAGTATCCCCATTCTACTTATTATGCATTTATTTAGCTTAGCTAGCATTAGTATTTTTCTATTGTTTATTCACTATTACAAATAGATGTAAATTAAGATTAGAGTTAGTTCGTTCTGTAGAGTTGATTGTTAAACTACTTAATTATTAATAAAATTATGTTTTTTAAATAGTTTTCGTCTTATGGTAATTGGTATATAATCAATATAATCTCTCAAAACTACACAATGAACAAATACATATCTTTCAAAACTTACAAAACAAAGCCATCTTTCACGTTGTTAATACATTGATCCTTCATTTCGATAACAATTTATTGATTTTTAGATTTCTTGGTAAATTTAATTTGAATTAAATCGAAATATGTAATTCACATTTATTGAGTATGCAGATATGCATTTTATGTATGGTCTTGCGTCTTGCAATGCATTGGAAGCAAAAAGGTTGTATGAGGAAAGATTTCCTAATCGCGCTATTCCAAATCAAACGACATTTCAAGGAATTGACCAAGGTCTAACGGAAACTGGTAGGCGATTCCACTTATTAAGGTAATATTATTGACTTTTTTTTTTGCAATTTTAGGAAAAAAGTACTGATGCTGGTCGCTGATACTTCTTCAACGAGTACTCGAAAATTAGCCGCTCAGCTTAATATATTAAAAACAATAATACAAAAAGTGCATGAACTAACTCCTGAATATTTTCCTCGTAGAATACTGTTCGGAAGTTAATAGAGCATTTGCCACTTGTGATCTGCCAAAAATACCTACCTGAATAACGTGTTTCCAAATCGTTGGATAGGTAGAGGAGGTTACATTGCCTGGTCTCCTCGGTCTCCGATCTAACGCCATTGGATTTTTACCTATCTATCTAATGGGGTCATTTTAAAACGTTGATGCATTCAACTCCTGTCGATACTCGAACGAAACTTTTACAGAGAATCAGGATTCATTGTGATGTGAAAAGGAATAACACCCGGTTGGGTTGAGTACAGCAGTCCACGAGTCCAAAGTTATTCAAGTATTTCATAGTTGCTTTGATTTTCTCGACTGTTTTTTAAATTCTTTTAGCAATACAAGGGATATAAAATATATAAAAAATTAAGTTAATATAAATAGTGTAATTGTTTAGCAATCGCCATCTCAACAAGCTCCTAAGTTATCTTAAAATTAAAGCTAGATATAATGTTGTTAGGATTTTGTTGAATTAGGGAAAGTAAAGCAGGAATTTTTCAGCAATTTTTTTTTTAATTTTATATGGATGATGATATTTTTCAGATTGGCTTTTAGATTTCTGATACAGAAGTCGACTTTTGACACAGTAACCTCTTATTTGCGTGACCTGTGTTTGTGCATCCTGTGTTGATATACCTGAGAAGGATGCCTCATCACCTAATTTTATATCCTGCTTACTAATCCAGACTAATTTTCTTATTCAGTGAGCAAAAGAGGTGCTAAAATGGAGCCCTGAGTTGCTCCTACATTGATGTCGATCAGCTCTGAACAACATCCGCTGGTACTGTTTTTAAAAATTATATTGTTAAAGATAGTGCATTTCCTCAAAAGCCTTGTAGAGTTTATTCTGAATAAATTTCAGATTTAGAGTGTTAAAAGTTCGCAAAGCGACAGCTTGGCTCAAGTCCAATTTTTATAAATAAAGTTGAAAATTCAACTGCTGCTGCAGATACTTATTTAAAACTTCCATAAATCTTGTATCTTAACTATGACTACCTTGGTTATTTTAAAAGTTTAATGAAAATGCTAAATTTCGTAAGTTGTGGCAAATTTTTCCTGCTACTGCCTTGACCACTTTTGAGGAAATGTTGTACCAATTTATCTTTTATTTTCCAGTCCTAATATAATCTTTATATCAGGGATCTTCATGGGTTTGACGTAAGTTGTGTAAAGGTGTAATTTTTTTTTTTTAATTTTAATCCTTACATTTTAGAGACTTATATAACAGATCATTATCCTATTAATATAGAGATTTGCTTCAAGGTAGACTATATTCATAAAACTTCATAAACATTTTTAGTTCCATAAAAAATAAAGGTACAATAAATAATATATACAACAAAAAAAAACACACAAAAATTAAACCCTGGATAACTGAAGGTATTATTACATTAATTAAAAAAAGAGACCAAATGAAGAAAAAGTTATTAAAAAATAAAAATAATGACACACTGAAACTTGAATATAAAACATATAGAAATAATTTACAGAGATTAATAACTACTACTAAAATTAACTACTATATAAACAAAGTGCAAGATGGAAAACATGATATTAAAAAGATGTATTAAATGTTGAGTGATGCTTCTAATGAACCTAAAGTTAAATCTAACTGAGACATTTATATAAAAGATCTAAATAATAAAGACTTTGAAAATGACACAGATATGGCTAATTCCTGTAACGAATATTTCTCTAAAATAGGAACTAGTATGGCATGTCAAATTCCTGATACAACCACAAAGCTTAATCTAAATTATCTATCTTTCTTAAACTCCATGTCGTTAAAGCCTATAACAAAAAATTAACTAATACTTCATATTAATTCATTAAAAAAAACAGTTCCCCAGGTCCAAAAGGCATAACTTCTGAGATGGTAAAGCTGTGTCATCCATATACTGTTGAACCACTTATAAATATATATTTAACCTTATTTTCTCATCAGCAGAGATACCTGAAGAACTCAAAACTTCAATTATTACACTAATTTACAAAAAAGGAAGTAAGAGTGATGTTTCTAACTATAGACCAATAAGCGTAATAAATAAATTTGGAAAAATTATTGAAAAATGCTTAAAAGAAAGATTATATGACCTAAATAAAAATAAAGTACTTAACAAAAATCAATTTGGTTTTCAAAAAAAAACTGGTACCAATGATGCAATGTATAGTCTAGTAGAAAACATAAAATATGGATTGAAGCGGAGAAAAAAGTGTGTTGCAGTTTTTATGGATCTAGCAAAGGCCTTCGACACTGTACCCCATTCTAAGTTACTTCATGTTCTTGAAAGATATGAAATTAGGGGTGTAGTGTAGTGTAGGCTCTTTAACAACTATCTAAAAGAAAGAAAGCAAATGGTAAAAATTAGAGATTTCCTGAGTGGCCACAGTGCTAGCACTGTGCAAATTGGAGTGCCCCAAGGCACAGTGCTGGGAGCCTTACTCTTTATTTTATATATAAACTCCCTTTTATCCTTGCATATAGGTGGCATGACACTATCTTACGCGGATGACATAGTTCTTGTAGTTAAGGATGTTACTTGGAATCTTGTAAGAACGTAACTCATAAATGGCATGAGGAACGTAAAGATGCGGTTAAACAAGTATAAATTATCCCTAAATATCTTAAAAACTGTCGATGTCGCCTTTTCGCTAACAAATGCAAATCGGCCAAATTTTAAGGAAATGGTTATTTATGAACAACAAAACTTACAAAAAATTAAAATGGATCCCACAATTTCAAAACTTAACATCTAAACTCAAAAGCTTAATTCATAAATTATTCCTTATTAGAAATATATTGGATAAAAAAAACCTTAATAATGTTGTACCAATCATTTGTGGAATCTCTGATATGCTATGGTATAGTGACCTAGGGTGGACTCTACAATAATGCTCTTGAATCCTTAAAAACTGTTTATAATTATATTATCAAAATAATCTATAAAAAAGACAGATTGTACCCCACCTCGCTCTTATATGATACTAAAATACTTAATGTCAGATCCTTATATCTATACTCCAGTTGCGTATTCTGGTATAAACTTAAAGATAAAAACTACATAAGTCACCAACAGATTCGATGGAAGCCAAAGATGTAATTCTGTAATAGGACCAAAAATGTTCAATAAGTTACCGCGGACAATTCGGGAGATTACAAATAAACAAAAATTTTTAGAACTTTGTAAAAGATTTATCTATGAAAAGTATGATGCCTTACTTGACCTTTTATAAATAACTAATAAGGTTTTCCTCTTCTGAAATTTTTAACCTTTGAGTCTTATAGTTGTTTTACCTGTGTTTTAAATGTACTACCCTCAGGTTATGTAAATTAGTGGTATGGGGCCCCTAGTAATTATAATTGTGTTGTATAGTAATATAATTATTTTAAGTTATACACATACTGGTGCTTGCACCTAGGTGTACTTTATTGTATTGGTACTACAAATTAATTTTGTTTACATCTATCCTGTATTAAGCATGTATTTGTTATGTTGAATAAATTATAATTATTACTACTTGGCATTATGGAATGATTATTATTGAAGTACTGCCTAATTTTATTTTTAGGGATGATATAGGAAAGTTTCCCAAATTTATTTGGCCCTTACAAAATAGGGTTTATCAGTTATTAGCACCTTAAATAGAAGAAAATATGAAAAAAACTGTAGAGAACTAGAAATTTCCTTGGCTTATTTTGCTTTAGTTACATCTTAAAAAGACCGATAAAGAGCAAAAGAAGTTTATAATATAATAATAGTTTACAATGCCACTAGTTTGCTATTATAAAACTTAAAACCTTTATATTATAAAAGTTTATTAGAGAGGCTATGTTGAAAATGAATGATGTTTTCAAAATCTATTAAAGAGGCTGCAGTTGCAGTGTTCTGTGATCTGTCCAAAGCTTTCGTGCTTCATGGAATACAGCTGTCAAAGCTTGATTTTTACGGATTTAGAGCGGTGGCTTCGAAATAGTTCAAATCATACCTATCTGACCGCACCCAGGTGGTTACATCTGGATTTTCTTCAGGGATCGCACAAGTGTATTGTAACCTCAAGGTCAGTGTAGAGTACCTTCGCAAAATTAGTGAACGGTGCATATGTATCTTGTATTCAATGTTGATAAGACTTTCATTCTCTGCTTTAAGTGTGATGTGGAAGGTCTTTTGGTTAACGAGCAGAGCCCTCTACATAGTAGGGATTGTTGTCGATTTCTGGGCCCTTTCATTGATGGGAGTTTAAGATTCGAGAACCATGTTTTGGGCCTCGCTGCTAAACTTTCATTTGGTTGTTTTGCAGTCAGGGTTGCCAAGCATGACCTGGGGGAGTGGTTTGCTCGTTCAGTTTATTTCGCCTTAATAGACTCTCATATCCGGTATGGCTTGCCGTTTTGGGGTTTGTGCTCCAAGGGACTCCTTAGCATCATTTTTACTATTCAGAAAAAAGCATTAAGGTATGTGTGTGGTGTTGTGTGATGAGAGTCTCTTGTAAACCATTTTTGTAGCTGAAAAATTTTAACAGTTTTCTCACTCTTATGTTGGAAACTGCTACACTCATACGTAACTTCGTTAGTCCACCATCCTGCACTAGTCATAATACTCGTTCAGTAAACAACTTTTCTCTTCCAATCCTCACCTCCTCACTTACGAGAAACTCTCTTATATAAGTCGTAAAATATTTAATCATGTTCCTCTCTCAATTAGGATTATTACCGACCTTAAAAAGTTTAGGAGGGAACTAAAAAAGTTCATCTTACCAAAAGCTTACTACAGCATTGAAGAGTATTTTAACGACTCATTTTGATATCTAAAATTATAATTAGAAATCTGTTGATCACATTTCTTTTATTCTTGTTTTATGTAAGTTCTTGCCCTTTCTTTTCTTATCTTTTTAGTTTTTATTCCTTTTAGTTTTTTTTTATGATTATAAAATATATACCTATGTACATAATCAAAATGGATTCCGTATTCTATTTTAAGTGCAACCAAATAACTACTACTATTGTAAATTCTAGGATTAGGAAGCTTTTAGCACAAGTTTGTAAACTTAATAAATAAAGTATATTTTGACTTGACTTAAAGAGTTGCTTTGTGTCAACAGGAATGGATATTATAGTTCTTTTTAGAATATTTAACTTGAACATATGAAGCCTGAAATTGTTCTAGAGCTATAATTACTTAAATACCTATATTATTTAAATACCTATACTATATTATACCTATATTATTTATTTGAATTTTAGGTATGTAAACCTATCGTAAAGTATTAATTTTCATTTAATTTAGAACTTTAATACTTTTTATCGATAAATTCAGCCAAAATGCTTTAAATTGCATAAAAATTTAGTTAAAAGATATTTTTATTATTATTTATATAAAAGATGACTTTTATTAATCCTAATCCAAGTTTTAAAAGAAGGTATTAAAAATGCAATAATTATAGCACGTTAACTATTGTAATAATTTGTTGTTAACATATTGATGCGAACATTTAAATGGTAAGCAAATAGAAGGTAATAATCTACATATTAACAGACCTATAAGATTAATAGCCTTTTTAAAGAAGCAGCTGTCTAGGATTCGAGCATAGGTAGGAAATTAATTTTAGTATGGGGTATTTTCAACTGAAATTCTTCCAAAATATGTTATTTATATTCACTACCCAATAGCATAACCCAAAGAAATATTTCTTAATGAATATCGAAATCGTTTCTAGTTCTGAGTTTATTTGTAATTATTGAGTTTCTATCTAGGTTAAAGGCTTGTGGAGTTGAGTGTTATCTGCATTGATTGGACCAATCTTGCAGTGCAAATATTAACCCATGAAGAACATATTCTTCAATACTGAATGGCTGAAACATAATTTTTTATGATAATGCTGAACAGTACTCAACACATTCATATAAAAAGACAACGTGTTCAACAATAGCTGCGTTCCCCTATTCATTTTATTAGGGCCGTTGTACATGCGACCCACGAAATCTTAATTATTTTAAAAAGCTTATTTGTATCTTAAAGATCATTAGTAGTGTTTTGTACATTTATAAATTTTAATTTTACAGGATTTATCATAACTCATGCAGTTCTTGAATTTAGTATCTAAATAGACCTTCTTTCTTCGGATAACCGATTGTTTTTTAGTAATGGCAAATATTTGTCAAATAGAAATAGTAGTTTATTAGTGAGATTTTCTACCTTGCTTTTTTTATTTATGCTTTTTTTTATTATATACATATTGGAGCGGTATGGTTTTCCTGAATCCCCAACATCTAAGGGGAGTGCAACACTTAATGTTACACCACTTAGAACCGCGTAGCTGATTCTACTATTGACTTCGAAGGACCACAATCATAGGTTGAAATTTATCGCAGGAAAGGCAAGAGTTACATTAAAACATACATAAGGGTTACTTTTTTACATTCCTTTAATACCGTAAAAAAGATTCTTTTTTTTACACAGCACTACTTCAAATGCATAATACTTCACACTTATTTACCCAACACTTACATTTAAGAGTACAGCAAACTTCTAATACTAAAATTACTTCCACTTTTAACAACACTTGGAGTACAGAGAAAAACTGCTAGTAAAAAAGCCAGTATTTAAACTTTTTACTATTTTTAGAAATTCTGGGAAATATTTCTTATACAGAGATCGAGCGCGTCGACAGTGTGAAAGATTAGGAGCTACTAAAGACTTCCTTCACGTCTGGAGCTGCTTACGTAATCGTTAAGCACGATTCGTACTTATTAGTGAATAACGTATTTGGTGCAAATATTTAATTGCGACTTTGAAAGTGTTGTGGTTTTTACAACACATATATCAAAATGAAATCGATTGCGATATTATTTCAATAAATATCATCGCACCGATCGATCTTCTCATCTGATTGCTCTAATTCTAGAAATAGTAGATCGCATTAAAAAATTGAAAAAAGTCTACGAACTTCAATGAGTAACTAGTCGTAAAGATTTTTATTATATTTCTAAAAATTCTAAAATCTTATATATTATATTAGGTATAAGCATTTCTAAATTAAGCTAATCTCAAAAGTGACAAAAAAAGCCACTTTCCCAAGAAGTGGTTTAGCTAATATAGAAATTGTTATATATTATGTCGGATCTTCTTAAACTCCTTTTCTTTTTCGACCTACAAAAGATGACAAAAAATGTAAAGAATTGCAAACTTGACAAAAATCTGTGGAAAATATTGTAGAGTTTGAGGTTTCTCAGAGAAATCTGAAAATTAAACTATACGAGTACTCCATAATGACATTACACTTATCGAAAAAACTACTAATTTCAAAAGATGTGTGAAATATAAATCCAAGAATGTGAATAAATATTTTTTAAGGGATATAAACCGCAATCGTGATTCGTCCTGTTCAGAATCATAATAACAATAAATCGTAGCAAAGAAATCATTTAATAAAGCAGTGAGCTTAATAATCTTCTCATTATGCTTCTTGTTTTTTTTTGCATTTTTCGCCATTTGGAGATCAGGATTTTTAAAAAAATTTAGGCCTTGATTAGCATAAAAGAACAATTTATGTTAGATTATTAAGGTACATCTTAGTCTTCAAACTAGGATATTTACTATATTATATATCTCAGACACTATTAAACCACAGATCCAATAACAATTTTAATGTCCATAAGTCCATTTAAAAATCATTTATGTGGAAAATACTAAACACATTAACATTAATTACCTGTTATGTACCTAATATACCTATTATTCTGAAAAAAGAGACAATATTTACGTCAGGATCTAACCTCACTAGTCAAAATTGAAATTCTAAATCGTGAAGGGCTATAGGGAACATTTATAGGGCCAAATTAGGTTTCAAAATTCAAAATGGAACTTATATCATCGCCCAACCCTCATTTCATTCCCGGGTAAATTATAGTACCAATCTTAAGGCTTTAAATATTTATATGTGTTGCTTTATATTCTTTTTGTAGATACACCGGATTTTGTCCTCAATATAAATATCGTATAGGTGATACGTACGGAACCACGACACACAAAGTTCTACTTGATCCAACTGTACATCATGCCGAAAAGCTTGTTTTATCTGATAGACTGGGAGATGACTATAAGGTAGTTATAAAGACATTTTTAGTTCTTATTATAGTCAAAAAGCTAAAAGAAAAATAAAAGCCGATGAGAACCTAAGATTGATGAAAAAGATTTGCAATTTTTAAATACTAGACGTATAGCGGCTTCTTGGGTCGTCTTTCAAAATATATATATTGGTAATACAATTAAAATACAGACTCAGAAAAATTTTATAAAAGTATAGAAATTTATAGAAAATATGGGGTATGACAGAACTTATATATGTTTTTTCTTTTAAGCAACTTTGTCCTCAAATTAGTTTTGATTCATTCATCAGCGAACGTTTTCAAATTTAATAAAAACTTTAGATAGAATAAAACTATCAACGGCTATTACGTTATTTGCATGCAAAAAAAATTATCAAAACAAGGTATCTACATCTCATATCTTGTTTTCCAAAGGTTGCCTTCAATATACGCAATAATGAAGAAGATTGATAGGTTTTGAATAAATGTTTGTTTCTGTTGCAATAATATATACGTAGTTTTGTTAATTCAATAATCATTAACAATCTTAGAAAATCTCCTGATTTCTACTTATTTGCTGGAGGCAACACAATACTGAGAAACTTCAAATGACTTGAATCTGGCCAGAGTTTGCGCAATTGCGTAAGCAGTAAGACACGATTCGGAAATTGTCAACATTCCGTAAAGTTAAGAAGTTAGTTCGCTTCTTTTTAACAAACTTGATACAATTATTACACAAAATAATTCTTATACGTATTAAAGATACAAAATGTCCTATTGTAAATCTGAAAGCACCACTAGATATCTAAGGAAAAATGTTAATAGGTGATATTAACATTTTCCCTTAATTATGACCGAGAACTATTACAAGATATTACCGAGATTTCAATAGTAATCTTAAAATTAGTAACATCCTATACTCGTATATACCCACAGAAAGCTATAGGTTTCTTCCTGTTAGTATAAGAAAATGTAATCATCGTTACCATTACGGAATTAAATGATTCTATCAAAGTCTATCAAGTCTACTATTGTAATAATTTCAAGTTATTTCAAGTTGAAATTCATAATATAAATGAACTTTAATATTATATACTGGGATTATAGCTGATTTTACTTTCTTAGCTTTAAGTAAGATGACCTCTACCTGCATTACATATTTGAATGGCAATCAATTATCTTTCTGTGTAGGTATAAAAATGAATATTTATTCTCACTAGTCCTTTAGCTGCCCCTTTTAAGGGATTTATAAAGATGGACTCGCGACCCAATCACTAAATTTGTTACCTTTTGTATTGGGTTTTATAATTAGTACTAAGTTATAAAATAAAACATATTTATGGCTGGTACTCTCACTTCACTGTATTCTTGTATGAACAATTATTGTAAGTTATTTATTCGTAGACTTTTCGGCCAGCACTTAGAGATATTGATATTGTTAATGAAAGACAAGGTGATACAATTTATAAGCACCCCATGGTTCCTGGATATGAAGGTAGACAACTCTTTTTTCTTTTCTTATCTTTAGTGAACAATCTTTGTAGGATTTGTACCAAGAGAACATGCTGAATTTGGCCAACGATATACAGTACAGGCTACAGAGGCACTCTCAGATTTTGAGCAGCTGCAAAATCAAAATCGAGCCGCTATGAATCAAATTATCAAAATCGGTTACCTTCAGGATAACAAATGGGATCCAAAAACTTTGGAAGATAAGGAGGTAGGATTATGTAGATGAATCGGCACACTTAATTATTGAATTGAATTTTTGTAATCTTGTATAGCTCATAGCGAGTGTTTTTTTGAAATTAAAAAAATATTATGTGATCAAAAATAAAACTTCTGTTTTTTGATAGTTTTATATACTTTTACAGATATCTAAAAATACTTGATCTGAGACTTTTTATTAATAAATTTTTAATATAACAAAATACGATTTTGCAAAATGTTATAAGAGATTTATTTCTAGTTGACACAAAGTGAATTTAAACTTCCTTTGATAGAGGTTCGACCTGAATGCGGTGGATTATTAAGAAATATGCCTGTAACCGAACCTCCCATTACCCCGCCTAATAATTCAATGAGCCCTTATTTTTCTGACAATGTAGATCCAGAAAAGTATTTAAAATCAGGTAAAGTTCATATTTATTTATCAAACTCATCATTTTACAATTTACTATTCGCGCTAACTCTTTATAAAACCTTATAAATCGCTAAAGATTCATTGTGCCTAGAGCGTCAATTAGAGTTGGACTCCTTCAAACATCCAGGTATCTCTGAAAATGAAGATTATAGGAACCCTAAATACTTTAATAGTACTAGATATTCCATATTTTTCATTAATTTATTTCAGAACATTTGCTACTACAAACATATAGATGTACATAGCACAGTACGCACAATCAGAATGTTTATAAATATTTTTTCAAATTTTAACAACTAAAATCAATAACGAAAAATTGAAACGCAGAATTGAGGTAATTCACATTGTCCACGTAGAATTCGTCCAGACCAGAGTACGACCTCTCCAATAATAAAACCTTTATCAGTTTTTTAAGCATCTGTTCTGGTATTATACTACTAAATTGTAACGCGTTTATAAATTTTCCTACTCTGATAAATAACTAACCTGCAAATAAGAGCCGAAGCTGCAATTAGGAGGTTTGCTGGAATTGCTCCAAGTTCCAGTACAAATAAGAATATTATATTAAAAATAATTTGCTTGATTCTCTGCGGCCCTGTAGGACAAATAAGGGCTATAGTAAATACTGGTGTCCCAAAAAGCAATACCACTCCTAAGATGAAATTTCACAAGAGAATGGATATACAGTCCAATCAAAACCGCTTCCAAGCGCAACAGTTATCTTATTGCCAGGCCTACAGACGCTAGTGTTTACAAAGAAACTGGTATAAAATACTGGTTTAACTAGAATTGGCACTCGACAATAATTCTCAAGAACTTTAAAAATATTCTGTGCTTCAACTAAACACCACCAATATTCAAATTAGGCAAACCAGTAGCGATAATGCTATAGACTCAGACTCAGCATAAGAAACTTGCCATGAAGCTATTGTGTCGTCTGCCGAGATTATTACTACAAGTCGGGAGTAGGAGATCAAAGCAATAGTCTCTGTGTGTGATATTTAATGGTTTGGATAAAAGCTGGCCGATGGACTCCTAAATTCATTTTAACCTAGTTCTCTTAAATCCAAATACCTTAATTTCTTGCGTCTATGTTCTATGAGTAACAGAGTCAAATGTTCTTGACAAATAAATTAAAGTTGCTATGACGGTATTCTTTGGATTGAGCTGTGCACACAAATATTACAGGAAACTAAATGTGAAATTTAGTATTAGTTAGAATTATACAGGGTGTTCCGAAACTATTGTGCCAAAATGTAGGGGTTGGTAGTTCTCGCCAAAACAAACGTTTTTTACTTATTAACCCATAGGCGCATGCATTCAGTGATAATAGCGCATTAAGGTCCGCGCAGTGGTACCTAACCTCGGACACGGGGTAAAGTGCTTGTACCGGAAACTGTGTAAGTAAATGACATAAAAACACATGGAATATTTAGGAGAGTTTATTCAAAAAACCATGTTTTCATTTAAAAGATGTTCAAAATTCGAACTACCCGCTTCAATGCAAGCGTGACAGCGTCGTACGATTTCCTCCTGCACACGTTGAAAAACTTCCGGAATTTCTTGAATTCCAGCAGCAGCCGCAACAATCCTTCCTACTAACTCTTCCTTTATTTGAATCGGAGTGTCGTACATAAGCGCTTTCATGTGTCCCCATAAAAGGAAGTTGCATGTGGTCAGCTCTGGTGAACGTGGAGGACATGCATTTGGTTCGTTCCTACCAATCACTCTTCCCTGATATGCCTGGTTCAGATGTTCCCTTACGGCTAGGGCTCCGTTGTGTTGGTACCACATGTTTTGTCTGACATTGAGAGGAACATTTTCTAACAATTCGTTCTTGAGTTTTCTTCAGCCCAAACGTGGCTGTTGTGGCTGTTAAAAAACCCTTCGCGGGTAAAGGCGGCTTCATCCGTAAACATCACTAAGGGCGGAAATTTAGCGTCGCGCCACGTTTGTTGTAAAAACCATTGAGCGAATTCTACTTGACGGCGATAGTCCTCGGGCAGAAGTGGGTGTACCTTTTGAAAATGAAATGGCTGCAGTTGTTGTTCGTGTGAAACCTCCCATACCAGAACATGATTTATTCGAAATGAGTGCGCTTCAGCTCGGGTACTTATGGAAGGAGATTCGTCAATTCTCACTAAGATTTCCTCTTCCATCTCATAATAAACGCAGCGTGCGTGGTCTTCTCCCCCACATTATGAGGCTTCTGCAAATTAAATGTTTCGTTGTCATGAATAGTCCGGATGAATAACACTTTATTAACAAATCTTACCCGTAATTATCTGATCGCTCGCAATCTTAAATGCAAACGTGCATTTAAGATTGCGAGTGCTAAGATGCAACTGCAAGTCGAGGACTATGCAAATGCAATAGTCCCCGACTTGGTAAGGACCGCTGGGGAAAGCATTCTTGGTAAATCCGCAACGCGCGTCTTCCATTAACATCAGCAGCACCATAAGCCAGGTGTAGGTCTGCGAATTCAGCGAATGTAAAATTTTCTAATTTAAACTTTTAAACGGTCACACTAATTGCTTGCTTGTTTTGGGTTATTGGCTTCTACTTCCAATCGGTGCAACTCGCCAGCTCATTCGGGTGATTCGGGAAAAGCCGTCGGGTATGTACCCTGTTCCCCGAATCGAAGATTTCACAATAATTAATTAAGTCTTTCACAATGGTAAATCTAAAACTTTTGCACGTTGTCGCCTCCCTCACAATGCGTCCGGCATCATCCGTCCTGCTTACCGGCGTGAATAAGTTTAGCCACCAACGGCAGGGGGTAGAAAAGGGTCTGGGAAAGAGATACGAGGAATTGGAAAGGACAAAGATCTACCACGTGTGGGCTAGGTGAAGGATGACGCGGAAGTGAACCGCCACACTACAATTTAGATTAAGTTAGGTTTACACATAGAGAAAGTAGTCTACTTTTAAAGTAGTCTGGTTTTACACATTGCCACGACGCAATAATAAATGAGTAGCCTACTTTATTAGCCTTTTTTCTCGTGATACCTGTTAGTACCGAAATAAGGCGCATGCGCCTAGGAGTTAATAGTTAAAAAAAAACGGTTTTTTTTGGTAAGATCTACCCACCCTTACATTTTGGCACAATAGTTTCGGAACGTCCTGTAGTTGGTATTAGTTTAGAATAACTTTCAACCTCACCTCCCGTATGAATCGGTATCACTTTTCCGATTTTTATAAAAATCCTATAAAACCTAGATAGAACCTAAACTATAAATGATATTAAAACATGGAAATTGCTGCACGAGAGAGTTCTATCTGAACATTCATCTTGACCAGAAAAATGTTGGTTCCTAATTGATTTGATGGTTATAACGAGAGGAAGAAATGGGTAGTTAGTTTTTCATTACCTATAAAACGATGAAATGCAAAAAGACATGTCCAGAAAGGTTTCATCACACAGAGAAATCATAAAGATTTAACATACAAGCATGTCTCTAGTTAGGCATCGATGAGTTAAAATAATCGATAGTTGTCTAGGGTACCTAAAGTTATCTAAATGATGTATTTAACATGAGGCACAGTCTAAATATGAGGTAATCCAAGAGTAGATGGAAACGATGATAAAGTAAGGAGGTAGGTAGCTAACCAGATCTGAAAAGTTATATTTATAAAAAAGCCGAGTAAGAAAACACTTATAGAGGTACGTCAAAATGATCTCCCACATTTTAACCTTTAATAAAAACGCCATTGTGAATGCTATTTATCTTCTATTTTTATTAACAGAAAGTGTATGGTATGCCATTTGTTTTCATTAAGTTTTGAGTCCCAGTGGTGACCATTCTTTTCTATGTACATTCGAGGATGATTTCTGAAAGTTTTCATCACTCGAGCAGTAATTTAAGGCGCTATTCCTGCAATTTCTTGGTGTATTACTGCTTTTAATTTATCAATGATCCGGGGATGGCGTTAAAAAACCTTCGCTTCAGGTATCCCTAAAGGAAAAAGTCGCAGAAAGATCAGATGCACGCGTAGGCCATCCAACGTCTTTACATAACGAAATTACGCATCTGCAAAACATTCCCCTTAAAACTGCCATTATTGATTAGCATGTCGTCATATCGATCAGCAGTTGCGGTACACACTACGCCTCCCTCTTCAAAAAAATGCGGGTTCCAAACGCCAAAACACCCAACACAGCATTAAATGGTAACACGTGGGCTGTGAAGGCTACTCATGGAACATGCCACAATGCCACAATGGCCTTTCATGGAACTGGCGCGGATTTTCTGTTGCTCAATAGCGAAAATTGTGCTTGTTTACATTGAAATAAACTTCGTCACTTATTATTAAAAGAATATTTTTTGAAGAATATCTTTGAAAGATGCTCAGCGATTTTTCCCAGTCCCGTTGATACTAAGTACTTGCACGGACATTATTTTGGATGGGTGGAATAGTATTGTTTTACGATCTGGATCAAAAATGTCTACCAAGCGCAAATCGAGTACGTCAAATTCTTCGTCGTAGTCACAGATTCGTTTACTTTCATAAATGTTTGGATAACGAAGGCATAATGCTCGCTCGTCCAATTCACGATGATAGCTGAAATGGCGAGGCAGCAGCTACCAACCGATTATACTAAGATTCCTTTTCACACCGTGTGAATGTGTGTTTTATTTTTTCCTTTTTATTATCAATTTTCTTGGACTAAGACTTGTTTCAGTTTTAATTAAATGATAATAATTAATCTCTTTGAGAATCATAGACAACTGCATTCACCTAATAGGTCTAGAACGAGACAGCTTTATGCAATTATTGCAACAAAGAAGAAGGTCCTTTTTTGATTAAAAGATGATGTAATATCTAGAAGAAATTTGTTGGTACACTAATATATATATTTTAATCGAGGAACGCTGTACCTTAACAATGACTCAACAATTACGTTAAAATAAATAAACCTTTAAAACCTTTTTTTGTAATCGCGTTAAAAAGTTTCTTCCTAAATTACTGACGAACTTGCCATTTTGTCAAATCATTGTCAAACTTTTTTTTTAAAAAAGAAATTTTGTTGGGGAGCCATACATTTTATATTGCGATATAATTAATATACAATCATCACCAAAAAAAAAACGACCATGTATGACAGACTAAATAATTCGTATTTGCAACAGGAGAGATATACGAGAGGATGCGGTGGCAAAGGTAAAGATTTCAAAATTGTTATCTGAACTCATAAATCTCTCACAATGACTTCATAATTTTTTTTATTTTTTATCAAAAAAATAAAGTACCGAATTATCATAATAAAGATATATTTTAGGTTTTATAAACTGTGTAATTAATTTCGATTTTTTTCTTTAGGATTTACCGGACATGTACCTTTTGGTTATGCAGCATTTGGAAAAACCAACCAAGAAATGACTAACAGTCAGCTGTGTGATTTTACATCGAATTACCGGAAAAGGTTGAGTAACGAATGGGCACCAGTGGAAATTGACCGTCCAGATCCCCCCGTCTTGATTCAGCCTGCTGAAATTTACCATAAACATATTGGACAACTGCCTAACTATGGTGGACATATTCCGGGAGCTATATTTAGGTAAGCCCTAAAAGCTTATAAAACACATTTTCTGACATTAACTCATTAAAAACAAAACAAAAAAGAAACTTTCTTTTGGTAAGAAGCACAACTAATTGGAAATTGAGTCTAATGAACAAAAACAATATTAAAATAGTACCGAATAAAAAAATTAAAGAAACAAGTCAATTTGTAATTTAAAAATAACCAATCTTCTGTTATTTTCGCAAAATGGGCCTAGTATTTGTCAAAGATGCCGCTGAAACATTCCGCCAGCGACCCCTTTGATGACAATAGAAACTGCAAAATAGATTATTGGTGGAGGTAACTATACTTTAAGAGAAAAATCGGAAATATCTACTATACAACTTCGATGGATACTACAAACCTCGGTGATTTTCTCTGCGTTTATTAATTTTCATTTTTATTAGGGGTAAAGTTTGGGTTTATTTCTTAAACTACATCTAAAGTTTGCCTTATCTAAGAAGTCAATCCTTTTTCAAATACTTTATATTTCCTTGCTAAGCCTGTTTATAAATAATATGTTAAATAACTGAAGTAATGCTCCATATTATATGAGCAGTACTTTAATTTTACGTATTTTCTTTTATACCTGAATAATGTGTTCTATTTTTTGATTTCCTAAAGTTCTTAAAGTGTCTTATTTAAAAAAAAAATTGTTTATATGACGACGTTTTGGATGGTCCTAATAGATTTCAATTTGGAAAAATCTTAGAATTATTCCATAAAGGAAGGAAGATTCAAAATTTCGCAAATGGTAATTTTTGACGAATTTTTTTTTGCATCTTGTAAGATTTTTTCCAATTAAAAAAGCATCATCAAGGTTGGGAATTTTTCATTCTTTACTCTCAGATTATGAAAATGACTCACATTTTTTTAAAATATGTGTAATAGCGTAATGGCACCAACAATTAGATCACACTCCAGGCAAATGTCGCACTCAATGTACTGATATAAAATTGCTAAAAATAAATAAAACTTAGTTTGATATTCGTCATATTTTATTTAAGTTAAATATACATAAGCTGGTAGAAAATTCACGATATTACTTAATGTTGCGTTATAATTTGTATAGGACACATTTATATGAATCATCAGAAAAAAAAAATTAAATTTTGGGTTTTCGGAATTACCCGGAACGCTTACATTTCCAAAAAGACATTTTACTGAGCACCGAGTTTTCCTCATTCAAATAGCGTCAATCTTGCTCAAATTTCTCTTTTTTTTTGTTGAATTTTAATTTAGGAAATATCTCAAGTTTTAATTAAAAAAAATATGCTTCCAGACTATCCTACCTTTTTGTCACTACAATTTAAAGTTTTTACAATTTTGTAATGACAAACTCATATGAATTTTCAAAATCCTTTATGTGGAAAATCGTGAACAGTACAATAGATTCAAATTCAAATTTATTAATCAACTTGGTCCTGTTACAATAAGAATGATTTAACAATTTCTTATTAGGTATTAAAAGTCTTCCAGAATTGACATGCGTAAACACCTGTGTGCATAAAATAAAGTATATAAAAAAAATAATATGTAAATTAACCAGAACCTATAACTAAGTTACAGCCAAAATCAACATAACTTGACCTACACTATCAATAGCAGTCACAGAAAGGAACAAAAAATCGAAACACCATATAACCATTAAAAAAAAATATCTTTTTTCATTTGATCTATTTAAAAAAATGAAAATTTTCGTTTCGTTGAAAGTTTTCGTCGAAAATAGCTTTAATTGTTTAATATTGTGAACAGGTCTCAGACTACTTGGGAGAATGTTATAAAATTTCCGAGCCAGCTAACCTAAAAATCTGTGCCCTATTGTTTTTTTAATAGTTGGTATCTTTAAGTGCCTGTTTACATAATTTCTGGTAGCGTAAGAGTGATTAACATATTTTTTAAGATTATTTGATTTATGTGTGTAAATGCATGTTGACAAAATATATCGTTGGCTTGCTGCAAAAACTCATTAAGTCAAAAATGATAGTTTCTGGAAAAATCAATTGTTTACTAATGCCGATGGTTTAGGTGGTTTTGGGAACAAATCATTTTGTAGTTTTTAGTTTCCGGCAATAAAATATAGTTTTGTGTGTTATTTCAAAGCTAACAGTAAAATAATAATGAAAAAGTAGTATTTTGTTAATCAATAATTGGAAAGAAAAATATAAAATGTGACTTAGTGAGTTTTCATTTTATGTGAAATATTGTCAAATTATTGACTTAATGAGTTAATTTTTATAAATAAACTTGATGTTAAAAAACTAGTAAACTTTTTTTGGAAATATACCTTTTTTTATTAAAAAAAATACAAAACCTAATAATAAATTTTGTTAAACATAATGTAACTAAGAACTAAAACGTCTCCCCGTCTGAGTCGGAATATCCAGGTTCAGGAATCACATCCTTCAATGTTGTGCTTATTGGCAGCGATTTATACCTATGGTACTTAACTTATGGTATTTAACTATGGTACTCATTAGGTATCACTCCTTTTTCGCATAACTTTAAAAGGTCTTCTTTTTTTAACGGATATTGGCAGCATAGTTTTGTACAACTTGCTTATTTTCAAGGTACTATAGTCAATTTTTTGAGTGGCTCTCGATTTTCTTTCAATATTAATGCTTTTATATTCACCAAAATAATCATAGCGGTATTCAAGAATAGCAGGCTGTATTTTCTGAAATCTGAAGCACTTTACTTTCAACCAGTTTACTTTATCATTATTACAATCAGTTGTCTTATTTCTAAGTAAAGTCTTGGATAAATCCAGTAAATTAAGAAATTCATTAAACTTAAACTCTTTGGTGATGAATGAATCTCCAAATTTATTTCGGTTACGTTTGGATCTAGCTCGTTTAAAAATACTTATCCAGTCATGGACTACATAAACTGGTTGATATTTTTTCTCTTTTTTAATGGCACTGTGCCTGGAGTCAACCTCCATGTAGCTGTGGCCACTTTCTAAGAATTTATGCTCTATGATGTCAACCGCAGTTGTTTGAACAATATAAAGAAAGAGAGCAGCAATATTCTGGTTTCGGTTTTGTCCACCGCATGTATCCGAATATAAGGTTACGTGTTTTACTTCCGGCTTCAAGCCTATAGACCAATTATACAGTGATGTTCCAATTTCACAGCTACCTCGCTTTCCATGTAGTTCAGTCCATGCAAAGCAGTATGCTCTGTGTGGTTCTGGAGCTTCATAAATAGTTAAGTTATACATATTAATTTTTCGGCTATAATACATCGGTGAAACATCGGAAGATGGAATCTGTAACACAGATTGTAAATCGAACGTAACCATAATAAATGCAGAATTGTCTTCCAAAGCAGCTTTATTAATATCTTTTGATCGGGCTGCTTCGTTTTTCCGAGTAATATGATTTTGGTATGTATCTTCCAAGTTACAGCGATCTTGAAAGTTGGAATCTTGATACCAATTACAAGTTGCGCGCTGATCTTTTTTTGGCTTAAAAAAAGAAATATTATAAGATGTGCAAAAAATTTTTCTATATGCATGGGAAGAAACTGATTTAAAATTATTCTTTAAACAGTAGGCCCGGTAAAGGTCGTACATCTTTAAGATTGATAGCTTACGGTCTAAATAGAGTCGTTTCGATCGTAATGACTTTTCATTGTTGGAAAACTTTCAATGTGGGCCTTTACAATATATATGTCAGAATCGGAAGTTTTATTAACAGAAGCTTTTTTTCCTCTTCCATCTTCACCTTCGAATACACCCAAAGAATTTCTCTTTTTAAAAGCTGTCAAAATAGGACCATTATTATTTATTATATAAAACTCATTAAGTCACTTAGTGAGTTTTTGCATGAACTCAAAACAGGCTTAATGACTTAGTGTGATTTTTATGGACTGCTTTTTTGGTACTTAATGAGTTTTTAAGCGTTTAATATTTGGTTCAGTGATAAAACAACATTAGACTTAGTGATATTTATCAAAATCTCAAAATCTGAAAAAATTGACTCGAGTTTTTGCTGCAAACCGACGATATATTGAACGTATATTAAAAATCTGTTCGGAATATAGCTGTTGAGTAGAAAAACTTTTTTGTTTTTTATATATAACCTTTAAAATAAAGTGTTGTACTATATCAAGTTGTTTTAAATAATTTTTATATACATAGGCCACCCCAGACTATCACTCCGCGGCAGCGACTCCACCATTGATCAGTAAACTAAAATTAGAAACTCTTCAAATCTTTCTCGAATATTTTAAACTCCTCAAATATTTCTTGAAATATAAAGTCAATAAATAAGTTTAGGGATATTTTCTGTCAATTTTATGTGTTGAAAAATTTCACGTACGTTTGCTAAAGTGTAATATAGTTCTACTTCTCGCATTATTGCAACAAAAAAATATTTTTAATAATACTGCTTAATATTGTTTACATTTTCTTTTTTTTTAGATATGGAAAAACCTATGGCAATGACTCCCGAGATGCAAAACGGTGGCTTAGAGGCGATTTCGGGAACTGATTAAATATCAGCAGATGATAATTTCATTAAAAAAAAAACCTTTTGATTTACTAATAAAATATATATATTTCTACTTACACAATAACAACAAAAATTCTTAAACTAATAAGGTGAGCAAAAAGTGAATTTTGTTCATTTACTAGTTTGTGCAGTTTTTCCTGCTTTCCAGTTATGAAGTATCTTGGCAGCATCTTCTAAGCATTCATCGCGCTAAAAACACAAAATACATGGATTCGTTAAAATATACATAATTTAAAAAAGAAGATGAGAATTTTAGATAGATAGAATGACATAAAAATTAACAAAACTAGATCATTAGAATAGACGTTACCCTACTTTAAGAGGTACCTATATAAAAATTTCTTTTCATTTTATGCCTATTTTATATACGGCGTTTAAGTCAGATGATCCAGGAGGCTAAGGCACGGTTTTACCCACCCTACCTACGGTTTTCGAAAAACTTATTAAAAGAATCCCGAACTGCGACACTAAGATGTAGTGGTGTTCATGCGTGAACCACACATAAGCACTTAGTACCTACAGGTTCGGGCAGATTAGTCTGGAGAAATTCTAAATAAATGTATCCAGTTAACTTTCTCTGTAGAACAAACGGCCCAATTTAATGTTGCCCGATGATTCTGATCCAAACGTTTGACAATGGGGTCAAACTGATGTTAATGACGATTTTTTTTGACAATCCAGCTTCATAGTAGAGATCGAATGAAATTTAGTATATTAGCGTCCCTTTTCAAAACTTAATTCGTCATCGAAAAGCTTCAGGAAGAAGTGCATCAACTTTTTGTAATTGTTTTTGTATTTGCAATTGTTGTTTAAAAATTTGATGAGCCATAGATTTTGGCCAAACTGGACTGCTAAATTTTCGCCGACTGGTAGAAGGATTTAATTCTAAAGCATTTAAAATATAATATGCAGCCACGATTGATGTATAATTAAAAAATAATTATCAATTTCACCTTTTTCCTATCAGGAGCGATTCGTAAGCCTCTTTTCACAAAGTTTTTTTGGCTTTTAAGGCATTACATAAAAAAATTAGATGTTAACACCTATAGTAAGCGTAAATTTTACTATGAAAAATTAATAAAAGAAAAATTATCGCAATAATCGGCTGTCATGGAAATACTGGAGAATTAATTAGAATTTGGGGAATTATTATAAAACACTTATAACACAGTATAAAAAACTTCTAAAATCGTGAAACTTTTAAAATATATTGACAATAAAGGTGCGCTGAGTAATGTTCCTAATTTTACATGCTTCGGATCAAGTTTCTTAACGCACAGTTATCTATTCTTGGTGCATGCTGGATTAATTTAAACACAACCGAAAGTTTTTTTTAATAATAAATGAAATGAAAAAAATTCAACAATGGGTATCCACTTTGCCTAAAGCCGGCACAAGAGAGTTAGGAAAACTTTTCAAACGTTGATTAAGAACTTAAAGTCCTAGAAAATATAGTACACTGCATGTGTATAAAATTCTGTATTCAGAAAATCCAAATTTGTATGTAAGTGGAAGGCGCAATCAACGAGTTTTCATGTATTAATGTATAATCCAACCAGTCCAAATTGAAAAAGCAAAAAATAAAAAAGCCATCAAACGTTTCCGACCGAACGCCACATTACCGTGGCTAACTAATAAAAACACCGAAACAGTATGAATAGCACAATATTTTCCTAATTTCTGTGGTTATAGGGACCTCGTAGGTTATTAAAAAGGCACGCGCACGGTGGCATCGTTCGAGCCTAAGAATTAAATATCACCTTTAAGCCTTATTTGCAGTTGTTTGTTTGATATGTTATGGCAGAATTAGTGGCAGCACGCGGCATTCAAGCTTTATAATTCGTTTTACTTCTTTTGCGTTATAAGTTTAGTTAATTCTGGTGTTGTTGTTATCGTTAATACAATTCTTAAATTGTTTGATTAAAATGGCATTGATGATGCTTCTTCAAAAGCTTTGGAGTTATCTTCTTCTACTCCTGATACATATGTTAGTAATGAGCAAAGCCGGGAATTTAAACATAAACACTTACACGTTCAATGTCAAAGACTTGTTCTAAATATGTTTGTTTGTATTCGACGCGAAAATATAGATCCTCCGGAAGCAACAATTATAACCCGAATTCAACAGTTGAGGTCAATATCTTGGTCTACAATTTATCGTGTTGTTAAAGTTGGAAATATTATAGATCATTCCATAAAACGGAAGCAGGTCAACCAACACCAGAAGTTGCATGATTACAGTAACTTAGAGACCCTTGGAAGTATTTTAGTGAAGTTCGGGTTTAAGCATAAAAAACTTGACAATAGGATGATTATAATGGAATCATGGCGTATCGTTGCACTTCGTCAAGAATATTTACGCAATATTAAAAACTATCTAGAATTGAACAGAAACATAGTGTATTTAGATTAAACGTGGTTCGATACGATGACGTTGTTAAGTTTGGTTGGGTTGACAAATCTAATAAATGTGTTCTAAATACGCCTTGCTCACGGGGAAAACGTGTAATTATTCTCCATGCTGGTGGAGAAAATGGTTATATTCTGAATGCACTGCAAAAAACATTGCGAAATCATCGACCGATTACCATCAAGATATGACATCATCATGAGTTATTTGAAAAATGGTTCACAGATCAGCTTTTGCCAAATATTCCACACAACTCTGGTATCGTAATGAACAATGCTTCTTCATGTATCTTCAAAAAGAAGATATTTCTAATTTTATGAAAACTAAAAACATTGACATTTCAGAAAAAGTTCCCACTAAAAAAGTATATAATTTACTATAATTTTTAAAATTATTAAAAATTATAATTTCAAGAATGAGTACGTTATTGACAGTATTTCCACAAGTCACGGGCATACTTTACTAAGACTGCCTCACTATTATTGCGCCTTTAACCCGATTGAACTGGTTTGGGGAACCATAAGCTAAGGAAATTTAATCGCTCGCCTACTCTGAGTTGGGAAGTGATTGAAAACATTCGCCAAGTTGTACGAGACTTTGAGACTAACGTATGGAAAAACTGTGTTGAACACGTTATTAAAAAAAAGAACGAGTATGTTACTTTGACCCCGTGCCACCCATAGTAATTCAACATGATATAAATTCCAGTTCTGAATTCTAACTTTTCTGACCTGTGAAATATCGTTAATTTTAAATAATCTTAACTGTCAAAAACACTTTTTTTTAAAGATGACAGAGAAAAAAAAGATCAGAAAGAAAAGTGGAATTTGTTTAGTTTTGGCGCTATAGCGTCCATCACCTCTTAAATTCGTCATTAGTGTACTAATTTAAAATAATAATTGTAAAAACACCTTAAACAACAAGAAAATATTGATATAAAATATCTTCAGATTATATTTAGTTGTATTTCAATTTTATGTATGGGACGCCACTGGCTACTACAAAACCTCCTGAAATAAAATGTTTTTGCTTTTTCATTTTGATCTGGTTAAACTATACTAATTTTGTATTAATATATTATTAAAATGTACACGTTTTCAGGCTTTAATCCGTTATTTTTCTTTAGCGACTTACAGTTATAACGACGGCCATAAAAAGCTATGATTTATTTTGCTTTACGGCTTGAAATTACATCCGAAAAAAATATAAAAGATTTTTTGAATTTTAACTGTTTTTCAAGTATTTTGAAAAGCATCACATTATGCAACTTTGCCCTAATTCAACCGACCTTAAATCTTTCTTTACATACGTTATAGGTAGGTACGCAAATAGGTCAGTCCCTGGAAATAAAATTGTCACAAAATCATAACTAGTTTCAATCAATTAAAAATTGAATCTATTATTACTCTTCAAGCACTTAACTATTGAAACATATCGTTGAAATACTAATACCTCGTAAACCACAAAAAATCAAATTTTTGTTTTTGGTGGCATTGGTTAGCGTAAACCGAATTCTACAACTCTGTTAATACATTGTATACAACAAAAATTTTACTTGGTGAATATTTAGGATTTCTAATACCTCTTACAGTAAATGGCCATATTTTTGTAGGCAATATCTCTTAACCCACAGTCAGGAATATTTCGAATATATCGTATCCCACAAATGACCGTTACTAAATGATTAAGTTAATACCTCGTAACGCGCTTTAGTCGCGGTTAAGACTTGTTGAAGTAAAGTGTTTCTGTGGGTTCTATTCTTTATTATTATTGTCTTTTTATCGAAGAAACAGTAATTTATTACTTATTTATTAACAATAAAAATTTCTTCATAACGCGGAAAATTGTTAGTGTCCTTGGTCAAAAAACAAAATAACCCAGGTAAGTTTATGCGTATACATTCGCTTTAAAATAGAGTATATTAGGGTAGGTTGAGGTCCTTTTGTGATTTGTCTTATATTATAGAGTAATTATTTTATTCTACTTATGCCGAATTTATACATTTTGCATAATCACAATCGAAAGACTTAAGACTAAGACAAAGACTTAAAACTTTAGGACTTTTGATTGTGATTTGTGATAATGCAAAATGTTGTACAAACTCTGCATAAAGGCAAAATTAGTCCTTATTTTTTATTAACGTAAAATTTTAAAGTAGCTACGGGTATAATCGACTTTACCCCAATAAAAAGTTAAATTTAAATATTAGTTAGTTTTGTAATTTTTTTTTTTAATTTTTAATTTAAGATAAAATTTAAATTTAGCTTTTTGTTATAGTTATGTCGAGTATAATCTAATGGTATAATATTTTGAACAGATGACTTCAATCAAAATTTACATAAGCCCGAACTTATCACGCCTGTTAATGCTTTGGACCAAGAGAGAATAATAGAACTCCTTTAGTTTAACTCCTTTTGATATCAACTCTCTTCCCATTATATTTGATGAAGATGATATTGACACTACTTGCTATACCGAGACCTGCTGTACCATTGTTTCATCTGGTGCCACCAACGAATTACTGAAAAATCGTAATGAAGAAAGTGACCTTGAAAATCCCGAGATAAATATTTATTCAAGCAATAAAATCGATTTAGAAAACCTATTAGATCTTGACGAAAGGCATAATATGAACTATGAAGGTGTTACGTTACAAACTATGGAGATAGATCAAGATGAGATACTTCAAAATGAAAATTCAATGGAACCGGACTATGATAATACTGGTGGTAATACTGACGGTAAAGATCATGATTACATTTCAGAAGTAGACAACTGTTCTGATAGCTCAAATAGCGAAATTGAATCACATAACCTGAGAGACCCTGGCCAAAATCACGTAGACGACGAAGCTTCTACATCGCAGACTATAGAGACAGATCATGATGATTTACCTGAAAACGAAAACCCGCTAGAACCAGACTATGGTAACATGTTAGAAGGACGAAAACGAAGCATTAAGCGTCAAGAGGATAGGTGGGGCAAAAATAAAACAAAGCGACAAAGAATGGAAGGACAACCATACATGGGTTACAGTAGAAAAGACGGCAAAGTTAGTAATAATATTCCCAAAGAGGGTCGAAAACTAGAACCGCCATGCAAATCAAAGGAATGTATTAGAGTCAAAAATAAGCACTGTGCAAAAATATCTGAAGAAGAACGCCTTAGAATATTTAAAAGTTTCTGGAATGAAATGAATTGGGACCAACGAAAAATTTTTGTTATAAACCATGTAACAAAGAGCAATCCAAAAAGAACCTATACGAAAACAGAAAACAGTAGGCGAAAAAACCTTGCAATATCTTTTAACCATTAATAATAAGAAACTACAAGTTTGCAAAAAGATGTTTCTACAAACATTGTGCTTGGGCGAATTTTCGGTTCAGGATTGGATAAAAAAAGGAGATCTTAGTATGACTACTTCAACAGAAGTTAACAAACAAAAGAAAAAACCTTCTTTTAGAGCAGGTAAAGATGCTGACAAAGAATACCTTAAAGAATTTTTTGACAAGTTGCCTAAATTACCATCACATTATGCTCGTTCCAGTTCTACAAAATTATATTTAGAAACCACTATTGAAAGCTTAACTCACCTCTTTAATTTGTATAAGGAAACCTGTAATAAAGATAACAGATCAGTCCTATCTAGAACGGTCTTCAATAGTATGTTCCATTCTAAAAATTTGTCATTATATCCCATAAAAGAGGACAAGTGTGACTTATGCACTAAACATGAAGTAGGGTAACTTTCAGATGAAGAATGGAGTGTTCATAGACGCAAAAAGGATAGGGCTCAGGATGAGAAGAACATGACAAAGAGGAAGCAAACACTAATAAAAGAGGACGCGTTTTAACAGTTGATTTGCAAGCAGTTAAAGTATGTCCATTCGTTCAAACCAGTGCCATTTTTTTAAGCTTAAACTATGCTGTCATAATTTTACTGTTTATGATACAGTTTCTCATCAGGCAACTTGCTTTTGGTTCACAGAAACTGATACTGATATGACAGCATCAACATTTGTGGCCTGTTTGCTGAAATATTTGGATATAAAATGTCAAAATGAATCTGGTCCAATTATAATTTACAGCGATGGATGCACATACCAAAATCGGAACAGCATTATGTCAAATGCCTTTCTCAATTATGCTGTGATTAATAATGTGGAGATTGTTCAGAAATTTTTAGAAGTTGGGCATACACAGATGGAATGCGACTCCGTCCACAGCTGTATTGAAAGAAAAATAAAAGGAAAAGACATACACTTACCCAGTAATTATTTGCGCATTTCAAAAGAAGCAAGATCTAAGCCAGCCCCTTATGATGTTGTGTGTATGGAGTATACAGATTTTAAAGACTTTACTCCAAAAAGATTTCATCGATATAATTCTATCAGACCAGGAAAAGTAAGTTGTTTCTTAACTATATTAATATCATTAAGTTTATTAATTAAAATTATGTTTTTTGTAAGGTTGTAAATGATCCCGTAGTAACAGACATCAAAGCACTCAGATATTTGCCTAATGAAAAAACGTATTACAAACTTGATTTTGATGCCAACTGGAAAGAGCTTCCACAGAGACCAAAAATGGTGTTAGATGTTGTGGAGTGGCCAGTCATGTATAATGAGAAAAGAAAAATAAAGAAAAAAAAAAGTGGCAACACCTGCAAGCTTTAAAATCCGTTATACCCAGAGACTGTCACAGTTTTTATGACAATTTAGCATACAGTAAAGTTTAATATTTTAATACCATTGTAAATTAGGCCTAGTTATTAATAAAAAATACGTGTATTTGTTCCTAACAAAGTGTTTTGTCTACAAAGGGTAAACTGTGTATCCCACTCCAAAAACAAGATATTCATTACAATACCTCGTATGCCGCGAAAAATGTTAAAATATATGATTAAAATTAGTAAAAAACTTTAATTTCGAATAATGTTGAATGTGAAAATATCTAAAAAAATATTCAATATCTAAGTTAAATACTTTTAAAAATATTTTTTTTCATCTCCTGAAAAATGTCATTTGTGGGTTTACGAGGTATTAGTACTTCAACGACGATATATGGAATTTCCAAAGAACTAAAAAGATGTTATTTCATTGAATTTAATAATTTTAATTTTACTGAGATACCAGAACCCAAGAATATTCTTGGTAACTGTAATTTAGAACTATACAAAAAAACAGGTTTAAAACTATTTTTGAGATCGTACGTAAAGTGATTTTTCTACTGTGACATTGCCTCAAATAATTAAATGAAAGTTGCACCCACCTTTATAAAACAATATCTCACAAAGTTTTCACCCAAGTGTTTGTGATCATCGCCGTAAAATGCTGATGGAGGGATACCTTGTAACCCTACCTTCTTAGCCATCCATTTTGTGAATTTATAGTCTTTGTATTTATCTTGTTCTGATTCCAGGTTTACCTGAGATTCTAAAAAATATTCACATTTTACAAAAATAATATAAATTAATTCAATTTTGTTGTATCTCCACTATATTTCTACTTTAAGATTGGTACAATTTTATTATTCATATACAGATTCTGTCCTTTAATTAAAGAATTAAAAAAAAACATAATAGACTAATTATTTTATCATTTTATAATCCACTTTAACTCCCTTTTAATGGGACTTGAATTGCAAGAATGTTTACTTGCTACATTAATATTTTACCTAAAGGCGTCCAATCCGCCATCATAAAATAGCCACCCTCAGGCACTATGGGTTTAAAGCCAGTCTCCTGTAAGAATTTAGCCATAAAATCCCTTTTTGGTTCCAGTTCTTTGGATATCGCGTTAAAATAACAATCTTCAGATCCCAATCGAGTCAGTTCCTTTTCAAAAGCAATCGCAGCGGCTTCCTACAAACCAGTGATTTTTTTTAAATTTTTAAATAAAAAGTTCAAGGCTGGACAATTCTTATTATTATTTTAAGACCCTAAAGCTTAAATTATTATAGAATTCAAGGTACATTCTCAGCCCCACCAAATCCAGTAAATCATATTATATAAAATTCGAATTATTTTTATCAGTAATTTACCTGAATAGGCGTGCAACCTGTGTAAACAGAATTTTGGTGGATCATTTGCAAATTGAACATTAAATTAGCAGGACAATAAGCCCATCCCAATTTCCAGCCGGTAACGCTAAAAGTTTTGCCAGCAGAACCAATAGTAATTGTTCTTTCCCACATATCGGGCAATGTAGCTAGAAACAATAATATATTTTAGTAAAAAAAACTAATTTGTTTCTAGAGAAAATATAATATCTTTTTAAATAAAACAAAGCATTACATATATATTTTAGATCGCGAGTATAGACGTAGTTTGTAATTTATAGGTCTTAATTTCATAACGTTTCTTATCAATAAAATATTTATTAAAATATATGTTAATAGAAATTTTAACTTTTATTTCTACAGCCCAACCGATCCAACCAAGTCCAATTATATCAGTGGAAATTAATTAAAAATAATTAAATTTATTCCATCCCCTTTGCATTTCATTAACCATTTTTCAGCTTTTTATATCAAAAGGGATATTAATTATTATATTAAGCAATTAATGATTAGTGAACTGTAGAGGTGTGTGAGGTCTTAGTGCGTCAATGCCTGATGTGTTTAATAGTATAGCCAGGTTAAAGCCATCAGCACAGGGTCTTGAATGCATCCCTCAGAGTTTTTAAAGAATTGCATTTATTCTCTTTGCAGAACTGCATACCAACATGATCAGTTCACTGAGTCATCTTTTTTCTCAATGTATTTTTAAAACACCTATTTTTAAATATGGCAAGCAAATTATAGGGGCATTTTAATTCAGTGCATTTTAGTCAAGCTTTTCGATAAATTGATTTCTGACCAACTTGTTTAGAAATTCAGGAAACTAAACTTAGCAGCACGAGTCTATGCAGGTTAGGTCAACGGTGAATATGGAAGTGATTACTTATCAGCAATATCTATTGTCTGAATTTGAAAGCGTTTTGAAGCTTTTTGAAAGCGTTTGATAGAATAAACCATGATTTGTATACCATATAAGTTGATTGCATTGGGTTTTGCAATAGGTGTTGTCGATTGGATATCAAGTTTTTGACTTCATATGGCTAATTTTATTTCAAAGGAAATGTCTGTAGTATCAGGTATTTTTTCGCGTCATTGAAATATTTCTTGTTGATTATCCTGTTTATTAAGGATATTGTTAACATAATCAAACATTTAAAAACACTAATTACTAATGATGTAAAGTTGTGTAAACGTATTGAAAGCTAGACGTCTTGAACTTACAGTCAGATCTTAATAATGGATTTATGTGGCCACCGGCTGACTAAATGGATTTGAATCTAAGTAAATGTTTCTCTATAACGTTTGGACACTCTCATGACAATACACCAGAAAGAGATATTTTCTTTACAATAAGGCTATTACTATTTTTAAGTCGGAAATACATGATCTTGGAATTTAAATTGACCCATGGTTACACTTTTAGCTTTTAAATAAGTAAATATAATTTTATTATTTATATTGGTATAATGTAAGAGCTATAAAGTAAAAGATTATACATTGTTTACAGGGCTAAACTATATTTTAGCAGTGTAGTGGTGTATTTTGTAATATTTGTCCAAGTCTCCACAATATTACATATAATAAAAGTTTAATTACTGGTTTTAAATATATTTAATTGAGTTGCAATACTTAAGCATCTCTAAATAAAAGATCTGAGGAAAATGCGTTTCGTTTATTGAACATAACTTCTAGTATCTTTTTCTGAGTAATCCTAAGAGGCTCAACAAGTTTTAAACCATTTAAACTTTAAAATTTATATCACCAAGATTATAGCGCTGGTTTTTGCTTAAATTACCTTAATTGATAAAATTTATAGACAGGGTGGCCCATCGAAAACTATGTTAAATGGCAAAATCTGTAGATTTATATTCAGCAGTACGGTGTAATTTTAAATTTATATTGTCAACCATCATAATGATTTAATAATATTTATCTTACCTATTCTTATGTGTTTGTGTGGTTTGTACACCAACCATTCGTACACTTCATCAGAAATGCATAATACATTATGCTTCTTACATAAATCAGCAATAAAAGTAAGCTCCTCCAGGCTAAATACTTTTCCTAATGGATTGTTTGGATTATTTACAATTATCAGTTTAGTTTTTGAATTAAATAAGCCTTCTAACTCTGATCTATCCAAAACGAAATCCTTTGAGGATAAAACGTCTCCTTCAGTACTTTTCTAAAAAATGCAAATTAAATAGCAGATAAATAATTGTTAAAAAAATTGTGTGACCAGTACTTTGCAAGTTAATAAGTTCGGCAATTGAACCTATAAAGTTTGAGTGACATAAAATTTACTAAACCTGCGAATCAAATTGAGTCTGAGCTAATGTTATGATCATTATACAAATCTTTTCTTTGGAATAACAATGAAATAATTTAAAGTTTACTCACATATCCCATTATGTAGAGGATTGTTAAATCATAATAAGTAAGTAATCATTTGAAAAAAATAACAACAAGCAGCAGCAGTTGTAAGAACTAAAAATTATTATCTGTGTATATCCTAAATCAATCAGTGACCCATACTTTATTTGAACCATCGCTATTTGGGAACGGTGAAGACTTTCTCTAATCAACTGAATATAAAATGGAATGCATTTAACTATTTCTAAATCATGCTAGATTATAAATTCATCTTCTAAATAGTTAAATTGTCAATACTAATGAAGAGTTTTCAGAAAAAATGTACCGTTTAAATATGGATTATGTTTTATTTTAATAATCTACTAATTATCCATAAGAATCAATAAAATAGTGATAATTATTCATTTTTATGAAAAGTTACCAAAACTTTTTAGGTAGAGACATCACTAAGCATATGAAAATTAAATTCGATTTCAGTAAAGGAATTTTAATTTTAGAGCATTTTCAGATAAAACAATGTGCTTTTATAGAAATGATTTATTTATACATTTTTTAGAAGGGAGATAGTATCAAGATAATATCTAATGTCAATATGTAATATAACTGCAAAATAATCTTATCTTTATGTCCAATTTTTTAGAATTTTTGGCAATATGTAAAAAATACAAATCGATCCAAACCAAGATAACCAAAATTCACTTACCGGTTTTAAAGCAATAAATTTTGGAATCCCGCCAGCGTATCTCACCATTGGCTCGTAACAATCAAAGAACGGTTCAATAATGATCACTTCATCTCCAACATCAACGTGACCTGCAAATGTGTATGTGCTGTTAATTAAGATAAGAAAAATATTATGTTTCCTGTACCATTTTACAATTATTATTAAAGAAAAATACGAAATAATATGATTTCCTACATCACTTGCAATAATTTACCCTACGTTTAATTACTGCATACCTGTAATGGCGGCATATAGTGCTTCATAGGCTCCAAGTGTGGTAAGTATTTCTGTTAATGGATTTATCTCTCTTCCAATGATTTTGGAGTATAGTTTAGAGAGTGCTTGTACTAATCTTGGATGACCCTGTAAAATTCAAATAGTATCAAAAGGCAAATTTAAAAATTGGCGCAAATTTATTATTTTCGTATTGCTGCTATCTATATTAATAATCAATAAATTTAGAATAATAATAATATTTTTAGTAGCTTTCTCTTAATATCATAAATTATAACAAGACAAAAATCTCAGCTAACTTTTAAAGTTTCATATCTTAAACAAAACATTACTTTAATAAATAAAATTATAACGAGACAATGGGATAGAGACATTGCTTGGGAACTTACTCTACCACAAAGAAGAAATCTAAAAGAATTAGGTGTTTTTTACGTAGTACGATGGCTGAGAATAGACGTAATTATCTTGCTATCCTTTCAATAGAAAAAAAACTTATACAGAAACAAATTAAATATAAATAAACAATCTGATTTTGTAGTTTTTATTCCTACAGTTTTGTTATTTAAACACCTCCTTTTTTCTAAATTCGGTTTCCCCTGGATTGATAATGGGGGTCAAGCAGATGAATTCTACTCGGTGCAACGCCAATTTTTAAGAAAATTCGAATGCTCCAAAAATATTTTTTTAATGACTCGGACAAGAATTTGGGCGCGGAATCTTTAGTTTTATTTCAGACTCCGGCGGATCACCTACGGGGCCCCTTTTTCATCCTTTATTTCGTATTACCAATTACTTGCATCCCCCAAATTAAAAATCCACGAAGCGCCACTGCAGATGAGGTAAGTTGGTTTAATAATGATCTTAAAGAAATAAGAGATTTCTTGTGCTTTTTAAATGATACCTGTATTATAATAGAGCTACTGATCTGACAAACACAACAGTTTTAAGCTAAGGGATAAGGGGGAAATTCTGAAAGCAAGAGGTCAGCTAAAGCCAGACCATAGCCGCTGCAGCTAATGCTGTGAAATGTATGTGGGAAAAAGAAGATGACGTAAGAGGATTAATGGTGCTACGAACTCCAATATATCTATATATATCTATGATATATCTCCAGAGGAGCTTAATAACTTTTTTTGAAACATAGCAAAAAATTTAATTGAAATTATGTCTGCAGCTAAAACTTATCCTGTATTACAGTACCTTAATAATAATAATAATAATACACCACCTGATCAATTTGTTTTTAAAGAAATTTTATAAAAATTAGGGATTTAAACAACAAACTATAACAGTGTTATTATTAAAATCTATTATAAACTTAATAATTTTCTCACTTACAAAACAATTTAATTGGGGCATGAAAAATGGTAAATTTCCAAATGCACTGAAGCAGGCACTCGTTACACCAATACACGAAAAGAGCGATAGTAATTTTGCTACGAATTACAGACCGATACCTTTACATTTAGTGATCTCAAAGGTATTTGAGAAAGCAATGCGTGGACAAACGGTTAAATTTTTTGAGGGAAAGGGCTAATTTTCAGAAAGACAATTTGGTTTCCGGCGGGATAAGAGCGCAACCCTCAAAGTGCTTGACTTCTTGGAGGATGTTATGAACAGCTTCGAAGATGGCAAATATCTATCAGTGCTTTTCTGTGATCTAAGCAAAGCATTTGACTATGTTTCCCACTAGCTTTTGCTGCAAAAGCTGAAATATTATAATTTCAGTGTAGTATTGGCAAGTATTGGCTAACTGGGGTCGTATCGGGTATACTTTGAAGTCGTATCCTATGAACGCTCCCAATCGGTGTCGTCTGCACCTTCACCACTGGAAGTTGGGGTCCCGCAATGATCTACATTGGAGCAAATTCTATTCCTAATCTTTGCAAAAGGTTAACCTCAATGCCACACAAATGCACGATTTGGGAGGCCGAAGAGAGAATGAGGATGGCTGGACACACAGTGGAGGACTGCTAAAATTTCTAGAGATATACATAGATCTTAAGCTAACATGGAAATATATCCAAACTGTATGCAAGAAACTGAAAAGTTTTGTATTTGTACTACAAAACTTAGTGGGATATCTCTTGCCAGAAACAATGAATGCAGCACTTTGACATTAGGTATTATGACTTTATGTTGCTCACCTCATGCTGCCAGAGTCTTTGGGTTACAGAGAAGGTTACTAAGACGTATGACCGGTCTTGAATACCGGGAGGATTGCCTATTCTTTTGCTAGTATAGGCATTTCCTGCAAAGCTTCGTTTCTATGAAACAAAATGACCACAATGAACACACATTTAAAATGCATAAGGACTATCATGACTAACACAAGGCACAGGACTGACGTGATGGCTGCCTACCGTAGACTGCATAGATGTGAAAGTAGGTCAGAATTTATCGCGGTGAAACTGCATAACAAATTTCCCGATGAAATATAAACTCTATCTATTAATTCGTTTAAAATAACCGTGTGCTTTTTATATTTTAATTATATGTTAATGTAACAGTTTTGAAATGTTCAATTGTAAGACTTATCTTGATATTCTCTCGATACTTCTTCATACTTTTTTCTGTTTTTTTTTATTTGACGTTTGTAAGCGCTTCTGTAATTAATATAAATAACATATGAGTATGAATAATGAATATAATGAGGTTTGTTGGAGAGTTATCATTACACATAAAATGAAGATCCACAATTATTCTTAAAAATTAGTTTGTCTTAGCATTTTTTTCTGCCCCGGCTAAACATTGTGTTAAATAAATCTGATCTTATTTCTCAATAGGCCATTAAAATGAAAACAGGAAAAACGTATGCCTTAATTAAAGCATAGTCATGTACATAATTATAATAAATTAAATGTGTATTTTTACATTTCAACATACGTATTTTTATAAAAAATTAATAATTATGGGTAGAACAATTACTATTAATTTTCACTTAGTAATCTTAAAATCAATAAATAATAAAAATGTTATGTTCCTATTTTAAATGTTATTATTTTTATTTCAATTACATAGAGAATTGAACAAACAGTATTTTACAAAAAGGAGGTAGGATAAATAGGTGCATTTTTAGCTAAATTAGTTGCTCTAATTTCTAGATATAATTTAACAGGTTTTCTAGTGTTTCTAGATGGAACAAAAAAATTAGAATATACTATATAATAGCCACACTAATTATCCTTCAAGTACATCAATTATTGCACAACTTAAATAGAAACATCTGGCTTCTTAAGAAAGTATTTTGTTTAAGAGATGAAAGTTTAAATCTTTCAAGAAGCAATTTATGCTTGAAACCCATATCTTTGGACTTCATAAGACTATTATAAGGAATAATTATGGTTTGTCAATTTTTAAAGTCCTTAGTTAATCCGATAATAAAGCCCAAGGTTTTCAAACTTAAGTTAACAGCTTCATCAATATATTTGCTAAATATTAATTTTTTATTAATGTCAACCTAGAATCAACCCTTATAAGTGTTCTCAAGAGTCTAGTTAAAGGAAAGTTCTTTAGATAAAATTGAAATTGTCAGGATCTTACATTTACCTGTTGAATATGTTCAAAGATAGTTTGTTTTTGGTACACTAGTTAGCTAGCTACCTTATCATTGACATTCTGCAATGCAAATAATTCTAAACAACATCAGGTCACCAGCAAACGAAAGACATTGAGATGAAATGGTATTTGTGACATCATTGTAAATTTCATACCAAAAAATGGCAAAGATTAATGGTGTAAGATTGCTCCCTGAAGGAGCCTGCTGGAGGTTGAGTAATTCTGAAGGGTTATTCAATTACTTATGCAAAGCTTTGTAATGTTAACTGGTTTGATTACTCTATCAGTTCCCTCTGTGTTCCAAAAAAAAAAGAAAGTTAAGCATCTAGACATATTGTTTGATTCAAAGCGCATCGTGCAAAGGCAAAATTTTCATTCTCCAAAATTGATAAGGCCTAAATTGCATTTTATGTAAATTTTCATAATAGCTCTTATGAAAATTTACATAGCATAGAGCTGTCATCTGATTATCTATAACTAGAATAAAATGTGCTTTTGACAAGTTTGACTTGCATTTGTCTGGTATTTTTAACTTTTAATATATTATTTTGTTTTCTTTTGTTAATTGGTAGCTACCATAAATAAATAAATAAATTTTTCTTATCTTTTGACAGTATTCGAGTTACTAAATTTAGCTCTTAAATAATAAGCCAAAATAGTAATATAAAAAAGAAAATATTTGCATTTATGTATGATATTTTAAAATAAGAGTATATATATCTACAATATTTTACATAAAGTACTTTTATATAAATACTGAAAGATTATGGAAACATTGTAAAGCATATATTTACGAAAAAAAATTAAAAAAATATATATAATTTTTGCAAGAGTGCTCAGTTTGTTAAACTTACAAATCCCCTAGTGTACTGATGCCCATTCCTGTTTGAAGCAACTTCAACTAATGCATCAGTGACATACTGGGGAGGTGGATAATCTGGAAATCCTTGACCTAGATTCAGAGGTTTATAGTCTGCAGCTAACTGAATATATTCAACCCTACAAAAAAAATTGTCCATCAACCGGTCAAACTTACAAAACTTAATGTAAAAAGAGGGTGTTTTTTTAATATTGTGACAAAATTCAGGATTCATGCTCTTTGGATGAAATTAAGCAAAAAAGTTCCTATGAACATATGTCCTGACTATCTTAGATTTTACACTACGTTGAAGGATCTCTTCTTAGCATCAATTGAAAATAAACCCCAATAAATCTAATATTATTCTATCTGGCAATGAATTTCTAAAAATCTAGTTTTAAATTGTCTAGATCTGCATATAGATAACAGTTGAATTCTCATAGTCGCATATGCTAAAAGCCTGGGTTTAAATTATTGACACTGATTTGCATTTCCGTGAGCACAGAACCCTAAAACTGAAAATGGCATTTTCTGCTCTCAGATGCATATACATCAATCGCCACTTTTTACAAAAAGAAATCAAATTATTGCTTTGTGAATCTCTGGTATTGAGTCAATTTAAGTATTGTGATGTTGTTTATGGTCCTTGTTTCGATAGTTTTGGGTCACACAGAGTTCAGACTGTACAGAATTCGTGTCTACGGCTAATCTATGGGGTTCATTGTCATCAATATATTTCACCCTTCTTGCATCATTCTCAGTAGCTGAATATGTATAATAAGAAGTTGCATATAGATGTTTTTTGTTTCAAACTATTAAGAACAAAAAAAACCACACTATGTATTTGATAAACTTTGGCCAATGCTCATAGTTGTTCATTGTGTTCTCCAAGCAGCAGGGTTTCAATACCGAGACTTAGTAGTTTTATTATTTATATTTTTATCCTGTGTGTTTGTCAGATATCTTATTATTAATGGTAATGTCAAAATTACTTGAATAAATATATCATATTAGGATATTACAGAGCAGACTATAAGGAGCATGGAAAAACAATAATTTTTATGAGGCCTTATTTCTTATACTAAAATAAGTTGGAAAAACCATGGGAGGTGTTTTCATAGCATAAAAAATTACATATTGTGTTGTGTGTACAGTTTGCAGGTGTTTGTATATGTTCTATTAACTAAGTGAAATGTGCCAATATAATAATTATTGAATAAATTGTAAAGTGACTATTTGCACTAAAGCACTTATTTTGTGCCATCTTCTTCCCTTATTTTCCTGCACTCCATTTACTGTTAATAAAACCTAATATATAAAAATTAATTCTTATTCCTTACCAGACACTAGGTTTGCTTCCTCTATATGCCTTTGGCAATTGAAATTTTTTTTCAATTTCACTCATGTTTGTTGAAGAAAATAGAGCAAGCTGCACGTTTAAGCTTCGGTTTATAACTGATTTGAAATAGGTAAAAGCTAGATTACCAGATATTTTACCAAGCACAGACATGAGGCATCTAAAAATTAGGCACTATATAACACTGATAAACACTTTCCTAAATTATCTTGCAAGTAATGGCTTTTGACAGATAACAAATCAGCTATTTATTACATAGTAAAAATATATTAAATAAATCAGTGTTTACATTACATGTAAAATTATTTTAATGATATAAACATGGCATAAGGTTAAAGTAAATTTTTGGTAATGAAGAAAAAGACTCAGTTTTTTACTTTATTAAGTAATAAAATAAGTCCTGATAATTTTTCTTAATTCTTTCTTTTAAGAATATTTTTTTAAAGAAAGGAATAAGGATGTAAAGTTATTTAACCTACAAAAATTTTATTAAAGTTCAACCACTATACAACAGAACAAACGGGTATACCAAATTTAATATGTATAAAATCTATTGGTACCTTACTGAATACTGAATAGTGAGAATAGTCTCTTTATTTGCAATATTTATGATTATGATAATGATTATGAAATTTGTTATGATTTCTGAAAATACTTATGATTATGACAGGTAGCTTATGACCAATCAGATTCGAGAGAAGACGTGGCAAATTCCGGCGCCAAATTTAAATTTCAGTAAGCGCGATAAATTTAAAAATGGTAGAAGCCAATCCAAATCAAAAAAGAGAAGAACATCAAAGAAAAACGAATTTAGATAATTTCTGGTGATATTCTCTCATATTTAATGAACTGATGAAATGAACGAATCAAATATGACAAGTCCTAGCGGAAAAAATTATAAAGCTCTTTATATTTCAAAAAAAGTTAATTGGTCAAGGGCTTTTAAGCTAACGGTACATTTACAGACGGCAGAAACGTAAAACAAAAAGCAAAACCCGAACAAAATTAAACGTACCGTAAAACGTCCTAAAAGAGAATATTGTTTTCGATCACCCTACGCAGTAACTCCCAGATACACTACACGTTTCTTCGCCTTAGGCCTCATCAGACTGATTAGGGCGTTTCACTCTAGGGGATTGATCCTATTAAATTTTGTTCAACTTAATTGCAAATATATTAATTTTGCGCCCACGTAAAAGGCAAGAAAGTATTTTGTTTTAAAATTTTATGTTTCACAATCACTGCCTCCGTCTTCTAATGAGACTTTGACATATTTGACTGGAAATCGTTGTCCTGTGGCTTTGCTTTTAGTGAAGTTACCTTGAAGTTTACCTACCTAACTAATGAAGTCCGCCAGGTGCTTGATGACAAAAAACTTATTTCTGTCGCTCTAATGATTGTTTTTTTTTTAAAGATTTTTTTTCTCAATACTTGTCTAACAGGCTGATACGTATAGTCATACAGAAAAATTTAAAACGCTTATTGAGTTTTATTTCGCCCATATCCAAAAAAACCTTAAAGGCTCAAAAAAATAATATGATGCTTAATGTTTATCCTGGAGTCAAAAATCTGGGTAGAAATTATAAGCTTAATTGGAGTTACATAGTAAGAAAAATAAATATAACAAAGTCATTAAAATGACAATAATTATCATTACAAAGGGTTCTTTTATTATGTCTCGCGTAAATAAAGGCTTGAATGTACACTGGGCACCAAAATTAACGCATAATCTTAGAAATTGCATTTTTCCTCAAATGTTTTTTTTGCCTTTCTAGTTGAATTTATAAATAATTAAAATGAATTAAAATACATAATGCGTTCTCAAAATTTTAAACAAAAAAATAAATTAAATAATTCTATTACAAAATATATAAATTGTGACATATAAAAACAAATCAATAACGGGTATTTCTCCCTCTAGCGTGTATAACGTCTTGACAACAATCGACCCTTATACTGATAATTAGGGTCCTCATTTGATCTTGGTCTATCTGACCCCAAATTTCTACTAATCTCACATAAAGGTCATTCAGGTTGTTTGGGGGGTCGGTAGCAGTTGTCTCCCCATGATATCCCACATGTGCTCTATTGAATTCATATCCGGGCTTCCGGGTGGCCAATCCATGATAGCTTAGTTTTCTATTTTGTATTTAGACTTCTTCAAGATACTCCTATACCACCCCACCCTTGCTGTGCTACCCTGCTAGCACTAATAAAAGACCATGTACACTAATAAACAATACATTTTATTTAAGTCCTTAACAATTCGTAATTAAGCCAGAATGTTTTTAATTAAATTAAATTTAAATTTAATGATTTAAATTAAGTTGTAAGTGTGTACATTATGAAATTTGGAGGAATTTGATATTTTAAATCTTTTTTTTATATTTTGTGAATATTTGATATTTTGTTTCTGCTGCTATACTTATACTTTTGACCATGAAAATTACTGCTTCCACCTACTCTAGGGGTAATTCATTGGTGAATTTATTACATTTTTATTGAACTTTATACGTTTAGCATAACCTTTTGTAACACCATGTATAAATTGTACTTTACAGACATATACATTTTGAAATTTGGACGAATTTTTATATTTTATTTAATGGTTCAACAAGTGTCTATAACGCCCGTCAAAAAACGCCCAAAGTAACACTTTTTTAATCTGGCTAATATGGTTTTCGAAAGAACCATATATTTTCCACTAAGTTTAAGCGCACCTTACAGTAGAGCGAAATTCAAATTTGGCGCCATAATCAAATTTCAATTTTTTCTGAAAATTTCTGATGTTTTAAGTGTTGGTCTGAGAGTAATGGACAGTTTTGGAAAAATCTAATCATCTCTTGATCTAGAGTTAAAGTACAGTAAATCTCTGATACTGGATTCCCACTCATCTTATCCCAGACGTGTTGGATGGGCGAATGCGCTTGCCATATAGAATATTAATGTATTGCTGCTAATGTGTGGCGGAGCCTTATCTAGTTGGAATGTAATGTTATCCAGAACTTAAATGTACAATTTAGATAACAGAACTTTGTTAATGTATCTTTTAGAATTCAATTGGCTTTAAATAGAAATATAAAACAATTCTATTATCTAGGCAAAATCGATATTCGTCTGAAAACATCTTATTCCATTCTCTGACCAAGGTTATGTTAGCATTAGAACGAATGATAATTTTCCAATGAAAATTAGTCGAAAAAAAGATAAAAACCTTACAGATACGTAATTTAAAAAGATATATACTTACTGTTTAGATAGATGATGCATTTTTTTGCCACACAGTATATATAAGTACTTCAAAAAATCAGATTGTTTTATTAAATTTGAAATTACTTATTTGCCATATATAGAATTTTCTATAATTCCTCAAATATTTAATGAATCTTTAAATGCTAGTACATACAAAAATTAATCTTTATTTTTTTTTAAAGCTTGCTTATGAATTTTCAATTTAAAAAATGTTTAAATACGCTCTAATAGATACACCATAAGTTAGAGCCTTTTAAGCCTAAACCGATTTTTTGAGCCATTTTAAGAGAAAATCTTATACTTTGCATTCCAATCAATGTTAGGGAGCCCACGTTAATACGTCAATTTACGTTTATTAAGGATAGGTAAAGAAAAGGCACGATTAAAACCCATTTATAATTTTAATCAACTTACATATTATGCATGGGAAGAGAAAATTATGGAATTTACATTATGTATAACTATGTACAGTATAAATTACATTTAAAACAAAACAATGGAGAATTTTCACATTTATGATACATTTTCATGTTTTTTAACAAAAAACTTAATGGATAGGATGCAGGTCATGTTTTACTACAAGAGATACTATTAAATGTGTTTTTTTTTTACGAATCAGTAGATCTAGATATAATGTGGAACCTGAAATGATGTAACTATATTAATAAAATATATTCATCGACTGTAAAGAATTAAGAGTGACGTTAAGCTTCTCACTATAATTATCGTCTACATTAACACAAGGTATATACATAAATGCGTAACAAAAAAATGTAAACAGTAATTGTCAAACATTCAGGAAAGGGCTCAACAAACCAAAAGAACAAAAAATCTGATAAAGTCTCGGATTTGATATATCCTAACAACTAATTTAACGATATCTAAACAATTTTTATATGCATTTCATGTTTAACAAAAACCAAATTACTGTTGCTGTAAAGTAAAAGTGTTTTACTAAATCGAAACCATTTAGCTGTAATATTAAAAGATTGTGGGATCGACAAATCTTATGTCACAACGAAGAGATAGTACAATAAGCACGGATCAAATTTGAACTAAAGGTTTCTTCAATAAATTATACAAGACACATTTTTTTTAAATGGTACCCGATTAGCTGTTTTGACACTTCTGTGACGCCCTTCATGCACATTTCTCGAGAATAAAATTAGTAATAAAGTTATTAAGTACATTAAGTCACTCTATTAAACAGTATGATTAAAAACAACTATAAATCAACAATATTTCGCAAGAATTTGTTTTTTAATACAAATATTGTTATTATTGTTAACTATATTTTTAATATTGTTGTAAGATCTCGTGTATATACGTTTAAAAGAAAATTAATATTTAATTATCCAGCGTAGATCATCATTTATTAAACTAATAGTACATTTACCTACTCATGGTATAAAATAATTGTACTGAGGCAGTTTTTACATACAATACTGTATCTGTGAAACGCTACAAAGCGAAAACAGCATTTTCGCTTTGTAGCTTTATAATCCGCGAATGAATCTACAGTGTCTAAATATAATAAAGAAATAAGTACAAAGAAATACGTACATTATATAATAACTAAATAATATACTAACAATTGTCTTGAACATATTTGTGCAAAACAGTTGTTAGTGTATAAGATAGCTGTTGGTGTATTCAGGGTAGCTCAAAATCGATCTATATGGATTGGAACAACGTAACGTAACCTATACAAAGAAAATTAAGTTACCACAAAACTTACCTATGTTTTGTTATAGAGTACTTCCGAAGAAATTGTAAGGAAACTGACATTATTTGTATCTTTAAGATTTAATACATTTTTTCAAGTTAGGCCATAATATAACGTTTTATACAAAAATGAGGGGACATAAGCCTGAAGTTAGGTTTAGACGTAAAAAAACTTTTAAATAAAGGCTATACATTAAACGATTCTACACCCTAATAGCAAGCAGAACAATTGACAATAAATCTTGTTTATTCCTAAACATTACTCCACTTATTCATGTTATTTAAGTAAAGGATTTTACATTTATGAGGAAAGTTGAAAAAAATGACTTTTAGAGTACCATCCGAAATTTGCTTCATGAATTTGTATAGTTTGTGCATCATTCCGCCAAATACATTTTATCCTAATAGAAAAAAACTTGAAGAATTAAATCAAAGACAAAATTATAAACAAATAAATTAAAAAATTAACAAGAGCTTTCAAGCTTCAAACAAAATTAATTTGGACAACGATAAGCTGAACGTGTGTTTATTGTTTAAGATTAAAAATTATTTTTTACACTGAATTATTCTTCAAATTGACAAATAGTTGCTTGATATATGAGTAACAGATCAGTCATAATGAGTTATTTTTCATGTATGTTTATGGCATAGTACATCTGACATTAAAAAATAACTGTGACTTTAAAACATACATGCAGCTGTGGTTTTTTTCCAGTGGCTAATGACATGAGGTAAGCCTAAAAACAGAAATATGTATCTCCTCCGCTTGCCGTTTTTTCGGAACTCTGAAATAGAGTTTCTGACTAAACCGTAAGTTGTACAGATAGATAAAACTTATAGAACAAAAAATGAAAATAATTAAATTCTATAATCTATATATAATCCCTATAATTTTCCTTTCAGAACTAAAACTGTACAGCCAACAGGGAGGGTACTAAAGTAGGCAAAATAATTAAGTAATTCGATATTTAATTGTTTTGATTTTCGCTAACTTTGTCCCCGCCGTTGGGATAGCTTTGCCCTTAAAAGGTAAATTATAGAGAATTTAATTATCTTTATTTTTTTGTTTTATAAACTTTTCTGCACAAGTTACGGCTTAGTTAAAAAATAAAACTCAGATAGACAACTCATAGACCACTAACGATTGGCAAAAAACAAAAACTATATCGATTTTTTAAAATTTGAAATGCCAAAATGATTGTACTAATACGGATTAATATTTATTTATTAGTAATAAGTAATAGTATTAAGTAAGTTCAATTAATAATAAGTAAATTTAATTTAATACTGCTTATAATAAGTTGTACATGACCTTTCAGTTATGAAGGGTTTATAAAGCGTTTCTAAATAGATAGGTTCGTCACTTTTCCACTTTGACATATAATTTTTTAAAATTGGAACTAAAAAATGGTTCAAAACGGTAATATTTAGGGTTCATAGGCAAAATTTGGTAACACGCGATAAAACATAAGAATTCAATACGGACTTTAAATGTGCTTTCTAATATTAAATCCAATATAACCAAGCAACAAAATGCGTTTGTTTTTATTTTCAATATTTGTATAGTAAAAGACGACCATTGAACAGCTGCAACTCAGTTGCGGCTAGCAATATTTCAGCGCAAAGTTTATTGACGCACCTATCCTCTATTCATACATCCTCTTCAGATTTAAAAAACATAATAATAAATTGACTGATGAAAACCTGTTGTCACATGATATTATAGACTACCTACTTACTGCTAATAAAATCAAATTTTCTACGCTAGTTAACGACTTTAAAGATTTTCAATTTCATAAATTACATCAGCCTGTAAGGGCCTGTCTCCCTACTGGTCAATCACAACCTTGTGTCATCCATAACTTAAATATTCCCTGTAGCACCGTAAAACAAGAAATTGCTATTATATGATGGTGTATTTGGACTTTGACTATTGTAAGTAAAATCTTCGGAGAGGGTCGTTCTATTCATATTTGGCTCAGACGCCGACTTACTGATCTTAGGGTGATTCCTAAGCATATTTTCTAAAGAAGAGCATATCTGGCTAAACAACGGCCTTTCCTCTCTATTAAACTTTATACACTGTTCTAGTAATCGTCGCAAAGCATTGGGTGTGTCCTGTCGCAAAGAAGTTACCTCTGGCTTAAGATAACCTCGGCCTACCATAAAGAGAATTTGATCTTTATTATTAATTTTACCATATGGAAGTTGGCCTGAGAGCATCTCAAACATAACGATACCGTAAGCGTAAACGTCACTTTGAAAACTGTAAGGGTTATCTTCTTGCATCCGTATTACTTCCGGTGCCATCCATAAAATTGATCCAGTGGGTTGTCGAGATTGCTGCGATCCAGACCAACGAGTTTTCGCAGTTGCCAGACCAAAATCTCCAATTTTTACCGTCATATCATCGTGCAAAAATATATTATTTGATTTCAAGTCCCTATGAATTATATTTTTTGCATGTAAATATTCCATACCCTGCGCGATTTGACGTTGAATTTCTATTAAAATAAACAACGAGAATTTTGTTTCGGCAACGTGCAAATGCTTATACAAACTACTACCATCACACCACTGCGTTACTATTGCCAACTGCGGTTTGCTTACGCAGCCCATAAATAAAAGAATGTTGACGTGACGCGTTTTCCTTAAAACTGTCACCTCGTTTTTAAAAGCCTGTAATTGTTGAACGGTTGGAATTTTCACATTTAAAGTTTTGACGGCTACCGGTCCATGCCAGTGAGCTTTATACACCGTTCCGAATGATCCCGATCCCACCCGATTTCCAACTAAAATCTCATCGGCAGGAATTTCCCAGTCTTCAATGCTTTCCCGCGCTGCAAGAAGTGGTTTACTTTCATCGGCGGATCTGCAAATTATTTAGATTAATATTAGTAACAATAATCAAAAAACTGGATGTTTTTGAAAGAAAAATGAATTTAAATCTTTAGTTACTTTATAATATAAAGTTATCCACTAATAGTTTGGTGTTGTCTATAAATTACATTATAATTGTTGGTACAATTGTGGACAATTGGGATCTGTGGGTCTTTCATAGAACATGGGTCTTTTGAGGATATACACAGAGTGAACGGCAAAAATATGGAACAAATTCAATAAAAATTACATGAGGGCGTGTTCGAAAAAACGTTCGCACACGTCAATTAATATTTTTGGTTGTGCATTTTTTTCAACAAAAATTTTGTATACATGACACTGTTCATATAGCCGCAGTCAATACCGACTTTCTTATTTCAAATGGAACACCCTATATGTGATTATATTTTTGGATTCTACACAAAATTATAAACATTTTGATGTATCGGATGCCATACTTTTATCCAACTGTTTCTAAGATACGCGGTTTTAAAAATTGCAAATGGCTGTTGCATTTTTAAATACAACAGCCATTAACATACCGAACCAAAAATTAAAATGTCGTAAAAGCATCGCAATGCAGCAATTCGATAAACAATAAGGGCATTGATATTCAATTATTACTATACCCCATGTATATATGACGAGTTCTGCAGTTCATTAGATTACATCCTGGACAATAATGCCCATGATGATGTTCTTCTATGTGGTGACTTTAACCTGCCTAAAGTCTGCTGGGAAAATGATGAATATGAAGCTGTCCCCACCCCCTTAAACAGCACACCTGCTAATGCTGATGTACTATTGGACTTCTTATTTTATTCAAATTTATATCAGCTTAACTCATTTCCTATTGGGAAATGGCAATCTGGCAATGTACTAGACCTTGTAATCAGTAGTAGCTCAAAGGTGAAAATAAGCGTTTCGAATACAGCTATTACTGGATGTGATGTCTCAATCCAGCCTTAGATTTCAAGTTTAAAATGCTCGAAGAGCTTCACGAGTTTCCATATAGCTATGCCTATACTGATTTTAAAAATTGCAATTACCGTGATATTAATAATTATTTGTCCTGTTTTGACTGGCAAGTTTTCTTAAATGAAAAAGATATTAATGGTACATTAGATATGTTTTATAATGTTCTTAATAGATGTTTTGATACTTTTGTACCTAAGGCAATTGCAAAAAATAGAAAATTTCCTTATTGATTTAGACACACAGAACTTTTAAAGTAACGAACTCTGTCCAAGACTGTACAGTATTGTCTGAATTGAGAAAATCATGCAAAGCTTTATATGAAAATACTTATCATGCACATATCTCAGATTTTCAGGGATTTATAGGTTCTGATAGTAGAACTTTTTGGAGTTACGTCAAAAATAGAAATAAAATAGATTGTTTTCCTAGCTCAATGGTTTATGGTAATTCATCTGCCAGCAATTGTTCAGATATTGTAGAGCTTTTTGGACATTATTTTTTCCTCTGTCTATTGCAATACACCCTGTATTCCTCGGTCCTATAACTATCTAAAAACCACCAATCTTGGCTCATTAGGCAACATCTATATTACCTCTATAGATGTGTTTAATGGAATATCACATATGAACAATAAGTTGGGGGCTGGACCAGATGGCATTATGTTTTATCTAGAACCATCTTATTTTATTAAGAGTTGCCAGTGTATTCTATCTAGTTTGCTATCTAAAATATTTAACATATCCTTGTGCACAGATGTGTTTCCTGATATCTAGAAGGTAACTTATATTACTCCTAAACATAAGAGTGAATACAAAACAAATGTGGAGAACTATAGGGGTATTTCTAAGTTTTCTATCTTTGGCAAAATTTTTGAACAAGTTGTTCACCAGAAAATGTATCCGGCTTTTAAGTATATTTTTCTACAGCCCAATATGGGTTTATTCCTGGTCGCTGTACTGTTACCAACCTGCTGCTATATGAACGGATTTTGTTAGGGGTCTCCTAGGCCCCTACGTACGGCATCTACCTGACATCGTCACCACCGTGACATCGTCAGGTAGATGCCGTACTTACGGACTTCTCCAAGACTTTGACAGGGTGAAACATCGATTGCTTTTGGGTAATCTTGGGGGCTTGGGAGTTCATGCACGTCTTCTGGATCGGATTGGTAGATATCTTTCGGATCGTGTCCAAAAGGTAAAGATTTGGAAGTTTGAGTCTTCAACATATATGATGCATCTGGAGTTCTCCAGGGCGCTCATTTGTCACCTTTTTAATTATTTTGTAAATAATATAGGGAGTTGTATATTTGCAAGCCAGTTAGTTTTATTTGCTGATGACTTAAATATTTTTAAAGTTATTGAAACTACAGAGGACTGTGTGGCTTTGCAGAGAAATCTGGATGGTTTTGCTGTGTGGTGTGATCTGAATTGTATGCAACTTAATCTTGCTAAATGTTCTATAATTAGCTTTTTAAGAAAGAAAACTAATCATTACACATTAAATGAGACAACACTTAACCACTGGGACCATATAAAAGACCTTGGTGTTATTTTTGACCAATTACTTCGTTTTCACTTGCACATTGATCACATATCGGGCCGTGCTAAAACTTGGTTTTGTTAAACGCATACTTGCGGATTTTAATAGTGTACAATGCTTTACATCCGTATACTGTTCCATTGTACGATCAGTGTTGGACAATGGGTCTTCGGTCTGGTCTCCAAGCTATGAGATCTATAAAAGCAAAATTGAAAGGGTCCAAACATATTTTTTACGTTTTGTTGCTTTAAAGCTTGATTCTCCATTGAATTTCATAAATGAGCACATGAAGTTATTAACATTAACAACTAGGCGTATTTATTTAGATCTCGTTCTGTTCTATAAAATTGTAAATTCCTTGACTGACACGCCAGAGCTCTTAGGTGTTGTTGGATTCTCTGTACCTCAAAGGGTGCTTCGCGTTTACTCTCTTTTTAATGAGTCATATTTCAGAACAAACTATGCATTTGATTCTCCATTAGCCAGAATGTATAGGGAATTGAATTTACTGCCAGAAAGCATTGACGTTTTTAACCTTTCCTTAAATTCATTTAAGAAAAAAGTCAAAATATTTTTAAATAGTCAACCTTTGTAATGTTTTTAATTTTTTATTATTAAAACTTAGCCTGCATTATTTATGTTTTTATTTTAGGTATCTCTGATAAATGTGAATATATGTCATCAAGTGTGTGATTGTTCCAATTTTTTTTTATATTGTTAATGGTTAAATATATTTACATAGAAATGGTTGTATCTTCTCACCGTTAATAAACTGCTACTACTACTACTACTTTTAAATCCCAAAAAATAACTTACAAAGATACCAAGTGTCCATCATTTTCCCGCATACAAGGATTACACGACGAAAATTTATTTTTATTTACATCTTTAAAGTAAAATTATTATAGTTTTTACATTAATTTTCAAAATTTCTATATGTTACTTTCATTAAAAAAAATATATATTATGTTTGCGATTACTACCCGATTTGCGAAATAATGTATATCCCGTTAAATTATAGCATCTTGCCTGTAAGCGGTGCCAAAAAAGGTTACTTTTTATATGGTTCAAATAACAATTTAATTTAAGAAAATTGTTAAACGCAGTCTCGGTTATAATCAGGTTTTGGACTAAAGCAAGTCTAATTAAATTGAGTTATTTTGAACCACTTCAGGTGAAGCGTTATAAAGGCTTTTTAGAGACATTTTGTGCATTTGTAGATTCCATTGAAAACAGAAAGTATTCTAAACTGTCCTTGGAGACATTCTGGGAACATTTCGATAAAACATTCTGAAAGTATCTATTTTGATGAAATGGGTTTATATCCCTGATATGTTCTAAATATCCTAAGTATATGTTTCGGTTAAGTATATTCTGTCAAGAAAAGGGATTTACGGTTGCTTTTCAATTAAATTAGGAAAAAAAAAGGTTTGAGCTAGTGATGGGAGAATCGAAAAAGTATTCGAATACAAATGATCGAATATTTTGCTTTCGAATATAGTGCTTTATGTCTGTACTATTCTGTAATTCTTGTAATATTTATGTTTTTCGCAATTTTTCACCCAAATTGTTCCAATACCCATTATCGCTTCAACATAGAGCGATTCTTCTTTTTTTTCGTTGTCTGCTTGACGAAATTTTAGTTCTCGAGTACTTCACTGAGAATCAATTTCATTCGAATGCACGCCAGAATCGAATAATCGGATCATCCTTAATCCTTTTGCTTGATTATTCCTAACTTTCTCTAAACACAAAAATTGGTATGTATTTTATCTTTAGTGTTTGTGTGTAAAAATTCTCGTTTTTAATAATGTAATTAGATGTTTTATTCTTGTATATGTTTCAAATGTTTCTATTACGAAATACGCGCGCCAATGTTTCGCCAACGCTTAAGGACTGAGGCCCGGCGGATTGGGATATTCATTTCGGGTGCATTGTGCAGTGGAAATTTACATCCGGAATGGAGGATCAAGGATCTCACTATGCATCCCTTCTTTTCCCGCTTTTTTTTCGTTAATAAGAGCACTCAACATTTTGCGGCAATCTGAAATTGTTAAAAGTGGTTTCTTCTGAGTTGGATAGTCCCAATTTTCAAGCAAATTTAAACGTTAATGTACACAAGTAAACAATTACTACCATTCCTGACCCAGATTTCTGTGTGCCTATCTAGTGAACAATGTGAGTTTAACATATACTAAAACTGCAAAGGATTTAGCTGTTCTCTTTCAAGAGAAACTGACTTTTGCCGAGCATAAGCTCCGTTTTGTGACGAGCTGTATTTTTTCTTGTCAGATTGATCCTTTCAGTATTCATTTGTTGTCTGGTAATGTTACTATCACCTTGATTATAAAGGATGAATTGAGTCTTAAAACTCTTAAGCAACGACGAGAATTATCAGATATATTTGTATTCAAACTAATTAATGGCATCTCAAACTTCCCTGAGCTCTTGGAAAAAACTAAGTTGTACGTTTCTATGAGGTAGACGAACTGTCCTATTTTTGTCCCATTTCATCCAATCAATTATGGCTTGCATTGTCTCAATGATAGAACTTCAAGGTTTATTAACAACAATGTGAACTTACCTCTTTCAATCAAGTTGTATGATTTTAAGAAGTAACTGAGAGAATGTGATATATTTTGATAGATTTTTTGTTATATATTTTATTCCGTAATTACATATATTCCCTTTTAGCTTTATATGTTTAAATTTTATGATTTATTTAATTCATGTCAAGTCGGAAAGATGGGGTTATTTGTACATTTTTTTACTTGTAGTTCTTGACCTGAAAATGCGACAGGGTGTCCCACAATCAACGTCACAGGCTATAACTTTTTTATTTTTAAATATAGACATTTTTAAGGAAATGTATTTTTAATAGTTATAAGACCACAACCCAAAATTACTTAAAAAAAAGTGCTCCCCGACAAATTCATCCCCTTTAAACCACAACATTTATTTTTCCAATGCCACCACCAATATTTCTTTTAAGGTTTGGAATGCTTGTAAAATTATTAATTAAATTTCATAAAAAAATCATTTGTCAATCAAACTATGTGTTGACATCTTCGCAAGGAATTTTTAAACTTAAAAGGTTTCTGTTGCAAAAATTAAAATAGTAAGTTTCTCTTTAAATTCAATTTATACAATATTTCAACTAAAACAATATCCTTTAAATAACCCCAGACTAAAAAATCCAATGGGGTCATATCTGGAGAGCTGGCTGGCCACCTAATAAAACCCCTATTTCCAATCCACCCTTGAGGAAATCTATTGTCTAAATAATCTGTAATAATTTGGGCATTATGGGGTGGAGCGCCATCTTGTTGCCAAATCATTAAATTATGATAAATTCAAAAAAGGCCAATCATTAAACAATAAGCGCTCTAAAATAGGCAGGTCTTCTAATAGTTCACACAGTGAATTTTGAAGAAAATTTAAATATTGCTCTGAAGTCAATGTAGCTTCATAAAAGTAGGGTCCAATAAAATGTCCATTAAATACAACGGCCCACACGTTTATGCCAATTATAGTTTGAAAACGAGTTTTCATTATCCATCGGGGTTTATGAAAATTTAAGATTATGAGATATTATATCTATTAACTATCCCATTATTATGGAATATACTTTTATCAGTCCAACAGATTTGTGACAAAACTTCGGGATTGTCATGAATTAAAATCCGAAGGAATGCAATAAACTCTAACCTTCGTTGATAATCAGTAAGGCGAAGTCCTTGTACTAGGTGGATTTTAAAAGGGCGATGTTAGTGTTGTCAAAGAATTCGCTGAATGGTACTTCTTGCAATATTACATTCTCTTGCGATTGTGCAAATGGAAACATATGAATTTACTGCAACATAAGCCAACACATTTTTCCTCATTTCTTGCTGCCAATTCATGATGGGAATCTTTTAAATTTGGAAATGATCCGATGCGCATTTTTTCCTCCACTCTTGAAAACGAATTATATGAGGATGTAGGACGATTAGGAAAACCTTCTTGACAAACTATTTCTGCTTCACGACAATTTTTTTCTATACTATCCGTAAATAAGAAGCATCTCGACTTATTCATTTGGAGTAAAAAGTTGCGGCATTATGCAAGACAATAGCAAAACTAAATAGTGGAAACTATGGAACTAAAATGTGTATGACCTATACAAAAAGGCCACAAAACTGAATATTAAAAATAAGAGAATACCAAAACGCATATTGCCAATTTAAAGGATGCATATATTTGGCTATAAATTTTTTTAATAGCATTTAAAAATACCTTATATCTAAATATTTTATGCTAAAGACCAAGTTAAATTATTTGTTTACAGATTCAAAAATACACTATGCCGCTGATAATTTTTAACTAGTGTCAATAGTGTTTGGAGCGTTATTGGCAATAACTAATTTGGGTAGTGGTCCTATAGCTATTAAAAATACATTTTCTAAAAAATGTCATACTTAAAAATAAAAAAGTTACTAGCATGTGACGTTGATTGTGGGACATCCTGTATAGTTACGAAACCGGTTGTAAAATTGAATTAACGGAACTTTCTAGAGTAAAAAAAAACCCTTTCATTTGATTTTAAGCCAAATTCAAACTATACTAGAACATGCACATCACACAGGCAATTTCAGAAACTATTAATGTATCCTGTACAGGTGATTTAAAAAGGCATAATAATGTTTTAAATGTTTTTTTTTTAACATTTAAGATGTGAACAAAACAAAATAGTTTTTCGCGACTACCAATTATTAATAAAATAAAATAAATAATTTCTTACCGAGCCCTAGGCCTTTTAGGATGATGGGTTCCTGTAGGAGAGGCTTGAGTACTTTTACAATGGGGTGATTCCTGTTCTTCATTTGGTTTGCTGAGGAATTGCAATGGCCTAGCACCTTCAAGCATTGAACCTGTATAAAGGAAAAACCTAGAATATAGTATGTGGTATAATAAACCTAGAGAGGGAATAAAAGTTAAATAACTGAAGTCTTGGGATCTCAGTACTGTGACCTCATTTCCTATAAGCTATAAAAAGTGGTAAATTGATAAGCATTGAGTTCAAAATAGTCAGAATATACTTAGCAGCTAAATGAGGTTAACACACCAAAAGGTTTAAGCACTTAAAATTGTATTTAGTTACATAATGTGGAAGGATCTATGCTTGACATCCAGGAACAACTTGAGAAAATTATAGTTGAACACCATTTGTTAAATTATTAGAACAGTATTTTATATAAGTTAACCAAATTAGCTACTTCAGTTTTTTATGGCACAGTAACAGTCAATTTTAATATTACTCTACATTAATGATATTAGGAATCTTAACAAATGGAAGAATTGCATGTTGTATCATATATAAATCACATAAATTAAAATTAAATCATTTATCACAACAGAAAACTCAAAAAATTAACAATACCAGCTACTGAAACTTGTCAGTAACCATATCCAAACTTATAGACAGTCAATGGAATCTCCCAGGTATTTAACCTGTTTATAATAGATCTTAACCACTTTAGCTCTTAGCATCAGAGAGATTTCTGAAAGAAGAGTTTTTAAAAGGCAAAAACTGTTTGTTGCCAAAGACTACTATGACATTATATTTTTATATGTATAGCTTTAACTCATTTTCTCTCTCTATAATAACAGTTTATCATTTTTTAGAATCGTTCTAATATATGACTGCAAGTTTTAAACTATTTTAACTGATTTTTTATTTGAGTTTTTACTTTTCCTTTGTTTGAATTTAAATACTTGACTACACTATTTTTTCTCTCAATATTCAAGCATATTGTATATGATTGACATGTGAATTTTTGATAGGATCAGAAGTCAATTTAAATTTCAGTTGATTAAGTTTACAAACTTGTTAAAATTTAAAGTTCACAGCATTTTTTTAAATAAATTTCTTACCCCCATTATTATACTAAACCACTGTCTATTAGACATATTAAAGTAAAAATAAAAATATAATATACTAAAAATCAAGAAAATAAAGTTTTTGATGAAGTACATGTTTTTTTCTCCCTTTTGATAGTAGGAAAGTCAGTTTAAAATTAAGTAGACTCTTAAGACTTATTAAACTTAGAGTTTAAAGTAAACTAATAGCATTTTCAACTGGCTGCACTAAGCTGCACTCAATGCGAACTCGAACAGAGTTACAATTTCCACTGGTAGAAAGAACAGTGTTAAGTGCATGTTGGACCCGATGCGGATTGGTTTTTTGTTCAGCTGCATCAGAACAAATTTGTAAGCTAGCACTCAGTAAAATTTTTTTGGAACTGTCTCATAGAGTCGGTTCTGTGTACCTAACCTCAAATCCACATATCTTAAAATGGGCACTTAATTTGTGCGAATTGAACGACGTTTGGTTTTTCGAATTCTCCCTTCGAGCTCATGCCATAACCGTGCAAATGCAACTCTGTATACTAACAGTTGCTCACCCCGAGACCATTAGAATTAAATAGAAACTGTGCAGCCCAGTCGAAATTGCCATAAATTCCTCACAATCATACCTTTAACATTATTTAAACAAACATTAGGTGCAGAGTTTGATCTATCTTGTTGGCCTAGAGCAGCTGGTTGTCTTTCAAGTAGCTGTTTTGTTATCATGTGAGCAGAGCCTACTTGCAAAATTCCTGCACTGGAGTCCATAGGTTGAGCTAAAAGAAACCTGTAGTATGCATCTGTCATTCTAGTCTAAAAAAAAAAGATAAGTTTTGAGAATTCTCTAGGTGACTAGAAACCTAATATTTATAAAGCCAAATTAATCAATGTCATGAATATGAGATGTTTAGAAATGTGTCTTTATTATTCAAATATTACTGTAGCTCGATATCAACAAATTTGGCTCTATAAAATTTGTTTGATTATACAGGGCGGTCTAGTTCAAATCGTGGGCGTACAAGCAAAACCGTATAAGTCCATAAAAGTGAATTGTGAGAAAAATGGAAAAAAAGATTTTAATTTGCCTGTAAAAGTTTTTTTGAATATGTGATATTTTAAAGCTGTAGACATGATTTGTTAGCTTTTTTTTAATGATAATTTATCAGTAAAACACCTATATCATCTAAGTTTTTTTTTTATTTTACGTTTTTTACATACAGGTTGGACTTACATTTTTTTTCTGATAAATTTATTTATTTTGTTGGACATAAGTGATTAATGGTAAATCATCGTCATCATCACTACTGTCTGATTCGACCAAGTGTTCTGGTGTTTGTTCAACATTTGTGGATGTTGGCAAAGAATTGTACCATCCATGGAATTCGGCCGGAATTATATTGTTATGGCACAGTTTTAGAAGATCCTCTTTCTTCTTTTCAGTGATTGGCAGTTGCTTGCTGTATAATGGTTTTAAGACCTTCGGAAAAGTTGGGGTTTTCCCCCTTCCAAAAACATTAATATACTTATAAGGGTCAGAATGCATGTATTTAAATTCAATTATGCATGGCTTGTCTTTTGAGTAACGTAATGATTTGATTAGTAGCCAATTGACTGTGTTTCCTTCTGTATCTTTACTCTTATTTCAAAGTATTTTTACAGACAAAGCCTTTAGATCATAGAAGTCATTAAATTTTAATTCTTGGACATTGTATGGTTGACTTTTTTGTTTTTATTTCTGTTTGATCTGGCGAGTCTAAAAATATTAAGCCAATCTTGAATTGTGTAAACTGGTACATATTTCTCTGCATGTTCAATTGAGCTATGCATGGAGTCCACCTCCATGTAGGAATGCCCACTTTCCATAAAATTATGTTGAATAACTTGAAGGTGCGTAACCTGCACTAAATAAAGCAGTAAAGCTGCAACATGTTGGTTGCGGTTCTGTCCTCCACATGTATCGGACCAGAGTGACACCCGATTTACATGCAGAGGCAGGTGTGTTAAGTATTCAAACAAACAAGTGCCTATTTCTGAACTTCCTCGTTTTCCGTTAATCTCAGTCCAGCAATAACAGTTGGCATCATTTGGAGGGGCCGAGTTATAAATAGTAAGGTTGAAAACACATAGTTTTCTTGAGTAGTACATGGGGCTTACGTCGGAGCAGGGTATTTGAAGGACTGACTGCAAATCAAAAGTTGCTGAAATAAATGTCGGGTCGTTAAGAGCGCATATTTTGTCCTTTTCTTTGGCAGAGTAGCAATCCCTTTTACGACTTTCATGTCTTTCAAATTTTTCAATATCGGTCTGACTCTCATCACCTGTCTTATGTTTTTCACAAGTTTGACAAAGGTCTTTTTTAGGGTGAAAAAAGGATAAATTAAATTTGGAACCAAAATACCTTTTATACGTTATGAACGATACAGCTTCTTTTTTTTCTGTTTTACATTTTTCCTCATAAAGGTTGTACATCTTAGCTATTGATAATTTGCTGTCCAAGTATTCCTTTTTAGTTGACTTTCGGGAATAATGGGATGGTACGGTCGGAAAACTTTGAATGTGCCTTTCTACATCGGCAAGAAGTTCTGGCCTGGTTTTGTTCTTGGGTACCGATTTGCCACGTCTGTCTTCACCGACATAGACGCCAGAAGAGACTTTATAACAAAATGCATTTTTTACAACATCAGCACTTATATTAAGAGTTTTCAAAAAAAATGCCTGACAAACTCTTAGTTTGTTTTTATCTTTTGTAAAATAGTACTGTTTAGAATTACTTCTAGGAGCCTTATTTCCATTTCTCTGTCTTCTTCTCTCTGGAGAAGAGCTTGTGACATTTGCAAGAATAAAATCTTTTTGCCGTGTAAAATTATTCATTCTCCAATACGTTAAACAGAAAGTTTCCCTTTTCTCTTCTAAAAATTTTGTCTGACATTTAAAACGACACTTTTCACAGTTAATGGCTTGAGGTTTCTTGGCTGGCCGCTAATTGTTGTTAGTCACATAATCAAGTCCCTCGCTTCTTCTTTTTTTTGCCACAGCTCCACTTTTTAGGTTGACTTTCTTTCCATCTTTTAAGCTGTGTGTCATTTCCAAGCTCTACAAAAAAATAGAAGTAAGGCAATTAAGGAATTTTCTAATTTTTCTGTGACAACTAAAAATCTTACCGTCATTTGAATCATCTGTTTCATTAAAGTCTGGATCTAGGATCGAGTCATCACTATCTTCAATTAAGGCTAAATTGTCTTCATTGAAGGAATGCTGAGACACATGATCAACAGACGGTTCTGATACATTTAAATTTCCCACCTCAGACTCTCTTTCAATTTCTATATTTTTATCTAAAATTTAGAAAAAAACTTAAGTCTGTTAAGCTACTAGTACCACAAATAGGATGAAAAACTTAAGTCCATTTACCTATGAATAACACAAACAGAAAAAAAACTGAAGTCCCTACACAGTTTAAAACTAGCGAATAAAAATCTAATAAAAATGAAACAGATAATAATTTGCTGTAACTGTAAAATGCATTTTAACTCTAAATATCCAAAATATAAGAAGTTCTATCTACTTACCTTTCGGTGTAGCATCGCGCTGTTCTCCAACCCTTTCATGAAACCTGGACACGTTAGAGCCTATTATACTATTATAACTAATAGAGTTTTCATCACTACTACTTCTCTGGTTTAGTGTATTATTACATGCCATAAACACAAGTTTTTTCCCTCTGGAAGACATACTGACCAACCGCCACAAACAACAAAATAATGTAAACTGCCGGCAAATAAAATAACACAAGTACGCGTAAATATTTACTTAAATGGACTTACAAGTTTTTTCCTGTTTAAACTTGTCTCATGCTCCTAATAAAAATCGCTTAAGTGCACAACTGCAATACCTGATTTTTTTTGTTCAAAATTAAAATATTTTAGACTTAGGCAAATACATGTGGCCTATATCTTTTAAAGTATGGGGAAAATGGACTTAAATGATTGTTGACTTGATGAGAAATCATCGCGCGGACTTAGTGGTACGAAAAACTCAAGTTCGTCAAAAAGTGGACTTAAAGGGATTTGCTTGTACGACCACGAAATGTCCTCTTATCCAAATCTACCTCACAGATTTGAGACAAAAAAGGACCAAGTTTCTCTGTATGTTATGCCACTGGCAATTTTTTTTTAAGCCTCATCAGTAATTGATAATTCACTATAATAACCTGCATGCGAAATTTAATTAAAATTAAGCTGGTAGTTTAAAAGTTATGATAAATAAGCCATTAATTATTCTCAACTTTAATACTGCATACATTTCTGAGAAAATTTTTATGATGAAAGTCTATTTCTTTTTAAATTCTCTATCACTTATTAAAATTAATGATGTTTAAACTGGACCACCCTGTATATTCTTTGTGTCAGAATGTTATTTATTGTGTGCTTTTGATGCACCTTAAATCTTTTAACTTAGGTTTGAAATTGATTGAGAAATCCATATTGTGAAATTTTTCATCTTTCATATTGACACAAAAAAGCATAATTTATCTATATTTTCATTCTTTTATAATATACAATTTCCAATACTATTTGGTATGACCAATTTTCATCTCCAGGAATTTGTATGTGTGGGTTGTTAAATCTTAAAAACTGGAAATCCTTTTTATAAATGATGTCATGGACTTATGAAGATTACCAGATTGCATAAAGTAAATCAAAATCTTACTTAAACTGATATACTATACCAAGTGGTGGGTCACTGAGCAGAACATAAGAAATCCCAATTATTGGCTTCCCTGTACATTTTACAGAAAAAAATGTAAGTGAAACAGGCAACGGCAAATGGGTACCAGTAAAATGAATATTGTCACTGATGTGAGGAAAAGTCTCAATAAATCAGTGACAGTAGATATTTGAAAACAAGTATGAATTATTCAATCGATGAAAAAATAGCCTAATAAATATAATTAAGTGGCATTATGCAGGAAACAAATGGTTACATATTACTTTTAATGTATGGTTGTGAGATTGATAAAATGAAAAAAAAAAACATTTCTTGTATTCGGCTGGTGGCTGGTGTCTGGTTTTACCTGAACCGAAAATTTGGTAATTTTGCAATTACATTTAATTGAATAATTCAAGATTCGCTTATTAACATTTTTTGAAACTTTGCACGAGGGTTTTCCAGATTGGTCTCTTCAAAAAGTTATCTTACATTTTTTCTGTAAAATGTACAAGGAAGCCAATAATTGACCCCCTTAAAATTTACATGGGATTTTCTATGTTCCGCTTGGAGACGCACCACCCAGTATGTCCAATATAACATACCTGATGGCACAAAGAAGGAACACCTGCTGTACATCTCTGATGGAATTTGTATCCACAAGTCCTGCAGTTAAATCCAGTAAAAACAAGTTTTCGACACACTTCACAAAACACTATGGAAAAAAAAGTTTTTCTAACAAAATTATGTGAGATACTAGTAGGAATAGGAAATTTGTCAATAATTTTAATTGTTACTAAGTCATACTCAAGACTACTAATATCTACATTCCAGTTTAGTTTTTGGGTTGAACTTTCATCTCCAAGATAGGCCTCACACATTTCACAACTTAGATTTCTTCTGTTCATTGGTTTTTCTAATGCTCTCCTTAAAGTCATTCCTTCTCTAACTGACACACTAGTTCTTTGATGATTGGGAAGAAAAGCTCTCAAAAATCTTGGAGTCTGGTATGGTATTAATGGAGGAGGAAGTTGTCTCTTATGTTGTTTGTCTCTCTCCAGAGTACTATGGTTACTCTGACTCTGGCTGAGTAGGGAGAGGCTACTAGAGCTACCACTGAAACAAAATAGCATTTTATTATGCAATATGCAACAGAGTATTGAAAGAATATGAAATACAATTTTAATACATTAATGGAGTTACTAGAAAGACCTACCTATAGGAATCCTTGCCACAGGTGCCTCCTGTATTTATTTGTTCACTCAATTTCCTCTTACTCTCTTCCAGTTCATGCAATTTGGAAGTTAATTCTTCATATTCTTTTAAGTACATAGCAGGAGGATGCTGAAAATCGGCGAACTTTGCATTCAAGGCATCAATATTGGCTCTTGTCAGAGAGATTACATTTTCAATATTTTTTATTTCTTCTTGTAAGTCTAGAATAAGTTCATGTTCATCCTCGCTTTCGCTCGACATGTTGCCAGAAGACCTGGCCGCATCAGAACACGAAGAAAAACTTCTATTCAGACTTTTACCATTTGAATTCTTTACATATTCAAATTCCCTCACAACAGCCATAGCATTCCACTCTCATGTTTGGTTTTTTTCTTGACATTTCCGGGAATGTGACAAAACAGTGACAAAACTGACAGATCACAAGCCGGGCTCTGTCAAATGTGTAAGGCTGTATTTGCAACCAATTCCAATTTGAAATGAAGGTGCAAATTAGTTGATGTCAAAGGGGTCACAAATTTTTGATGGAATCAGAATGAGTATTGAAGGTTTTAGAAAGTAAAAAATAAATATTAAAAGTTGTAAACATAGGTCGGTACATATATATATATTTTTTTTTAATTCTTTATTTGTTTAACTTTAAATTTACATCACTATTTTATTTAATTCTCTAAACAGTGCTTTAAGCTCTGGCCTCGAGAATATTAACTTAAGAAATATACAGTATTGGATTGTTATACATTTTCTACAATACACCTAAATACATTTTAATTTTTTTTAAAAACATCGTATAAACTTGGATTTCCTTAATGTTTTCAGGAACTTTATTATATGTGTCACTAGCTTGTGCGATTGGATTGCGTAAACCTATGTTTGTCCTTACGGTAAAATTATGGATATTACCTTGAGCTCTAGTATTATGACTATGAATATGAATTGAGTGTACAATATTTACATTAGATTTTTGTTGTTTAGTAAGAATTTTTTTAATTAGTTTAATTTGTTCTAGTTCTAATATTGTATTGAGTTTTGAGATCCCCAATTCTTCATATAAAGCTTCGGTATCAGTAAACCTATCATAGTTATATAATACTTTTAGAATTTTATTTTGTGTTATTTGGATAGTATTAAAATTTGTTTTTGCACATGTCCCCTATCGGCCTATCGGCTGCCTATATACTGCCTATCGGCAGTAGATATCTGAGGTGAGATAAAAAGAAGGCATTGTAGATATTATTTTTGGTTTTTGCACTTAGGTAATTTCTACACCTGTAGAGTACAGGAATCAATATGCGTAATATGTTCAGACCAATTTAATTGATTATCAATAATTAAACATAAATATGTTATACTTTTTACTTCATCAACTTCTAAATGATTAATTTGTATATTCAGGTCTGAAATGTGTTTATTTTTTTGTTTCAATGTCATAAATTTCGTCTTCTCTATATTTATTTTTAATTTATTATAAAACAGCCAGTCAAAATAAGTTGTTAAATCTCTATTGATTTCTCTAACCAACGATTCCTCTTCCTCCCCAGTGTACACTAAAACCGTGTCGTCAGCAAAAGTATAATAACGGGCTCTGAGGTTTGCACGTCTTACACTTAGCACATAAATTGAGTATAGCAGTGGTCCAAGCACAGAGCCCTGGGCTTGGACAACTTCCACATATTGCCTTCTTCCCGTTGAGTACGACGTAATTAAATTTTTCATATTGTTCTTAAAGCCCAAGTTGTCTAATTTACGTAAAAGTATATCAATGCTGACCACGTCAAATGCCTTTTGCAGGTCCACAAATACTGCAACCACAATAAGTTTTTTATCCAGAGCTGCCGATATGTGGTCCATAAAATCCGTGATTGCGCTGAGGGTGATACTATTTTTAACAAAACCATACTGAAACCGATCAAATCGGACATGTTTTTCAATAAAATCTATCATTCTTTTCTTTATTACAGTTTCTACAATTTTTGAGAATACACCTATGACAGTTATTGGTCTGTAGTTGTTCATTAAGTCTTTTTTGCCGGTTTTGTAGATTGGGGTAACCCTTCTTAATTTAAGTTTCTCAGGAAAAATGCCGTTTGTTAAAATATTATTTATTAAAACTGTTAAGCAGTGTAAAATATGGTCCTTTAAATTTTGTACATCTCGAACTCACACCATCTTGCCCTGGGGCAGAATTTATTTTTAGCTCAGTTATAATTTTGCTAACTTCTTGCTCGCTTGCTAACTCTAAATCTAAAGTTGTTTGGCACACAACTTTTCATATTTTTTTTGAAAATTTCATATCTCGGTCTAGGACGACTCTCTCCCTCGAGCTTTTTTACAATATATTTCCCTACGTCTACAAAATGGCTGTTTAATTTATTTACAATATCTGTTAAGTTTTTTATTTCATTAGCGCCTATTTTTAATTTTTCTATAATTACCCTAGACTCTTCTCCCTTTATTAAACTATTTACAAATTGCCACTGTTTTTTTTGAATTATTTCCTGTTTTTTCCCACTTTCCTTTAAAATACCTGTTTTTTAAATTTTTTATTTTATTATTTACCCTATTTTTTAACAACCTAAAATTATTTTCTATATTGTCGTCATGTGGTTTTTTTATTTTATTTTTGTATAAAGTATCCCTTTGTTTGATCATTTCCAATATTTCCCCGTATATCCACTCATTATTACCCCTTATTTTAATTATTTTGGAAAATTCAAATTTTATATATCCATGATTCAAAGAAATCAGACACTGGAGCAGATAATGTGTACATGTTTCAGTCAAAACGGTGGTTTTATGAAATGAATTAATTTCTTCGTAATGTGGAAGGCCATAAAACATAAACGGAAGATAATTTTAAAGTATTTATTTATTTTTTACTTATCTTCTTCATTTTCTAAAAGTAATTCATCACACAACAGCATTTTTAATCAAGGAAAATAGGTGAAGCCTGTAGATCATTATCTAGAAAGAATTAATGAACATGTACTTACATAAAACTTAAATATTTTCGAAATCCAAAAATAATACATGCATTTGACAATAAGAATGGAATAATCTCAGCTACTTCGTCAATTTTAGGAAGGAAAGGAATTAATTTCAAAATTATGTAAACTAAAGGAGAATTCAATTATAAGGTTAAATGAATTTAAATGCATTGCTACTTGTTTCCTTTTTTCCAAATTGAGGTAAAATACAGGGCATTCTTAACATTAGGTGGATAATGGGAATGTATTTTCTATTATAGAATTCTAATAGGATCACCATCTTTGTATTTTCCTTGTTGACTTTTTGAAATAATCGAAGATATACAAAAAAAGATAAGCGTTTTTATATATTTAATTTAATTTATTTTATTTAACTGGATAACGCTAGTAGATTTACTATGGAAAAGTTGAAAAGAGGAATCGAGGAGACGCCTGGGTGTCTAAAAAAATGTATTATAGCATAAATGACTTATCGTTTTTAAGAATTATTAAATATAAAAAAACCTGTCGTTAAAGGTTCAAGTTCGTATTTCTTCCAAATACGCAAAAAAGTCAATTTCTTTCTACTTTTAATAAAGGAGGACTGGCATTATTTTTCCTATAGTAATCCAATTTTGTTTTAACCATCACAGTTTGCCTGCAAACATAGCAGCTTTCTAAATATTTAAGCCCTTTTTTTATTTCGTATTGCAAATACTCGTTAATATTTGCGTTTTTCTAATAAACGGCATTAGCTTAGTTAATTCTATTCTAACATTGCTTTAGTTAATTCTATAATTGAAACAAATTAGTTATTGGTGGGTGTAGTGAATAAGGCAAGTGTATTCTTTAAATCAGTAGTTCACTCCTTAAAGCGTAAGGATTGTAACTCAGTGAACTTACATTAGTCATTTTGGTAAAAAAATCTCGACATGCATTATAAAACATTGGCGTTTTTAGAAAAAAAATCCAGCCAAATTTAATTTAATACCAAATGTCCAGGAATTCTACCAATAAACTTTACAGGGTGATTCTCTAACAAAAATAAGAAAACAATTTTATATGATTTTATGATCTAAGAACATGTTACTTTCGTTTTAAAAATTAAAAAAAAAAGTTTTTTTTTTTTAAAACAGTACATCGATGCATTTCTTTAAACTAAATTTTATATTTAAAATCCTTGTTTGGTTTTGAGCAAATTTGTATTCTTCGGTTTTTATTATTTTAAGAAAATACAATAACAATAGCAACAACAACAAAATATTTACATTAAGGTGTTCTACATGACGGCCTTCTGATCAATACATATTTTTCAGTTTTGCTCTTTTTCATAAAGAACAGCGAATTCTTTGAAAAATCCCCACTTTACTTTGGAAATGATTGCAAGCCTACCCAATTCTTTTCCAAAGCGGTTTTCAAGTTTCTATTGGAACATAAACTTCCGATTTTAAATACCTTCATATAGAAAAACCACATGCAATTAATCCCGGAGATCTAGTAGGTCAAGCAATCGGATCATCCCTTATTTATTTTGGTACATCTGACTTAAATACCAAATAAAACTTTAAATACCAAATATTTACACCAAAGTATGCGGAACAGCCATCAAGCATGAACCAAAAATTTAGACGAATATTTAAAAACTCTTCATCCAGCAGTCGTGGAAAAATGTTTTGTAAAAAATGTAAATATTCATTAGCGTTTAAGTGATCAGGCAGTTCGACGGGCCCAAATAAAATATTACAAATTTCTCTTATCCAGACATCAATTTTAAATGTGTTGATGATGGGCTTATTTAAAAACGTAAGGTTTTTCTTCAACATTTGAATAATAATGGACGTTATGAATAGTAAAAAAAATTATTCTGAGTTAAAGGGGGTTCATCACTAAATAAAATCATAGAAAAGAAACTGGTGATTGTGTTTTTTTTTTTAAATTTTGCAGCCAGTGGAAAAATTCTGTACAGGAGGGAGAATATCTTGTTCAAAAAACGCTTTAAATTTTTGAAAATGAAATGGATGGAGGTTTTCTTTATGTAAAATATTCCGTACGGATGATTTTGACATATGATTACCTGCAGCACAGCTTCTTACACTTATTTTAGGATTTTTTTCAACTGTCGCTAAAATAATTTCCTCATGGGTGTCTTTCAGTCTCATGGTTCTTTGGACTGATCCTGTCTCTTTCAGCCACTGATGAATTGCAGTAAACATAAAGTGTAATAAATGTCTTCTGTTAGGAAATTTTTCAGCATACCTACATTGAGCTAGTCTACCATTACACTGCGATTCGCCATAAACTAAATGCATATCAGCATATTCTTTGATATTAAACTTAAAATTTTATAATTTTCTTTAATGTTAAAAAATCTTTACACGGAAATATTTACAGTTAAGTTATTATAACAACTACATCAAACTTGTTCTTGTTTCTGTCATTTTATTTTAAGCCTGCTAAAATTTAAAGAAACTTTTAATAATAGTGAAATCCGTTGCTTTGTTCTTATTTATTGAAATGAGCATTGACAAAAAAGGGTTTTATATTATTTATTTATTTACACAAATACAGTGCATCAAATAAACAAAACTCAAGAATACAAATTTGCTCAAACCTAAACACGGATTTAAAAAATAAAATTTATTTTAGAAAAAATTCGTCGGTAGAGTTTTTGAACACCCGGTATATATTTTTTACCATGCTCCGTACCATTATTTAAAGTCGAAATTGCCACCTTACGATTAATAATGTATGATAAAGTTTAAATAATTTAGTATTAGTGTCTAGGTAATTCATAGGTTTTACACTCGTACTTCTAATTTTGTGGTACCGTGTTCTTGATTCATGATAAGTCTAAATTAATTTTTTTATAAATTTGAATCTTTTTAGACTGGTATTTATATATTTAGGCCGAATGATGCCAGAACGAAACACGTGTAATGGATAAGGCAAGTGTGTTTTCTGAATCAGGACTTTGTTTACTTGTTTACTTGTTTACTACTTAAGGTGTAGGGTTTCTAACGCAGTGTATATTGGCCAATTTGGTAGAAAAATCTCTACACGCATTAAAGAACAACAACGGAGTTTTTTTGAAAAATATAAAAATAACGAGGTGAGTGATACGTTGTGAGACCAATTATATGGCTACTTATGCTTAATATAAGTTTAGTTTAAGATAATAATTGTCACAGCTTATTCAGTATTTATAAGTATATATATAGAGGATGTGAAAGAGGAGTAGTTAGTCATCTTAGCAAAGTCATAAGTGAGCTTTGCAACATTGTAACCTAAATTGTATTCTTGTGTTTAATAAATAATTTTTAAAAACACGAGTTGCGATTTATTAAACAAAATTGACCGTGACCGGGCTTTTGTTTATTTTCATCAATTTTGATTTTTTTCAGTGTTGATTTCATTGTGAAAAAAATTAGTTGTATTCGTGAAATAATTTATTTTAGGTTTCTTGACAGAAGCTTTAAAAAGTAATCTTTTTGTTATGACACTGCCAGCAAATGTTATTTTTCTAAATGTATTTGCAAATTTTATTTATAAAGAATATTAATGTAGGTCGCGGCAATTGCTATGTCGTAGCGTCAGTCGGAACTGTAGAAAAACATCGCAATCGCCATCGCAAATTGCACATGTAAATGAACATTAACATGACTGCTGATGTCAGTTTATGAGTGTCAGGTGTCATTTCTCACATAATCCAGCTGCTTCGTGGAATAAAATAAACAAACATACATTCCTTTCCAATCACATAAAAAAATACATAGAATATAAGAAACTCTTTGATGAAAAATTGAATTATTTTTGAGAAAAAACACTCCCCACAGGTGAAATTAATCCAAAAAGATTAAATATTTCATGTAATTTATTTATAAGCCTGTAAAATGCTCTTGCCGTACTTCCTTTTTACTTTTCTCTACTTAATAAGGCCAATTGAAAAGTGGTTCTGCCAGTGACTTTTTACATGCAGGCGATTGTTATTACTATTTAAAAAAGGTAAGACCATAGGACTATAACTTAATAATTATGTGGAATTAACAAAACCTACAAATTAATATTCTGATTATTGCAATTACATATTAATAGGAGAAGTGCAAATTATATCTTGGTACAATATGTACTAACAAAATATCTAAGCAAGAACACAATCAATATTTTAGTAAAGCGATTCACTTAATAGTTTGTTAACACCTATACTCTGTTTCAGAAGTGTATAGAGCAATAAACTGGGGAATTCCATTCTGTTTGGCTACATTTCGTGGTAGTTCATAGGTGCAGGTACTTATAATATTTATGAATTTAATTTTTACGGATTAAATGCCTTTATTTTGAAAGAGATTAAATACTAAATAAATACTTTTAATCCTTTTGTATAGGTACCTATCTTTTAATGCTTTGTAACATGCAAAAATGGGGTCAGGTAATATATACAGACTATAAATAAGCTTCAAGCCTATTTAAGCCATTGTGAATCCGTTGAATATGTATATAGTAGATATTCAAGTAGTTTGTTTGTCTTGGCAGGTGACTACAATTTACCACATGCTAGATGGGAGAATGATGATCTTGGTTTGGTGGTTGGTGGTTGTCTGGAGAGTGACAGAGAGTCTGTGCTTTCTCTGGCCAACTGCTTTAGCTTCTATAACTTTTTCCAGGTAAATGGGGTTCTAAATTCCAACGGGGTTGCCTTGGATCTCATATTTAGTAGCTCAGATTTAATTAGTGTTGAACGTGCAATAGACAAAATTTTTGAGAATAGCTTACACCATACAGCAATTAGTTTCGACCTTTGTTGTGCAGAAAATTCTGATGATATGATATATGAGGAATATTTTTATGATTTTGGTAAGGGAGATTACATAGCAATTAATGATTGTCTTGCTGGGATAGACTGGAATCAATTGTTTTTGGGAGAGACATCTATTGATGTCATAGTTTCAATTTTCTATAATGTGATCTACTCCTCAATGGAAAGGTTTATTCCTCTAAAGAGGTACAAAAGTTCTTCTTTTCCATCTTGGTTTTCTTCAGAGCTTCGCAGTTTGATCATAAGAAAGAAACAAATTCACAAAAAGTTTAAAATTAGTGGTCAACAGCAGGATTATGGTGAATTTGTATTGTTGAGACAACAATGTGAGTACTTAAGAGAGTTGTGCTATCAGCAATACATTAATAAGGTGGAAATGAATCTCGCTGGCAATCCAAGGTACTTCTGGTCATATATTCAAAATAAAAGAACTGGTTTTAGTCTTCCCTCCAGAATGACATACAATAACAGGATTAGTATGAATATCTCGGATACTGCGGATATGTTTGCAGAATACTTTTCATCGGTCTACTCGGATGAGCAAGTCAATGACATATCATCTTTTGATTTTGATAAATCAATTTGTCTGAGCACTTTAACTCTGTCAACACAGGATGTTTATGAGGTTATTACTTCCTCTAAGAATAAGCTCTGCTCTGGACCAGATGGGATTCCGGCATTCTTCCTAAAGAAATGTGTTTGTGTTCTTACGAAACCAATACTGTTCATTTTTAACAAATCTCTAGGTACTGGTTCTTATCCCACTCTCTGGAAGAGAAGTTTTCTAAAACCCATTTTTAAATCTGGTAGTAGAAATGAAATTTCCAATTATCGGGCTGTGTGTAACCAATCTGAGTTGCCAAAGCTGCTTGACTGCCTGGTCAGTCATAGGATTGCCTGGAGTTTTAAATCTTTATTTAATCCTGAGCAATTTGGATTTATAAAAGGCAGATCTACTGATGCTAATTTGGTGCTGTATGTCAACTACCTCTACCGCTGCTTGGAGAAGGGACTTCAGGTTGACTCAATATATACAGATTTTTCCAAGGCTTTTGATCGAGTTAACCATGGGGTACTCTTGCAGAAGCTTAGGGCTTTAGGTATTATGGGGCCTCTTCTTCAGTGGATCTCGGGATTCATCAGAGGTAGAACCCAGATTGTTAATCTTGGAGGTACATGTTCCTCTGAAATTATGGTACCATCTGGGGTGCCACAGGGCTCTCACTCGGGCCCTGTTTTGTTTTGCCTCTTTTTGATTGATTTAGTTTGGAAACTTGAAAATTGTCGTGTGCTAATGTTTGCTGATGATGTGAAGCTATTTAGGGTTATCACATCCCTTTCTGATGCTGTGCTCCTGCAAAAAAGCCTCAATTTATTCTTTGATTGGTGCCACTTGAATAGAATGTCCCTTAATATCAATAAGTGCCATAAGATTACTTTTTCTAAGCAAAGAAACCCTATTGCTTTTCTTTATAAAATAAATAATGTAGCAATTGGTGTCAAAACAGAGGTTTCTGACTTAGGAATATTTATTGACTCCAGGTTGTCTTTTAAAAGTCACATCAATCAGGTGACTGGTAGGGCAATGAAAATGCTGGGTTTTATCCAACGGTCTACAACTGATTTGTCTGTGTTTACTTTTAGATTACTTTATTGCTCTCTTGTTAGGCCCATCTTGGAGTATGGCTCAATTGTGTGGTCCCCGTCATATAACTGCTACATTGAGCAGATTGAAAAAACTCAAAATAAATTTTTAAGGGTGGCGGCTTTTAGATGTGGTTACAGGAGACAGGAGTATTACTATCAGTGGGTCAGGGATAACCTGAACTTACCCACATTGGAGTCACGAAGAACATTACTTGACTTATGTTTTATGCATAAGGTTTTAAATGCTACTATAGATTGTCCCGAGTTATTGTCTCTTTTTAAACTTAGGGTGCCTTCCAGATTGAATAGACAATCAGAAATATTTTCAGTCCCATTCCACCATACCAATTATGGTATTAATGAGCCAATTACACAAATGGCTCGAAGTGCTAATGGTCTGTCAGGACAGATAAACTTTTTTGACTCTAGGATAACATTTTTTAAGGGGCAGTTAAAGAATATTATTTCATAGGGGCTTTAATTAATTAACTCATCTACACCTTACACTAATTTATAGATAGTTTTGTATATAATGTTTCTGAATATATATGTTTGTATGGGTATGCTATGTAATACTTTTGTAAATGGATTCCGTTAATAAATAAATAAATAAATAAATAAATACTTTTAAATCATATTTTAAACGTTAGTAGTCACTGCTACGCTGTAGTGTAATCACAATATTATTATCCCAATATTTAAAAAATGGAGGTATTCAGTCCAACGAAAAGATGTACTAAAAATTCTCCACTATCGCTGAGTGAAAAAGTTATTATTTTAAATGTACATGATTGCATAAAACACGATTACCCTAGTTTTACTGTGGAAGAAATTGTTGAAAAATGTTCTCGAATGAGTGGAATTGGAAAGTCCACCATTTTCAAATTGTTGCGGGAAAGAAAAGCAGGTCAAGTGGAATCTCCCAAGCAAAAGCCAGGACGACCTACAAAAGTCCTTGATGAAAATGCTAAATGTATAATTGGAAGAAAAGTTTACTCTTTTTATTTTAAAAAGGAAATACCCACCCTAAACAAAATTTTAATGGAGCTTGGCCGAGATGACAGTATTCCGTTGATAAGTAGAAAACTTTTATGGAAAACTTTAAAAAATATGGATTGTGCCTGGGAAAAGCATAACCGCAAAGCACTTTTACTGGAGAGCGACGAAATTGTTTGTTGGAGACGACAATACTTGAGAAGTATCAAGCAGTACCGCAGGGAGCAAAAGAAAGTTTTTTATCTTGATGAGACGGGGATTAACGAAGGTTATATAGTCCAAAAAATGTGGCAAGACAAAAATATAACCAGTGCTCGCCAAGCTTTCATAGAAGGCCTGTCTACGGGTATTAAAGTACCTTCGGGAAAAGGAAAAAGACTTATAATCACACATATTGGAAGCGAAGAGGGATTTTTAAAAGAAGATCTGCTAACCTTTGAGTTGACTCGCACAGGAGATTACCATGAAGACATGAACTCAGACGTTTTTGAGGACTATTTTGGTGAAATGATAAAATTTCTTCCGGCTAATTCGGTGGTGGTTATGGATAATGCAAGCTATCATTCATGGCGAATAGAGAAGACGCCAACTTCAAGTTGGAGAAAGCAAGAAATTATCGATTGGCTGACTGCAAAAGGTATTGCATTTGAAGCAAATTTGATAAAAAAAGAACTGCTGGCAATAGCTAACTTACACAAAACTCGTTTCATGAAATACGCCGTGGAAGATATAGCCGAAAAATATAATATAACTGTACTGCGCTTACCGCCATATCATTGCGAACTAAATCCTATAGAACTGATATGGGCGCAGGTAAAAGGATTTGTAGCAAGACAAAACACGACTTTTAAAATGAAAGATATTAAGCGACTGTTTGATCAAGCCATTACGGAAGCGACACCAGAGAATTGGCGAAAAGCAGTCCAGCATGTAATTAAGCAAGAGGACAAAATGTGGGATCTTGACAACCTCATCGATCAGACAGTCGATCCTTTAATTATAATGTTAAGAGGTGATGACAGTTTGTCAGATGACGAAGAAGACTACAATCTATTATAATTTAAAATTGTTATACACTGTTCAAAAAGTGCCAGATCTAAAAGTGACATTTTCAAGTGTTTTACTCTACATATTATGTTCAATAAATTTGTGAAAAAAATATATTATTCCATTTAAACAAAAGTAACTTTCTAAAATAAAATAGCATTTAAGTACATTAATTATAAGGTAAAAAACAAGTCCCAGTTGCACGCCTTTGGCGAACCGTTTTCAATGTTTATCAGTGGGTAACAATGGGCAAAACTCATAAATTGACCCAAAACCGGGTGGCACTACCTGCAATCAACGAAAAGAAAGAATTTTACATTGAAACTAATACCCAACTAAGGTAGTGGCATAAAATATTGGTGGATCACCAGGTACCACTTTTGAATACCTAATGAGGTTTTATTGCTCTACACACTTCTGAAATAGAGTATAATTAAAGTATAATCTTCTTTTAGTCTAAATTTTTAGTTTGTTTGCTTATTATTAAGGAATAGACAAAGTAGTAGATGTTGATAACTTAGGATCTCAGTTTAACCCTTAAGTACCCCTCAAATTTTAACCCTTAAGTAGGTACTATAGCTCCAAAATTTTCCATTCCGACTATGTTATTGCAATAGACCTGGTGATGATATGATTTTAATCTTCAATAACTTTAAAAATTAACTTATTGCAAAGAATTTTTTTTTCAAATGGTAGCAATACATCTGAAGAAAAATACTATAGTAATCCTGTTAAGTAATACATATACAAATAATATAAAATTTTATATATTTGAAAAAAATCAAATATTTTGAAAATGATATCAAGTTCTTTAAAAAATTTATATATTATTTTTTATGAAGTTCAAACAGTTCCAGCATTTTCCAGTTTGTTTACTTCTGGTTTATGAATTTATGAAATAAATAAGTCAATATAAGGATTGTACTATATATATCTGTGTATTGTTTATTAATGACACATAATTGATAAGTACTTTAAAAAAACCATTAGCATTAACAAAAATAGATAAATGACTTGTCTAAACTATCATCCTGATCATTGAACCAGAAACTTAAGTATGTTAAATGTTAAAAAAATATTATTTGATATTGGGAATGAAGGCAGTTAGACAAAAGGTTGATTAGTAACATTTTTACTATAATTTTCTTACTACTGAAATACATAAAAAATTTAAATTCAGAATTGCATTGTATAAGTAAGCAAATAACATTTGCAGTTACATTTTTTATGGACAGACTTAAAGCATTCTGCAATCAGAATACACAATCTTTTAAGAAACAAGAAAAAATTAATAGCTTTAATGCAAAGCAAAATAATAGACATAGGGTCCTGTTTACTTCACAGTCTTTATTTCAAAAATCCCGACGCGTTTCGGTTGTTAAACCATTGTCAAGAGAAAACTAGATTAGCTTAGATTAATGTATTGTCATGTTATGTGTGTGCCATTTTTTGACCTTTTTATGGACATTTTGTAATAATATCATGTAAGTTTTACTATGTTTTTAATTAATTTATTAGTTTAATAACAAGCTTTTATATTCTACTTACATAGTTTTCCCTTGACAATGCTTTAACAACCGAAACGCGTCGGGATTTTTAAAAATAAAGATTGTGAAGTAAACAGGACTCTTCGTCTATTATTTTGCCTTGCATAATGGTACTTCACCCTGGAGAAATTTATGGTAATCTCATAACTTTAATATTTAATAAAGTATATAGTTTATACTTACTTTATCATAAAAGTTTAAATGTTGTTATGCATAATTTCTTATAGACCCTCAGAACTTGCGTTTGTAGAACTAGGCATACTAAGGAAATATAATATTGTAAAAATGAGGGGAAGATATTTGTATATTTCATAATACATTTCAACATGAAGTTTTCAGAAGGTAACATGAAAAAATTCTCTATTTTAAAAATGTTATTTTATAATTTGTGTAGCTTGAAAGTTTATTGTATTTTATGAACTTTCAATCCTAATTCATACAATGAACACTTACATTCTATTCTAAATCCAGACATCCTTTGCCTTTATAAATTTTATACAGAATAGAAGAATTTTAGACAAAGTTTAAAAAAAAATGATCTCAATGATTTTGCTTAAATAAAAGTATGGTGTTGTAAATAAATCAATCATCTTACTATATTTTGATAAAACTAACTCATTTTTTTTAATCTTATCTATATAACAAATTATAGGAAGTTCAGATAAATGTTACAGAACTGATATATTTACATGCATACTATTCAAATTATACAGTAGGCATGTTATTAGTGTTTTGAGTGTTTTAGTGGTTTAAAATTCACAGGAACTAAAAGAGCATCAGGCAAAATCTTGCTCAATAGTTGACCTGGGACACCTGTGTAATAATCCCAGCAATATAATTTAAGAATTAAATACAGATACAGCATTCTGCATGTTTTATTATAAAATGGTTAATAGACCTTTGAGGACTATTATCTATTGTATTTTGGGGACTATCCACAGCAGCCTTTTAATTTTCTTTTGTATGTACCAGAATAGATACATTCTTCCTATAAATACATCATGTTTGGTAATGATTGTTTAGAGTCAACCTCTATTAACATGTATATCCTCACTTATTAAATACTATTAACAATTTGGCATCCAGTTTAATATTTGGACACTAAGGTTTATAGAAATGAAAAAATGTTATGATTTCCATTTTTCTGTAAGTAATGTTATGGTAATTGGTTGAGTTAAGTATACACTGTATTTTAGGTTTATTAAGGTACTAATAGTGTAACTCATTGTATCTGGTATACAACAATATCTTCTTCTCGAGGCAAAAAGAATAAAAAAAATGTGCTTTTGAGGCAACTTAGTATCCCTGATTATATATGTATTAAATAGCAAGTCAATATTTATCACTGACTTTTTTTTTAACTTTTATCATTATTCCAAAATACGAAATTTTAATATTTTACGCAAATTTCAAATTATCCATACATTTCATTATAATTTATTGAACACATAAACTTTTCTTGTTATAGATTTTATTTGTAATCTATAATTTACCTTATTATAGGTTAATCACTTAACATAATATGGTTTAGTTTTATTTTTATGATATTACTGAATCTGATTTTCTTTCTTAAAATCTCCTAGGTATAGATAAGATTAGATTAAAGACTTGACATAGGCACACAGTGGCGGTAGAGCTGAACTGCAGTTATTGTTTAGCCGTTAGACATAAATAAACGCAACGGTATGTGTTCCTACTAATTATAATTAGCTAATACGTTCGTCGATATAAAAATTTATCGTTACAAAATCGAATTGGTTGACATCTGTGTGCTTATATTAGAATAATAATAAATTAGGACTGTTTGTCTTGATATGAACTCATGAATGGTTACTGTAATGAATTTGTTAAATATTTGCTGAATATTTATAGTTTGTTACTTAAGGTAAAGTAAGATCAAATTCTTGACTTTAGTGTAGAAGACAATTATAAAGCCTTTTTAATGTACGTATTAAAAAGTTGCAAGAATTTCCGCGGTTTTTTTGAAAAAGTTTCTAGATCCTTGTTTAACTTTTGTCCTGTAAAAGTCCTGTAAAAAATAACAACTTTTGATGTAGGAAATAAACTAAATAGTAATTTGTTTTTGAACTGATTCATTCTAAAGCTATTATTGAAAAATTCTTATAAAAAAGGAAGCTCGTTTTTATACCAAAGGTTTCTAGGAATCTTTGAACATAGATTCAAATAAACGTTATTTATATAATCCCAAATGAAGATCTATAAGAAACTTTTGAGTGAGCTTGAATGTGTAATTTTTGGATGCAGGTACCTATATAAATACTAATAATTTTGAATATGCGTTGGCGTAAACTTAATTCAGAATGAGATTTTTTTATCAATTATACGTTCTTGTTGAGCACCAATAAATCATTTTAGGAGAATAAAACATTTAATGATTCGTAGAGTAGATTAATGACTAGTTTTAACTTGCTGCTAGTTGAAAAATAATGAGTTTCTTAAATATTTGTCCAAGTCTCTTATTAAGGCTCTATGTGAGCTCTATTATGAGTTTTACTAAACTCGTGAATTTTATCCGTCAAATGTCGCCTCAATGAAGTTTTATAATTTTATTATCTTATTATTTTTTTAGGCTATTGGAATTATTCGGCACGAGTTTCAAATATGTGCAATCATAATAAATAGACCAATATAAAAAATTCTGAAAATCCAATAAAATCTAAAATATATTTTTTTTGGTAATTTATTTATATATTTTAGAACACGAATAATGGGTACCTAATTACATGGTTTACTTAATTAATACACACCCAGGCCGCACAGAAAGACAGGCCGACAGACGCGACGGACCGCGTGACGTCCCAATAACCGATTTTAACGCTCATTTAAATGGTGCCCTTATGTTTTCCTTTAATTTTACATGTTGTTTAATGTATAAATTGATAAAAGTTCGTTCTAAAATATATTGCTAGAAAGAATGAAAACAAATAACATCTGGTAGTAACGTTTTATTGACCAATAATTTAAAAGCAAACATTAATTATAATATACGTATAATATGTTATAACTGTATTTGTACCAAGTTCGGCAAATTAACGTTAATAAAAATAATAAAAAAATTATAATAATAATAAAAATAAATACTAAAAAATAATAAAGAATAGTTTAAAAAAACTAAAAGAACACGCGTTTATTGCTTACGATCTAAAAAGTAGAAAATAATTTTCAACTACAAAGAATTTTTATTACAGTAGTAGAAGGTTGGACAATCGATCATAATTAATTACCTCAAATAAAAATCATAATAAAGTTTAAGCTATTAACAGAATAATTATTACTTTTAATTTTACTTCATTTTCTCTCTTCTCTCATAGATAGTTGCCAATAGAATAATTGTCATATTTAATATATCGAGCATACTTTTTACTCTGATTTGAATTATTCTGTTAATAACTTAAATTTTATTATGATTTTTATTTGAGGTAATTAATTATGATTGATTGTTCGACCTACGACTGTAATAAATACTTTTAATTAAAAATTATTTTCTACTTTTTAGTACAATTAGCAATAAAAGCGTGTTTTTTTGTAGATATAGAAGTTAGAAGAAGTTTTTGTAGAATAGAATTTTTATAGTATAGAGTAGGAAGTTAGAATATGATAGTAGATAGAATTTTTAAACTATTATTTATTAAACGCCCCATGCGCAGATCGCGCGCTTGTTCTATCTCTCTTACTCTCCTACAGAGGATCTAAAAAAAATAATTTATTAATCCTGGCAGTGCTAATAAGGATAATGGGAAACTGTTATCAAATTATTGCATTGGCATCGGTCCTTGATACGTGTGCAAAGTTTCAAGTTGATAAGACTTTTAGAAACCGGTAAAAATTAAGCTCAAAGATTCCGTTACACACATACATACATAGATACAACCCGAGCTAATAAAAGCGTATCTACTTTCCAGTAATAATAATAAGCATTAAAAACAGGATTTTGACAAGGAAAAACTAAACATAATTTAACAGAAAATTACTAAACCTAACCAGATACTTTAAGAATTGAATCAAATTTAATATTGAAATAAAAAAAATATTAATATTTTAATTGCTTAAAAGCTTATCAATCCTCATTTTTTTGCACATTTTAAAGTAGATTGATTTTTTTTAACTTTATCTTTTAGTTTTAAATGATTATTCAAAATTGTGGCCGCAAATGTGGTTATAATCTTCATGTTTAAGGAGCCCCAAGGACCAACTTTTTCACAAAGAAAAATTATGTGCTCTATTGAAGATAGGCTTAGCTTAACGAAAAAAGTTTTATGAGATTGTAAGCTTAGAAACTTTTCTTTAATTCTTTCTCTTAAAAAAAATTAAAAAATTATGGGCATGTATAATTATATTAATAATATATTCGATAAGCAATTTGAGACCACCACAATCAGAAATTTGTATTTACTGTCATACAAGTTTCTGATCAATTTTAATTTATAGGATTTTTTCCTGTTGAAGATTTTCATTACATAAACGGCTTTAAGAATTTCATGAACAATGTACCCGGAAATATATATTAAAATAGATGTATGATTTTCATTTAAATTTACATACATTAAATCATAAAAATATGAATCAATTTGAGAGTTATTTAAATTTATATCAGAATTATCTGTAGTAATTTTTAAATTTGTTAACTGATGACCGATCTCCTAAATGACCTTTGGAAAATTTAATTTAATAAAATTTAAAAACTATCTTTCTTTCAGCTTCTAAGACCTGGCATGCAGTAAAGTAATATGATTTACTACTACTCATTTGCCTATATTGTTCAAATCTTTCTTCTAGGGGATCTGTAGTAAATAAGATTATAACGTAGATTTTTAAATCTGTCTCCTTTAAATTAAAATTTACAGTTTACCAATTTGATATATTTTCTAAAAAATGTATGGTACCATTGTATCAATGTAATATTATCGTTTGTATGTGTACCTTTAAGTTAATACATATAAATTATTTTATCATCAAAAAGTTTTACGCAATGGCCGACACTTGAGCCTATTCGTTTTCAATATTATTACTTTCTCTAAAGTTTTCTAGCATTTTGATGTTATTAGGTGAACAATTTTTAGACTATAATATCAGTTTCATAAGCAATGTCGTTTGTCTTCAAACATTGTTCATTTTTTTATTATACCGTATTTTAAGAATAACATAAGTTTGATGGTTGACCCATTGTTTTAACCAATTGTTACGCACAAGCAAAAAAAATTTGGTCCCGGTCATATGGATTTGTTGTATACACTTTTATCTCTCGCCTGATAACGCCCCAAACATTTTCCTATTTACAGCATTGTTGTCAGAAATTGATAATAATAATAATAATAACGATAAGAAGTTTATTAAAACAAAAAATAGGTACAATATAAATACAAAATTTGGAGTAGATGCACAATTAATAATACTAATAATTTGTGCGTGTATCTATGCAATAATAAAATATACATTAACACTTCTACATTACTAATGCCTATAGAAAAATACTATAGGAAACCACATATTAAGAACTAAACTAAACTAAGTTTTTTAAAATGTCCTCGTTAAGTTCTAATAACTAGTTGTCTACACTTCTTTTAATTTTTGGGTAACTTTTTTTTTTTAAGGTGTTGTGGTAGGGCATTATATTTTGGGCGCATTTATAACAGACTTCTTTGTACTGAAGAAAATCCCACAGCAGGAATTCGCACCCACTGTTTCTGTACAGACCTTGTATATTAATTTGGTGACTGACTAAGTTTTTTGAAAGTTTATCGATGACGGCTCTTATATATAGCTTATAAATATTAAGCACTTTAGAGTCTTGAAATAAGTTAATAGTTGGATAGTATTTATTTTTAAATAAAACTATTTTCAACAGCCTTTTTTGGGTTATTTCAAGAGGTAATAAGTTAGAGCTGTTAGCTGCACCCCGAATACATATGCCATAAGTAAGCACCAATTCAACTAGTGACTTATAAATATACATTATGCCACCCGTTGACATGCTTTGTCTTAAAATATAGAATTTATGCATAAGTTTGCGTAATTTAATGCAGATCTATTCTATATGGCAGTCCCATTTTAGGTGATTGTTAAAAAATACGTCAAGATATTGCGATTTATCCACATTGAGAGATAGCAAACTTAAATCCAGCCACTTTTTAACAATATTAATTATCTGTTCTGCTTTTATGAAGACTTCATTCCAGGCATTTCCTTTATTAATTATATATATCGTTTATTTAGTCAGAAACTAATACAAATTATACAACAAGGTTACTTAATAATTACCATATTACATTTTTAAAAAAGAATTGAATAACTAACAAACACTATATAATTACCACAAACATATGTATATTATACAAACAAAAAACGAGACACAAACCAGACAAAACATGAATTTTTTTAGAAATAAGTGGTTTATTATACTAAATTTATGATTAAATGATGTTTACAAGTCCTTTTAAAAAACTTTATACTTTCGATTGTTTTGATTTCTATTGGCAACTTATTGTATTTGTTTAGACCATTAAAAAAGAATGAATTTGAGCACGTTCTTAAGAAACTCTAGGTATATAAAAATTACTTCTTGATCGCGTGTTATGATCATGTATTTCGGCAGAGAATGTGGCTTTACTCAACAGATACTGTGGAGTGTGGAGCATGACCAATTTTAATCTTATGGACAAATGTCAGTGTATTGAGTAGAAGATGCTCTCTGACTGGTATCCATTCTAAGGCCTGTAACATATCTTTTATTGGGGTCAATCTTGGTTTACTTACTTAGTATTATACGCATGGCCCTATTTTGCAACTTTTGAAGTCGAGACAACTCATTTTGTTTTAATAAAAATAATACACTAGAACAATAATTAAAGTGAGGCAGGATAAGTACATTGTAAATAGTTTTTTTCGTCTGTAATTATTGCTTTGTCATCAGCATAGCAAACCACAGTGCCAAAGGGTAAAACTGAAAATATGCCGCCAAAATACAGTGTGAAGAGTATAGGTCCCAAAACTGGCCCTGTGGAACACCACATTTTACAAGGCGTGTGGTGCTCAAGGAGTCACCAACCTTAACTTGCTGTATTCGGTTATGCAGATTGATTTAAAAAGATCTTTGGTCAGTCCTCTAATCCCTTTTTGTTAGATTCTATCCAGCAAGATACTGTGTGACACAGTATCAAAGGACTTGGACAAGTCTAAAAATATAGTCATACACTTCTTTTGAGTATTAAAACCCGCGACAATGTGATTCACTACGCTGACAAGCGCGTCTTCCGTTCCAGAGTTTTTGGAAAAACCATATTGGCCATAGTTAAATAATTTATTTATATTTATAAATTCAGTTAATCTTAAGTTTATGAATTTTTCTACAACTTTACTAATATTTTTTGTGAGGGCAATCGGCCTATAGTTTTGCAGAATGTCTCTGGGACCTGTTTTGTGCAAAGGAATTTTATATCCTATGCTTGATAACATATTGTTAAACGTGATATGTTAAATTCAAAAGATGGTTTTGCTGTTTGAGAAAAGTTTTTAATTGGAAGTAAGCTCATTAGATCATTATTATTGGAAGTATTAGAAGTCAACATAAAAACTTGTATAGTGACAGTTGACTCATTAAATAAGTTGCTGCTAAAGCCTTCAATTTTAGCACCTTTATAGGAAATTGATGCTTTGACATAAATTTCATTGAACAGCAGATTTATAATTTTTTCTTGGTAATTTAAACATTTTAATTTTTCCTTTAAATTAGTTATGTAAGAATTAGTAAATAACGAAAAGTTTTAGAAATTTGCATTTTTTTTAGATAGACTCCAAGATATTTAAAATTTGGAATAGTAAGTACATTAGAATTTCTTTCAAAATAAAGCCAAAATAATTACTTTTGGTGTATACTATCTTATTGATATATTTACTAAAAGATATACTTACAAGTTTTATTTTTATATAGAAAATCTAAATAATTACACACATCTTTGGTATTTGTAATAACTTCTTTGCATTTTTCATTTTCTATTTCTAGTTTTATAGAAGCATTTCTACCTCTAGCGTCTTTCTGTTTGACGGAACCTTAACTGAGAAGTACGTTTGGCTGATTAGGAAATTTAAAGGGAAATGCTTCTTGTTACGGCTTTAGTTTTTTCGAGGCAGTGATAAAAACCGTTCCATCTGACCCTCCCTATCCTCTCTTACTATAATTTTTTCTTCAAAATGTTCTATAAAAATAGCAGAATGTTTAGTTAAATTATAGCGATTGATACGTTTAGGCCGCAAGTTCCTTCGTTCGGCTTCTTTTGGAAACAAAAATACTCATATATTGCCATTTTTTGCTATGCCTATTTTTTGTTTTATCATAATTCTTTTTCCTGGAATACAACATCTGTAAGGCATTATCATATAATATCATTTGACATAGAACAATATTTATTTAGATAAAACAGCAGCAATACAGTTAATTTATTTTGCCGATTTTTTTCCCGATTGAGTCGGTAGGTTAGCGTTATGTAGTTGGCGAGAGAAAACGAGCTACTATAATAGTATATTATGTTGGCCTATATTTCTGTTCGCCCTACACACGATTTAATAGAAATAAAAGATGAGATCGATGTTTTCAAAGTTTTGTTCATACCTTAAAAATTTCGTTTGCCTTTAAAATATTAAACATTATTCCAATCCTTTATTATATAATATGATACAACAACCGAAATAGAGTATTGCCTTTTAACACGAAAAGAAAATAACACATATTTTTCACCTCTTAAATAAGAATAAGAACAAATATATATTTTTTTGGTCCCATTGAATGCATTTTTAAAATATAATTTATATTTTTAAACCAGAACCTAATAAATTGTGAATAAATGTTAGTTTATTAGTAGAAAATGGTGGTTTATGTATATCTTCAAGAGAATATATATCCTAGCAGTAGACAATAAAACTGTTTTCAATACATTTCATTTAAAATCGATGAGCACGTTTCTATATAACATTCATAAAATTTATATTACGTGCAAATTATATGAGAACAAATACGAAAATGTACTTTCATTTACATTTAATTTATGAATTCTATAAATAAATATTAGGTAGGTTACTTGTTTGTAGTTTTCATTTTATTCTCGATAATTTTTGCTAAAGTATTGTAGTTTGACAACTTATTGAATAATTTAAATAAGTTTTTATATCTCGGTAGTTATTTATATACTCGAAAGTAATTTATACAGGGTCTCTTATATTAAGTTGTTTTGGCACTCTAATAATTATTTTCAGTTTATAATTACTTTAGGCGTAAGTACAATAATATTTTTTTAAGCAATTTAATCAGCACGTAACCTAATAACAATAACCTAAATTTCGATCAATTATAAATATTACACCCAGTTATATTATACCAGTCAGGTATAATTGGGTGGTCCATGAAAATATTTTTACCTGGGATGTTTTCAGATGTTATGTTAATAAAACATACACTCTCATTCTCAGTTCTACATCTTTTAACACCTCCATTGTTAAACTTAGAAATATGAGTATAAGAAATATTTGTTTTTAAGCGCTTTACGTAAAGCAGGGTTGATATGTTATCCTTCAATATAGGAGATTATTGTTCTAGTAGGAGTAAAACAATACTTTTGCAATAAGTCTGTAGGTTTGTCGGGGGAACGCAATAAAATATGGATTGATTTATAGTTGTTGAACATGTAATTGTATGTGCTGATATATTGAAAATGAAGTGTCTGTTAAATTAGATTTAATGTGTTTTATGGTCAGACTATATTTAAAAAATTACAAAACAGAAAAAATGTAAGTTTGTGTAATTATTTATCTTTTTTCGTACATTTTTATAATATTTGATTATTCTAAATTTTTTCGTAGCGGTTTTATCTATATAAAGTATATATTTTATACGTATTTTAATTATATTTTGGTTACTTATTGCATGTTTTTTTTTAATCAATTTTTAGCGTGTTTAGTAGTATTCGTTTTGCTTTTAAGATGGAATGGTACATCGGAATGCTAAGTTTTATCTTATCAACCTTTTGTAGTCAAAAAATGTAATAAATGATCTATTGTTTATACAAGCTTCCGCCAAACCAATATTTATTAGTTGCCTCCTAAAATAATTAGTTATTATGAGTCCTTACATATAGTCTTATTACGTAGTAAGGGTATTTCATTATTTATGAGGAAAAACTGCATATTTTATGACTTTATTTTTTAAGAAATTTGAGATATCCAATAGATATACATATTTTAGCTGGGAGAATCTGAAAATCGTAATGAAAAACAAAAAACATACCGTAAATGTTTTGGTTGGATTGTGTAGTCTATTCTTAGGGTTTTTTAATAAGGGTTTCATATAAGGCACTATATATGTCTATTTTCAACCGTTTTTGATCTAATTTGTCTCAAATTATAATTACATTATTTGGAAAAGCGAGGCCACATTTATTACCTCAGAAACATTTAATAGACAAAAAATAGACAAAGAAACATTTAAATTGTTTTTACTCAAATTGAAAACCTTGGGGTATTGCCCTTGGAGGAATAACAAAATGTAATTTGCCAAAATTGATCCTTTTGGATACTCTCCTTTGGGGCCACCTTAAGAACGTGGCATGCCAAATTAAAAATGAAAATATTTATGAAATTATGGAAAACGAAATTTGTAGACTAAATATAAAAAAAACGAATTTATAATTACAAGTTTGGGAAGTCTGCAAAAGTATACCAATATTGTTTTGAAAATAACCAAGGAGCTTTTTAATTATTAGTGATGTTAGAAATAACAACCACACTCTTTACTTTAAACTTTAATGGTCCTTAAACGAAACGAACAAAGAGTTAAACTAAATGAATAATATTAAAATAAACATTATAACAACATCTAATGTTGACCGTAATAAAATGTATCGTCAGAGCCCGCCGAGTCTCAAGTCCCACGGTTCTTCATTTTTCGTTCAGTCAGCTTAATCCTTGAGTCGGCATAATGCCATCAATAGAGCGATTGATAACATTCGGCCCTTCCTGACCTCTTAGAGTGTCCTCACTCTGCTGAACCAGATCAGTCGTCTACTCGGCTGACTCTGGAAGAAACCACATAACTTTAACTAACTTTTAGTGTTAGTTTTTTTTTTTTTTTTTTTTTTTTTTTTTTTTTTTTTCGGACAGGGTAGTTAATTTATCATTCTACCATGTAAATCTGAGTAATCTGGGTATTTCATCTTGTCTGAGTAATTACTATTACTCGAAGTACCAGGTCGAACCCTACTTCCAAGATAGAAACACCACACTCTACATAGCAGAATAACTATTAAAAGTTCTCTTTTGTGAGCACTTCTGAGTAATCTGGGTATTCTTATGCTTCGTCTGAGCGCTACTGCCACTCGGAGTACCGGCTTTTAACCTACTCCCGAAGATAGAATTACCACACTCTAACTCAACAAAAGAAAAGATGATTCAAGAATTGGATGCGTACCTTAAATGAACAATTTATAATTTAATCCAGGGTTTTAGGTTTTCAGTCGCAGTAACCCCGACATAGGGATTCTGAGATCGATGCATTCCTGGAATTTCTCTTACTTCATAACGATCATTGCCCAGAATCTTCGATACTCTGAAAGGACCTTTCCACTTTGGCAATAATTTACGACTACTACCTGTAGCCGGAAAGGAGGTTATTTTCAATAGTACCAAGTCACCCAATTTGTACGTTACGGGTGAACATCTCTTTTGATCAAATCGTTGTTTTTGTCGTGTCTGATAATTTTCCGTATCCGCAACGATTTGACTACGAAGAGCTGTAACATCTACATAGCTACTTAATTCAGGCGGGTTATAAGCTACCTGACCCGAAACACGGAAACCAAACAAAACTTCACTAGGACTGGCATTTAGGGCTTTATTTATGCTGCCATTTAACCCTAATTGAATATTTAAAATATTCTGGTCCCACTCGTCATCATCACCATTGGCACCCATTGTTGACAGGGAGTCAATAATCGTCCTATTGTACCGCTCCACTTGTCCATTCCCACGTGGCAAACCAACGGCATTTAAGTAGTGAGATATACCGCGTGATTTACAAAATTGTTTAAATTTGTGAGACGTAAATGCTTTGCCTCGATCGCTAATAATACGACAAGGGGCCCCAAAAACTTTTATGATTTCTTCCAAGGCGCTAACAACGAATTTGGTTCTTGTACTGGGTACAGAATATATAAATATAAATTTTGTAAACGCATCTATAATAACAAGTACTTGAGTGTTACCGCTTTTTGATTTTATAAAGGGGCCTAAATGGTCGATATGCAAAGTATGAAAGGGGCGAGGTATTTTTGGAATTGGATGGAGATAGCCCGGTTTTCTATTTCCAGTAGTTTTAAAATATAAACAATTTAAACAGTTCTTTATATATTTATTAATAAAACGCCGCATATGAGGAAACCAGTATTTTTGTGATATTAATTCAAATGTTTTCTCCCCTGCAAAATGGCCAACATCATCGTGGTTTAACCGGACAATTTGAAACCTTGCTTTCTTTGGGACAACCCACCGTGAACCAAAAGGGGTTATTTTATAAACTTTTTCACCTTTTAATTCGTATTCATTAAAAATGTGTTTTTGTTTTTCGAAATTTCCCGTTTCTAAAATATTTTTAATATCCCGTATTTTATCATCGTTTTCTTGGGCAGTGCGTAACCAATCTCCTTCCGTTATTACTATTGTATTAATACTGACTTCGAGAGTATCGCAATTATTATTTTCCTGTTTAACTGGGTTTCTGCTGAGGGCATCCACGTGTCTCATTTGTTGACCAGAGCGATGTTTAATTTCATATTGATATTCACTTAACTCTAACACCCAGCGTCCTATTTTTGCATTTAATTCTGACTTTTTGAAGGTACTAACAACCGCCGAGCAATCAGTGACAATTATGAAAGGTCTACCTACTAGATATTGTCTAAATCTTTTTACCGATTCAACAATTGCTAATGCCTCCAAAACATATGAATGGTATTTTTGCTCCGCGGGAGAAGTCTGTTTACTAAAATATGCCACTGTGTGTTCTTTATTATTTTTAACTTGCATCAGACAACCTGCGATACCAATTCGACTAGCATCCGTGTATAACCGACACTCTAAATTTTTATCAAAAATATTAAGAACAGGTTTGTTTACCAACAATTGCTTCAAAACATCAAATGACTCTTGTTGAGAAGTTTCCCATTTCCACTGTTTATCTTTATGCAAAAGTTCCGTTAAAGGTTTTGATTTTTCAGCGTAATGTGTAATAAATTTTCGAAAATATCCCGTAAGACCCAGGTATTGTCGCACCTGATGAATATTTGTGGGAATCGGAAACTTTTCAACCGCTAACGTTTTTTCATGATTGGGTTTAATAGTAGAGTCCGAAATCTCATATCCTAAAAATTGTATATTCGTTTGCAAGAAGGAGCACTTTGACAATTTAAGTTTAAGATTATTTTTACTGATAAGGTCCAGAACGATTTTAAGTGTCTCCATGGCTTCTTCAACGGTTTTTCCTGGAATTAAAATATCATCCAAGTAAACCAACACTTTTGAAAATCTCAAATTACCAAGAATTTTATTAATCACTCGTTGAAAAACCGATGGAGCGTTTGTAAGTCCAAACGGCACTTTTAAAAACTCGTAGTGACCGTCCTGCGTGATAAAAGCCGTTTTGGGAATTGATTCTGGACTCATCGGAATTTGATAATATCCCGAAGCTAAGTCAAGGCTACAAAAATATTTATAACCTGCTAATCGATCTATTTGCTCTTCTATCAAAGGAATCGGATACCTGTCGAATTCTGTTAATTTATTTAGCGCCCGATAATCAACACAAAGACGTGACTCACCTCCCTTTTTGGCAACTAATAAAACCTGACTCGAATAAGGTGAGGTCGATTCTCTTATAATTTTGTTTTCTAATAAATCGTTTATAATATTTCTGATAACGTCCCGCTCTGCTTCGGAATAACGTCTTGGTCTAAACATCACTGGCTGATCAGATTTCAGTTTTATGTGCATGACCTCATCGCAAGTTCCGACATCAAAAGCGCTTCGTGCAAATAACCCTGTATAAGAATTTAATAACTTCAAAACCGCTTCTGTCGCAAAATTATCTTTAATACCAATTTTAACGTTTTTATTATCAAGTTGAACAGTTGAAGCCGTGTTCGAAATAAAGCGTAAGACCCCATTAAGTTTCTCATAACAAACGTCACTCAATTCGGTAAAGTTTTGACCCACAAGAATATCGGCGTTCGCAATATTTTTATTTACAACGTACAAAGAAATGTTCCGCTGAACATCGTCAATGTTTACTTTTACCGTCACATAACGATTAAGTTCCAACGTATTATCGGATATCGTGGAAATATGAATAGGCTTATTGAGAGTAAATGTTTTAAGATTAAGTTTATTTACCATATTTTGATGAATTAAAGAACATTCGCTGCCGAAGTCAATAAAACATTTTATTGAGACATTTTCGATTAAAATGGTTTTTATAAAAGTATTCATTGTTGAGCCCGAGCTGGTTTTAGTAAAATTAACTTGTTTATAGTTTTTCTGATAAGGGGCTAGTGCTTTACCTGTAGCGTATTTAGATGGACATTGGTTTTTATAATGGCCCCTAGCTTTACAATTATAACATTTTAATCGATTTTTAATGCTACCAAAATTTTGCTGACCAGTCGATGGGCCTTCGTCGCCTAAATTATAACTAACCCCTGTGAAATTTTGCATATCTTGGTCGAGTGATTTGTTTTGATCATCGATCATTTTTAAATGACGCGCCAATATGGCAGGATCGGTAATTCCTGCTGTTTCCACAGAAAACCTTATTTGTTCGTTACCGATTCCTCCCAGTATTAAATTTACCTTATCAGAGTCAGAAATATTTAACCCCATTTTATTGATTAATGTTAGTTTTTCAAATGTATATGAATAAAGACTCTGCTGCGTTTTACCATAATTAAAAGAAATCATTTCCTTTATAAGTTTATGTAAATCTCTGGTAGGCTTAAAATGCTTTAAAAGTAAACTTTTCCATTCGGACCAAGTAAAAATTCGAGACGGCAGCCCTCTATACCAAATTTCTGCCGGCCCTCGCAGTTTACTTAGCGCCAAATGAGTAATCACCATATCAGGCCAGCCGTACATTAAAGAATACTCATCTACGGACTGTAGCCAGTGATTCAAATCATGTTTCAAGGGGTCGAATTCACTAATAATGTTATTACCGGTTGTTAACCCTAAAAACTTAGGTTCACTTCTATTATTAACCATTCTTTCGATCCCCCGAAGCAAAGCATTACTAAAAGTATTAAAACTCTGGGTACTTAGCTCACTACCATCCTGCCCATGTACAGCCACAAGTTGTGGAGTTATAGGAGGGTCAATGGGGGGTGTATAACTTCGTAAATGCGCATGATCTTCAGCAGCAGGTAGGCGTTCTATATTTCGCGCGCCAGGTGGAGGTGACATCCTGTCAGGAGTAGATAAAGGGCAGGATTCTCTTGGCATCACAAACACAGATGTAACACGTATAATCAGTATTTAACCGGACACCAAAATCCCACTTTCTGATGTTAGAAATAACAACCACACTCTTTACTTTAAACTTTAATGGTCCTTAAACGAAACGAACAAAGAGTTAAACTAAATGAATAATATTAAAATAAACATTATAACAACATCTAATGTTGACCGTAATAAAATGTATCGTCAGAGCCCGCCGAGTCTCAAGTCCCACGGTTCTTCATTTTTCGTTCAGTCAGCTTAATCCTTGAGTCGGCATAATGCCATCAATAGAGCGATTGATAACAGTGATTATATTAATTTGTCACGTTATTGTTAATTATTTATTTTGCTTTGCGATTTTTTCTGTAATAATTTAATTTTTTGGACACTACCGGGAAAACAACAATTACGCCGAATTTCAACTTCGCGGAATAGTTTACCCTTTTACTTTTCCGTAGAATAAGACACATTCTGAAAAATCTGAAATATTCATGTCGTTCTTTAACATAACGGCTATCTAGGAATACTTGCAGGTTTTAAACTTTTCCTCTTTTTGCTAAATATACTAAAAATGCTTTCTTCTTAGGTCGATTACAGCTTTCTACATAAATTACACAACGATTTGACTTATCATGCATTCATTTTCGTATCACATTTGCTTTATTCGGTTATTTCATTTAGTATATTGAATAAATTAACAAATTTTTATTTGATTCGCCTTCTATTATTTAATGTTCGAAATAAAAACTTACCAAGTTACTTAAGCCGACGTTTATTTCGCATGTGTTTGTAAATTACACTATTATTTCATGCAGGGTACAATAGACTAAGGTTTCATTTTGTTCCTATTTGAACAATATGATTTACTTGATAGATTTTATATAAAATCTTAAAAAATGTTTGTTCTTCCCACAGTGTAATAAAATTTACTTCGTTAAGTAGTGTAAATAAATAAATATTAAAACTGTTAAAGTACCTGAAAATATATCTTATAGTAGACAACGTTTGGGGCTCTAGCAATTTTATTGCTGTTGAAATATTTATTTTGCACTAGCTATATTGTATTTTGATATGGAAATTAGGAACTACATATGATAAATATTAATACGAGTCTTGTTACGCCAAAGTAAGTTGTTAATTATGGAGTTTTGCTGACCAAGAGGTCAAATAGATATAGTTTTAAATAATCTCAAGATCTCGCCAACTGAGAAGTTTACAAATTTTAAACCATCTTTTCTAATTATAGAATATACTATATCTAGTCTCCTACTGCTTTTATTAAGATGTTTTTTACGACTTTTATTATTGTCCACTGGATCTAGAAATTTTAGAACTTCGTTAAAAATAATATAACAAAAAATATCAAAATTACAGTAAGGCAGAGTAGAATTGGAGTATGTTAAAAAATAGTTTGATTATTTATTAAAGACGTCGGCTATATTATTCAGAAAGACCTTATATTACTGAACTTGGTCTCGAAAATATAGTTATCAGAATTATTTTCAAGTTTTTAGGAAAAGCTTTATCTAGCGATAATGGAATCCAATTTAACGCATACTCTTCCCATCAATAAAAGCTTGGTCCGTTTAGCTCCTTGTTTTCTCGGTTATTTCAATTACCCTTGTATAAACTAGTTTCTTAAAATAACCCTGCTGTAAACTCTATTATTGGCATGATATTCGTTTAGATATGAATAGCGGCAACCAACACTTTAGTTATTTGAGCTACTTTGTTGGTTATTAACTTTTTAAATTTTAAAACTACATCGGTCCCTAAAATTACGTCTATTGGCTACCACTACGATGAACCTTCTGGATAAGACTTAAAACATTGAAAGGCTAGAATTAGCATTGCCGTGGAACTATGGGCAGTTTGTTTGCTTGCAACATCTCTGATGCCATGATGCCGAATGCTTATGTAGAAATGGCAAAAAAACACACACTTTATAATATCATAAAAAATTTTACAGTTATACTTATTTTGACAAGCGCAAAAGAATACTATTCCTCTTTAATAAAATATGAAGCATTTTTTTTCATAAAGTATGGTAAGATACTCATCAAAAATGCCTCATAGAAAAGGGAAAAGCATAACCGCAAAGCACTTTTACTGGAGAGCGACGAAATTGTTTGTTGGAGACGACAATACTTGAGAAGTATCAAGCAGTACCGCAGGGAGCAAAGGAAAGTTTTTTATCTTGATGAGACGTGGATTAACGAAGGTTATATAGTCCAAAAAATGTGGCAAGACAAAAATATAACCAATGCTCGCCAAGCTTTCATAGAAGGCCTGTCTACGGGTATTAAAGTACCTTCGGGAAAAGGAAAAAGACTTATAATCACACATATTGGAAGCGAAGAGGGATTTTTAAAAGAAGGTCTGCTAACCTTTGAGTCGACTCGCACAGGAGATTACCATGAAGACATGAACTCAGACGTTTTCGAGGACTATTTTGGTGAAATGATAAAATTTCTTCCGGCTAATTCGGTGGTGGTTATGGATAACGCAAGCTATCATTCACGGCGAATAGAGAAGACGCCAACTTCAAGTTGGAGAAAGCAAGAAATTATCGATTGGCTGACTGCAAAAGGTATTGCGTTTGAAGCAAATTTAATAAAAAAAGAACTGCTGGCAATAGCAAACTTACACAAAACTCGTTTCATGAAATACGCCGTGGAAGATATAGCCGAAAAATATAATATAACTGTACTGCGCTTACCGCCATATCATTGCGAACTAAATCTTATAGAACTGATATGGGCGCAGGTAAAAGGATTTGTAGCAAGACAAAACACGACTTTTAAAATGAAAGATGTTAAGCTACTGTTTGATCAAGCCATTACGGAAGCGACACCAGAGAATTGGCGAAAAGCAGTCCAGCATGTAATTAAGCAAGAGGACAAAATGTGGGATTCCGACAACCTCATCGATCAGACAGTCGATCCTTTAATTATAATGTCAAGAGGTGATGACAGTTCGTCAGATGACGAAGAAGACTACAATCTATTATAATTTAAAATTGTTATACACTGTTCAAAAAGTGCCAGATCCAAAAGTGACATTTTCAACTGTTTTACTCTACATATTATGTTCAATAAATTTGTGAAAAAAATATATTATTCCATTTAAACAAAAGTAACTTTCTAAAATAAAATAGCATTTAAGTACATTAATTATAAGATAAAAAACAAGTCCCAGTTGCACGCCTTTGGCGAACCGTTTTCAATGTTTATCAGTGGGTAACAATGGGCAAAACTCATAAATTGACCCAAAACCGGGTGGCACTACCTGCAATCAACGAAAAGAAAGAATTTTACATTGGAACTAATACCCAACTAAGGTAGTGGCATAAAATATTGGTGGATCACCAGGTACCACTTTTGCATACCTAATGAGGTTTTATTGCTCTACACACTTCTGAAATAGAGTATAATTATAAGGTAAAAAACAAGTCCCAGTTGCACGCCTTTGGCGAACCGTTTTCAATGTTTATCAGTGGGTAACAATGGGCAAAACTCATAAATTGACCCAAAACCGGGTGGCACTACCTGCAATCAACGAAAAGAAAGAATTTTACATTGAAACTAATACCCAACTAAGGTAGTGGCATAAAATATTGGTGGATCACCAGGTACCACTTTTGCATACCTAATGAGGTTTTATTGCTCTACACACTTCTGAAATAGAGTATAATAGATTATGCTTTAAATTATAAACAATATTACCGTTTATGAACTCTTTATGCCTTTTTTAACGTACTTTATTGTAGTAAAGGTACTTATCTAATAAAAAGCATTTTTATGGAAATTAAATATTTTATAATTATAGATTTCTTAATAAGTCTTTATTATTCTACGTTTATGACGACGGTTATCCTTTGATATGATGTTATGACAATATTGGTATTTACTTGTGAAAAGATCGGTTTAAATCGTGGCGCACAAACGGCACAAGTTTTTACCATCGTAACAGTTCACAAAAACACTGAAATGACTAAACTTTTTTCCTTTTTCAACCAAAAACTAAAGAAAAAACACAGAACTTCATAAATTCCGATTAAATTAGCTTTTCCTGCGGTGTTGCCATTTGAATTTTTTTAGAAACGGATTTTGGAATAAGAATGTTAATAGTTTTTTTTTGCTTTGAAGATGTTATTTTTGCGCTTAGAATAACATACATCTTTTTCTATTTTTTATTTTTAATCCAAAATCTAACATCAGTAAGTTAAATTAACATTATGATATGTGTTGATATATAGCTGAAAATTTCCTCTTTTGCAAATGCGTGTAAACTTGACAACAGAAAATCGATGAATATGCTTGTCAACAAAAGACCACCCGTCTTGTCCCTGTGCACATGTTGAACTCAAACAAAGTTACGTTTACGAATTCTAAACCTTCAATGTTCTAAGGGATATGATATTTTTACCTTTGAGTCGGGAATAATTGTATTTTTCACTTACTTATATTTTTTAGTCTCTTCTCTTTTATCTACTATGCTTAAGTTTCTCAACATTGAATTTTTACATTTGTCATAAAGATATTTTGTTGTCCTTAGTGAAGTGAAAAATATAAGCTGTTTTCATGCGGTTTTAATGTATATCTTTGAATGTTCTTGACTGTTTTCTGAATTTCTCGTTTATTTAAGAAAAGCTCGCAAATGGTTTACCATGGAATACCACTTAAATGGAATACCTGGAAAAATGACAATAGCAACTAAAGGCGCTTTGTGTATATATACACGTTGGCTTTAAATGCTTGGAATTTTTTTTTTCTCATTTTTTCAAGCATTGGAAAACACTCATATGTAATAAACTATAGAAATTTTTGATTTTTTGGTAGTTAAATCTAGAAATTTATCCTCCTTTAAAATACAAAATAAATAGATATTTCATTAAAGTACTACTATAATTATTATTATAATTATAATTATTATTAATTATAATTATTTTAGTGCTTTAGTGCCGAATAAATTGGTAGTGTCTACTACTAACGCCTCCACTAGAGCTTAAATAAAGATCCAAAAATAGAATGTAAATGAAAGCAACTAAGCTAAAGACCTATTAGTATTTAACTAGACTAGAAATTCATATTTTTAAAGAAAAATTTATTTAAATGATAGAAGAACTAAAAAAGTCTATTCATATTATTAAATGACATTGTTCATTTTTCAAATTTTTAACACATTTATTGCGTCCCAATCAAATTTATTAGTAAAATACAGTTCATAGTTATTAATTCTTGTGTATTTTTGGGAATAAAAGGTCATATGTGGGTAAACATTTAGTTACATATTGGAACATTAAGAACCTCTTATTTATTTTCTCTTCCAGATCATCAATATTGGATTTTTCTCTTGTTTTTCATACAGGGAGGATACTATTAAATGTTATCAGATTTTCTTTACCTTGGTTGCCCTGTACTAATCTTTCAGTGGCATGTAAAATATAATAGTATATTCATAATATTGTATTTATTTACTTTTACTTTGTAGTAAGCCAAAGTCCAAACATCTGTCTTATACATACCTATACAAATAATTAAATAACACTCCACCATTTATCAAGTTGATCTTAAACTGATAATTTATTTAATCATGGATTATTCTCACTTGCTCGACGAACAAGAGTAAACATATCAAGATAAAAATAGATTTTTTTTAGTTTGGAACGCTCAAATTTGAAAAATCCATTTTTATTAAAGCGCCCACATATTTGCAGTAATTTTAAAGAAAGTGCTTTCACGAACGTTAACGTGATTTCATTTTCCCCCAGCCTTTTCAATACAGTTTAAGTGCATCTTTTATATCCTAATAATTTTTATTGGTATGAATTATAATTTTAAACAAGATAGCGTTTAGTCAGGATTATAAAAATTACTCTTTAAAATTCATAACCGGCTAAATTAAAAATAAATGTAGCATGGAGGTTTCTCTTCGGTTTAGTAGTTTTGTAGGTATGTAGAATGTATGTGTAAAGATCTTAAGAATATATTTGTATACTATTATTGCTTTTGATCAGGCATATTAAACGAATTTACAGTTTATGGTAAGTGAGATAATCGATGTTAATTACTGTAGACAATGAATTTCGATTAACAATAATAAAAAACGAAACTTTTGATTTGGGGTTGCAGTAAGTTTTAATGAAATTAAATGAACTCTTCAGTAAAGTCGTGCTATAAAGAACTTTTTTTCTCAGCATACGTAGCTTGAAAGATTACGGTTGATACCTAGTAGCTCTTACGTCAGGAACTTTTTTATGATTTAACCACTTTTATGATTTAATTTGGTCTCCATACTTAACCATACTTAATAAAAACCCTATATAGGCATTTTTTTAACTGGAAATCCTTTAACTCTTCCAGGATAAGACTGAAAGTCCGTTTTTCCGTCATGGAACATTCTCTTCTAATTGAAGAGATGCCGCGCATCGAACAGATGCCGACCCAGGAGCGGCTGAACTTGGCACGAAAAAGGCGTAACCAACAACTTAAGTTGTGGCTTCAAAAGGAGAAAGAGTTCAATAGGAAAAATAATAAATTAGCCAAAAGCAATAAGAGGGGAATCGTTTTCGACGATAGCGTTGTTCTTCTTGAGGCTGCCTCAAGAAATGACATTGACGAAGGTGAGCTTTAATTTTTTTCTATTGTTATAAAGAGTGGATTTTGATTCTAGAAAAATAATGTACGAATCCACCTACCATTTTTTCATTAAATTTAGTTCTTTAAACTAAATAATTAGTATAATTATCAGCAGTTTAAAGGAGGAAATTGGCTAAATCTTCAGATCAAAATGATTTAAATCGGACAGATAACACTTATGTTTAAAATGTATTAAGTTATTTTATAATCATGAAACCGTTTCGTTATTTATCGGTCTGATTAGAATTGCCGAGAAAAATCTGACGCGTAAAGATCGGGTCGGTACAAAGTATTGGCCTAATTTTAGGGATTCTGGAAAGATTCATGCGGACCTTAAATAAAACAGTTATTTAACATTTAACGAACCACATGTTGACTAATAAATAAAGTATTTTAGTGTAGTGGTAAAATTTGCTTGATTTTTCTAACTTTATTGCAGAAACTAAGTTAAAATCATTTTTCTTTTGTTTATGCTAATGAGTGAATGGTCTTTTACTAAAATTTTTTGTTCAAGTTCTTTTCAATATTTTTAAGTACAATCGTCATGAATTCATACAGAATATTTACAAAGAATTATTTTAGTGAAAATTTAATATTAAACTGGGTTTAAGATTTATGGATAATTATTATTTATTATTATTTTATTAGATAAAAGCCAAGAGCTTACATTCTGTATAGCTCTATGAACTAAGTAGGCATTACAATATATTTGAATAAATCTTCAAATGTCAGCTTCCAAATTTAAACACTAAACATGTCCAATCTATCCAGACGATTCTTGAAACAGTTTACAGAAGGAGCAGTTATAACATCTACGGGTAACGAATTCCAAACATCAAACACTCTATTAGGCAAAAACATTTGACGTGTTTTTGTTTTATACATCTGTTTTTTTTTTTTTTAATTTTAAAGTGTGACGGCGAAGTCTAATATTCCGATTTCTTTCAAATAGTTCGTTTAGATCACAGCCCAAATAATTATACAGGATTCTGAATGTAAAAATTAAATCACCACGAAGCTTTCGTTTATCAAAAGTTAGCAAGTTTGAATTTGAAAGACTCTCGCTGTAGGTAGTTTTCGGCATACGCAAACCATACGTAGATCGTGTAGCGCGTCGCTGCATCAATTCAAGTAAATTTTTGTCGCGCCCCAAGTCCGCGCACCAGACGGGACCTGCATATTCATTAATAGACCGGACAAACGTGGTATACAATTTCATAAAATTGTGAAATGGAATTTTAACAAAAGCCTTTTGTAGCAGATACAACATAGAATTTGCACGTTTCACAATTGAGGAAATATGCTGGCACCAAGACAGATCCTTAGTTACTATTATTCTGAGATCATAATAAGATTCGACTTTTTTAAGTTCAATGTTATTTATTTGGTAGGGTAGCTGGGGATTATTTTTTCCTAAATGTAACACCACACACTTATACCATACCACTTTTTATTCTGGAACCTCCTCAGTTAAATTAAACTTTATTCTAAAATTCCAGGATAGTCGAATGAATAACTAATTAACTTGAACAAAAATTGAACCTCAATTATTCCTCTATATTTGCTAAGAGGAGTTAATCATAATTGTTTAAATTGATCATTATTGAAATCCTGAGCTAACTAAATCTAACTAAAATCCTAACTATCCTGAACCTATATTTAATTTTCAACAAAATAGATAGGCTGATTTTGGTTTAACTTACGACTTAAAATAATGTAACAATTTTTTTTACATAAGATAAATCCTATTAACGTAACACTAGTTACATAATCATTTAGATCTTTTTGTATTGTTTTTTATATCGGATTTATTGATATAAATTGTGAAGAGCCACGATTTAAAAATAAAGTAAGATTAAACAAGTTGGATAAAGAATTTTAAATTAGCGTTCCTAAATATAAAATGATAAAGTTACATAGTAATATTAAATATTGAATTTGGGTTTTACGATTGACGCTAATTTATACAGCAATCAGTATATTGTTGGGTTTAGTAATCAATGAAATAAAAGGCCTATCTTCGCCTAACCTTGCTTTTTAAAATTAGTTTTCTAGAGTTCAGTTTGTGATATTCGATATTCAACAATTACTTCTTGTTTCAACTACACGTTCTCTTGAATAGAACAAAGATTTTTGATTCCCAAACGATGATTTTACTTGACCAAGAAGGTAGAAAAAAACGACATTTGTTCATTCTAGACGGTTGCTGTATTTTGGTTATAAAAATGCTTGAAAGAACAAACTAGGGCTTTACCGTATGAATATAACGTACAGAAATAACTAGAATATTATCGTACTTTTACTCAATGTTTTCATAGGAAAAAAAACATTTCTATTCATTTAATACCGGGTGGTGCGTCGCCGAGCGGAACAGGAAAACCCATGTAAATTTTAAGGGGGTGAATTATTGGCTTCCCTGTACATTTTATAGAAAAAATATAAGATAACTTTTTGAAGAGACCAATCTGGCAAACCCTTGTGCAAAGTTTCAAAAAATTTTAATAAGCAAATCTTGAATTATTCAATTAAATGTAATTGCAAAATTAGCAAATTTTCGGTTCAGGTAAAACCAAACGGGCACCAGTAAAATGAATATTGTCACTGACGTGAGGAAAAGTGTCAATAAATCAGTCGATATTTGAAAACAATTACGAATTATTCAATCGACGAAAAAATAGCCATAATTAAGTGGCATTATGGAGGAAACAGTTTTAGAGCAGTATCTGAAATGTTTTCAGTTTATTTCCCCACCAAGCCCATTCCGTCCATTTCAACTATTAAACGTATTGTCAATAAGTTCGAGTCCAAAGCTACCGTAATAACTAATTGTAAATCCAAAACCTGTTCAAAATTTTGGAAAGCGTTGACTGTGATTTTCTATGCTCCCCTGATACTGTAAATGAAATAGCATCATTTTTTATTAGTTTGTTAGTGAATGCATCATTCTCAGTAAAAAAGAAGAGTGTGGTGGGAAATTGTCAGGTCTCTTGGTTTAATGATCATTTAAAGCAAATGCGCGAAACCTTGCATTTCTTAAACTCTTTGTATAGCAATAATAAATGTCTAGAACTTGCAGAACAGGTCAAAATCTTATCTTAATATAAACTACAGGCTGATAATAGAACGAAAGCTGCTTGGCAGATTGTAAATGGCCAAAGAAAGAAGGTGCATAGTGAGCAGCCCGTGGGTCTTACTGCATCCGAGTTCAATACATTTTTTTCAGGTATAGCTGAGGAAACTCTCAAGAAGATTCCACTGGCCACGGTCACTGCTGAATCATTTATGGATCAGGCCTGCCTGTCAGGTGTCCCTGTGGGGGGTTTTTCTTTTAGTGAAGTGACGTATATACAAGTTAGAGATGCTATAAGTAATTTAAAAAATAAACATTCTAGAGACATATATGGAATGAATGTCCCTCTTCTAAAACAATTAAAAGAGCATTTAATATATCCTTTAACAAAGCTTTTAAATTTATGTATAAGGGAAGGCATCTACCCAAGTGGCTTTAAAATTCAAAAGATCATACCAATTTTTAAAAAAGGGAGTAGAGATGATTTAAATAATTACCGTCCAGTATCTTTGATTCCAATAATATCGAAGGTTTTTGAGCTACTTTTAAAAAATCAACTTTAAATCTATTTTGAACAAAATGAAATCCTCAAAAACTTTCAGTATGGGTTTAGGAAAAAACAATCGACTGTTAAGGATCTTCTGGAGTATGTGGTTGAGGGCTTTGAAATGGGGGTCCCATGTTGGGGCAATTTTCTGTGACCTTTCAAAGGCCTTCGACTGCATATCCCATAGAATCCTTCTGAGCAAGCTTAAACTTTATGGTCTGATCCCGCCCAGTTTATCACTTCTTAAAACTTATCTTGTTGGACGTGTACAGAAAACCTGTTCAGGTGGAGCTTTATCAGAAGAATGCAGAATAACTGGTGTGCCACAGGAGTCTATTTTGGGGCCACTCCTCTTTATTATTTGTGTCAATGATATCGACAGGTCAATTGAGTCTAGGCTGCTGCTGTTTGCTGACGACACTACTGCTCTTTGCAGGAGTACTAGTTTGCAAGAACTGGACCTGATGCTGGTGGAGGTGAAGTCAGATTTGGGCAAGTGGTTCAGTGCAAATAGACTTAGCCTAAATGTCAACAAAACGGAGGAAGTCCTATTCTCTTTGAGAAATACAGAGGGTACCAATGTTGAGAGTTCGGACGGGGTGAGATTCTTGGGTGTTCACTTAGATCCTACTATGATATTTGATAAGCATGTGGAGTTCATTGCAAATAAATTGGCAAAACAAATATTTCTTTTAAAACGCTTAAAAGGCACAGTAAATAAGGATGTTTTGTTAATGGTTTACCATGCGCTAATACAGTCCACCTGCAATTATGGTCTCTTGGCTTGGGGTCATGCACCTCAAGCTAGGAGAATCTTTAAACTGCAGAGAAGAGCTCTGAGGGTTGTCGAGGGTCTGGGTTTCAGGAACGATGTGAGAGGCTCTTTCAAAAAACTTAAAATTCTTACACTTCCATCACGGTATATCTTTGAATGTCTAATATATACAAAAAATAATTTACATAAATATACTCAGAGATCAGAAATTCATACTCACAGCACTCGACAAGTAGATTTCCTGGAAATGCACTTTCTAAGACTCAATAAATCTCGTATCTCAACTAGTTATTATGCTCCAAGCTTTTTTAATAAACTTCCTAATAATATTAAAGCTCTAAATGAAAAACTTTTTGCTGCCTCAGTAAAAAATTACTTGCTGATAGAGCCTTCTATAGCTTTGATAAGTATCTACAAGCTCAACTGTGAAAATTGGTGAAAATGAAACAAAAATAAGTTTTAGGAAGTTGAAATTGATATTGGGGTCTCCAAAATTTTAACTGTTTGTAAATTGTGATTATTTTATTTAGTATTTGTGAAATTGTATCTTGGGTGTTATTTTTTTAATATTTTGGATAAGGATTTTAATTTGCAATGTAAAACTTTAATAATTTGTAAGTGAAATAATTTTTTAATATGTATTTATCTACTTGTGACGATTGTAAGAAATTTTTTTTTTCATAAGCATGAATAAACTTTACTTTACTGTAAATGTTCAGCTCAGGATATCGAAAATAGAGCCGAAGAAAGAGAGAACAGAGATCTTAATATTCTACTGAGTGTGGAGGAAAACAAGATGGTTAGTACGAGGGTTCTTGGGCAAGAGGTAAATAAACATCATACAACAGTATTGCGCACTTTAAAAAAACACAAATATTATTCGTATAAATTCGAAAAACATGAAGAGCTGCAGGAAGGAGATGAAGAGCGAAGAATGGCATTTTGTTTTGAAATGATGGAAAGAGCCAATAATGATAGGAATTTTTTAACAAATATTCGTTTTACCGATGAATGTACATTTACCCTCAACAATGTACCAAATGTTCAGAATTCCGGTATTGGAGCCAAGAAAATGAACATCGCTTTGTTCATACTCGGACACAATATCCCCAAAAAACAAATGTATTCGTGGGAATTATCGGACACCATATCATTGGACCCTTTTTTATGGACTATAACCGCTGAAACCTATTTGGACTTATTTCAAAATCAAATTGGACCCGCCTTGGAAGAAGTTGTTCAAGAAGATCAAATGATCTGGTACCAAATGGATGGTTGCCTGGCCCATAATGCCCGTATGGTTAGAGAGTGCTTGGAAAATGCTTTTAACGGCAATATTATTGGTCCACGGTACCGGATACTTTGGCCAGCCAGGTCACCTGATCTTTCACCGATTGACTTTTTGTGGGGTCATTTAAAAAGTGTCATTTATAAAAGTGTAAAATTTAAGAATCTAAACCAGTTATAAAAAGCTATTTCGTTAGAATGTAATAAAATTTCCCAATATCAACTTAGTAACGTTAGAAATGAATTTTATGATCGGTTAGGATATTGTTTAGCTGTTAATGGGGGGTTGTTTGAACATTTGATTAATTGATGTTTTTATGTAATTCTCTATTATTTTAAAAAAAGTTATTGTATTTTATTTTATTTTTCCACACTTAGTAAAATATTAAGAGTTTTTTCTGTGTTTGAGATTTTGTTCTCTCTTTTTTCGGATCTATTTTCGATTTTCTGATTTAAACATTTACAATTATTTATTGCAATGTCTTTGAACTCGAATTTACTAACAATATGTTGAAATGGACCAGATAGGCTTGATGGGAAAATAAATTGAAAATATTTCACATACTGCTATTGGTTTAATTAAATTCTAAGTATGATAAAATTATTTTTTTAATAATCGATAATAATAATTGTTATTGGTTTACTTCATCGTTATATTAAATAAAAGTTTACTTAAAAAAGTAATGTTAACGTGTCTTACTTTGAATGTATGGTTGTGAGATTGATAAAACGAAAGAAAAAAACATTTCTTGTATTCGGCTGTACGTCAGATTTGACAAAGCCTTATAACAAATTGTTTGCTGGTGGCTGGTGTCTGGTTTTACCTGAACCGAAAATTTGGTAATTTTGCAATTACATTTAATTGAATAATTAAAGATTCGCTTATTAAAATTTTTGAAACTTTGCACGAGGGTTTGCGAGATTGGTCTTTTCAAAAAGTTATCTTACATTTTTTCTGTAAAATGTACAGGGAAGCCAATAATTGACCCCCTTAAAATTTACATGGGATTTCCTATGTTCCGCTTGACGACGCACCACCCGGTATTTTAAAATCTCGTAATCTCGTTAAGGGAATAAAAATTATTCGTCAACTATAAAGAGATTTTTTAAGTATAAAATATTAAAACTATTCTTCACACCTATTTTCGTGTATTTTTTTAGTAAGAAGATTGCTCATGAAAGGTGTTAGCCCGGACTCTTGCAATGAAGATGGTCTGACGGCATTGCACCAGTGTTGCATTGATGATAATGAACCCATGTTGTCGCTTCTGTTAGAGTACGGCGCGAATGTAAATGCCGAAGATAGTGAGAAATGGACTCCCCTTCATGCAGCTGCTACTTGTGGTCATCTAAGATTAGTTAGGTAAATTATAAGCATTAGAAATGTATAATTAATTATTAATGTTTTTGTTCTTAAACATTTGTTGGTAAAACTTATGCATTTCGAATAAAAATATTAACGTTATTTTTAGAATTCTAATAGATCGGGGTGCCAACCTCCTAGCGGTGAACGCCGATGGTAATATGCCTTATGATATTTGTGAAGATGAGCAAGCACTGGATTATATTGAGGGTGAAATGGCAAAAAACGGAGTGACTCAGCAGTTAATAGATGAAACTAGAGGGAGTACAGAAAGAAAAATGTTAGCTGATATGAGATTAGCTGCTCAAAGGGGAGACAATTTGGAACAGTATGACGCTCAAGGAGCTACTCCAGTAAGTTATTTTAAAGTTCATTGAGTTATTGAAATTAGAAATTAATGTTCATAGATAAGAGTACACATAGATGTTATAAAAATTTTCCTACAAATTGGTAATTTATATATAATATGCTATTAAAGACACTGCTATTAAAGACTTTGCATTATTATATTTATTTCGAAGAGATGTTGGATATATTGCAAGAAAAACGATTTCAATACTTCTGAAATAAGGAAATATTCCTATCTAGTATTTTCATATCAGATATACACATACAGTAAAAAATACTGCTTTAGTTTTAGTTTAAATATATTTCCTCAAATTACAATTGACTTATTCACTTTAAATTACAGATAACAATTGAAAATAAGAGTGTGATACTGTAAATTACAAAATCTTAAAGTATTTTTTTTATCTAAATTTTGCAACGGAAAGTTAATCGGTATTAAGTTTGTTACAACGGATGTTTTTGTCGATTAGAACACATTAGGGTCATTTTAATTTTTTAATAGAAACTTTAGAAGAAAATTTAATTTAATACGAAATCCAGCGGATTTGTAGGAAGAAACTTAAAATAATAAATTAAATTTGCCCAAATATCACCGTTGTAAATGTTGTTAATCTGTTGTCTTATTTATGAAACTATAATACTTATTTTAATGTTAGGTATTGACGTATTATAATCATTAAGCTAATCTTTATTGTCTTAAATTTATATTTAAGCCGAATTTTGTTTTTCAGTTACATATTGCAGCTGCCAATGGATATCTTTCAGTAGTCGATTTTTTGTTAGATAATGGCGTGAGAACAGATGTAAAGGACAAAGATGACTGGCAACCTTCTCATGCTGCGGCTTGTTGGGGTCATGTAAGTAAATTTTGCCTTATGTTAATTGCTTTATTTAACAATTTTAAATCCTGAATCTTCTGAAAATACTCATTAAAACACACTTATTAAAATAATTTATTTTGGAAAAGAAAGAAGGAGCTTATCGCGTATTTGATTTTTTTAGTATTACTTTTTTTTCTTTATGGGAGGATAATCATTTTTGACGCCCCATGCAACATAAAAAAATATTTATTCCCAGCAAAGTAAAAAAAACTGTATCAATAAAAGAAACCATAGAATGCATCGTATCGTAGATTGGAATATTTTGTGTCCAATTCTTCCCTCCCTTGATCGGAATCTACTTTCCTTTAACGTACAACTTTCATTTTTTTTCTCATTTTAATTAAATACTTTTACCTACAATATGTTTATTTGCTTTAGATCGATGTATTAGAAATACTCGCTCAAGCTGGGGCAAACCTAAATGCTAGAAATAAGAATGATGAAACTCCCGCCGGTAAGTTTATTATTACTTTATATAATATTTGTACAGCCTTTGATCGTAATATCGCGCCCTTTTAATTTACGTAGTCCTTTATGCGGATCACACTGACCCAATATCTATATCCAGTTTGGGGAATTGGATCATTACGCATAGTGAGGTGCTTAAAGGCGAAATATGGCAACGTGCGCGCATGCATTTTGTACGCTCTGCTCACCTGCTGCGTCGTTAGTAAGCATTTTACTTGCATAGGGGTAACTTGTATTACTTTCAATAAAATTTTGCAAAATATTACATGAAAGTTCAGGCATTTCTAAAATATTTTTTTGATGCAGGATTTACCTACATCAGTGTAAAACTGTACAACGTGTACAGAATTACAATCATAAAAGCCATTTCGTACTTCTAAAAGAGTTTCCGATCAAATGGAATTGGAACATTCAATAATTTTCTCTCGCAACTCCTTATAATTTATAGGCCTGGTAATTCGTGTTCATAAATGGTCTCATAATTATTTTTAAGATAAGATTATCTTTAAGATAATCCCAAAAGTAAAAGTAATTTGGGGATAAATCTGGAGTGGAAAAATATAAATTAAAATAATTAGGTTAGAGTAAAATAATTAAAAATTCTTTTACTCTAACCTAATTATAATCAGGACAGCCGCTTCTTGGAAATAGACCGATCACAGATCTAAATCAGGGTGGTTTGAATGGCAGGAAGAACCTGGTTTTCGGTCACTCAAAATACCACCCCAAACATTTAATTTTTGAGGATGTTGAGTATGGAATCGAAAACTCCTGTTCTCATTTGCTCATTGCTGAGATCAATATCGAACAACGGAAGGATTGTCTTCCCGTATAATGGAGAAGAAGATCAATCTGAGAATAAACATTTTACCAAATTCCATTTTTCGCCACTGGTCTTCGATAAATATTTTCTGAGTTGTGGAATATTTTAAACGTTTTTATTCATATTTCTTTCAAATACTGATAACAGTTTTATGGGCCATACCCAGTTCTTCTCCAACACTTCTACTTGATTGTCTTCATGATCCACTTCTAGGACACTACAAACCATTTCTTTTAGTCGCTCTTACTCCTGGATCCTTTCGATTGTTCTTGCACTTGTGCGGCATTTATTATTTAACAGTGCAGCGTGCAATCAAACATCACAATCAGACATGTCGAGATTATTACTATTGTATTTTGTACATATTACAAAATTATAGTAAAAACAATAATGTGATATTTTTGTTTTGATGCTTTCAGTTAAAAACTTCTTATTTAAGAAATTGTGGAAATTCCGAATATTTTAATCGAGAATCAAAACTGTCCTTTGAAAACAATGCAAAAGTAATAAATTATATACCTTAAAGATAAACAAAAGTAGTAAAAATAAAAATGTGTTTTTAATATTGATGATAAATTTGCAAAAGGTTTCAAAACAAGGAGGTTTTTGGCCAATACCCATTTTTCTATTTTTCTTCTAAAACCCCTTATAATTTAATGTTTTCTTCTCTACGATCCAATAAGTCAATAAAAGTGATAAATAAAAGTGCAAATATATTTAAATTAGCCGAGTTTTTGTTAAAGGTTTGCCTCATTGTCGTGCACAAATAAAGAGGATAAACAAATTAATACTCAAGTTTCTTACGAATATGGTTCAGCAAACGCTTCGTGACCGAACTACGGGCTGTTGAAATTTAAACGAAAATTAAGTTTTTTTGACACGATAATCAAAATCTACAGGCCGATGTTTGTTTCGAGACCATGCCCCTCTTCTCTTTTAAATGTACTTTGTGTGGTGAGCTGCTGGTAGATTCTAAATTAAAAGATCTTTTTCTTCTCTCCAATTTAGAAACATTTTGTTTTTTTATCATTTTTACGCATCTCTGACTTATATTAGGGAAAAAAAGGATTTTTCAATAATTAGTAGATTAACGTATTTTCTTTGACATGGATGGCTTTTTTTCCATAATTTTCATTCATCATTTATAATTTATTATCCAATTAAATATAATTTAAAGCTGGGATGACTTCTATTACAATAACGATTTATTATTCTGCAAAAATTAATCTTTAAAAGAAAAATCCCAAGGAAGAAGCGCCTGCACCCTTTGAACATTTTTTCTGTTCACATTCATTTCTCCAGTCTTTCAACATATTTTGCGTTCGCCATATTTAATCAAAACATATCTTTTCTCACTTCAGATATTTGTGAAGATCCAGATATAAAAGAAAGAATAATCGAGTTACAAACTGAACAAGAATCAAAACGGCAGGCTGAAGCTAAACGGAAAGTTAGACGGTCACAAAGCAATACTCGCACTCAATCAGTAAGACGGACATCACTAAGAGACAAAGGTCTAACAGCAAGAAGAGATGCCGTAGAAGAAGCTAGATTAAGACTGCAGGCTGGATCAGGAAATGTAAGTTATAATAATTATTATTAGTCTTTCCTAATGTAGTTTTTTGGAATATGAAGCTCTTCAAATGTTGGATTTCAAAGTTATTATAATGGCGGCCCAGGATTAAACACTCTATAATTTTTATTCTTTTTAAGAAAAGCAAATTAAGTATACACGCGGATTATTTGACGGATTTAATTGTTTTCTGCCAGTTTAGTTAATCGGGAAATTGCCTTATTTTTAGTGTTATATGTTTCGTAACCATGGAAAAATAATTTTGATTGTGTATCCATGATAAGAATAATCACTTCTTAAACTTAGATTTTTTCCAAATATTGTGGCGTAACGTTTATCAGAATCTGGCCAAAATTAAGGCCTAAGAAAGAAAATACTGAATCAGGTATGACTAATAATAGGTATAATTCGGTTGTTCCCATTATTATATTACACATTGGTCTATAATGCTTAAGCTAAAACATAAGATTTATGTTATACCGCTGTCTAGGATATCAGCTTCACGCAGATATTAATTTATTTTTGGTACAATCAAGTTGATGGCACATGTAGTTGTTAATTTGTCTTAAGTTTAACTAACACTTATATTTTTTTTATCTTTTACACTTACAGTATGTTATTAAAGTTGATTTATTCATTTAAACATCTTGTGGAAATCATAATCACTTTTTTTAAAGTCTTGCTCGGCGAACCCCTTTGAAAAGTCTTGCCGACTATTATAAGCGTAGGAAATAACATCCTGGTATCCACGAATAACATTACATGCTGTTACAATGTGCTGTTGAGGTTTTACCACAGTATTCATACTTCTCCATCATGATACACCGACTGTTTTAAGAAGCCGTTCAGAAAAAAATTACCGGGCGTTAAATCCTGGAAGCGTATAGATCAAAGAATTGGTTATGGAAATTATATTAATATTTATCATTATGAAATATGAAAATCAACGTACTTTAATAACGTAATATTTAAAATTATTATTGTTATTATCGTCTCCCTAAATTAACTTCTTTGCAAAATGGCAGGGTTCGTCGGAACTTAGGAGTAGGAATAAAACACTATTAATTTAGTGCGACGCGACGTTTTACCGGTTTAATTCCAGCTTCATCAGGCACTGAAATAAAGACATGGATTTACAAAATAAAATATAGAGAAATCCATTTCCTTAAAATAGGCAAGAATTAACAGCCTAAGAAGAATAAACAGCCAAAAAAGACAACACAGTTAAAGAAATTAGAAAGTTAATAATAAAAAAAAAACTAAGAAGATATAAGATAAGAAGATTTGAAACAAAAAAATAGTTTAAAAAAAAAACAAACTAATTAATTACCTTAAAAATCAGGGGTAATCCAAAAACACCTAAAAAAACATATGATACATATGTTTTTTTACGTATTATTTTTTTTATTATTAAGTTTCTAATTCTTTTAATTGTGTTGTCTTTTTTGTATTTATGCTGGATCAAAGGCTGTTAATTCTTGCCTATTTTAAGGAAAGGGATTTCTCCCTATTTTGCTATGTAAATCCATGTCCTTATTTCAGTGCCTGAGGAAGCTGAAATTAAACCGGCGAAACGTCGCATTAGGCTAATAGTGTTTTATTCCTACTCCTCCGATGAACCCCCCATTTTGCAAAGAATTTTAAATTATAATAGTTTAATATCCAGAACGATACAATCACAATTTAGGTTTCAAACCTATATACAGGGTGTCCGGAAAAAGGAGGCCAATCCGCCGGCCACATATGGGGTGGACCAAAATAATGCGACTTTCGTTATACCATTTTTTAATTGGGCGCTTGGTATTCAATATACAGGGCGTTAAAATAAGAAATATAGAATCGTTTTTTTTTAAATAAGTCGAGTGTTTCATAAGATATTAAATTAAAATTTGGTATGAGGGGTTTTTTTGGAACGAGAAATTGAAATCCGTTCACGGATTAGCTATACCTTGCAGAGGGCGCCACCTGCGGTATATTGCATGTGTTAAAAATACCAAAACTTTTTTGTTTCCCTGTATAATAAAGTTCTAGTAAAAATTCTAATTATCCAATATTTTCTTGTAAAAAAAGTATTCTTAGTAAATGTCGGCCTGAGAATCCGTTTATCAGATATCTTAATTTTAAAATCTAGATACTTCTTTCTAAACAAATTGGCTGACCTCGGGATCCAGTAACTTTTTACGTACTGTCAAAGTAACAAATTTAAACGCTTCTGACGCTCTTTACAAGCTTCTCAATTACTCCTAAAATAAATCTGCGTTTTTTAATGACATATTTGTATTTGGTGTGTTTTCTTACAACTTATAAAACCATAATGACTCATAGACCAAGAAATGCCCCCTTTTCCGAAATGGCGGATATGTTTTTGATGTTTGGCAAGTTTTAAATATTATTGTAAACGGTAAATACCTGTTATTGTCAATTCTTAACTAGGAAAATGTAACTCCAACGCTATACCCGGTTTCCCGCTATAGACCACATTCCCAAATCGATTTTATCCCAAAAGAAAATATTTTTTAAATTTGATTAACTGCCTAAGGGAGACTGGAAGTTTCATCGAAAGGCAGAAGGGTAATTGCGGCGGACCTCGTGCGGTGCAATTAGGGCAAGAGGAAGATATTTTAAGAATTGTCGAAGAATCACCAAACAATAATGCTAGGGTTTTGGCTGAACGGGTGAGAATTGAGAAAACTGAGACACATAATATTTTACGGAGATCAACAACTTTACCCATTTCATCTTCACCCGAATACCCAACGATCCCGAGGCAAGACTTGCTTTTTGTACATGGTTATGTGAAATGAATAATAAAAATGTGGATTTTATACGGGCGATTCTGTTTACTGACGAGGCCACGTTCATGAGAAACAGCATGACAAATATCCATAACGCACACATATTAGCTAAAGAGAATCCTAGGGCCATAGTTGAGACACATCATTAAGTGCAGGTTTTCTGGATTACTTTCTTTTAGGACCTGTCATTTTACCAGGTAATTTGACTGGTGATTAATTTCTGTTGTTTCTACAAGAAATACTGCCCGATTTGCTTGATGATTTGCCTCTAAATTTAAGACAAAATCTTTGGTTTCAACTCGATGGTGCTCCGGCTCATTTTGCTATAAATGTTAGGAACTATTTACATCAAGTATTTTCTAATCGCTGGATTGGTAGGGGTCGAGATGCTCCTGTTCCGTGGCCACCCCGTTCGCCCGACCTTATACCTTTGGATTTATGAAAGACTTCATGATAATTTAAGGGAAAGAATCATTGCAGCTGGAGAGTATTTTAGGTTGAAACCAAATATTTTTCAAAGCCTTAGATTTTCATTAATAAAGAGGGCTCGTATATGTATACAAACAAATGGAGGTCACGTAGATAAATAATCTAGGGTGATTATTCTATGATTTTTATTATAATAAATAATTTAGCATTAATTTAGAAAAAAAAATTAACGTTTATTTTGTTAACTTGTTAAAATGTATCTAAATTTTAAAATTAAGATATCTAATAAACGGATTCTCAGGCCGACATTTACAAAGAATAATTTTTTTACAAGAAAAGATTGGATAATTAGAATTTTTTACTAGAACTTTATTATACAGGGGTACAACAAAGTTTTGGCATTTTTAACACATCCAATGTACCGCAGGTGGCGCCCTCTGCGAGGTATAGCAAATCCGTGAACGGATTTCAATTTCTCGTTTCAAAAAAACCCCTCACACCAAATTTTAATTTAATATCTTATGAAACACTCGGCTTATTAAAAAAAAAAACGATTTTATATTTCTCATTTTGACGCCCTGTATATTGAATACCAAGCGCCCAATTAAAAAATTGCATAACGAAAATCGCATTGTTTTGGTCCGACCTATATGTGGCCGGCGGATTGGCCTCCTTTTTCCGGACACCCAGTATACAAATTAAAATTATTTCATGAAATTTTGTCATGATAAGCACGTAAAATAGCTGTCAATAGTACTAACTAATAAATAAATAAAACCTTATACAGAACAAGCAGACTCATCTTGTAAAATTTTAAACTCACTGGTACTCTCGATGTCAATGATAGGTAATAAGCAGCTTCTTTACTTCCCTTCTAAACCTCTTTGAGAAATTTAGCTTATATTTGCAGGGAAACAATTAAAAGTTTACGAAAACTGGAAGGAATCGAATCATGCAATTTGCAAACTTTTAGCTTACTATATACACGGTGTTCCACTTAAGATGGATACAAGCCAATATCTCTATTGTGAGTGTCATACAAAAATGAAAAAGATCGCTCAACAAACAACAAAGATATTGGCTTATATCCATCCTAAATGGGACACCCTTTACATGTTGATATAAAAATATACTTTCATAAGTGCTACTTAACAATTGAGCTTTTAAATAAAGTGGATCTAAATAACGTAGTGCTGGTTTTTGAAATATCAAAACAAAGTTTATTTTATTAGCCCCAATTTTTAAAGAGACGCAAGTCAAGATTACTTTTACTATCCGTTTTTCTGATTTATCCCAAAAGACAGTAATATCTGCAAACAGTGTAAAATTTTAAAAAATACTAAATAATCATTGCAATGTCATTAATAAAAATAATATGGGGCCTAAAACTGAACTCTGTATATAAAATTTTACCTACGTTATGCAGTTCGTTACGCAAAAAAGTAAATAAAACGCCCGGGTCGTAAACAAGTTTTTTATTAAGCGACACCCTACTTTGAACAAATCTAAGTAAAGACCAACTAAGCTAAAAACTAAAATGACGAACACTTGGCCCGATACAATTAAGTCTTTGTTTTGCACGCCGACACTCGGCACTTGGTAATTCGATATTGTATATATTTTCTGCCGCACTATCCCGTTTAGGCCGTACCGCTCAATATTTATTACATTTTATCAGTTATTTTTAACACTGTATTACATCGCTCTTCAATATTGTTGGTTAGAGAATGCTCCGTGATAAGAAACACTGCCTTTTAGTGCTTAATTATTATTGTAACCAGTCGAAATTCAAGTCGAAGTCCTAAATTGGTACATATCTCCAACTTAAATTACAATAGAGTACATACAATCAAAAGCTTTTGTTAAGTCGTCCCTAAAAAAATAAATATTGCAAAACGTGGATTTTTGTTTCAGAAAGCTTAATTAACGTAATGTTTTATTTTTTGACGTGTAAAATTTGGGTATTTTAAAATTAAACTTACGTGAGTATTGACAATGCAATTCATTCAGCGAGCTCCACCATGTATACAGCACGAGATTGAGAGTACTATGAAATAAAAATGTTTACGATTTACTGTACTAACCCATCTAATAAAGATTAAGTTTACTCACCGGGGAACCTCGGTCCCGTTAATTCAGTCATGCCAACAACCATCAATATAGTTACTTTATGTTTGCTTATAATTTACATATATATCTTCTTTCTTCGACGAGCTAGTCGTCGAAGAAAGAATGTAAAAGTGATATGAAAGTGTCCCCTAAAATAGTTAAGGCTACCCCAGACGCTCCACTGCCGCTAAGCAGTAAGCATCTCAACACTCGGAAACTAAGATAAAATATACCGAGATTTTAGAATCCAAATGTCTCAATCGAGAAGACAAGTGAGGGCCCTCTATAACTCACAAGACCAACTCGAAGGAACTGCGCGCTCAGAGGGCATCCCTGTCGATTGCTACACAATCGACCACAACCTGATAATACCTCGCTAAACAGCGACAAACTCTGGTATACCATAAAACTCTAGCCATGGACTTATACAACAACAATATAAAATATTACTCACATGTCGACATGATTAACCTGTGCACAAAACAATCACAATCATTCTAATATCCACTTAGTGGACAAACACCACCACACCTGGTCAACTATGACCACTCTATATACAAGGCTCTTTATAAGCCGAAGTGCTAGCACTCACTGACTCTTTTACTTCTTTGGGTCTTTCTCAATCTCTGCTTATATTATTATTTATGTTTAGGGTATAGATTTTCAAGGATGTACGATAATTCTCGGGCGGTTGAGACACTTATAAATGAATACAGGGTGTTTATAAAATATACGTTTATTAAATATAATAAATTACTTTAGGATATTTTACAGACGCAAAATTGTCTTTTAATCGCCTTCTTTATTTTCTTATAAAGAGTAGGCAACAGTACTACTGGCATATAGTTTGAAAGACTTGCTTTATCTCCACCCTTCAATAATAGGAGTCTGAGAAAAAAATCTGAACCAAAAGGGATATTAATACCAAACTATTATCAGGTAAGTCGCTGAATATTTCAGAGGCAATACTAATAATGAATTGGGTTAGCCTTAGAACGGTCGTGTCATTGTGTCGACCAAAAATGCTACTGTTTATATTCCATGCAAACTGTGTGCCTTATTTTTTAATTTTTTTTTGACCTGCGATGAAAAAAATGCCGCGCAATTCAAAATATGCATTTCTTTTGGCACAGACACCCTCTAGAAACAAATACCAGTGCGAAAAAAAAATTTTCAGCTACCAGTAACTACCAATTGTGGTACTATACGTGTAGTATGTCTATTTAATATTAGTTATTAATTACCAAATACAATATTAATTAAACACGTTCTTTCTGAATTAACATTAAGGCTAAAAATATAATAGGAAAGAAGTGGCCATCAATTACACAATCATTAATTTAAAGCGTACAGGAAAGGAAAAAATCGGCATTTCAAACACCCAGAAAATGCATGCGCAATTTTTTAATTAAATCATAACATACATTCTTAAAGTGAAATTTAATTTTATATATGCTATTTTATGTAATTATTGCACTATTAGTTATGAACAAGTTTAGTTTTTGGTTGTACACGTAATTAGATGTAACTGTGTGTGTGTGTATTTTTTTTTGTTAAGTGCAATTGTTATAATGAGAAGAAGGAAAACGGCTGTTCTTTGTTTGTCTTATAAGGTAGATTAGAGCATTTTATAAAAGTTGCAGATTCTAATTAATAAGACTATAAGCCGTGTACCTACCTATTTCGTTTACTAAGGTAAAATATTAAATTTTTATATAGTACAACCAGTTAAGAATCTAGATTTGATTTATTTTATTTTCAAGACGAGTTTTTTGTCTGTAAGTGTTTATATGAGAGTTTATGTGGTTCGTTTTAGCGATTTTATTTTTTTTTTAAGAAAATTTAGGTATTACTAGCTCGTACAAGTTTTTATGTAATATAAATAAACTATGGCTAGAAAGTATATAAAGTGTATACCAGTATAAATCATAAAACTCATCATTTAATTTAATTATTATTTTTAGGGATTGGATTCAAATAATATATTATCATCAGCAGACAGTCAGACTAGCAGCAGTAGATTTGACAATATACCTACAAATAATAACATCGATTTTAATAGTACAAATAATAACCTTAAAGGGAGGACAGAACTTAGCCCAATTAGCGGTAAGTTAATCCGTAAAATAATCTATCAATTTTTATAGCATAAAGAGTATAAATTAATGTAACAAAATAAAATTTAATTAATTGTATCATTAATCAAGTGGGGACCATATACAGTGCTTTTCTTTGAAGTCCCCCCCCTCCCTAATATTTTTTGAACGGGTCAAAAAAAATTTTTGAAACTTGGCATAAGTAAATTGGTCTATAGATACTATTTTTCACTGTAAACTAGGTAGTTGTAAATTCCAAGATGGCGGCTGGGCGACATCTTGAGAAAAAATTTTAAATAGAAAGGGGGGTCGTGTGGTACCTCATTTTAAAGGTCTCAATGAGTACTTTATAACCCTGAAATATTAGACCCATATCTTAACTCGTTTCAAAATGGCGGCCTAATAAAAAAGTATTTTTTTTTATTTTAACGTTTTACATTTTTATGATTTTTGAATAGGTAAAAATCAGTGTACGAAAATAAATGCGTCACTATTTTATTTTGACATAAAAACGACAGTTCTAAATGTCAAAATAACACATAAGCGCCATCTTGAATAAATGCATTAAATAGAAATCTTGTGTTACCTCATTTAAAAGGTTTTATTGAGTACTTTTAATGTTTATTACATGGACTCGGTGGACTCCGTTTTGACCTGTCTAAAAGTAACAGCCAAAAAAATACACTGTTGCGATTTTATTAACGTTTTTAATAATAATATACAAATAATTTATAATTTTTGAATTTTGGATTTAAAGATTAACTTTTTGGTTTCTAAAGACTTACTGAACCGCCCTCGATTGTCACATTTCACGTTAAAGGTTATTGAACATTATTTAGACATTCCAAAAACCAAATAGCTATTAAAAAAACTCGAAAAAAAATTTTAAGATATTTTTCCTTAACCGGTAAATTACTCTTGTATCGGTCATTGTTAGATATTGTTTAGTGTGTTTGGCAGTTTGAATTTATTGTTTTTTTCAAAATGGTTAATTCTCGTCCATTGGAGGAAAAAGTAGAAGCAATTTTTATTTATGGAGCAACGCGTAATTTTCATGAGACTGAAAGGGTTTTCAACGAACGTTTTCCTGATCGTCCTATTTGCCGTAAATATTTAAGGGAACTTGTAAATAAATTTACAACTACTGGTACTGTCCAGGATAAAAAACGGAATCTCCTCCAATGGACGAGAATTAACCATTTTGAAAAAAACAATAAATTCAAACTGCCAAACACACTAAACAATATCTAACAATGACCGATACAAGAGTAATTTACCGGTTAAGGAAAAATATCTTAAAATTTTTTTTCGAGTTTATTTAATAGCTATTTGGTTTTTGGAATGTCTAAATAATGTTCAATAACCTTTAACGTGAAATGTGACAATCGAGGGCGGTTCAGTAAGTCTTTAGAAACCAAAAAGTTAATCTTTAAATCCAAAATTCAAAAATTATAAATTATTTGTATATTATTATTAAAAACGTTAATAAAATCGCAACAGTGTATTTTTTTGGCTGTTACTTTTAGACAGGTCAAAACGGAGTCCACCGAGTCCATGTAATAAATATTAAAAGTACTCAATAAAACCTTTTAAATGAGGTAACACAAGATTTCTATTTAATGCATTTATTCAAGATGGCGCTTATGTGTTATTTTGACATTTAGAACTGTCGTTTTTATGTCAAAATAAAATAGTGACGCATTTATTTTCGTACACTGATTTTTACCTATTCAAAAATCATAAAAATGTAAAACGTTAAAATAAAAAAATACTTTTTTATTAGGCCGCCATTTTGAAACGAGTTAAGATATGGATCTAATATTTCAGGGTTATAAAGTACTCATTGAGACCTTTAAAATGAGGTACCACACGACCCCCCTTTCTATTTAAAATTTTTTCTCAAGATGTCGCCCAGCCACCATCTTGGAATTTACAACTACCTAGTTTACAGTGAAAAATAGTATCTATAGACCAATTTACTTATGCCAAGTTTCAAAAATTTTTTTTGACCCGTTCAAAAAATAAATGGGGGGGGGGGACTTCAAAGAAAAGCACTGTATATAAAATATTGTACATTAATATAATAATAATTTACATCTATTTCATTTAAGACTGCTACAAAAAATGTCAGTTTTGAGTAAAAAAAGAACATTATAAGAAAGAAAATATATTCAATATACATATAGAAGTTACATATCTCTGTAGGCTAGTTTTTGTATTTGACTTAACTTGACTATAACTTGCAATAATGGGAGTATTTATTACGTAATAATAATAATACACAGTCTTTCAAAAAAGACGGTTTTTTATTGTAACATTTGACATTTTGTTTCATATACAATCAATCATTAAAAGAACCTCAAACTGCCTCTTTGGATAAACTTTAGCTACTAGAACCTAGTTCAAATATGAAACTATGAACAGAAAAATGTTAAAATCTTCATTTATTTTAAATCTTTAAAGGCATTGAGGAAATCCATAATAATGAATATATTTCTGTAAGTATTCGTATAACTACTATTTGATAGTGATTTTTTTAATACCACATTTGAATATTTTCAATAACATTTACAAAAAGTTAAGAGATGACTCATTCAATAAGGTTCCTATGCTAAACTTAAATACTATGAAAAGAGAATTAAAGCCAGCAAAGCCACCAAACATTTAAAATCCTGATTTCAATATATTGGATTTATTCAAATTTCCTAAATCAGTTTTTTTTCACGCGTAAAACTATTTAAACTGTTTTAGTTATTTTGCCTCATAGTATAGTTTCTGTAGAAAAGTTTAATTTTCGGCCCTATAGCGGCTTAAAAGGCTGCTTAGGTCAAATATGATAGAGGAACGTTTAGCAGGTCTTGCTCGTTTCCACATCTACCGAGATCTTTGTTTTACTAATATGATTTAGTTTTGCATTTAAATTTACGATTTTAGTAGAATTATCCGTCCATCCCAACCCGCTATATTATAGCCACTCTACTACAAGAATGGACTTCTACTTTTTAAATAGCTTTTGTATCACTTCCACTGAGTTTGCATAACTTTAAAATGAAAAAAATATAAATCATTAATAAAATAAACTTAGATATGTAGGTACCGAAATTGCTGTTAAATGCGATCATCGAACTTTAAACGCAATAAGGCGATTGTTTAATAGCTGAAATGAGGTGTTGAAACTAGACCAGATTTCCATTTATTTCATTCATTTTAGGTTGCAATTCTATTAGCTTATTACCGAGCCACGCACACATCCAATTAAAACAGATATTATTAAACTTTGCATTAAATCATTAAGTTTGTAGAAACAATGTAATGTGACTTTTTATGCACTACGACTATAAACTTCAACACTTTTTTATATCATTAGCATATTTATTTCAAAGTTGGTTTTAATAATACTTTTTACTTTTCCGTTACATTTTTATTATTAGTTTTAAAAATCACAGATTTGGACTTGGGTTAAAACAATATCTTCTTTGCTTACTCGCTTCAATATCTCGAACTTTTAATCTATTAAATTACCTGGTACTAAATACTTCATCATGTTCTATGCGTAAAAAGCATTTCCTATTTTTTATAAATAGAAAATATTCGTATATTTTTAATCGTATATTTTTAATATATTTTTAACGTAATAGGTGCATTAGCTACTTTAGATCGAAGAGATCCTGAAGGTCGAGATAACGAATCTACGTTGGACAGCGTTCTGGATTCTAAGGAGAAGACTTATACAACAGATGTTAATGGAAAAGTAAGTTGTATCGAATATTTATTTAACTTTTTAGAAAATACTTATTTTAGATATATTGCTAAGATAATCGGTACTACACATTCTATTTATTTAAAAAACTAATAAGGTTCTTCGGTGTTCTATTTTAGCAACAATTGCTTTATTCTAGAACGTCAACGTTTTGGCAAAAATTTATGCTATCATCAGAGCTAAGGAAATAATACAATTTTAATAACTGGTAAATTCGCAAAAAAAATTTAGGCCACATTTACGAATAAACATCTAAATGCTCCCAATATACAGGATGCCTGTGAAGTCGGCACTAGTGGTATTTAAGATACAGGGTCGAGTAAATTAACAAACTAGTAGGATTTTTTCTGCTGATTAAATTGATGAAAACAGAAAAAAAAATTGAAAAAACATTTTCGAGAAAATGTGAAAAAATTTCTTGAATAGAATGGATTAAATGTAAGTATATATTTACTTACATGGAAAGAAAATAATTTTCTTAATAAAAACGTGTATTTACACTAATAGCCTTAACCTAAAAGTAACAAAGTTATAGCGATATTAATAATTTTATCAAATTAGGACAAGTTGATATTTAATAAAATAAATAAATACTGATAGTTACGCGTCAGCAAGGTTTGTGATTTTTGTAAAATCTAAATTAGTAAAATGCCTTTTACGAATATTGAATGTGATCTCTTAGAATGTTACCTTGTGTTCCGAAAAACTAGTCACTCGTAACTATGTTAAAATTTCTATTTTAGCATATTTTAAATCTCATATAGAAGACTCAACTAAAGAGTTAGCAAAAGCTTACGGTGTAAGTTTAGTTTTGTGGGTCTTAAAGAAACACAAATTTGCGCCATATAAGTATTGACCAGTCCAAATATTGTTGCCTGGCGATAACGAGAGAAGACTTGCTTTTTGCAAGTGGTTACGTAATGCATATGAAGCAAATGGTAATATTTTATATTGTATAATTTGGAGCGATGAAGCTAATTTTCCAAACAAAGATGTCTTTAACCGTATAATTGTTCATTTTGGTCCTAAAAAAATCTTTTCCTTACTGGTACCAGAAGCCCTCGAAATCATTTTAGTATAAACGTTTGGTGCGGCTTAATAGGAAGCCAAATAACAGGACATGTGTTTTATGATAGCATTTTGACCGGAAGGAGCTTATTTCCAACAGGATGGACTACCTCCCCATTAACTAAATGATGTAAAAGTATTACTTAATAGACTGTTTAACGATAAATGGATTACGACATGTGACCCGATTGGTTGGCCACCTAGGTCACCAGACCTAACCTCTCTCGACTTTTATTTTTTTACATAAAGAATGACATATTTTAAAAAAACCCGGAATTCTTGATGAACTTCAAACACATATTAGGCAAATAATTAGATCAATGGATCGAAGATAATCTTAAAGGCTAGAAGAAGCGTGCTTAAGTGCTCAGAAATGTAATGAACAAGATGGCGATGTTTTTGCTCATTTATTGTAAGTTAAGTAGGTTTACTTAATGTTATTTTTATGTTTCAAAGCCAACTTGCTTAAATTTAATAAAATTAATATCGCTATAGCTTTGCTTTTAAAGTTTGTAGTTAAATAAGTGTTAAAGTAAATACAATTTTTTAGGTTTAGGCTATTAGTATAAATATTTATTAACACTTTTTTATTAAGAAAATTATTATCTTTTGAATAATGTAATACATATATTTTTGATTAATGTGATGTAATATACATGATATTCCATTTAGGAAAAGTACATTTTCGCATTCTCTCGAAAACGAGATGTTAATTTTTTTTTCTGTTTTCACCATTTGAATCAATTGAAAAAATCCTACTAGTTTGTTAGTTTAACCGATCCTGTATCTTAAATATTAAGAAAGTTACCAATAGTGCCGACTTAATCGGAGGCACCCTATATACGAGTTAACAAAATTACAAATCGTATTAGTAGTACTTACTTTCGGCATTTCTGGTAAACAAACACAATGCATTTGTCTATAAGATACTAGTTTTAAAAATATTTATACGTGTTAGACACATCAAGTTTTCACTAATCTGAGAATTTAAATGTATTCTACCTTGTATGAAATCTTGTCTTTTATTTGCATTTAAATAAAAACTATTTTGTGAAAACCATTTATGTAATTTTTGATCGCATTTACGTGAAATTACAAGAGAAGTATACCGAGAAAACCCCGCAGCAAGAGCTTATAGTAGTATTAGAGCTATATTATAAAGGATGTTTTTTTTTAGAGGCGGAGAACTTTCATTTGGCAACACTGTTTTTTATGTCAGCCGACCTGACAGTTCTGGGTTATTTTTAGATTAGTTTGGTTTGGCAATTCATCATGAACAGACTCACGCCGGAGCAACGTTTCCAAATTGTTCAAATTTATTCTGAAAGACATGGTTCTATTCGAGAAACTGTGGATCGTTTTCGCAATACTTTTACTCTAGTCGACAATACGCATCCCGTAAGACGCCGTACAGTGCGCATGCAACAAGCAATAGCTGCTGTGCAGCATAGTGTTGATAATGATCCAAATGTGTCAATTCATCGGCGTTCTCAACAAGTGAACTTATGTTCATCCACTTTATGGAAAATTTTGCGCAAAGATCTCGGATTGCGAGCATATAAAATTCAACTTGTCCAGGAGTTGAATGGGCGGAAGGAAAGATTGCTGTTGATCCACGATTTCATATGAAAATTTTATTCAGTGATGAAGCACACTTTTAATTAAATGGCTATGTAAACAAGCAGAATTGCCGAATTTGCGGGGATGAGAATCCACGAGCTATTGGCGAAAAACCATTACATCCAGAAAAACTAACCGTTTGGTACGCTTTATGGGCCGGTGGAATCATTGTCATTATGTCTTCAGAAATGCTGATGGTCAGAACGTTACAGTAAACGGTGAGCGATACAGAAACATAATAACGAACTTTTTTGTGCCTCAATTGGAAGCCGTTGCAGGCATTGAAATGTGGTTTCAGCAGGACGGTTCCACGTGCCATACAGCGCGCCAAACAATTAATTTACTGCAAGAGACATTCGAGCAACGAATAATTTCAAGGAATGGACCTGTAAACTGGCCAGCTCGTTCGACTTGACGCCATTAGATTATTTTCTTTGGGGCTATGTTAAGTCGCATATCGACGCTGATAAACCCGAAACACTTGAGCACTTGGAAGCAACATACAGCCTGCAGTACTGGAAAAAGTGTGTGAAAATTGGACCTCTAGATTACGCCACGTACGCGCCAGCCGTGAAGGTCACATGCCCGAAATCATTTTTAAATATTAATGCCAAAAAAACTTCTTTAATATAAAAGCAAATTCGTTCATATCAATAAAATATTTTGTGTTTAATTTCAATTTAAAGTTCTCCGCCTCTAAAAAAAACACCCCTTTAGATAGGCCTCGCAATTTATACACAGGATCATGATCGACATAGTCAAAAGCCTTGCTGAAACACAAAAAATCCCAATACGACATCAATTCACTCTGCCAGTTCATAAAAACTACTTATATTGAATTTTTAAAATGCTTTTTTTTCCAGCCAGTTTGGATTGTTTTTGTCTTGTTTTGTAATTTTTCACTAGACACAAATCTAGGTGTGTTTCTTTTAACTTCGTAATTTTTAAACAAAGCATACAATTTTATAGGCCTAATAATGGATTAGAGATAGAATAGATAAAATAGTTGCAACTTAGTTTTAGTAGTATTATTTGACTATTGAACCTAACAATTAAATACAGGGTGTTCATTTGAAAACTTCCCACCACGGATTTATCGAAAACCACTGTTTAAAAAAAAACGCCGAAATACGTCAAAAGGTTTCTCAAGGGGGACAACTTTCTAACCTAAATTTACTTCACCCATTGCACCCCCAGGGTCATCCCCTCAAAAATTTTAAATGGCAAGGGGTATCATGTAATAACTTGTTTAAAATTCTAGTCTTTTATTTTTACGTTTGATTTTTTTAAATCGGTCGATTCGTTTTTGAGAAAATTAGAAAAATCTTTGTTTATCTTAATTTGTTCAGATAGAAAACAAAAACATGAAAATATCAGTTTTTATTTCAATAAGTGTTCAAAATGTTGCCCGTTTTTGGCCAAACAATGATATAGGCGATGTTCAAATTCCTGACGGACATTGTCAAAAACATGTTGTGGGATATCATGGCAGCTGTCGATGATGCGTTGACGAAGTTCATCCAAACTTTTAGGTTGGGTAGTAAACACAATAGATTTCAAATTACCCCATAGAAAAAAGTCTAACGGCGTTATATCAGGAGTTCTAGCAGGCCATTCTATAGGCCCCCTTCGCCCTATCCATTTATCTGGAAACTCGTCGTCTAGCCATTACCGAACGGGAAGAACATAGTGAGGAGGAGCGCCGTCTTGCTGAAAATATATTTCAGTCTGATCAAGTATAGGGTTTCCATCATCCATTTGGTTTTCAATGGATTCAGTGATAAGCTGATTGATGGTATTTTCCAACATATCCAAATAAATGCTTCTAAATTTATTTCCTAAGATGCACGCCCATACATTAATTTTTTGAGGGTACTGGGTATGCCCTTCTACAAATGCATGAGGATTTTCATTGCTCCAATATCTACAGTTATGCTTATTAACAAATCCATTTAGATAAAATGTGCATTCATCGCTGAAGCAGATATTCTTTACATGAATAGTATTATCATTAATCGCTTCAGTCATTTTTTCACAAAACTCAACTCACCTATCGAAATCGTTTTTGGTTAACTCTTGCAATATTTTCATTTTGAATGGATGAAATTTATGAAGTTTGTTAACTGTGTGAACAGAGCCTAATGAAATACCAGTGGCAGCAACAATTTTGCGTAATGAAGTATTAGGATTTATTCCAAAATGACCCAAAACTTCAACTTGAGTGCCTTCATCCAAAATTTGCCGATGATCACGTTTTTTATTTGAAACAGATCCAGTTTCAGTAAACTTAGTAACAAGGTCCAAAACATACCTATGCGAAGTTAGAATAATTTCCACTCTTTCGGCTAGTGTGTAAACCATTTTGGAAGTAAAATCTTCAATTCAACAAATAAATTTTCACTATTCCTGTCACAAATGTAACTGACGGCAAAATAAATTCTTTATTTTCCTTAGCAACTATAAATAACTAAGCAGTTATAACAATAAATACAGTTCGCCAATCTGAACAAGTTAAGATAAACAAAGATTTTTCTAATTTTCTCGAAAACGAATCGACCGATTTAAAAAAAAAAACGTTAAAATAAAAGACTTCAAAAAGCCTTTTAAACAAGCTATTACTCGATACCCCTTGCCATTTAAAATTTTTAAGGGGATGACCCTGGAGGGCAGAGGGTGAAGTAATTTTAGGTTAGAAAGTTGTTCCTCTTGACAAACCTTTTGACGTATTTCGGCGTTCTTTTTTAAACAGTGGTTTTCGATAAATCCGTGGTGGAAAGTTTCCAAATAAACACCCTGTATAAAAAGATTGCCTATCTAGTTGCTTCATGTGAAGTTGGGCCAGTATGTAACAACCTGTAGCTTGAATAATTTGTATCTATGCCCTATCATTTGAAACAAGCTTAAAATTATGTTTTTTAATATTTTTATTTATTTTTTAGGTTACAGTTCACGTAGTAGTAACAATAAACGGCAATGGCACCCTAGCAGATCTGAAAAAACAGCGAATGCAAATAAGAAATAGTACTAACGATGTCAGTTTTGTCGGAAACGATAGTATAGTATCGCCCGTCTGTAGTTTGGATGAAGGCGACTCGAACATGTCTCCCATTCCAAACACAACGGATATAATTAAATTTACAGGCGACACTACTCAGGAGAATGTAGAGTATGCAAAAGCTAAAAAATGTTGCATAATACAATAATTTCTTTTTACAAGAAGTGTTTCGGGAATAAGGTTGTGAAATAAGTTATGTGCGCATATCAATATTGTCTTTCATTTGGATAAAATGTTAAATTTTTTCCAGCGGGATGTTCCTAATTGAAATTTAATTTCGGATAAAAAAAGCTTATGATGTTTCCATGTCTTTGGCCAGGTTCTTAATTATAAACAGCTTAGAATCCTTAAATGACGTCAGAGAGGTCGCTCAAGTCTCTAGATTTAAAGCTACTACCTTCTTTTGATATATTCTATTTAAAAATAGCTTTTTTATGATTTAAATATTGTTTTGAATAACTAAAGAGAGAAAAATCCTGGCTAAATCCATTTATAATCCCAGTATGAGTATCTTGTTAAGTATTTAAAATATTTTTTATTATATTCATATTCCCATCAAATACTCTCGTTTTCAATATTTCAATGATTTTAACGATTAGGCTAATTATAAAAAAATGGTTTAGTTAATTGAATATTACCAATTGTGTTGTGAAATGTTTTATTGAAAGTTTTAAATGGGTGAAAACATGCGAGATCCGTCCGATGGAAACGTCCGTGAAAAATGGTTAAATATATTTTTAAATATAAACGGTATGTCCGCAAATGGGGTTTATGATACGAAAAATGAACCAAATATGAAATGTTCGAGAAGAAATTAATTTTAATATAATATTTTTTTTTGCTTAACAATAAGTTTCAAAGACACGTTGCTTTAGATCGGAGAATAGTCATATTCCCTTTTAAAAAAGGCACAAATAAAATGAGTTTAAAAAAAACTTTTAAAACTCATTTTAATTAAAATCTTATCCAGAACAAATTTAATTAAAAGTGACTTTATGTTTGATATCTTATGAGGTTTGGTTATTATTTACCCATTTGTTTTTTCATTGCTCAAAGCAATGCGGAAAGTCTTCTTTTGTACTTCACCTCTTCCGCGCATTATAGGTGCATTGTCCTGATTCAAGATCCACGACTAGTTTTTCGAACTCGGGCCGTTCCTCACGAATTTACGTTAGTTAGGAAGTTACCCCACGTTGTTTTATCATCTGGAATCCATACAATCATCACATTGATGTCGGAAAAAAAACGATTAGCATGATTTTTAAATTTTGATTTCGACATCCTTGGTTTTTTCGTTCTTGTGGATGATTTTTCCAGTGCATGGATTACGCCTAATTTTATTATGTTTTTTATCAATGTAGGCTCTTCATCTAACTTTCCAAGAAAATTTGAGCAGATCTGTTGAGGTCAAATTTTTTGGGACCAACTTCGCAAAGACTCTTAATTTTCAATTCATTATGCAATAGTTTTCTGACAAGTTCTTTATCTAAGCTTAGTCTAGCTTATTAATAAGTGGGGAAGAAAGTCTAAACGTAGATAAATAAAGGAACAATTTTATTGATTTTGTTATTATTTATGGATATTTTTTTAATTTAACGAGAAATTTCATAAAAAAATACAGTCAAAGTCGGATATAACGACGGCGAAGGGACTACTGAACATGGGTCGTTATAAACGGCCGTCGTTATTAAAGGATCTACATACACTACGTCTTTTTTTTTTCAAATAAAATTATGTACATACATAATTATGTATGTTATAAATATTTTTAAATTTTACAAAATCCTGAAAAACATACAAAGCAAAAAACCAAAAATGAAAATCCAATATAAAAAAAAAGTAAATATACACTGATACAGGTAACGTAAAGTAAACCTATAAAAAAAATTATGTAGTTAATTTAGTAAAAAATCTGTTATCTTTGTTTGTTTTTTGCAACGCAAGTTAAAGTAAATTGATTCAATTTTTTTCTCAATAAAACTGGTTGTGTCTAAAAGTTTGTCGTCACTCGCATTATTCTATAGTATAAAACTGTTTAGGGTCTTCACTACTCGTAAAGCTTCTTCAATAGATGGTAGATTAAATTCTTCTTCGTCCTCAGACCTGCCGTCTTCACCTTGATCTTGGGTATCCTCAATTGTAAGCACCTCCGCTGCAATTTGCTCGTCACCCAAACAAAGTACTGTTTGTGTCTAAGTGAGTATCAGAATCTATGAAATCAGTCCATAATTCATCAGTTAAAGGCACGCTGGGCAATTATCTACTAGGAGTAAGATTTTCTTTTTTTTTCCTCATTAGCTCAGAGTCGCAAGATCTTAATAAACACGTCTGAAGTCATCCAGGCTTTCTTGTTAGACATGTAGGTAACAGGTAATCTCTTAACATTTTTAAAACAACGGGGGTTTTTGATTTTCCAATAACAATCAACTGACGTTTTTCTAACCCAGACATATTGGCAGCAACAAAAAGAGTAATTCTCTCTTTGGACATTTTCCCTCCCTTGCACTTTTCGCCATTAAATTTCAGTGTCATGTCTGGAAGCATTTTGTAGAACAGACCTGTCTCATCTGCGTTAAAAATTTGGCCACTTGTATACCCTTTTCCTATTTCAGGCCATACAGTTTTAAGCCAGTTTTCTGTCACTCCAGGAGGTACAATAGCAGATTCACCACTTATTTTTCCATAAACGATATTATGCCTTTTTCGAAAACGTTTTATCCAACTTTCTGCGCAGGTGTACTCCGGTCTTTTATTCAGTACCCTGCCGAAATGTTCCACTTTTGTCTATAGTATAGGACCACTAATTGGCGATTCTCTACTTCTTTCAACTTTAAACCAGTTAAATAATGCTTTGTCTATATCTGCATGACTGTATAACCTAAGTTTCTTCTTTAGTAGCAAATTTTCATTAAATGCATTTTTTATTGCATCCCGGTTCTTCCAAATTGTAGAAACACTTGAATGCGATAAGCCTAACTCGCTTGCAATAGCAATATTGGATTCACCTTCCTCAAGTCTGCAAATTATATTAAGCCTTTTTCCTCAATAGACAAAACTTTTCTTTTTTTTGAATTCATTTTAACACTACGTAATACGCTACGTCTATACGTATGCACAAAATCCCGGCACTAAATAAACAGTACATAAACAAAGAAAAACATTTGTGAGATCGACAAACAGGTATTTTCCCGGTTCCGGTAATTCCCCCAAGAATAACTTGTAGTTCTTGGTTACAAATGATTGCTGTGTGAATCACACGCGTTCGATCGTTATATCCGGCCTTCCACATGAAAAATCTTTAACATAAGGACGCTAAAAGCGACTTGGTCGCTATAACCAGCGTCGTTATAGGCAAATTTTTTTAGACTTGCGTTACATATAAATCCAACCAAACTTCCTAGATTTCGTCGTAATAAGAGATGTCGCTATTCGCGACTTTTACTGTACACTTTTGTTTCTAAGCTCTATAGAAAAAATGCTACGGCGTTAAAAGCGTGTTTTCGTAATGGAATAGTAAAGTATTACCTATCCAACGCTGCAGGCGTCCCTCTGCTAATCTAGCACGCCCTCTGTGCGCGTTCTCTCGGTATTTAATAGCCAGACCTCGTATGTTACTTACCTGTTCAGCATTGTGTATCTTTTGTTTAATATTAATAATTTAAAAATATTAATTCAATTCGATGCATTATATTTTTTTCAGGTTTAATTTTACTGTTACTACTGAATAATCCACTCACTTTATTAAAAAAAAATATTGCTAAGTAGTAATCAAGTTTTCTTGATTTTATACTTTCTACATTTGCTGATCAACAATATCACGGCAGTTTTATCTAGTAGTACCAGTGCCATTTAAACAATCAAAGTAATTAATTATTTTATGTTAAAAATTCCAAAACAATGATTTAATTCAGAAGTACATTACATCTTTTCCTAATGTTTCACTTTTTGGTTAATTCGACCTTTTGTAAATTCCATCCGCTGACACATATGGTAATCAGTCATAATCTTTTTTATTGGAAAAGACCTTGTGATTTGAATGGTACATTTTTTTATTAATAAATCAGTATTAATTCAAAATTTCTTTTGATAAAAATTGTTACAGAGTTTTATTAATTTTCATATTCATGTTATTTGATAGAAAGACGATGCAGTATCGTATCTTTTTATCCATAGTCAGATGTATACAAATTGACTAAGAATCTAAAATAAAATAAATCTAAAATAAATTATAATAAATTTCTCGAGGGGATGTTCATTATTGTAATAATTAAAATCTATATTAGATCTCGATTTATTAACAAATTTTAGCACATTTTTTGATATTTGTTATTAGTAATTTATGAGATAGATAGTGAAAATAGCAGACGGTAGGAGAGAAATCTCCAAATGTGCAAGAAATATCAATATATTAAAAACTTATTTTTTACGTGGCATATTTCAGAGGTTTGAAAAATGGAAGAAGTACATATAACCGTGAATACTGTCTGTTTTATATGACAATACATTTTTTTATGATAAAAGATTTTAAATTAGGATTATAAATGTTCTAATAAAGATTTTTTGAAATTTAATATCTACTAAGGCTATATAAAATCAATTACATATGTACGAGCTCTAACAACTCTATAATTGAGACAAGCTATAAAAGACATGTAATTATTAGTTTGTTAAAAAATCATTCAAGTCTGCTTTATTTTATCCTTAAGTTCTGAAAATGTTTATTGGGAATTGTTTCTTAATGTTTGTATCATTTTACGCGACACTGTTTTGATCTTAAGGTCTGGGTTGTTAGAAGACCAAGGGCAATTTATTCTGTAGACTTCATAGTACTTTTTTTTAGTTTTAGCCGTATCAGAGCCAGCTGCATCCTGCTGAATTATGTAGCTTTTTTACCTGTAAGAACATTTAACTTTGAAATGACTATTTCGTAGTATTTGTTGTTATTCTGCGAAGCTTATGGCCTCCTTAATAAACCCAAAACATCCTAATCCAACTGTCATGCAATCCCAAATCATTACGCCTTTAGAAAATTTTTCAGAATGGTTTAAATAATCCTTATGGAAAGGCTTATATTTTGTACAAATCACACGTTTTCGATAATCACCAACTTATATGATAATTAAGTTAATAACTTACTCACTTAAACTTATTAATAAATCTATACCTTCAATCTTGATTTATGATTCCGCTTGCGACAACATTCTCTTGACAAATTGTGATTAGGTCTATGATTCCATTGTGCCGTAACCTGACGTACCATTTTTCGTTAGCGTTTACCTTTTTTGCATAAATTAAATAATAATCTTTTATCCCTATGAGAAATTCATTTTGAGGGACCTAAGCTTTTTCTTTTAAATTTAGAATGCCGCCAGTTTCCTCATAATATTTTATTATTTTGTTCTTAGAATAATTTTTACACGCCACCAACAAACGGCTACTAACGATATCTTCAATTTGTCGAGGACCACGCACCATTTTAATTAATAAATATGTCATTTATTTACACAAATTGACAACTTAATAATATCAAAATAAAGGAATATTTTCGCGCCTCTTGATAACAGTTCATTTATACTCCCCCATTAATTAGTTGTCATATGTTTTTACACATTGTGATTCTTGTTGATTTTATAAAGTTAACTAATAAAACAAATACATAGGTATATTTTATTATTCGTTATGATTTAAAAGTTCCGTTTTTAACCATCAGTATTAAAATTAGTTTAAAAAGGAAAATAAGAATGAAATACATGAGATAAGCTTTAATTTTATTTTCTTCCAATATATAGTTGTTAGAGCTCGTATATTCCTTCCTCTGAAATTGTTGTGCCAAACTAAAACTTCATTAATTCAACCATAAGAATCAGACGTTTGCTCGTTTTAATTAACAATCATTAGAAACTCTAATCAGTTTATTATTACTGTAGTTTCTAATATTAAACTTATTATTAGAAATTGTTATCTTCAAAATGCACGTTTATTCTACATGCCTATATTATACATAAACAATAGATATAATGCCCTATTTATTAAGGTTTAAAGCACTTTATTGTAATTTTTGTTTAGTGATGTTTTGATGTATATTTTATTTGTTACCCAGAACTGTTTACATTCCAAGATATGTGATAGAAATAATTTATATAAATTAGGTACTTAATTTTTAGTAGCACTTAGATTTGCCTTATCGTTATAGCGCCAATATAGTATTAATTTAGTAACCTATAGTGCCTCACCATTATAAATTTATAATATTGTTATATACTTTAATATTTAAGTGTCGTAACCTCTTTACGATTATTTCTAAGCATTTATGAAAATTATGATACAGAAAATATTTTAAAGTCTCTTTTAACAGTATTTTAATCCGTCTGAATATCAGTAAAAACTTTATAATTTATACGATTTAATTTTAAAAAATTAGTATTAAAAAGACTGAAATCAAATATTTCTTCGTGGGCTTAAATAACAAATTTTCAATAGGCTTTATTATCAAGAAAGTAAAGATCTAGTAAAACTACTTTACACTTAAAGTAAAAGCTGTTAAAACTGTAATTTTTAAAACTTTTTAAAAACCAAATCTTATCTAAAGAATGTACATTTTTAGTTACAATTAGAATTTTATATCTTCCTTATTGAAGCAGGGTAAATAATTTCTTGCCTTAATAATAATCTAAATGATAGGACATAGGGGCTGAGTATTTAAATAGTAAGATTTATTAAGGGCGAATATTATTAATGTTTTCAATAATGATGGTTAAAGAGTACGTCCTGGAATGAACCTCTTTCAACAATGAATATTGGAAAAGTTAAAGCATTTTCAGAAATAAAAGTTCTTTATATGGATTATCTATGTCCAGTTTTATATAGATATCACATTTGTATGCTTTTGCGTAAACAAGTAACCAAAGCAGCTCCTCCAAACGCTGATTTAATATCGCTAAAAAGAATCAGTTTTGACTACTGGAATATCTACTTGATTTTTAATAGTTGTTATTTGAAAATAAATCTAAATAAAACCTTAAAATAACACCTTCATGCCCTCCTCGACCCCTTCTTCGTTGGGCACTTCTCATAATCGGCATTATCCAAATTTATTAAGCTGGATAATCCATAACTTGTATTTTGGAATAATTAGTTTTATTTACGGTAAACTAATTCTTATGTATATGTATATTATTAGCAATATACAACCATAACCTTTTTAAACAGACTTCCGTCGAATCGAATCAAGTTTCACGGCTTGTAAGTGTTTTTTGATGGACGTACATTTTAACGGGTTAATTTGTTTAATTTTGAAATGATTTAAAAAATAGCAACAATTTGGCTGTCAAAAGTCCAATTAACAACGAGCGAAATCGAGATGCTTCAATAGCGTATATCTGAATATCAATTATGTCAAGTAAATTAGTATTGTCTGCAAAAGGTGTACACTGCCTGTTTCTGTTGCGTAACAATTTCCATCGATATTCCTTTCCTAATAATGAACCGGTTGTTCTATATATTCTATTGTACCGAACACACTTTAACAGTACTTATGGTACTATTACAATATGGTGCGAAAAAGACGTAAAAATAGACTTTTGCTTAACTATCATACACCATAAAATAATTCTTAATTTGTGATTTAAGCTGAAAAAAAATTTTATAAATATAAAAATATTTAAAATTTTTTATAAATATATATAAAAGTAAATTGACGAAAAATTTTCTTTAATGGACATCGTTCTAAATCAGCATACAAATTATTGCGATTTTAAAAAATGAGGGTCACAAACTTTTTTGTTTTGAGAGTGAACTTTGAAAAAGTATTGTAATGCGACTACTACTTACTACACATACTAGGAGCAACATTCCTTTTTTGGAAAACATTTATAAAAAATTTTTAATGGGTTCAGAATATGCGATTACAAATAATGCGGTATATACTAAGTATATTATTAATTTTTCTAAAATCTGTAAGGATTATTTCTAAGATTTTAGAATTTGTTGACCTAATTTGCCTATAATTATTTGTTTATCAAAGAATTAAATCTTTAAATAGAAGTTTTTATTTAAATTTAAGCTTTCTCGATCTACTGATAAACCAAATAAGATATGTCTAGACTAAAGTTAGTAATATCAAGTTTTAAAATTTTTGTAATATTAAGAAAAGTATAAATAATGTAAATAAAGATATTAGCTCATTTATCTTTCACAGAAACTTGTAGAATTTCGCCTATATCCGCAATTATTTGATGGTGATATCACGCGAAGCACTTGAAATAATTGCATTCATAATTGAACTAGTAATTTAATCGATAACTATGTATTGACCCTCTAAATAAGTCGTGAACTTTCTGGATTTTAAAAACTGTTTGTATTTATTAAGTTAATTGTTAACTCTATAAATATGCCGTTTATTAGAAATTTTTACCTCTTAATAATTTAGAAACTCTGTTTAATTTTACCAGATGCCGCCTTTATAAGGGGAAAATTAACCGTTTGATAAATAAACTATTCCAAACGTAATTCGTTAAGTAAATATTACAAGTTAAATTTTAATTACAAAATACAAAAAACTTGTTGGTTGAGGGTTCTGACTCTTTGCTTCTGGGTTTTTGGAACACTAAAATGTTTTAATAAAATTTATGAGTGTTAATTTAAAATTTATTCTACAACCGATCGCCACACACAATTTCTTTTGTAAAATTACTTAGGAACGCTGATTTTCTCATCTCGCAGTGTTGACAAAACTAATAAGTTTGGTTTACAGTTTGACCCTCTATGACTCATTCAGTTCACGATACCGTTGAAAAATGCGATTAGTATAGGTTCCAAATTTGTTTTTTTTGTTTTAACAGTCATCAGCATGCTCATACCATCTCCGCACAAAATTTATTGGATTTTGGTCACTCTTATCACACATTTGCGGAGTTTAACCCTTATGTGACTGGAAAAGTACCCGGGTACCTTTTCAGTTTTCAGATATGAATATCTTTTCAACTCACCTTCGATGAAGCTTGTACTTTTGTGACATTTTTTAATTTGTTTTTTTTAAGTTATTGTTAAAATTTGAAATTATTTTTTTTATTTTCAAAGTAAATAAGGTGTAAAAAATTTTCACCCATAGTTGACTGGATGGTTACCGGGTACCTATACTATGTTTATAATACTAATAAAATTTTTAAGAGTTAAATTCATATGTTTTATTATATATACAGTAATAAGAAGTCATAGAAAATTACAGTGAGGTACAAATTAACGCAACATAGCAAACAAACACTAAAAAACATTACTTATGAATTACAGTTTTGACAAATAGTTTGAGCCACTGAATGCTCATTACAAACTGGTTTGGAGCACGATTTACAGGTTTTACGAGTTTTTTTCTGTTTATGGGTTCGCTATCGGCATATTATACCAACCACCTTTACACGTCCAGATGCATCTCGTTCACAAACTGCTTGTTCTCTAACTGGATTATCTAAAGGAACAGGCATTCGTCGGTGAAGTACCATTTCTATAGCCTGACGAGTAAAATGATTACCAACAACTTTTCGAATTTGGGATCTTATTTGGATACTTGACAAACACAGCTCATTACCAAGATCATTTAAAAATCGCCGACGTTGATCAGTAGCTTTGAAAGAAGGATTAGGTTCCTTGTATATACAATAAGAAGCTAAACTAGCAGCGTCAATTATGTTAAAAAAAATGCTAATGGCCAGCGATTTGTTCTACGTTTGACAGTATATTCACATAGCATTTGGTCCATAGTGTCAACACCGCCTTTAGTTTTGTTATAATATCTGTTAATTTCAGGCTTTGCAACAGAAGTATTATCTACTTCGCCTGTTGTGTGCATAGTTGATAAAAAAATCACTGCCTTGTATTTTTTTTGGAACATAACAGCACAATGTAGCATCTTTGTTGAATGCAAAAATAGTTGAATTTATGGCTCTATCTTTTTGTACTTGCATATTCGAAGGTAAAAACGTTTTATTTTTTCTAACTGTTCCTACTAAAGTCATATTCCATGAATTTAAAGTACGAGCAAGTTGCAAACTTGTAAAAAAATTGTCTGTTGTGATATTTCTTCCTGATCCCTTATAATGTGCAACTAAGTCCAATACTGTTCTCTCGCCAATATTTGCCTGACGTTCACCACCTGGCGGTTTTCCGGTATATAGCTGACCCTTTAGAGGATAGGAATTTATCGCATCACAAGCCCAAAAAATCTTTATTCCATATTTCGCTGGTTTTGAGGGAATGTACTGGGTAAACTTAGTGTGTCCTCTATATGGAAATAATTGTTCGTCTACTGTAATACACTCTGTTGGCCGATAATCTTTTGCCAAATTTGAATTCAGCATAATCCAGATATCTCGAATTGGAGCTGCTTTATCTGTCTTTGCACGTTCTATACGTGTATTCTGGTCATCAAACCGAATAAATCTTAGAAACATTTTGAAGCGATCACGAGGCATAGCTGCGCGAAACAAAGGGAGCGAATCCATCTTCCACATTTCAGAAATATGTTCTTTATTGAACCTATGTAAACCAGCAGTAATTAGAATTCCGAAAAATGCATCTAGTTCTACATCAGTCAATGGAATATTTACTTTTGGAGAAAATGTTTTCGGCGGCTTAGTTATTGCCAATAACCTTTGGTTATATTCCTCCGTAACTCTATTCCCTTTTTCATTGCTATATTTTAAAATCAGGGTACACATTTCTGGGGAAATAATAGTTTTGAAAATGTCTTTGGGCGTATATAAACGACTTAAGGCTGGTGCACCACTTTTTTCACGCAAAATATTTCGACCTACCGTTTGTCGTTGTGGTGTAGGTGAGTCATTCCACTGAGTGCCATCTTTACTAGTCCAATGGAATTGTGAAGCTAAATCTGGATGAACATCATCATCATCAGACTCCGAATCTTCTAGCTCTACAACAGGATCGTTTTCAACATCAGAATTCTCGCCCTCTCCATCTGACAGTTGTGGAATATACTCCTCTTCATCAGAAGAAATAAATGGCTCTTTTTCTTCATCACTTTCTAAGGTTCTAAGGCTTCTTCTAATTCCGAATAGGTCAACCTATTATAATATTCCTATTATTATTTAATTTACCTCCTTTTGTACTCTGTATTAACTCTCGACATTTTACCTTGTCTTCCGCCATCTTCCTTTTGCACTATCGCTTCGACTAGGACCGGCCTCACTATCCGACATTTTAACGTATAAAAAATACTTTAGATTTAACGTAATTCAAACTCTACTCAAGTAGGTACAACGCGTTACTGACGAATATGAACTGATGTTGTGCAAAAACATAAACAGTCCGAGGCGCCAGAGATAGAATATAGGAAATAGGATAGGAAAAACCCACACAGATGTGCATGTTTATAGTTAAAGGTAGAAATTCACAGAAAAAGCCACGGCTTTATATAAAATACATAGTAGTTACTCGGGTACCCACGCCGTCCTTAGAAGGTGTTTTTTTCCCAGTCACATAAGGGTTGGCCTTCAGAAAAACTTTTATACCATTCGAAAACGCGCGTGAGATTCTGACCATAGGCCTTTTTCAAAAACCTACAGCCGTCAGTCAGAATTTTTTAATTTTAACAAGAAATTGCACATTGGTTTGTTGCGCATTTTTCGTCACACATTGTTATCATCATGGGAAAAAAACATATCGTTCTGACCTCTAGAGAAAAAAATACTACTACAGCGATAAAAACGTGTTTTTATACAGGAATAGTAGACACTTCTGCCTATCGCGCAGTCTCGTTTTTTTTAATAGCCAGATCTAGTAAATTGTTTGTGATATCCCAACAACGCAGAAAAACTAAATACTGAGGTCACAAAAAATCAATTAATGTATTTGTTTTTATTATATAAAATTGTATCTTGCCTGTTAAAATAGTTACTTTTTTTTTTAAATGAAACACCCCATTAAAGCTTGTATAATAAACACAGAAACACCAGGTGTATGCTAATATAAATGTTCTTAAAAATGTGCATTTTAACGTTAATGGTTTTACGGCAGTAGTAGGAGGTTATGACATTTAAATATTTAAGGAAATTATTAAATCTAAAAAGGTTTGTACTATTGCGAATGCGGCAAACAATTTGGTTCCTTTTTACTAACATTTTTTAAACTGCCACTCTTTATGGTCTTAATTTATATGTCTATATGTATAAGTTAGGTTTGTTCAAACATTAGGCGTCAATTTAATAGAATTTCTATAAATTGTTTTACTCCGTTTGTTAACGATTTTTATTAAATATATAGTTCTTTTTATATATTGCTTCATTTATGTTAAATTTCCTTTAAAGCTATTTTTCTTTTTAGTTTGCTGTGGTTTATTAATTTAAACATTATGTTTAATTGTATGAAATAAAAAGCGAGGATCTTAAGCGAGACTTTATTTCTGTACAGATTAAACAGAATAGAAGAATATCTGTAACTGTAATAATGCAAACCATACATGTCTAAAAAATTCGAATATGATTTTAAACTAAATCAAAATTTTAACACAATGTGAAATTTTCTTAACCCTCTAACTTAATATACCATCGAATCTATTACTTAGATTCCTCATTCATTTCAACGTCATTTTCTTCGACTTTTACCCCAGTCTCCTCTTTCTTTACATCGGTTTTAACGTCTTTATCTTTCGGTTCCTTTTTTACTTCCTCTTTTTTATCCTTATCCTCTTTGCGGGAGGAGTCTCGTTCTTTTTCCCATCTAGATTTACCATCGTCTCTTTCTTTCTTCTTATCACCATCCCTGTCTCTGTCTTTCTTGTCCTCTTTGTGGGATGCAGTTTTTAAAACCGGTTCAATTTTGTCACGAATGTCCATTAACGTCGTTTGGAATAATTTCGAGTGAGCCTAAAATAAATACGATATATTTTTTTCAATTTAATGATCCTATGGATAATACTATAGTACTATATTTTGCGAACCGTAGGCAAAATTTAAATGGGTTTGGACGTTTATTTTATTGATCCCTAAACTCAGCAATATTGATCCCTAAACTCAGCACCAAACGATATAATAAACGGTTTTACATTTTGTCAATTAAAACTTACATGTGATATCATACAAATTTCCAAAAAAAGGAGTAAATAAGAGGATTGAAAATACACTATCGGACAAAAGTAGAGAACATTTTTAAAATTCCTTAAATTGTAAAAACCTTCAGTATTTAAATTACTGTTTCCTAAAAATATTCTCGCTCTTAATACCGGCGTTTTTTCCATCACATTTCACCTTCCTTTTATCAGTTGTTTGTATGCATGCAAATATTTTCGGTTTAACATAAATAGGAAACCCACATAAGAAGTAACCAAATTTAGTATATATTTCGCTTTACGTGAGATCTGTTAATAGATTTTTTAGTAAATATGCCTCGCGGAACATATCTGTCGGAGGATCTCCGTACAAAAATAGTTCATGCACACAAGAGTGGTGTATGACAAGTGGACATAAGCAAAATGCGTAGTTTGCATAAATCTGTTGAAAGCAAGACAATTTCTAATGTTAGTTCTATGACCATACAGACGTCTAAGGGAAGCAGTATTACTTAGTAGAAGAGCCGCTAAAAAACTGCTAATCAGCACGAAAAACCAGAAGGTCTGAATTAACTTTGCGAAAAAATATTTGCATTGGACAACCAATAACTGGAAAAGGTTATTTTTACTGATGAAAGTAAATTTAGTTTATTTGAGTCTGATGGAACATTGTGGGTACTCGCCCAGAAGGCAAAAGATTTGATCCAAATTGTTGCTTTTCTGTGTACGGTATAGGACCATTTTTTTTTTTTTTATGGTAAACACAAGCATAAGAGGAAAGTCCTATGTCACTCTTGGAGTGGTGCTTGCGCGAAGATATTTGTGGGCATTTATCTTGAATCGCTGCAGGTTGTATACGTCGGGAAATATGTGAGGTGGAAGCCCGTTCCACAAAGAAGATGTTCTCCAGATGAATGAGTCCCGATACAGCGACGTTCTTGGGGTAGGCAGGTGGACTCGATGTTGATGAGCTGCCACTGCTAGACGCGTCCTTCTTGCCGGAACAGCCCTGGGTGGAATCAGGCCTGCCAGCTCAGAGGAGCACTTACCGTGATAATAACGGTAGAATAAACAGAGATCAGCCACCTTTCTCCTGTGCTCCAGACTATCCAGACTCCTTGTCAGTTCTGGTTTGTCGATAAGACGAATAGCTCTCTTCTGTATAGAATCTAGCAGCTTTAAACTATGCTTGGGTGCAGAGCTCCAGACATGCGAGCAATACTCGAGGGAAGGGCGTATTTGAGCCTTTTAAAGAGTCAGCAGCTGTTCTGGTGTATACAGTTTTTTCGTTTTGAAAAGCTCTCAAAAGTGTTTTTTGGAAGCTGCCCTGGCGATCTCGGCAACGTGGTCATGCCAGGACACACTGTTGGTGACTTCGACTCCGAGAAGATGTAAAGATGATTTCATTGGCAATGTTTTCCCTGCCATAACCAGCTCCGGGCCATCAACGTTAGTCTTCATCGTAAATACTGCAGCCTGCGTTTTTTTAGCGTTAAAATTGACCAGATTGTTACCGCCCCACTCCAAGATTGCTCTAATATCGTTGTTAGTTGAAGCTACTTGTTGCTGCCTAAGATTCTGAGAAGTTGCGGCTGTCGTTGGTTTGGCGGACTTAAATGTGGAAATAAGTGTGCTATCTAATTCGTTGGGGAAACGAAATTTCTCCCATCGATTAATTCACCCTTGGCAAATATGGCGGTATTTTGCCTTGCGAGTGCAGAGTAGAATTGGACGCGAAGAGTTTACCCAGTAAGTTGGCTTTTTCCCTTGCTGTTACCACGATAGAACCATCATCTGCTGTTAGGGGTGGCAAGGCCGACTTAGCAAATCCTTGACTAACGGCTTTCGATACCTACCAGAAAGATCTTGTTCCATTTGGGCGGTTTAGCAATTTGTTTTTGATCCTGTTGTTGTGACTCTCTTTGCATTCATCAATAATTCGCTTGCAGCTATTTCTGGAGGTTAAAAAGTTCCTCCAATTTTCGGAGGAAGGATGTTGACGCCATTTGCGATATGCTGCGTTTTTAGTGTTTACTGCCTTTTTGCAATTCAGGTTGAACCATTGCTTGTTGTTTGATCTGCATTTAGTAGAAAAAGGGATATAAGCTTCCATTCCGGCCAAGATCGTCTCTGTAATTTGGTATGCGCATTCTGAGATTTAATTGGTTCTAAAGCAGACTTCTTTCCAAGGGAATGAGCGATAAAATTCCCGAAGATGGTTCCACTCTGCTGATTTATAGTGCCATACCTTCCGCGGCATCGGAGGATCCTGCGTTTTAACATCCAACTGGCAAGAGACTGTTATCAATTTGTGATCCGATGTTCCTAGGGGGGCCTGTACTGATACAGTGTAGGAGTCAGGGTCTGAAGCCAAGACCAGATCTAGGAGACTCGCGAACTCGCCGTCTCGATCGGGGATTCTGGTAGGTTCCTCCACAAGCTGCGTAAGCCCGCATATGGTGGCAAATAGCTCAGCTTCTCGTCCTTCATCGTCGTTCTTGTTGCAGTAGCGCAGCCAGTTGATATTGTGAACGTTAAAATCACCCATGACGATGATTTCTGCGCTTGGGTAGTCAATTTGCAGTTGGTTAATGCAATCAACCAGGTTCAAAAAAAGACGCCTATATTGGGTGTCGCTTGGTGGTCTGTAGATACAGCAGATAAATTTCGTGGCTCCACTGGCTATTACATGTTATTGGGGGTATTATGGATCGATTTGTGTATTTAGATATTCTAAAACATTTTATGTAATTTAATAAAAATTTTGCAAGAATCCTGGAATTCCATTGGAAAAGAAACCATTATGGAACTGTTAGAATCCATGCCAAACGGATATCGCGAGAGAAAAATGTGGTTTCTCTCCTTTTGTCCCTAGAGTATTGTGTTTATTTAAATAAAATCTTTGGTTTTCGTTATATAGTTTAGAACTTTACCAAAATACATTTTTTAAAATATTGTTAATTTTCACTATGCATAGAATTGCATTTACTCTCGGCATATTCACATGAAACCTAATTTTTTAAAGTTTCTCTACTTTTGTCTGATGGTGGACAAAGATAAATGACAGCTGTTACCTAATTATATGATGCACAAAAAAAGTTTAGTAATAAATAATGCCCTTTCTCACTTACATTAGATCTTCCCAAAGCATCCTCAGTATTTCTCAATTTCTCTTTATATTCCTTTACTTCCGAATTCAGATGTTTTATAATGGAGCTAGACTTAGAATACTTATCAGATAATTTCTGGCTTTCGCTTTTTATTTCGTCAAGGCACCTTTCAGTCTCGATTCTGGCTTTTTCACTTCTGTCTAGTTGAGATAGTAATTTGCCTATGTCAACCACAGCTCCTTGGAACAAAACGAGACCTGGAAAATATTAAAATAATTTATTTATAGGATATTTAATCACATATTTAAATACTTTTCTTAAGGCTTTAAATCCTAATTTATAATTAATTGATATATTTAGAGTTTATATCTCTCAAAAAATATCGACAACTTTTACAAATGTACAAAATGTGTATTTCCCGAAAAAATGGACGCCTAAAAATTTTAAAAGTGGAGAGGCGCAGGTCCGCTCTTACAATACTTAATGTATGGTGGTCATTTCCTTAACTTTAAGGTAAATAACTCAAAACTGATTTTTTCAAATGCTACCTATCTTTAGCACCTAATTCTTTTATTCGCTATCATTTACAAAAAACGTATATTCCCTCAACAAAACACTAAAATAATCAAATATCTTTGCGAAATTTTGGACAACTTTCTTAAATGAAATTAAATTTGTACTTTGTAAATTTGTAGTGAACGTACTTTAAAATTGTTCAATTAATAGACTACAATTTTAATGAATTCACAGTTACAGAAAATTAAAAAGAAAGTATAAAACTAAGCAGGCTTAATACAGTTTACAAAATCAGATACAAATATACAGTGCATTCACGATGAAAGGAACAAATTCATTTAAAATTCTAGAGTTTTTTTTCTTTTATTTTTCGAACAAGTCAATTCGCACTTGCGCGTTTTTTGCAATAATTTTCTATACAGAGTATCTTAAGTAGAAACTAAGGCGTCAACATTCATTTTTTTAAATGGAACATCCTGTATATCATGACATTTTACAATTCCACGATGTATTCTGAATACTTTTTTATAGCATACCATATGCCTAAAGTCAGCAGTTTGTTAAATTAACGTAATAAACTAATGAAACATACGACATTAAAAAATAAAAATTTATAGAATATTTATTGCAAGTGAAGTTCAATAAATAATTCGAAGTCGATAAATAATTTCCAATTGCAAATTTTCAATCACTTGCGGATCGATTCGTCGAATTTTTTGTCGAATTCTCTAATTTAAATTATCATTAGAGAGTTAGCTAATGAGCTCCAATCATATGAATTTTGTATCTAAGCAACTCCAGGAAATTTTGTGGATCGAAAAGAATATTTTTAATTATGTTACTAGTAACACAGCAACTGTTAAGTGATACCATTATATCTCGAATACGATCAGAGATTAAATCGATTGCGATTACAACATTTTTTATTTGTTCCAAAGATACAGGGAAAAAATATTAAAAAATGCCTGAAATTTGTTTTACTAATCACTAATATCATTATAGTGAAATAGTTTCTTCATATATCATTATAATGTATTCTTTTTCAAAAAATTGTCTACTACTCATCGTTTTAAATACGGACTTAAATGTTTTATTTCATATTTAAAAAAAAATTTGTATTTCCCATAAAATGATATAGGACTTAAGTATTTTTACTAACGCTTGGTACAAAATCGTTGGTACATCTTCGTAAAAGTATCATAAGGGCTTTTTCCCTAAAGTATTGGCTTATTTTTTTTTGCTCATTTTAATTTAAAGATGAGAGAATCGCAGTTTTGATATTTTACGAGGGTCGATCAAATATTAAACGACCTTTTTTTTTTAATTTATTGCAAAAAGTTGTCAACAAAAAAGAAATTACATTATTTGTCTACATAGTCCCATCCCTTTGAATACATTTTTCCCATCGAATTGGAAGTGTTTTCATGCCCGTTTCGTAGAATGAACGAGGTCGGCTCTCTAGCCATTTACACACGAAGCTTTCGACCTACTGGTTGCTGCTGAATCGCTGCCCTCCAAGCTCTTCCTTCAGAGGCCCAAGTAGACAAGTAGAAATCACAGGGAGAGAGCTCCAGACTGTAGGGAGGGTGTTCCAAAGTAGTCCACCCCAATTTGAGTATTATTTGTTGTGTTATTTTGACAGTGTGCGGTCTGGCGTTATCTTGGAGTAGGCGCACGTTTTTTACACTGCAACCACGTCTCTTTGATCGGAAAGACTGTCGCACTTTTTCAAGATTGACAGATTTCCTGCACTGTAGTACGGCGGTTTTTGAAAATAAACTTCTTGATAGCGGCTACGTTTAAATTTGTGATGCTTGTCCGTGGGCGTCGTGGGTGGGAGCTGTTTTCAACGTTGACACGGCCTTCCCGAAATTTTTTGTGCCACACTTTCACTTGAGTTTTTGAGAAAGTCGATGGGCCCGACATTTTCTTTCGCAAGAATCTTGATAATAATGTGTTGGGCAACACGCGAATAGACTTTCTGTTCACTCATTGCAAAGAAGACTAAATTACTGAGAAGTAACAACAGTCGGTATTGCAGAAAAGTTCCTTAGGCTTCCAGCCAACACTCCACGAGATGGCATTTCGATCAATGACATACATAAATTACAGTGACTAAAGGTTAATATTTGATCCACCCTCGTAGTTTTATTTTTGCCATATTGTCGAGGCAAATTGGGTCTTTAGTATTTGAAAGATATTTTAGGAAAAAATACAAAAAGATATTGCCAAAATTAAAAAAATAAAGTCCGTACTTCGGAAAAAAACCCTGCTCCTTCGTCTGCTAAACGTGAGTAAAAATAGTTGAGTGTTACTTTAAAGGAAATCAACATTTCTTATAAAATATAAAATAAAAAAAGGACATGTACCGTTTTAGAAATAGTGGCATCTTTTAAAACGGGCACCCTGTATACATATAATACAATTTTGTTCATTTTTATTAGATTTTATTAAATGAGAAATATCCCTTAAAAATATGCTGTCTGTTAAAATTCAATGACTTTTGGTTATTACGTTACGAATTTTATTTCTATTTATTTTTTATTTACAAGAGAACTTAGAACATTGAATGCCTAGAATAAGCCTAGCTGCAAACCATAGGCGAGGTTGTTTGAGTTCAGACAATGATGTCAAATCGACTCTCCAATTTTTCATTCAATATATAATTTTCTTAATCCACTACATATTTTTTAATGTGTTGTATTTTGTAACAGGTATAAAGTTTACTCTTTAAAAGTTTCGTTTATTTGCTGACTAATAATATATACTTTGAGAGTAATCAACATATTTTTCAGAATAAAAAAGTTAATGAAAAAAAAGCAACTTGGCAACGTAGAATACCTCTAAGTTTACAGTGCACGTATCCGAAATTGTCAGTTTGTGTTGTTTTTTCAGATATTTTTTCATATCTGTGAAGCTAGCGCCCGATCGATATCAAGTAACCAAAAATCTAGAACGCAGCACATGTCGTTTGTCAGCAACCTATTTATAGTCCGCGCCCGCTGTTATTTAATCAATATAATGCCCGTATCTCCTGAAATTCCCAAGTCTTAATATTTTTTTGTTCAGATATTAACAATCAATAATCAAACCGATTTATAGTGGTTATAAACCTCTACAAACTAAAGCTTTTTTGTAAAAATTACTTAAAAAAGTCGAATGTTAAAGAAATGAAAAAGGCTCCCAAAGGATTTGATTTTAATCTCTTTTCTATTATAAATATCTAAACGCATTTGAGATGGTTGCTAACCTCTACTAAGTTTTTTGGTAAAAAATTAATGAATTGTTAAAAAAGTTAACGGGCTATTTAACTCATAACGGCTATAAGGAAATGTTTTATTCATATCCTTTGGCAGTTATAGCCATTTATAACATCTAACTCAATGATTTTTAATCAAAAAACTTTCATTTGTAGAGGTTTGCAACCATCTCAAATCCGTTTAGATATTTATTATATATTACAGAAAAATATTTAATTCAAATCCTTTGGAAGTTAACCTTTTAATTAATATCCTTAGTTGGTCGCGGTTTATACCCACTATAAACCGATTTAGTTATCCATTGTTAATATCTAGACAAAAAAATTATTAAAACTCCTTTGGAATTCCAGGACATACGGGCATTATATTGATTAAATAATAATAAGCGCCAACTATAAATGTTGCTGGCAAACGACATATGCTGCGTTCTCGATTTTGGTTGCTGACATATTGACCAGGCACTACCTTCATTTTTGCACAAATTAATTTTGCGGCATTTCGGGTTCGAATAAGCAATAAATTTGCTAGATTATAATAATATACCCAATTACACATTTTTATTAATATGTTTGTATCCAATAGTTAATAGATACTTCACAAATATGCCGTCTCACACCGTTAGTTAGGCGAGTTAGGTACCATCATTGACACCTAACTCGCCTGTGAAAGGAACGATTTGAATTCCTTTTTTCCAATATATGTGACCCACTTCAAAATTATTAATTTTGAAGTGGGTCACATATATAATTTATAATTTTTCAGCAAAAAGGGTTTTTATTCTTAATATTAATTAAAAAACGCACTGAAACCACTCATAACATCCTTTTAATACTAATACTATACGAAACGTGCAATACACAAAACTAAACAACGAGCGCAGTTGCCAAATACCTTTATTGCGAGAATATTTCTGGGCAAAATCTACAGCGGTGCCGCTGTGTGTGGAAATTTGACGTTTTAAAGAATCCAAATTAAAAATATTAATTATTATTAGTGTTTAGTGTAAATATAGTACAAAATAGTTTTGGTTATTAAACGAGTTTCACTCTTTTTTCGGTTTTATAATAAAGAATGCAACTCAGTTTCTGCTAATTATAATAATTTATTATATCACTTTATTTTCTTCTGTTAATATTGAGTAATCACTGGCAACATGGAATACTAAGCATGTTTATCAACAAAATATCCCCTCTGCCCCCTGTGTAGATTTGGACTTCATCCAAAGCAGCCAATGTTTATTCTAGTGTATTCAATGTTCTAATTCAATGAAAACAATATATTATTTTAATGGAACAACAGAAATAAATTAAAATTATATTTTTTTTTATGTTATCGAAAACAACCGGCTTTGTTGTTGTTCCATGCCGCATACTTAGTGACATTGTTCTAGATTGTCTTGTTTGTATGCTTAATTTGTCAGTAAAAATCGGAAAAAATTTACAGCGGCCTTGAAAAACTCCAATTATTGTACCAGTTAGAAAAAATTATTAGCATGAATAAAATAATTCACATCCATATTTTTAAAAACTCATTTACAATTGAACAAAAAAAAATTACAATATAAATCTTAAAACAGACTGCTTTAACTCTTACCATCATTCGAATTTGAAGAATCTGATTTTGCCACTCCGTTAGCAGAAGGTTTTTGTCCATATTGGAATACCGGTAACAACGACTTATTTCCTTTGATAATTTCCTGAATATCCGCTTGCGTTTCAGCGATTTCTTCGGAGCCATCAATTTTTTCTTTGTCATTGTCTTCATCTTTAGGCTTGTCGGTTAATTGGCGATAATGTAAGGAGTCCCTGGTAAGTGCTTTTGACAATAATTTCTTTACTTGCGATCTTGACAATTCTAAGCCTAAAAATCATTTTAAATAAACCTTACAGTCTAATATTATTAAAATTAAAAATTGGCTTAATTAATAATAATAAAGTTAATCGTTGTACATGACCGCTGTTCGATTCTCGCAGACATATTGTTAATGGTTATTGTGACATTAAAGGGGCACTTATGTCCGGCGGCGATATTAATATTAATTATACTGAAAGAGGTTCCCCTATTACAATGCATTTAGGTAATTTACTGAAGATATTTATTGGAGATTCTTCAAGATAAGTTAATCTTCAGTTTCTTAACATTCTTATGTTACACTGTCTATATCTCAAGAACTCTTGACCTCATTCAATTAAGAAAAAAAATCATAACAAAAATCGCAACGAGGTACCGTCTAAAAGCATTTTTAACTTTGTAAAGTGGTCGTAAGAGGACGCAATTGTCAAAATAAAAATTTAAAAGTTGACCAAAATTAATAAATTAAGATATAGGATTGATAACGCCATTGGAACGCTAAATAAATTTTATACGAATTCGGTTATTGACAAATTTTTATAAGATTAATAATAAGGGTGGGGAAAACAAATGAATTAAAAATTCTTCCTTCAATAATTCCGCACCATACATTCACTGTTTGCAACAATGTTGATGGTCAACTTCACGCATACAGTGAGGGTTATTATCACACCAGTAATGCATGTTCTGCAAGTTTACTGTAAATGAGGCATTGCTGTCAAAACCTTCTTCATCTATCCATAGCACTCCAAAAAAAGGGATCGTCCCTTATCATGTTAAGAAGCCAATGACAATAATTTAATTTTTCATTCACAAGACCATAAACAAACCAAAATAACAGTTACTGCTTTTATTGCAATAAAAACGAGACGTAATTTTTTTTTCATGACTTAAATAAGCAATGAAAATACATGGTTTGATATTATTTACAATTAAGTTCAACATTTCCACATTAGATTTATTTGTTAGATACTAACTACATAAAACTCGATTTTTTTGTTTTTGCCTCTTCTATTACCAGTTATTTGGCAATAACCCCGAAACGAATAAAGGGAGTTTTCGGTGGGAGAGTTTTTGCACAGGTTCGTGTTTGCCGTATTGCAATTTGGTAGTTGTTAAAAAATTTTCTTGGATATCATAATCACAAATAGATAGATATATGTAAATGTGTTTAGTTTGTGAGACAATGGCTCCTTTAGGCAAAATTAATCAGTGTGCGTATCGTGGGTGCAATAATGTAAGAAAATGTAAAAACAATGTTCTCAGCTTTTTCAAATTTCCGATTTTAAAACCAGTGTTGCTTAACCAGTGGATAGAAAATATATGCAATGCGGAAACATATGTTATGGATGAAAATTTATTAAAAAACAAAGTGGTTTGCGAGAAACATTTTGACAAAATATATATTGCAGTAAGTAATAAGCGACAGAGACTTTTAAAATCAGCTGTACCAATTTTATGGAAAGGTATTATTTTTGATATTTTACTTTTTCCTTCCAAATTAGTGTTATAAATTTACTCTAAATTATAGAACCGGCCTCTAGAAACACAATTTCTTTGCCTGATACCTCATGTAACGCTCAAAGCCTTGAGAGTTTAGATGCAAAAGTTTCATCAATAAATTGGAAAAATGGTAAGTAAAGAATATTATAATATTACTTAAACTTGACACTTTATTTTTTATAGGCAGATTTAACTGTATTAAAAGTACATGAGTGGGTATACTTTTAATGCTCATTCTCGTGCTCGCATTACTGAAAATATTCCTATTTGCCCTTTTGCATATTTTCAAACCCTTTACAAGTTGGCGACAAACCTTACCTATTACGACAATAAGTATTATAATATTATTATAACTATAATTATTATTATATATTACTTACATATAGACAGGATAATTCTTTTAATGCACAAATGTAAATGGACGATAGATTTTAGGATAAAAAGTTTGTTTGTTTTTTAGCAAAATTGCCTATTTATTTTAAGAAAGCTTCGCTTTTCAAAAAAAGTTCTAGAGCAAACAAATATTTTAAATTTAACAGGCCACTTAATTTGCTAACTAGAAGATGTTAAAGACATATCACAAACATTTTTGGGCGGGATAAAGAAGCTTTTTATAGGATATTACTTTTTATTTATAGGGTCTATATTTATATCTATAGGTATATCTATAAATATACAGGGTGGTCCGGTTTCGATGGCGGAAAATTAAATGGCCGACGGAGATCGAAAAAATAATAAGTTTGCTATTATAAATAATATTCGAAAAATGATTCGTTAAAAAATTACAGGGTGTCAAAATTCTAATTAAAAAAATCAATTTTTTTTATTTTTCTTAAACCACTTTAGATATTTTAATGAAATTTGGCACGTTTAGACAGTTAATCAAGACGCATCTTTTTGTGCAAAAATTATTAATTTTATTCACCAGTGGCGTGTGTGCGGGCCGATCTTCATACAATTTTAATTAATTTTAATTAAAAAAATGATGCGCCACTGTTTTTTTTTTAATTTCTTTTTTTTATGAAATCCTTGTTTAATTTAAAATAAAAAACATCTCTTTACTTTTTGTCGTACGACAGACTGTTTGCGAGTAAAAAAATAATTTTTTATAAATGCCGATTTTTTTTTATTAAACAAAAAATATGTAAATACTAAATTTAATTAAAGACACAAGAATCTGGATTCCGAAATTCGAATAAATAATGAATGTAATAATGCAAGAAGGCAATGCATGCATAAAACAAAAGACGGTTTGTTTGTATTTTATTATGACAGTTAATTATTTAAGTAAGTCAAATTATTGCGTTGGTTAACTTATTAATTTTGCTATTGTTAACAGTGTTGTTAAAAGTATTGTGAAAAATGCGTTTTTCAAGTAATGAATACGCTGATATTCATTTTTGTTATGGATTTTGTGATGGAAATGCGGAAGCGGCAGTTCGTGAATATTGAAGACGGTATCCAAATAGAAGAATTCCAGATGCTCGCGTGTTCATTAGAACACATCAAAATTTTAGCAACTTTGGTCTGCGTGGTAATAATGAACAATACCGAAACCAGAGAAATAATAATGAAAATCGTGTACTGCGCACTTTTGATAATAATCCAAGGCTGAGCTCTCGCAAGGCAGCTCAACAACTACAAATTCCTAAATCTCAAATATTGCGAACCTTACACGCTGACCACAGGCATGCATATCACCTACAGCCTGTTCAGGGTTTACACCCTGGTGATGCTGAAAAGAGAGTAAGATTTTGTCAGTGACTTTTAAACTCAACAGAGGAAAATCCCGACTTTTTACACAAGATACTTTGGACGGATGAGTCTTGTTTTACAAGACGCGGAGTGATAAATTTTCATAACATTCATGTTTGGGCACAACAGAATCCTCATGCAATTCGGCCAAGATCGTTTCAAAATGAATTTTCCGTTAATGTTTGGTTGGGCGTTATTCGTGATAATGTTTGTGGTCCGCATTTCCTACCTCCAAGGCTAAACTCACAATTATTTCTGGAGTTTTTAAATAATAGTCTGCCGGACTACATTGAGGATTTACCCATTAATTTGAGACATGAAAGTTGGATACAACTGGATGGAGCCCCCCCACATTTTGGAATAGGTGTAAGAAACTGGCTTTATAATAATTACCCTCGAAGGTGGATTGGCCGGCTAGGGAGGAATGATATTAATGATCAAAATGGTATTGGACCAATACCCTGGCCATTTTTACGTTTGGGGAAACATTAAGGATAAAGTTACGCTAATCCCGTATTTAACAGAGAGGAATTAATCTTAAGAATTCAGGAAGCATGTAATGACATGCAAAATCAAAATTTTGTGGTACTGGCTGCAATAAACTCCTTAATAACTCGGTGTAGAAAATGTATTGAGGTCGGTGGGCTGCATTTTGAACAACTTCTTTAATTATTAATTGTTTTTATTTTGTTATTGTTTTTAAACGAATTAATCAGCATTTTTACTCGCAAACGGTGTGTCGTACGACAAAAAGTAAAGAGATGTTTTTTATTTTAAATTAAACAAGGATTTCATAAAAAAAAAGAAATTAAAAAAAAAACAGTGGCGCATCATTTTTTTAATTAAAATTAATTAAAATTGTATGAAGATCGGCCCGCACACACGCCACTGGTAAATAAAATTAATAATTTTTGCACGAAAAGATGCGTCTTGATTAACTGTCTAAACGTGCCAAATTTCATTAAAATATCTAAAGTGGTTTAAGAAAAATAAAAAAAAATATTTTTTTAATTAGAATTTTGACACCCTGTAATTTTTTAACGAATCATTTTTCGAATATTATTTATAATAGCAAACTTATTATTTTTTCGTTCTCCGTCGGCCATTTAATTTTCCGCCATCGAAACCGGACCACCCTGTATATTTATTTATGTAAGATTTATGTTCATTAATTCTTATTGGTAATGGTCTACAGGTTTCACCTATGTAAAATTTACCACAAGTACAAAGAATTTTATATATTAGATTTTTATTAAGTTCATTTTAATTGAAAGGTTAAGTTTTTCTTAATAAATCGTAATGTGTTTTGTGATTTAAAAATAATTCTTATGTTCATTTTTTTAGCAATGCTTTTTATCTTATAAGAAAAACCTGGAATAAATTGTAAAATAAGATTTGTCGTAAAAATTGGTTGATTCAATTTTATATGTGCATTATCAAACTCTAATTAAACTAACAAACTAAAATAATTATTTTGTATTAAGATATCTTTAATAACAGCTTTTTCAGTTGTTAAATATTGATTATTACAAGTAATAAAATACAGTGAAAACTACTTTTGGGTGATAACTTTTCAATTTTCTGTTAGATACTTTATCCTTTGACGGTGTTTCGAAAATCGTAATATTATTATATATATTTATAATAATCCTAATATTTAATAAACAAAAAACTGAATGCACTGGTCAATTTTGAGCACTTGCACTTAAATTTCTCTAAATTTACCAGATAGTATAATACAAGTCTTTAGAAAGTTTTGAGTACATGAAAATAATAAAAAAATAAATAATATTCACTGCCTTAACGGATTTATTTGGACCCTTAATTCAGTCCTTGTTTTATTTGAATATTTAACAAACTCTTTTGATTGCAAATATGTAAGCTTTCTAGATATGGGTTTAGGGGAGTTGCTCTAGAATGGTTAAAATTTTGTTTTGTTAGACAGAAAAAAGTTTTTTTGGCCAAATGGCAGTTTGTCTGAACTTTGTGTAGTAAGCAGGGTTCGTTTCTCGGTCCTATTTTATTTCTATTGTATATACATGACTTGGCGTCTCTCCAGATAAGAGGATTCTTCACTATTTTTGCAGATGACACCACTATCTTATGGGCAGACAATAATAAAAGCACATTAACAAGAACAATTTCTAAAGATTTATTAATGATTAAACAGTGGTTTGATGCTAATTTGTTGTCTTTAAACATAGATAAGACTAAATTGTTAAGTTTTTATGTTCAGAGCAGTTCATGATTCACAACAAAGAATTGGAAGTGAATAATTTTAACAGATTTCTTGGAATTGTTATCGATCATAAACCTAAGTTTTATGGAGATATGTCAGGAGGCAAAAACTGGCTAGACGATGTTATGCTGTTAGAGTGGTTTTAAATGAACTGAGATTGATATCTGCAAAAACGGTCTATTTTTTTTTGTTGAAAGTTGGAACTTACTTTCATACAAAAATACCTACAGTATGAAATAACATTTTGGAGTTGCATTAGTAAACGGCTTTTTGACTCGATGTTTGTTTTTAAAAAACGAGCCATTAAATATATGTGTCATAAATCTCCACAGGACATGCAGACCCTTATTTAAAAATACTTTCCTTGTGTTGCTTGTTTATTGTTGAGTCTGCTTCCCTAATATACAAAAAATATAAATTGTATCTTCAAAATAATGGCTCCTTAAAACATTATAATATCAGAAAAAATACAATATTCCAATGCCCATCCCGAAAAGTGAACTAAGAATTCTCTTATTTACTTGAGCATAAAAATTTTTAATCATTTTCCAAATGTCATAAAAGTCTCTAAAAGTTCTCCTCGCTTTAAAAAGTCCTTAACAAAACTTCTTAAAAGCAAGTATTTTTATAGCATTAGAATTTTTTGAAGATAGTTAGGAATAGGCCAATAGTATATAATTAGTTTTTAGTAAAGATGTAAAGGTTAGAATTTGTGATGTTACTCTTACTAACTAAAAAATTTAAGTTGTCTTGCTTTGAAATTGAAAATACATTTTGTGTTTATACTAGTATATTGAACCCACTATTGTGTATTGTTTTTAAATTATGTGTTAGTAATATGTCGATTAATGTGCCTATTTTATATCATAGAAGTACCGTGTCAACAAGTAGGTACCATGTATTTATGAATAAAGTATGTTTTGAATTTTTTGAAATTCGAAATTGTATTTACAAGAGAGAGAGGTATATAATATTTAATAGGGATGATTCCAACTACTCACTAGAAATTACCTCGTTGAAAAAGTAATTAAAAGGGTTCGACAAAGGTCGACAAGAAGAAACAAAGTTGATTATGACTCTCTAAAGAAGGAACGTCGTAATTAAAAGTTAAAGATGTTAACTTGTAAATGAGAGAAAGTGTTTACAACAATGTATAAATGACTTTATTTTATATTTTCAAATAACGCCAGAAAAAAATAAAAAACCATTTTGCCAAATTTCACCTTTTTCCTGAATATTAGGAAGTATTTGGCATTTTTCCAATTTTTAGATTGCATTTATTCAATCATTGCATTTATATTGCGCAACTTTCGCCTAATTAACCCATTTACTGCTCATCCTTATTTTGGACATCCTGTATAATCGCGATGAGACCCTTCACACTGTTAAACAAAATATTTGTTTTTTTTTCTTATTAACTTTTTCTAGTTTTAAGAATTAGTAATTAAGTGTTTGCCTGTATTGCAAATTAAAATGTGGCCTATTTTCTATATTTTATAGTGTTGTTACACCCTTATTCAAAACCTTTTAAATTTTGCGATTTTATTTTTATATTAATTTCAGTTAAAGGTATCTGATTTTCAATATTTTGTCCAAAAAAAGTGTACTTCACAGATCTCACTACCCTACACAGTTTTTGAGATATTGGCTGGTTTCACAAACCCGTATTGTCAAAAATCACATTACGGGCTACTTTTTGCAAAAAATTATTGACTCTAAAAAACTATAGTACCGTATATAGATATTAAATCTTTAATTATTTAATTTACTCTTTATATTTACGTGAAACCTACCTATATCATCACCTTTACTTAATATTTTTGTTAATTTTCTAATTAATAAATAAAAGCTTATTGAATTTTTGTTTTGTTTTTATTTATTTATTTTTGTCTCAAAAAAGGATTTTGGTAAGTAATTTATTATTTGTTAATAAAATTTAAGTTGTAAGAGATAGCACCTTCCATTACATTACTTGACCACCACATTTATATAGTTATTTATGCGAAATCACAGCGCATTTAAATATCGGCAATAACAAAATAAATAAAAGCGCTGTTATAATCATCGCCCTTGTCTTAAAAAAATAACAAAACGGCCGGGCGCCCAAAGATTCCCGCGTCGTTAAACTGCAAATGGTCAATATAGCGCCGACAAAGAAAAACAAAGTTGATGATGGCTCTTTAAAGACAGAACGTCGTATTTTAAATTTAAAGATGTCATCGTATAGACGAGAAAAAGTGGTCACAATAATTTATTCATTTAATAAATACTTTTGTCATATATTTTGAAATAACGCCAGAAAAAAAATAAAATGATTTTGCCAAATATCAGTTTTTTGCAAAATTTAGGAAGTATTTAGATTTTATTATAAAAGGACACTATATTGCTCAACTTTCCTCTAATTATACCACCTCTCTTGACGTCCTGTATAACCGTGATGCGGGGTCTTTAAACAAAATGTTTTTTTTTGTTACTAGGTATCTTTTTATAGTTTTAAGTATAGTTGTAACAACTGGTAATTGAGAATTTTCCTGTGTCGCTTAAAACTTAAAATGTGGCCTATTTTCTATTTCTATTAACATCCTCACTCACAACCCCTTACTTTACAGATCTTACTACGCTGCACAATTTTTCAGATATTGAATCACATGACAAAATGGGTTACTTTTTACAAAAAATTATTGATCAAGAAGTTATATTACCATCGGTATTAAGTCTTATGAATTATTTCAATTATTCTTTATAATATTTATGTGAAACCTACTTATATCTTAAAATTTGTTCCACATATTTTTTGTATATTAGTTTTTAGTTAATTAAGTGCAACGGGCTTTTTATTTAAAAACTTGACCCTCTTGAACACAAAATGGAGGAAACATAATGTTTGTTGGAATTATAACTTGTATTAAATTTTGTTGGTAATTTTGTAAAAATAGCTTTTTATATATATTTTTGTATTAATTTTTGTCTCAAAAACATATTTTGTTAAGTAATTATTTGTTTATAAAATTTAACTTTTATGAAATTTCCATATGCCTCCACCCTTAAGTATATCACTTATCACTTGACCACCACATAAATGACACTGTATTGTATGCTCAAAAAAAAAAATAAAAACATAGTTGGCAGCATCATCCCATATCTTAAAAAAATATCCAATACGGCCGCGTAACCGGAGATTCCAGCGTCGTTGAAAACCTGATTCAAAGAAGCCAAAAGCCAGGTCCACACAGCTAAAATAAATCGTTCCTAGATTTGACGCTTCGCGGCAGCACCACGCGGTGCACGAAACTGAACGGCAATCCGATAGTCGACCGGGTACACTTTTTAACATAGGATTGCGTATCTTCCCAAATATTCAATCAACGATTTTATAATTTGTAAGTTAATGCATACCGATCCATTTGAAATGTTGGAAAAATTTCAGCAAAACTCTAGCAACAGTGAAAAGCGCCATCTAACTTTCATTTGATTCCCTCACCCTTATTTTTGATCTAATGAAAATTTGACTAAAACAGAATTCATAGAAAATTTACTCAGCTTTCCAATGGCGTTATCAAACCTATCTTAATTTATTAATTTTGTTGAATTTTAAATTTGTATTCCGGCCATTTTGCAAAGTTATAAATATTTTTGAAGGATTCTTTGTTATCAGTTTTGTTATGATTTTTTTCCTTATTGGCCGCGGTTATACAAAAGCTACGCGTAACGATTTTTAGCAGCTGAAAAAGAGAATTCCAAAAGATTTATTATTATTTTTCATGATAATTTACTGCATGTTTGTATTAAAATTAAATGTAAGAAGATACTAATGTAGCTTTTGCCAATAAAAATACATGTATTCTTAAAATTATTACAGACATCAAAGGTTTTAAGTCCAATATTAAAATTAAAAAAAAAAATTAAGGAAATGTTTAATAAAAAGTGGATTTGAAATTGATATGTTGCAAATAATAATTTTAGAGCATTTAAAAATAAGCAAAATTGAAAAATAATAATAATAATAATAGAAGTCTTTTTATTAGCAAAAAAAAGTTACATGGTAATAAAGAGCGAAGTCTAGCCTAGGGCTACTACTCTACTGCACACAATTAAGTATTTAAATCCACAATAACGTTTAAACTATAAATTACAAATAAATTCAAATGTCAAGTAAAAACAAGAAATATACATAAAAAAAAACAAAACTTACATACTAAATTAAATGCAAAAAAAAGAACCTAAACTTTTTTAAAGTACTTTTTTAAAAACAAATCGTGTAAATATTTAAAATAAATTAAAGCGTCTTCTTATATTGGTTTTTAAATTGTTGTTGACTTAAAATTTTCAGATTTAATGGTAAAGATTTTAACAATTTTTTGCTGTTATACGTAAAACCTCTTTGAAACATAGTAGTTCGATGCTGAGGCATTGTTATCATAGGCATTGAATGAATGCTATTTCGAAAAACAAATTTATTTTTAATTTTAGCCGGCAACGATGGGTTAGTAACTATTCTTATAAAGAAAGTTCCTAGATGAAGAAATCTACGATTCTCCATCATTAACCAATTCAAGTTATTAAATGTATGGTCATATTTTCTGAGATTGTTAATAAAGCGAGAACAAGTATTTTGTATTTTTTGAATGCGAAATTTATCAGAAGCATCTAAACATGGACAGTAAATAAAATCGCAGTAGTTTAGGTTAGACAACACAAGTGACTCCCTAAGAAATTTACGCAATGCTAAACTTAAAAAATGACGATGCTGTATAGTATCTTTAACGACGAGTATGATTTTTGCGCCATGTTCTTTAAACCCTAGATTAGAATCTAAAATAACACCTTAATGTCTTGCAGAATTTATAACAGGAAGTCTAATATTATTAATATAAATATTTCAATTTAGGCTCAGAAAATTATGATTGATTTTAGGTCCAAAAACCATTAAAGCGGACTTAACGGATTAAGCCTAAGACTATATTCAGCAGAAAGTTTTTTTTTTGAAAACAAGCATATATTTCTTAAAATAAAGTTTACAAACTTAACAACTCTAAACAGTGCATATAGCTCTGGCCTAGAGAACTCTAGAATATTCAACAAAAATTAGTGTTATTCCCAAGATAAATAATGTACATTATATTACCATTACTACCAGTATCACCATTATTATACGATATTAATCCTATTTTTAATAAACTATATAAAACTATGTAGAAAGGAAATATTTTAATTTATTTACAAATTATTTTTATTTTTTTTTAATTATTAGGCAATTCATTATATGTCTTAGATGCGCGGTCAATTGGGCTGTTCATTACTATATTAGTTCTACTATATACTACATATAAGTTGGATTGAGATCTGGTGTTGTAGCTGTGAATTTCGTTGGAGAATGTTATACTGGAATTACATTTTAATTGCTTATTTAGGATTTTATACAATAATTTACATTGTTCAAGAATCAACAGTTTTTCCAAATTAAAAATGCCTAGTTCACTATACAAGATTTCTGTATGTGTAGTTATCTCATAATTAAACATTATTTTAAGTACCTTATTTTGTGTTATTTGAACATCACTAAATTTTGTTTTACAACATGTACCCCATATAGGTAAAAGATATCTTATATGTGATAAGAAAAAGGCATTATATACATTCATTTTGGTTTTATGTGTTAAATAGCTCCTACTTTTATATATGCATGGTATGAGTGAGAGAATTTTTTGTGTAATTTTATTTATATACATTTGCCAGTTAAGAGATTCATCTATTTGTAAACCGAGATATTTTACACAGGATGTCTTTTCTAAATTAAAATTATTTATTTTAATGTTTATATTACCTATATGTTTATTTTTTTGCTTGAACAACATAAATTGTGTCTTATCGATGTTTATTTTTAACCTATTAGAAAGTAACCATTTATAATACAAACTTAAATCGTTATTAGTTATTTCTACAAGTTCTTGCTCATTCTCCCCTATGTATAATTGAGCCGTATCGTCAGCAAATGTAAAATATCGTGCATTTAGTTTTGCAGATTTTAGGTTTAAAACATATAATACATACAATAGCGGCCCGAGTACCGACCCCTGTGGTACACCATAGTTGTTAATAATTCGCTGCTAATACCGCTCAAATCAACATACTGCCTTCTATCCACCAAATAAGTATTCATAAGATTTAAGAAAAGTGCCCCCGACCCAAATCCTGCAGTTTTCTCATCAACAAATCGTGACTAACCACGTCAAAAGCCTTTTTCAAATCAATAAATATTACCACCACAATTTTTTCCTGATCTAATGCCTTTGAAATGGTACTAATAAAATAAACAGAAGCAGCAAGGGTGCTACTATTTTTAACAAAACCATATTGATACTGATCAAGCAGTGAATTTTTATCAACAAAATTCATTAACCTTTTCCTAATAACTTTTTCCAGGACTTTAGATAAAGTGTTGATAATAGTAATAGGTCGGTAGTTGTTCATTTGTTCCTTTTTACCAGATTTAAAAATTGGAATATATTTTTTTTTTAATTCTTGAGGACACACGCCAGTAGTAAACACTTTATTTATTAAATTTGAAATAATACCTATAACATGATCCTTTAAATTAATTAAGTCTAAGACCGTCACTCCATCTTCACCCGGAGAAGAGTTACGTTTTAACTCCAACAAAATCTCAGAGACCTCATTTGGGTTGGTTGGTTCAATATTAATAAAAGTGTCACTGCTACTTACTTCTTCAAAACCTATGTTATCATTATTTAAAATTTGAATTTCATTGTTTAACTCCTTTACAATATTCTCACCAACCTGCGGAAAATGTAACTTTAAGTTATCAGCAATATCCTTTTGCTCTTTGATTATTTTGCCGTTTATATTTAAAAAGTCTATTTGAGTATTGTTAGGTTTGCTATTAAAAAAACTATTGACAAATTTCCACTGCGTTTTTTGATCAGTTCCTGCACGATCCCACTCCTTACGAAAAAATTGATTTTTCAGTGTTTTTCAGTGTTTTAATTTATTATTAACTTTACTTTTAATTTTTCGAAATTCATCATTATACAATAGATTACCCAGATTTTTTTTTATAACCATCATCCCTTTGCCTCAGAATTTCGGTATTAATCCATATATTATTTTCTTTTATTTTTACTGTCTTTATGTTTTGTGACTCTCTTTTAGCTACCTGGATCAGTTCAGTCAAGTCCCGAAATGATGATACAATAACAGACCTACTAATTTGACTAAATTTATATACAAATTTTTTTAAGTCAGACTCACCGATATTTACACAGATCCAGTTTGTAGTCTTTTCTGTACTAAACCTATCTACTTCCTGGCACTTTATATTTTTTTTTATATACAGTGATGTTCCGCCACCTCTGCCGTCTCTGCATGAGTGTATAGCCATGTAATTGTCTATGTCATACAAGAACACCTCGTCCTTATTAACCAAGTTGATATATTAATTGTAAATCCTGAGTGATATTTGACGCATGTAAAAAATCTGTTTTATTAAAATGATGTCACTGTTTGTCATCCGCATACGCTATACCTTTACAATGATTTAAAGATTTTAATATGTCGGCAGTGTATAAAATAAAAAACAATAGTCTCGGGATAGAGCCTTGTGGGACACCAGATAAAAGTTGAATTTATTCAGAAAAAATATCGTTGTGACAAATTTTTTTAAATCTATTAGAGAAATATAAACAAATTAAATTTAGTGATTGCCTAGAAAATCCATAATGCTATAATTTGGCTTTTAGCTTAGGTTGACGATTAACAGTGCCAAAAGCTTTTGAATAATCAAGGAGAACCAGTGCAGTATCGACTACGTCTACTAAAGCAACAGAAGTACTAAATTGTTTTCTAAATCGGCGTTGACTTTCAGAAATGATCTTATTATCGGTGACAAAGAGATAAATTTGGTTATACAATCTCACCAAATACAATTTCACCAAAAAAATCGCGATTGAAGTGATTAAGTATATGATTATTTTTGTTTAAAGTTAAAATAAATATAATCTTAAAGATTGCCATGTTTTTCTGGAATTTTTTTCTGCGCTCACCCTGTCTAAATATCTGTTTTTTTCTTATCTAACTAAGGAATGTGTAAAGTTTCGGAAGCGTTTATAAGTTTCCCAATCGTTATTGGATCGAGATTTTTTAAAAAATTTGGAGGGCTCTATCCCTTTGTGTCATCTGCAGTATTAAATCATGCGTCAACCAGGGTGCTCTTGGCTTAGTCACCCTAATTTTTTTAACAGGCGCATGCATGTCAAAATGTGGGCTTAAAAGATTACCAAAGATTTTAATTTTATTGTCAATGTTTTGCTCATAAACTATTAATTCCAATTTAGAAGACAGAGATCGTGTAAAAATAAGTCATCAAAATTATTATAGTTCCTATGTAATACAATTTTGGGATCAGGTCGAAGCTTTTCAACTTTAATGCCAACATAGACTAAACAATGATCCGATATATTTCCTGTAGCAACAACTTTAGACTTAAGCATTAAGGACTGATCAGTCATAAAAATAGGATTTAATAATGACATTGAATTTTTAGATACTCTGGTGGGTTTTATATATACTTTTCAAACAGATTAACCAATGGCTTTTCTAAATTTAACAGGTTAACGTTAAAATCACCCATGCAGATTACCTTATCAACGGTAGGGTAGATATTAGACAGTATATTGCCAAAATCACTCGTATAACTATTAAAATTATTATTAGGTGGACGTTAAAACACACAAAAACCATAAAGTAGTTTTTTACTTTAACCTTTAGTGCCAGATACTCAAGTGAAGGATTAATATAAAAATTTAAATTTAAAAATTTGAATCATCCTTGATGTATACTGCCAAATCTGTTAAGTTTTTAGTGTCTCCTGTAAAAATCAGTATTTTGGGTTCACTACCATTTCCGATGAACCTAATATGGCATCGATTCCTTAAAACGTAGTTAATGAAAATGAAACGTACCCAAACAGTATAGCAGTTCCTCGAGATCCTGTTCAAAGATGTAACCACTGTAACTCTGATCAAAGTAAACAAACGACAGCAACAAATGCTTATCTTTGGTAACAAGCTTGACACGTTCCCTCCTCTTTCGACGACTCCGACTATCGTCATCTTCGTCATCACTAGAATCAGATTTTTTGTCGCTTCTTCTGATTTCCCTATCTTTCTTTTTATCATTTTCTCTTTCTTTGCCATCTTTGTCCTTGTCGTCCTTTTTAGATTCAGAGCTAAAAACATCAGTCAAATAGAGTTTAATATAATGGTTACCGATAGGAGCGAAACGCGTGTAGCTTTTTAAAAATTATATGTATGTTTAATGAGACCCTGACTTAAAGTTTTTACTTTTGTTTTGTTTTTTGATGCTAGTTACCGCCTGAAAAATGCTGTATTACGCATAAAATACCATACATTTTTAAACAATAATAAATTTTTAAGCTCTTCATAAAAACTTCATAATAAAGAAACAATACAATTGGATATAAGAAAATCGTTATTTTACACGATTTCTACCTTGTTTCTGCCTTAACATTTTCATCCTTTTCTCCTTCTTTCTTTTCTTTTTTATCATCTACATCTTTCTTTTTCCGATCCTCTTCTTTAGGTTTATCGGGCAATTGACATAAAGCTTTGAAAATATTGAAGCCGAAGTCTCTCATAAGCATTTCGTTAAAAAGTTCGGCAAAAAGATAAACCTAAAATATAACTTATTTTATTATTTTTATAATGCAATATTAGGCAAAACTAAAATACCTCAAACGCGTGTTCTTTCGCATCGTCAGGACGATAGTCAAGGAGTAATGATAAGGACATGGATACGCAATCAAACTTGCCGGATTTTGCTGTTTTTGAAGGATGAACAATCAAACTGGGTTGGTCGGGTAGAGTATATTGCTTTTCTATGCGCCGTTTTTGAACGTCATCCAATTTCTTATCTCCTACCTGATTAAAAAAAATATATATTAGAAGCTATATACGGATTTCTATTGAAAATTTCTCGCTCATTTCAAATCATAGTTATATAATTTTATTGACCAGAATCTTCATTTTCGTTTCAAAATCCGTCGCTGCTAACAAAAAATTTAATAAGGGCATTATTGTTTCAATATAAAAATTTTCCTTTTTTTGGTTTAAAAATGTTGATTTGATAAAGAATAGCATATTTTCAGAAAACATTACAATTTACGACAAAATTTTAAACTAACGCCGGGCTGTCTTTTTTCCTATTGTTACAGGTTAAAATTGGCATTTTATACTCTTTATTAAAAGCACTGATTATAGTTATATTTTCAAAATAGATATTTTACAAATATTAATGATTGATACTAGTAATGCCCTCTCTGTAATAGCCTCCCAAGTAACCCATAGTTCTGTTCTCTAGCCATTTCAAATTACAGTATTCTTTTTTTTTAAGGACACATTTAGTTTTGTACATTTCAGCTTCATATTGTACTGGTTGTTAATGAAATTTTATTTATACTCTTATAAAACCCGGTTCTGGACTAAAGAAATATTTTAGAATTTAAATTATATCCCATATTGCTTATTCCATACTTTATTTAATTATTTTATAACGAATAATGATTAATTGGGCATGTACAATTATTGTGTATGTTGTACTGTTCATAGTACAATATCTGATTTTGGCTTGACCATACCAGATATGCTGGTTGATTTTACTCGGACTGACCTATCTAATTTTTGTCTCTTTTTATCTAATGTAAATATTAGTTTTCTTGGAAGATAGCAAGAAGTTGCTGGTCTAGGCAAAATCGAAATTGATTGTCATAGTGACACATATTTTCATTGCCAACTTCCTTGGGCCACAAATTTTGTTATTTATTTTTTATAAAAGGTTTTATGGTACTTATAAAAAAAGTTAAGTTATTTTGTTATATATTTCGATTGGCAATACACTTTGTGCGTGATTGCTTAAATACGGGTTTGACCTCTGCGGTCGTTCCTTTTCCCAGACCGCCGTCATGAAGTGAAGAGTGCTTTAGTTCTTTTTGAAATTCGTGTGAATTTTACCCATATGGGGATATAATTGACTAAATGTGGTGATAGTAAATCAACTTTTTGGGCGGAATGCTATAATTTGTTGTTTTGTTGAATCTACTGGCCTTTATGGCGATTTAAAACCTAATAATTTTTCACGTGCCCTCGAACATCGGCAAAATAGCGGTTCTGATTGGCATTGGCAGGGGACAATTTAATTAGCAAAGCTACATAACATGGATTTTGAACGGATTTTTTTTGTACGGACCTGATTTCTTCATGTCACATGGTGCTTTCGTTTTGGGGTTATGTACTCTACTGGCTCTAATCTAGAAGGAGATTTTAAGCAACTGTGAGCTAACGTCTAACCTAGACCACTACCAGAGCTTGTGAAGTGGAAGAGGTGAAGCTTGGAAGCCTGCAGTTTTCCTTGACTGGGAATTGGATGTCTGGGAGAGTCTCGAATATGAAGTAGTCTGCTGTGTATGGAGCTAAGTGACAGAACATAACATTTTTTTTTTATTCACTTGTTTTATTTTATTTTTATTATCACGACTTTTATCTTTTGAGTTGAGATACATACATAAGCTTATTTAAAATTTTATTGACATTATTTAATCGATGCTATTTTATTATTGAATATTACTGATATGAGTACATATATATGTGACAAGTGACTCCTGTGAGGTAAGACGCAGCCGGCTTCGTAGTACTACGAGTATATACTTGGGTTATATTATTTATTTTCAGACTACTCCTAAGATGTCAAATTTTCTCAGATTAGCTAGTAAATATTAGAGTAAACTAATAAAAGGGTAATTTTAAGTGGGGAAGCTTCAACAGTTAGGGTTGTTATTTTTTTTTTGCTTAGGTCAATGTCCGTGGCGGAATATACCGGGCCATGTAAGTTATTAGTTTAAATTGAATTGAAGCTTCATTCTCCAAAAGGTTTGGGTGTAACATAACTTATTTTATTTTGACAACCACACTTTGATTGTGTATTTTTTTTGTGTGATGTTGTGGTTCCTTATTACCAACTTAAATAATTATTCCTCTTAACAATAAATAACATAACATAATTCTCTGTGATAATCAAGACTTAAATAAATTGTTATTTTCTGTTGTTAATTTGTTTTTCACTTGAGTTGAGTAGGTTGGAATATCATAGGTAATTTGGAAACAATAGTGTATACTGATTTGACTTTGATTTTGTTTTCCAAGTTTCGTTTTGAACTTGCCTAAATAAATTTTGATAAATATTGGGCGTCCTTTGGGATTATATAAAATCCAAAACTTGGTGGCGCCATACTGATTTTGACATTTAGTTGGGTAACTCTTGGGTAGTTACTATCTAAGAAATTTTGGTTCATTTGGTTGAGAAAGAAGCTAGAACCCACATCGGCTTGAGCTAGCAGCATTGTGAAGGATTCCTTCTCTGGGCGTTTCAGGTAAGAGGGGTAAAGTTCCTCTGGGCATCAAACAACTTTTGGAGACCCTCTTAAGGCCATAAACCTTTCACTATTTTTAGTACTTCTTTTCTTTTGATTAACTTGGCATTCATCGCTTCACCATCATCATTCCATTTTATTGCACTTTAGAAAAAAAATATAACACTGGCGCCCCAACTTACTCTTCTTTCTCTATAGTTACCCAAAAATTTTTTTTTCTTCTTTCACTGGATTGGACTTTAATATTCATATTTTGGATTTGAATTTTTTTTAAAGGTTAACGTGAAATTTTAGGACAGGTATTCAAATGATATTTGGATTTGGAATAGGATAAAAATCTTCTATTTAATTTTTGGTGAATTTTTACAGGAAAATATAGGAGTTGATTTTGGTAACCTATTAATTTTGACCTATCTATTCATATAGTACATATATATTTGTTTTTGATTTTTGTCAATTTTTTTTAGTACAACATGTATAAGATTACAATAGAAAGATTGCAAAAGGATGAGCTGGAATATGAAGTTAAAGTTAGAGGTATTGACCCTTCTGGTACAGCAGATTCCTTGCGTAAATGTTTGCGTTCCCTTTTACAATTAGAAAAATCAGGCAATTCAGTTCAAAGCTCAGCAACTCTTGACCCTGATATCGAAATTCCGATTTGTGCAAATAAACTTACTGAGTTAAAAGATTCAATTTCATCTTTTCCTGGCACAACTACACAACATTTGAAAATAGAAACAAAATTTGCTCATTTAACTGGCAGAATAAATAGGATTACAGACACCGATAAAGAGGTGGCTTCAAAAAGGTCCTCTTTACTTCTTGAACTTACAACATTAGTTTCTGAGTATGAAAATAAAATAAAACTTCTTTCAGACTCTAACATTGATCCACCCTTAGATAATAATTTTGAAGTAAATACTTTATTAGATTCAACTCGAACTTCTATTCATGATAATTCTACGCCTACTCGAAATGAAGTTAATATGACTGCGATAAATACCAATATGCAACCATCTACATCTTATTTCAAAAGTGTTCCAGTTTTTAAATGGAATTTAAAATTTTCAGGTAATAAGTCAGGTTTAAGCTTCAATGCATTTTTACAGAGGGTAGAAGAACTATCTATTTCAAGGGGTGTTTCAAAGGCAGAACTTTTCAACTCAGCTTCTGATCTTTTTGACTGTCAAGCTTTAAATTATTATCACTTAATATCTAGATATGCAACAGATTGGGACTCTTTAATTAAATTAATGAAAGATGAATTTGTACCTCCACACGTTGCTGATAAATTATGGAAACAAATTTTAGAAAGAACTCAGGGTAGTGATGAACCGATTGGTATTTATGTTGCAGCTATGTCTCAACTTTTTGATAGAATGCCTACTCCAGTTGGTGATCAGTTAAGATTAAGAGTCTTAAGATCAAACATTTTACCTTTTTATCAGGAAAGATTAACTTTGCATGAAATAAATACACCTTTTGAACTTATTGAATTGTGTAGAAAGTTAGAGGAGACTCGGTTAAGGGTAGAGGATTTTAAACCACCTAAGAAGGGCAATTTGTCACTCGAACCTGATTTAGATTATCAATATAATAGGACAAGTTTAGAAAATTTTAAAATAGGTAGTAAACTTAATAGTACAGAATTTGACAATCTAAATAATTGTGAATCAATAAACTCAAATTTTCAAAATTCCAACTTAAATAATAATAGATTTTCAAGTAGTAATTATAACCAGAATATACCTCATTCAAATCAGAGTTCTTTTGTTAATACAAATAGATTTGCAAATAATAATAATTTTAATAATCAAAATAGGCCAGGACAAAATCAAAATTTTAATCAAAGATCTAGTAACCACAATAAATTCCAAGGTTCAGATCGTTATGGACAAAACAGAAATTTTAATTCTAATAATTTTAAGAACAGTTATTTTAAAACAGGTTCTAGTGGTCTAAATCATCAGAATTCTGGCAACAAAAATAACAATAATTTTGGTAATGCTAATTCTGGAGTAAAACTTTGTTTTAAATGTGACCAACCAAATCATTTTGCTAAAAATTGTACATCAAAAATTAAAAAATGTTTTGGCTGTGGAAAAGATAACTTTACTAAAATAAACTGTCCAAATTGTAATAGACATAATAATCAGGGAAACGGCTCGAGAAGCCAATCTTAGGTCGAGGGTTTGCTTCTGGTTTTGATTCGACCATGGATTGTAAAAATAAAATTGTACTTGACTATGTATTAGCACATGTAGGTCCAGGGGAATGTCCTTATTTATCAGTAGAAATTTTTGGGTCTAAATTTTATGGTCTTTTGGATTCAGGTGCAAATAGGACTTTTTGGGTAGTTCTGGTTGGGAAAAATTGAAAATATTGGGAGTTACTTTGGACATTAATAGGAGAACATCTTGTACAATAGCTAATAATATGTCGTGTGAATGTATAGGCGTTGTTAGCGTGCCTGTAAGTGTAAAAGGAGTTATTAGGGTTATTGACATTTTTATAGTCCCAGAAATTCGTCATGAGTTGGTTTTGGGTATTGATTTCTGGAAAAACTTGGGTATTGTTCCTGACATGCGTCGAGGTGAATGGCATTTTTCTGAAGAACCCTTAAATTCTGAAATTTCCTTAATTCAGTGTGAAGCAGATTTATCTGCAGAAGAACATTTGGCTTTGGATAAATTAGTTTCATCTTACTTTCAAAAGATTGGGGATAGGCTGGGATGCACTTCAGTTGTTAAACATAAGATAACCACTAATAGTGAGCCTATTAAGCAAAGGTATTATCCTGTATCACCTTTCAAACAGAAACTCATTGATGAGGAGGTTGACAAGATGTTGGAGTTGGGAGTCATCGAACCATCTACTTCAGCTTGGTCCTCTCCGGTTCTTCTGGTGCCTAAAAGTGATGGCAAAATGAGATTCTGCGTTGATTTTAGGAAATTAAATGCTGTATCCGAGCGTTGTGCATATCCACTTCCCTACATTTCAGCCATTTTGGATAAGTTGGGTGGAGCCAAATATCTTAGTTCTTTGGATTTGAAGAGTGCTTATTGGCAGGTTGAATTGGAGGAAAATAGTAAGCAGTATACTGCATTTACCGTTCCTGGACTTGGTTATTTCAGTTCCGTAGACTTCCATTTGGATTACATAATGCCCCCGCAACCTTCCAAAGGTTGATCGACACCATCCTCGGTCCCAAGTTTCAGAATTCAGTGTTTAGATATATCGATGATATTATTCTAATAAGCCCAGATTTTAAGAGCCATTTACAGCTTCTAAAAGATGTTTTTCAGTGTTTGGAGGAGGCCGGTCTTACACTTAATAAGGAAAAAAGTAAATTTTGTAGAGCCGAGTTAAGATATTTGGGTTATGTAGTAAATCGTCATGGAATTTCTGTGGATCCTTCCAAAGTCGAAGCCATTACTAACATGCCAACTCCAAAATCAGTGACAGAAGTTCGTAGAATTATTGGTATGCTCTCTTGGTATCGTCGATTTATTCCTACCTTTTCTGATATAATTGCACCATTTACCAAACTTTTAAGAAAGGGAACTAAATTTTATTGGGATGTAAAATGTGATGAAGCTTTTCAAAAAGTTAAAAATTCCTTGATTTCAGCACCTATTTTAACTTGCCCTAGGTTCGAATATGACTTCGTTTTGCAAACAGATGCCTCAGGATATGGGGTTGGCGCTGTTTTATATCAAATTTATGATGGGCGTGAAAATGTAATTTGTTATATATCTCGTACCTTGACTCGACAGGAAAAGTTGTATTCAGCTACTGAGCGAGAACTTCTAGCAGTCCTATTTGGTATAGATAAATTAAGATGTTATTTGGAAGGTGCTAAGTTTTCGGTTATTTGTGATCATCATAGTTTACAGTGGCTGGATAATCTTAAAAATCCTCAAGGTAGATTGGGGAGATGGGCTTTAAGGCTACAGCAATTCGACTATAAAATAATTCATAGGAAAGGGCGCGATAATGTAGTAGCGGATGCTTTATCGAGGAATGTCCCGGTAAATTGTGATTCTGTTCAGTTCTCCAACCATGATTTTCATAAAACTAGTGATTCTTGGTATATTAAATTGAGAGATAGAATTGTCAAAAATCCATTAGATTTTCCTCTTTGGAGAGTTAGTGAGGACAAGATTTATAAATATGTGAGGTTAGATTACCCAGATTTACGTGACGCTGCTGACTATTGGAAATTAGTTATTCCTAAGGATAGGAGACACGAGGTTTTTGCAAGCTGCCACTGCTCGCCTTTAGGAGGTCATTTAGGTGTCTATAAGACTTATGCCAAGATAGGCAGATTGTATTATTGGCCAGGGATGAGGTCGACCGTGGTAAGGTTTGTGAGACATTGTGTTACTTGTCAGAAAATCAAACCTGAACAAAAGAAGCCAGCAGGCTTAATGGTTTCTAATTTGGTCCCTAAACATTGTTGGCAGGTTGTGAGTATGGATTTATTTGGTCCTTTGCCTAAGAGTAAACGTGGCAATATGTATATATTTGTGGTCACTGATGTATTTAGTAAATTTAATCGTTTCTTTGCCATGAGGAAGGCTAATTCTGCTAAAATATGCAATATTCTTGAGGAACATATTTTTCTTTTTCATGGAGTTCCAGAGGTTATTAGGTGTGACAATGGGGTACAGTTTAAGAGCAAAGAATTTCAAAATTTAGCAAAAAAATATGGATCTAAAATCATGTATAATCCCAATTATCATCCTTCTCCTAATGTTACAGAGAGAGTCAATAGAGTACTAAAATCCATGTTAACTGCTTTTGCTTCGGAAAATCATAGAATATGGGATGAAAACCTAGCAGCTTTAGCTTGTGCAATTAATACAGCAACTCATGAAGTTACAAGTAAAACGCCTTACTTTATTAACTATGGTACTGAAATGATTTTGCATGCATCAGAATTTTTTCAATATAGGGACGTTAACCAAAATATAGTTTCTGATCAATCTCAGGGGAATTCCATTAAAAGGGTTGAATCTTTAGGGAAGCTAAGGGAATTTGTATCGAAGAAATTATTACAAGCAGGCCAGAAATCTAGGGATCAATATAACTTAAGACGTCGAAATGTAGAATTCAATATTGGTGATTTAGTTTGGAAAAGATTGTATGCATTGTCAGATGCAGGGAACTATTTTACTGCTAAGTTGGCAGGTAATTTTGAAGGTCCTTTTAGGGTAAAAAATAAAGTGGGTTACTGCATTTATGAACTTGAGGATATGCATGGGAAATCAAAAGGAAATTGGCATGTACAAGATCTTAAACCTTATTATGATGAAGTTGGAAACTAGCTACCTATTTAATTTATTTTTTTTAATTTTCATTGCCTATTACTTAACTCAATAGATAATTAAATTTAATTTGGATGGTAGTGTAATTATTTTCTTAATTGGCTATACACCTATAAATTAGTATTTAAAAAAAAAAAAAATTTTTTTAGAAATTTTTTTTTTTGGGGGAAAAAGAGGGTAGCTGTTACAGGTTAAAATTGGCATTTTATACTCTTTATTAAAAGCACTGATTATAGTTATATTTTCAAAATAGATATTTTACAAATATTAATGATTGATACTAGTAATGCCCTCTCTGTAATAGCCTCCCAAGTAACCCATAGTTCTGTTCTCTAGCCATTTCAAATTACAGTATTCTTTTTTTTTAAGGACACATTTAGTTTTGTACATTTCAGCTTCATATTGTACTGGTTGTTAATGAAATTTTATTTATACTCTTATAAAACCCGGTTCTGGACTAAAGAAATATTTTAGAATTTAAATTATATCCCATATTGCTTATTCCATACTTTATTTAATTATTTTATAACGAATAATGATTAATTGGGCATGTACAATTATTGTGTATGTTGTACTGTTCATAGTACAATATCTGATTTTGGCTTGACCATACCAGATATGCTGGTTGATTTTACTCGGACTGACCTATCTAATTTTTGTCTCTTTTTATCTAATGTAAATATTAGTTTTCTTGGAAGATAGCAAGAAGTTGCTGGTCTAGGCAAAATCGAAATTGATTGTCATAGTGACACATATTTTCATTGCCAACTTCCTTGGGCCACAAATTTTGTTATTTATTTTTTATAAAAGGTTTTATGGTACTTATAAAAAAAGTTAAGTTATTTTGTTATATATTTCGATTGGCAATACACTTTGTGCGTGATTGCTTAAATACGGGTTTGACCTCTGCGGTCGTTCCTTTTCCCAGACCGCCGTCATGAAGTGAAGAGTGCTTTAGTTCTTTTTGAAATTCGTGTGAATTTTACCCATATGGGGATATAATTGACTAAATGTGGTGATAGTAAATCAACTTTTTGGGCGGAATGCTATAATTTGTTGTTTTGTTGAATCTACTGGCCTTTATGGCGATTTAAAACCTAATAATTTTTCACGTGCCCTCGAACATCGGCAAAATAGCGGTTCTGATTGGCATTGGCAGGGGACAATTTAATTAGCAAAGCTACATAACATGGATTTTGAACGGATTTTTTTTGTACGGACCTGATTTCTTCATGTCACATGGTGCTTTCGTTTTGGGGTTATGTACTCTACTGGCTCTAATCTAGAAGGAGATTTTAAGCAACTGTGAGCTAACGTCTAACCTAGACCACTACCAGAGCTTGTGAAGTGGAAGAGGTGAAGCTTGGAAGCCTGCAGTTTTCCTTGACTGGGAATTGGATGTCTGGGAGAGTCTCGAATATGAAGTAGTCTGCTGTGTATGGAGCTAAGTGACAGAACATAACATTTTTTTTTTATTCACTTGTTTTATTTTATTTTTATTATCACGACTTTTATCTTTTGAGTTGAGATACATACATAAGCTTATTTAAAATTTTATTGACATTATTTAATCGATGCTATTTTATTATTGAATATTACTGATATGAGTACATATATATGTGACAAGTGACTCCTGTGAGGTAAGACGCAGCCGGCTTCGTAGTACTACGAGTATATACTTGGGTTATATTATTTATTTTCAGACTACTCCTAAGATGTCAAATTTTCTCAGATTAGCTAGTAAATATTAGAGTAAACTAATAAAAGGGTAATTTTAAGTGGGGAAGCTTCAACAGTTAGGGTTGTTATTTTTTTTTTGCTTAGGTCAATGTCCGTGGCGGAATATACCGGGCCATGTAAGTTATTAGTTTAAATTGAATTGAAGCTTCATTCTCCAAAAGGTTTGGGTGTAACATAACTTATTTTATTTTGACAACCACACTTTGATTGTGTATTTTTTTTGTGTGATGTTGTGGTTCCTTATTACCAACTTAAATAATTATTCCTCTTAACAATAAATAACATAACATAATTCTCTGTGATAATCAAGACTTAAATAAATTGTTATTTTCTGTTGTTAATTTGTTTTTCACTTGAGTTGAGTAGGTTGGAATATCATAGGTAATTTGGAAACAATAGTGTATACTGATTTGACTTTGATTTTGTTTTCCAAGTTTCGTTTTGAACTTGCCTAAATAAATTTTGATAAATATTGGGCGTCCTTTGGGATTATATAAAATCCAAAACTTGGTGGCGCCATACTGATTTTGACATTTAGTTGGGTAACTCTTGGGTAGTTACTATCTAAGAAATTTTGGTTCATTTGGTTGAGAAAGAAGCTAGAACCCACATCGGCTTGAGCTAGCAGCATTGTGAAGGATTCCTTCTCTGGGCGTTTCAGGTAAGAGGGGTAAAGTTCCTCTGGGCATCAAACAACTTTTGGAGACCCTCTTAAGGCCATAAACCTTTCACTATTTTTAGTACTTCTTTTCTTTTGATTAACTTGGCATTCATCGCTTCACCATCATCATTCCATTTTATTGCACTTTAGAAAAAAAAATATAACACTATATACAGTGTGTGTCAGCCAAATGGAATAAATTAGCTAATAAATAGATGGGAGCGTGTTGGAAAAAACGCTCGATTGGTTTTTATAGTTGCGCATTTTTTTTCATAAAAACCTGTATGAAAAAAAAAATTGGGTGTATCAGATAACGGTGGTCAATACCAACTTGCTTAGTTTAAACATAACACCCTGTATGTTAATTAATTTTTAGATTCCTCAGATCATTTTAGACATATTTTGTATACAATGTCCTATACCTATCTTTGACTGTTTCGGAAATATTAAGTAAAATTCAAAAAATAACATTTAGAAAAGAAAATTATTTATTTTTCAAGATTTTCTACAACTCACTTAATACTTCTTGCCCATTTAGATCTTGGAAATGATAAAGCAAGCAAAAACTATTTCAGCATTCCTTTTTATTGATATGAGAATAAAAAAAAATCAAAATTGTTGTTTACTTTGGTTTAAAATGCCAGACTTAATGTTGACTCATGTTGCATGACAGAAGTAGTCGTCAGTGCTATAGTCGTTTGAATTTCATTAACTACAAGTCATAAAAATGGTTAATTTAACAGAAATGCACAAAATAACAATTCTACAGATGATTAGCTATGGAGATAATACACGGACGCAAATGGAAGTAGCTCGCTTATTTCACGAAAAATTTCCAAATTTGCCGCCTTTAACCCAAGGGACAATTAGTAAAATAGAAAAGCAATTCCGCGAGCTGGGTCATGTTAGGCAGGTAAAAAAAGCAGCTGCCAATGCAATAAGTGAGGATACCAAATTGGCTGTTATGCTTGAGTTTGAGGAACACCCACATACATCTACTCGGACAGCAGCCCCAGTACTCGATATCAGCTATTCATCAGTTATTAGAATATTAAAAGAAAACAAAATGCATCCCTATAAAATTATACCCACCCAGGAGCTCACGGAAGACGATTTTGACAGGAGAATGTATTTTTGTGAACAAATGATGACAATGTTAGACAGCAATGTGATCCAATTAGAACATGTTATGTTTTCTGATGAGTGCACCTTTACTCTTCACGGTCATGCCAATCGTCAAAATTGCCGCTATTGGTCCAGGGAAAATCCTCGCTGGACGAGAGAAGACAATACTCAATACCCTTAAAAGGTTAACGTGTGGGCAGGAATTATTGAAGATCAGATCATAGGTCCCCTTTTTATTGAGGGCAATTTGAATGGCGATAATTATTTAGAATTCCTTCAAAATAATGTAGTGCCAACGTTGGCCCACTTGTATGCTGATCCAGGAAACCCACAAGTTCCAGCGAATATGATATGGATTCAACAAGATGGAGCACCACCCCACTACCAAATAAATGTCCGGCAGTACCACAACCAAATATTTCCAGATCGGTGGATAGGGAGGCGAGGATCGATGAAATGGCCAGCACGGTCTCCCGATCTGACGCCATTAGACTTTTTCTTATGGGGATATGTGAAAACTATTGTATACAAAACTAAACCCACTGACTTACAAAGACGAATAACCCTGGCAATTAGATCCATCACACCTGAGAGGTTGAGTAACGTTAGAAGAAATTTATATTTACGGGTAGGGTGTTGCCAAGACGTTCGTGGCGAGCATTTTGAACATCTCCTACATTGACATTATTGTTTAGATTTGTATTATATATAAGTTTTTGAAAATGTTGTAACAATTTTCGGCAAATAAATAATTTTCTTTTCTAAATGTTATTTTTTGAATTTTACTTAATATTTCCGAAACAGTCAAAGATAGGTATAGGAAATTGTATACAAAATATGTCTAAAATGATCTGAGGAATCTAAAAATTAATTAACATACAGGGTGTTATGTTTAAACTAAGCAAGTTGGTATTGGCTACCGTTATCCGATACTCCCTGTATAAAAGGTTTTTATGAAAAAAAATGCGCAACTATAAAAACCAATCGACGTGTTCGAGCGTTTTTTTTCCAACACATTCCCGTCTATTTATTAGCTAATTTATTCTATTTGGCTGACACACACTGCATAAGGAAACGATAATATATGAAGCTGGTTTTAATAACATATAAATTATAGTATGATTTAATTTTTAAAATTTTTGATGAATTTAAAAATGTAAATTGAAGCAGAACCTATAATTAGTAAGCGCACACACAAATTGTAGTTTATTTTGCACCAAATCATTCCTACATAAAAAAAAAATATTTTTCATTGAAATATATCTGTTTTCTTATTTCCTTGCATATGGTAGTATCTATGTTAAATATATCCTATTTTTACGGACTTTAAATTTATTATAAAGCAAAAGAGATTAAAGGTCCAATTAAAAAAAGTATCCCACGTTTAATTTACCAAAAAAAAAATGCTACAAACAATGATTTATTAAAGGTTTCTCACCTCAGATTTTCTATCCTTCTCGCTATTAGTATCATCCTTATCTTTTTCTTTTTCGACTTCCTTATTTTTGACCCCTTCAGGATCTTTCTTAGGTTCCTCTTTTGTAGATTCTTCTTCTTCGGTTTCCGCTTCAGCTTTTATAGCCTTAGTGAGCCTAGCGACAAGCTGATTCTTTAGCCCCTTGGAATCAATATTTCTCGCAATTAATTCATCTCTTAAGGCAGGCACCGTCATATTCTTCGGATTTAATTGAGAGTGATGTGTCGGCACAGGTATCTCTACCGGATCTTCTTCTTTCTAAATAGTATTTAAACAACAATTAGTTCAGGTCACTGACCTACAACATGGAAACATTCAATCAATCATTCAGGTCGTAGAGACTATTCATTCGAACAATCATACACCACACGCCCACTAAATTGAGATTAGGCCAACTGAAGTGATTCAGTTGACTGTCCGAATTTGAAGCTTGGCCCAGGTACAGCTATCGCCAGCGACAGTACAGTAATACCTAACCTACAGTCCTCACGTCTCAAATAACCCCGTAAATTAAAATAAAGTAATGGAGTGCCTTTTCATCGCTGACAGGTTCAGCCTCGTCCAGATCATCGACGGCTTCGCCAGAATCAGCTTTCAGGATTTTTTCCAACTGTTTACGGTAGTTTTGTTGCATCTGCTCCCATTCGACACGTGTAGGCAGACAGCTCCACAGGTCCGGCAAGAAGATTACAACAGTTTCGACCCTGGCCGGTATTGCTTTGCCCTTGTGCGTAGACTCGCCACGCCGGTAATACAGCTCCACGAAGCGGTACCTACAGGCGGGAACACATACTGTTGTGAAATGTAAGGTAACGGTTAATATAGACAACAGACAGACCGAGGTCCGATTACGGACGCACAGCCAGTCTCCTAACGCTTGTCGATTTTTGAAACTCTGCTTGGCATCCATAGTTTTATTTATAATTGGCAAATTATTCAAAAAAAGCGACGTGATGAATGTTGCTGCATGCTAACAAATAAATCTTATGAATGAACCCTTATCGATATATATAGTACCTAAATGCCTAAATATAAAGAGCTTCAAACATCTTATACAACAAAACTTTTGGGAATAAACATAAGAGATTAGCTTCCAGTAATAGTAGGAATTTGGGCACTGAGATTCAATTCTATTACTTGAAGTTAAGTTTGTTAATTGGGCACTACATTTATTTCTATTCTAACCAGCTTAGGTTTTCTGCGAGGAACTGTGGCGACTACTGCCGGGAGCACAGAGGCACGAACCACCCTATTTTTTTTTGTAAAATAAAAATAAAATTTTAAATATCAAATTCACTAAAAATAAAATTGTTAAACTATTAAACTCCCCTCAAAACCCTACCTAATTCATCTCCCGTCAAAGCCTAAACCAGCAGCTGCATCTGTATACAGCGAGATTTATCGGAAAGTAATTTCGAGTTTCCCGCAAGAGTAAAATAATAACTAAACGTAAGTGGCAGCTTGTGGTAACATAACTTTCACAGGGTCTCGAACTGAATGCAAACCGATGTAACTGTGTTCAGCAGCGCCTAAATAGTTTATTTTGATTTCGGGTCTCGTGTCCTTTTGGTTGTACTTATTTTTTTGGTGTTAAATGTAAATAATATCAATAATGAATACTATTAAACATATTTTACAAAATATGCCTTTGAAGAAAATGTTGTAGTTAAAAAGTTAGGTCGTCAAATAAAGACAACAGCAAAAGGTAGTATGCAAATGTTGCTTGAATATTTGGAAAAAATTACACGAGTCGAAATATTTCTTAATCAAGTTCAGTCAAAAAATGCAGATAGTATAAATGTATATCCATAAGCAGGTAACAAAAACATGGGCCAATTTAGTTTTCTTATGGGAAGAAACAAATCACATTTTACTATAGCAAACAGTTTGGCCGCTAGGGGGCGTTTCTGAAATTTACTCATTTTCGTTTTTCGCCTATGGCTGCTGTGTTTTTAAAGATAAATGATATCTGTAAAGACTTCCTTATAGCACTTTTTAGTGCTTAACATGCTTATGAGATTTATATTCATACAGGGTGTTTTATTATTTAAAAAAAAATTAAATGAAACTCATATTATTTTTTTACATGTTCTTGTAGCCCTTAAAATTCCCTTTTCAAAAATATATAAAAAATAAAATAATCTTCTATATACGAGGTGTGACAATTAAGTAATGAGACTGATTTTTTTGCCGCGCTTGTGTTAAACCTGCGACCTTAACATTCCTTTCCCCTTCCCCGGCATTCCTTCCCTCTCCATTGATACACTGACCATCGCTCTAGCTTGTTTAGTTCACCTGCTGTGTCGTGTTGAGTGGACGTGTGTTGGTGGTGCTTGTCACGAAAATGCAAAAACGAAATCTAGAGCAACGCGTCGCAATAAAATTTTGCGCCAATTTGGACGAAACAGCTTCGGAAACGTACACTAAAATTGTAAAAGTGCATGGTGATAGTGCTTTTAGTTGTGCCCAGGTGTTTCGATGGCATAAAGAGTTTATGGAGGGGCGAGAAAGCGTGGAAGACGAGGGAGACCGGTCGAGGTGCGGACTGACGCGTATGCGCAGCGTGTACGCGCCCTAATCCTTAAAAATCGGCATTTAACAGTCCGAATGTTAGCCTCCGAAGTAGGTATGAACCGTGAGACAGTGAGACAAATTTAACCGACGATTTTGGGATGACAACGCGCCGTGCCATATCGCCCTCAGCGTGTCCCAGTATTTGGCCTCGAAAGGGATCGCCGTGTTGCAGCAACCACCTTATACGCGCGATATGTCACCCTGTGACTTTTTTTTGTTCCCTAGTACAAAATCGGTGGTCAAAGGTACCCATTTTGAATCGATTACGGACATCCAAGCGGCCGTGACGAGAGTACTGGCGGACATCCGAGTCCAAGCGTTCCAGAACTGTTACGAAGCGTGGAAAATGCGCTGGAATCGTTGTATAGCTGCCCAAGGAGACTACTTTGAAGGAAGTGGCAGAGTTGTAGAATAATTTTTGAATAAACGATTTTTATGGAATCAGTCTCATTACTTGTCACACCTCGTACAATCTATTCTATATACATACAAAGATGGAAAGTACCGCTAGGCGTGTTTTAATAACCACCACAATAAATAATAAAAGGACATAGTACAATTTTCTTAATAATAAAAATTTGAACAAAAATGATTCAGAACCATACCAGAATCAAAGTTACACCCGTATTAAAATATCAGCAGTTTCCAAATTTTTTTTTATTTTAGTCTTAAAAGAGGCCATGCCTAAATCTTTAATTTCTGCAGGTAGGCCATTGTAAATACAGGCAGAAGTATATATGAAACCCTTTCAGAAATTCAGTCTTATGCTGGGGGATTGCCAGTGTGGTTTTATAGCGAATATTTACATTATGTGTATCTCCCCTTTGAATAAGAAATTCTGACAGATATTCTGGTTCATGATTCAAATTAAAGTTATCAAATTAAGTTATTTATGTACAATGCAGCTTATAGCCAAAAATCTTCTTTGGGCCATATTAACACTATAGACCTGCTTACATGCTCACTTACATGAACCCTCCGAGGCAAATTTCTAGTAAATCTTACACAGGAATTTTGAATTTTATATTTATTTTGTTCAGTTAAAAAAGGACCATATACAATATTTACGTATCCAGCAATACTAAGCGTTAAACTCTCTATAACACTATCAATCTAAATTCAATAGTTTACGATATATAAATAGATTTCTTAAATATTAAAAACACAAATGACCTGCAATTTTAACGCGTAAAAGGCAGAGTAGGCGGGTTGTAACCTGCTATAAGTGTTGCTTAATATTGACATAAACAAACTTGTTCTTATATTCTATGTTTACCTTTGTATTTAGATTTCGATACTAGAATCCAAAAATGTATCATTTGATCATATCAATTTTCGAAAAATTCAATATGATTAAATGTTTTACGGAATATAATGAGAATTTAACGGCTTGCGATATCAACGTCGATATTAAGAATAAGTGCAGTTATTTAATACATTGTCTCAAACATTAAAAAGGGACGCTATATTTTTTTTTAAATTTATGTCGGAGAACTAAGCGCTTTTTAAAGTCAAAAGTAAATTAAATAACAGCTCCCGTTTTATTAAATATTAATCATATATTAATTAACAAATATGCTTATATGTAGAAACAATGCAAATCAAATGTATATCGAACTTTTCATAATTTTGATACATTTTAATTATTACACAAAGAAAACACAAAGTTTAGATTATGAAAACAAGTTTGTTTATGTCAAAATGACGTATCACTCAAAGTAGTCAAACAACGCCCCACTCAGCCCTTTCCGCAACTGTTTCACACCCGCCTACTCAATTTTTTAGGCGTCAAAAATGGCATGGCTTTATAATTTTTAGATTTAGTTATATATTTTTGAAGGGAATTTCAAGGGCTACAAGAAAATATAAAAAAATATTGTGTTTCATTTTTTTTAAATAGTAAAACACCCTGTTCAAATATAAATGTCAAAAGCATGTTAAGTGCTGTAAGAAAGTCGTTACAGAAATCATTTATTTCTAAAACCCAGCAGCCATACTCCAAAAACAAAAATGAACAAATTTCAGAAACGCTCCTTAGCGGCCAAACTGTTTGCCATAGCAAAATTTCATTTGTTTCAGTAAACTCCTTTTAAAATTCCGGAGAATAAGAGTCAACATTTTTTTATCTCTAACAGCGACATAACTTCACCCTGTACAGGAAATTAGAAATCATAAAATTGATTTATTATTTCAACAAGCTAACAATAAAAGTATGAACATGATGAAAAAACGAACAAAATGAACAAATGCATAGACAACGTACTGATATGCCTGAATCAGAAAATTTCATTTATAATAACAGACGTTAATATAAATGTAATTTTAAAATAAAATACTGCGAAATTTTGATTTCACAAATCCAAGTCCAATTAAAAAAAATAAAGAAATTAAAAAATTAGAGTCTAATTTGCAGGACACTTGATATGTTTCAGAACTACAAAAAAACTTTTCTTACAGTCATTTTTGATGAGACAATTAGCGCAGTAGCGCTTATCCATTTACTAATAGTGGAAAATTAAGTTCGAACTTAAGGTTCTGTCCAGTAGATGTAAAATCCTGTAAATGATAATATGTGTGGTAACCGAGACAACACTGGTATTCTGCATTTTTTTTTATTTGGAATAAAAGATAATTTAAAGAAAATTTTACTTAAACCTACAAAATTTTAAAAATTATTTGAACTACTCCAATGACAACTTGAGTGAAAGATATTTTTTAGTTTTAAAAAGAGTTAAATGTTTTTTAAGAAGTACGATGGCTCAGGATAGACTTAATGCACTTGTTATACTTTCAATAGAAAAAAAAAAGAATATTTTAGGTTTTGACAATAAAGTGATTGAAAGATTTGCTGCTTAAAAAAGTAGAAGAATAGATTTTAAATATAAATCAACAATCTGACATAAATAAAGAATCTGATTTTATAGATTTTGTTCCAACACTTTTGTTCTTTAGTTCTTTTTTCTACATTCGGTTTCACCCGGCTTGACAATGGGAGGGTTCAAACAGATGAATTCTATTCGGTGGCAAGCCAGAGTTTTTTAAGAGGACTGGAATGCTCCAATGTTTCTTTTAATGACTTTTATTCAAGAATTTGGGTGCGAAATCTTCAATTTTTTTAGCTTTCGGTGGATCACCTACCCCACATCTTTTTTATGTACCACATTTCATATTACCATTTACTTGCGCCTCTTCGTGTCACGGAGTGTCTCGATTAATTTATTCTTTTGCTATTTTACTGTCCGTGATAGATTTCATTCTTTGAAACTGTATTGACTTAGGTTAAGGTTGTATCACACAGGCACGTTATGATTCCTTAGCGTAGATGCTATATTTTTTCTCCAAAACCGGAGTTAATAAACGTAATTACACAAATTGGTTGTTTGCTCCTGTTCGTGATCCCTTATTTTTCTTTTGTTTTTACTTTTTCCTTTGATTTTCTGGTTGCCCTGGCCTGAAGAAGCCAAAAAATAGAATCCGCAGGTACCATCTTTACTTGTTTTGCTTCGTGTCACGAAGTATCTCGACTTATTCTTTTGCCATTTTACTGTCCGTGCCAGCTTTCATTTTTTATTAACTTGCAATAATAAATTAAAGTCACAAGTTAAAAAGAAACCGATAACGTTTCTCCTACTGCTAATCCCTCTACCAAATAGAGTTGTCAATCCAAGTTGAATGTTTGTTCGAGAGAGGACTGGCGGAAATGTATGATCGATCCCGAGTTGTGTCACGCCGTTAATTCTGTGGATTTTGCATATTTACACCATCCTTTTCTGGTAATATTAAACGGATATTCCAAACATCGAAAATGTATTCCCATGAATAAAATATTAATTTTATTAAATAATTTTTAAAAATATGGAGGAAGTGATTACCCGATTTATTTTTTTAACATCCAAATACATTAACGTGGACAGTAAATGTTAAACACGAGGATCAAGAACTCCGTCCTATTCCTAAAAAAGAGTAATATGTGTATAAAAGCAAATCAGCCGTGTTCCAGCCTATTTCTTAAGTTTAAATACCGGACCAATATACTGAGGAATAAATAAAATAAGTTAAAGATAACTGAAGAAAATTTTTCACGTGATATATCAGGCAAGTGGAGTTCTTTAGATATTGGTTACTGGTACCATTATGAACACAACATCCACAAAAATTTAATATTTGGACAGGTATTTTAAGTGATAGTATTGTAGGAGCATTTCATATTGTAGGATGCAGAGGGTTAGATTCGTTAACTTTCTAGCAGAACGGTGCTCCACCTTATTATTTTCCTCCTGTCCGACAGTGGTTGAATGAGAAATGTCCAGAAAGATGGATTGTCAGAAGGGGACCAATTGAAGGGCCTCCAAGATCACTGGATTAAATACCCTTAGACTTCTTTCTTTGGGGACATCTTATCAATATTTTATAAAACACAACATGCTATTGCTATATATTATTGCTGATATTAAAAGGCGAATTGCAGCAGAGTGCCAACATTTTAACAACTTATAAGATGTGTGTCAGTAGATCCCATGTGTATTATTGTATAAATTTTTATTCCGCAAATAAAAAGTTATTTTTGTGGAAGTAAAATAATAAATAAATAGAAAATAGATTCTTTAAACTAGATTTTCTTTGTGTTATTTAACGATTTTAACGGTGTAACTTACTCTTCTAATCATTTGTACTACAATGCAATAGTTTTTGTGTAAACACTAACCTAAACACTAAAATGTCAAGGCAGCTGCAAATGAAGTGTTTCTGCAACTATGAAACGCGATTATTCCGAAACCTCTAGACAAACAGCAACAAAAGAGGATCCTACTGAAAAGAGGCTTGAATGCCCTTTAAAATGATGTGCCACTTGACCCACATTTCCATTTAAGTTATTAATTCTAAGGGTGACATCTACCCGTCCTAAAGCGTTGAAACAAGAAGGCTAAAAATATTCATTTAAAGTATTCCCCTGACAGATAAAATTGACGTGTCTTTCCGATTATTCATATTTTTAACTACAAGAAAGATATTAAGGATGGGAAGTTTTTTCAAATTGACATCTTGTATATCTCTTATACAAACATTGAACTTAAGGCATATTAGTATGAGGTAGTGCATGCGGTAGTGGTCTTCGACCACTGGAAATTGTGAAAAAAAATTATGGTTGCTTAATATTATTCATAAAAAATACCTCTTAGATAAGTTTTATGGGCAATGGTCCGTTCACGTAATATGGAAGGGTACAAATAATGTTATTAATATTTTAGAATTTTGACACCTTTATGTTAAATTAACTTTAACATAAAGGTGTGAACATCAATTTAGTCATTTCAAATATTAGTTTTGTGTTTTTGTTTCATGAAAATTCCAAATTCCTTTTCTATCGTCTTGGGATAGTTGAAGTCGACATTTATACTACTGCAAGTGCCATGATTGCACGTGTTTTGGACTTCTACTTGTAACTGTATCTTTCAATGTGACTTATTTAAATCAACCGCAACCTTAGCAAACCTCAAAACTGTTTAAAAGGCACAACGATTATAAGTATTACTGGCCCAGAGCAAAAATGCCGGCCAAATGAAAACAGCAAAACCAAAGGTTTAAAGCTCTTGATAAAAAAAATGGTTTTGATCTTTATACTTTTTTAATATCCATATTTTATAAAAATACTTTAAATCTCTTCACAAAAAAAGATCTTAAATTCACAGAAAAAACGGATCTTAAATATTGTATTAATTTAAATATTAAACTAAATATCTAATAAACTATTTCGGAAAATCTAATTTTTGAGTCAAATATCAAAAGATATTATATTAATTAGGAGTATTAAGAAACGTATTCAAATTATGTACAAAAAATATGAGTTCAATGTATCATTACCTAATTCCATACAAAAAAAAACTTAAAAAAATGGTCTTAAGGTTTATAGAATCTATTGATTTTTTTTCTTTCTTGAAGAAAAAATTAAGGAATGTTCATGTTTAGATATTTTCGCTTTTTCTGCTTGCTTAACTAATAAATATTGGCAATGTTGTAAACAGGAAAGCAAATGTACTCTAATATCTTTAAGTAAGAAATGAAGAGTTCAAATATAAAATCAAGTAAAATTTTTTTTAAAAAATTAAAAATTATATGACAATTCATAGGTGTATCAAATTATAACATACGTATGAAAAAACGAAGTCTTTGGGCATAAATTTCGCAAAATATGTTGATAAATACCCATAAAAAGATACTTTTCTAAAACATAAGCATGCAGCGAAATTCAGCAACTTCAAAATACATTAACGCAGCAAATATGAATTAAAATGTAAACGGAATAGTAAATGCCCCTAATGTTTTACTCACCATTTTGTACAGTTGGACAGATCAATCCCCGTCAAGGCCTTGCAAGTCCTAATGGCAGTTTTAATGAGCACCGATGGATCTTTTTCAGGGTTTGCGCCGTCCAACGATGGACTCCAAGGACCGCCGATCGCCATTGTCTCATTTTTTGCTTTCATACCGATTAAAAAGTTTATTAATCTAGTTGGGTGAATATAGTCTCTATCTTCACTATCGCGGTCGCGGCTCTCCCTATCATTTGCCAAAGAACAACATTTCTGGTAGATATCCTCTATATTTGGGATACCCATTAACATAACCTAAATTTATATTATAAATATTGCGTTAAAAAGTTTTTTGGCAGAATTTTTTTCGTTACCTTTGCAGAAAAGGTATAGTCAGCATCAGCTGGCTCAAATATAGCTCCATTATCAGTAACAGGATCATGTTCTTTATACATGAGGTGAAATGAGCAAGGTTTGGTTAAAGCGAAAGGTTTGTCTACTGGAAATGTGTCCACCCAGCTATTGATTGTATGGAAAAAGTCAGATGGAATATACAAGTTCGTATACCGTTTTTTAATGTCCAAAAGATCTCCTTGGGCTCTAAAAAATAAATTAAATGCATTCAATATTGCTAGAAATTTTGTGAGCAAATGTTAAATTATCATGTCAGATGCGTATCTTCTATGTAAAGAAACTACTTTTTTGTATATAGATTGAGATTGTTTATAGAATATGTCTTATATAAAGGTCGCTACAAATGGGAAACTAATATAAAGACTTATTTAAAAAAAATTATGGAAATGAAAAGTTCTGTTTTGTCAGTAAATATAATATTTACAAATCGGTATTGATGTGATTAGTTCAGCGATTACTTATTGTAATAAAACCTATTTTTGACTGATATGTAAACCTGCTCTTAAAGGACCTATATTGAACATACATGGAAGACCAAAAAACTTATTAAAAACAATGTGTAGAAATGTATTTAAAGAGTACTTTTTCATTTAGACAGATTCAGAAACCAACAAGGAACAAATTCAATAAGGTCGTTTTTCGCTGGTCTATAAAATATATTCAAATTACAAATAATCATTAGCATTCTGGTAAATATGAATAATGATTTATAGCAGGTGCTAAAAGTCTAATTTTATTTAATAAATAAATAAATAAATATGTCTTTATTTGGTATCAAATGCACATTACATTACATTTGCCCAAAAAGGCAAAGATTAGCTAAAGCTACTTTTATTTCTTAACCCTAATAATAATAATTACAAACATTTTGAAGAACAAGCAGTAATAGTAATATAAAAATTAACCAAAGAATAAATTGAGAGAAAAAAAATTAAATAAATACATTTGTAAATCCGCAGAGAACAAAACTAATTGTGCAATTGTTCCTCCAAGAACAAAGTTTTATAATTAATTTTTAAAGCGAGATATTGGAATTGAAAAATTAGGTCTAAAGCGATTATAAATTGTTACGGCAATGTAAGTATAACTACGTGAGAAAAGAGCTGTGCTATGGTGTGGCAATGTCAGAGTCTTATGTCTTATATCTCTATCATGAATCGCATTTCTTGGAATTAATTTCTCTAACTGATATTTTGGCTTTTGGTTTTTATAGAGCCGATACATAAATGTAAGAAAATGAAACTTAAAAAGAAAGACATTTTTAGCCACTGCAATCGATAGATATATATGGACACATGATCAAATCAATTTCTTAAATTACACACAAATCGACAACACGTATTTTGTAAACGTTACAGTTTCTGCTGGGTTATTTTATGAAGACAAGGATAGTAAACGATAAAACAGTAATTTAAAATGGATCACACTAACGATACTGAGAGTTTCTTTCTCGTCTTAAAATTTAAAATATGTTTGTTAGCATAGAGCAAACGCATACGCAAATAGCAGCTCCGCAAGACAGCACTAATATGTCCTCGGAATCTTAAAGAAGAATCATTAGTTAAACCTAGAATATTGACGCTCTCAGCAAAAGTCAAGGGGTTATTATCATATTGAATGTATATATTTTTTTCAACGTTAGCACGATTTTTATTGGAAAAAAGTAAAACGTTAGTCTTATTGGCATTAATATTAAGATTGTGTTCTTAGGTCTGTATTTATACTTTCACAAGCCTGTTCTATATCATCTGGATCGAAATAATGAATTAACTGAGTATCGTCAGCGTACTGGTACACCTCAGAGCTCTTTACGACCAAAGGAAGATCCGAAGTATATAGCAAGATTAAAAGAGGTCCTAGAATCGATCCTTAAGGAACTCCAGAAATTATGTGTTTCGAATCGGAGTAATTGTTATTGACACGTACTCGGTGAGTACGATTCCAGAGATAGGACTTAAAAAAAGAAAGAACAACTTCATTGCAACCATAAAACTTTAACTTGGCGACTAACAAGTCATGATCGATTACATCGAAAACCTTCGAATAATCTAAGGCAACTAAAATTACGGCCAGTTTTTTATCGAGAGCCCTTATTAGTCTAGAGTCTATGATGTTCAAGAGGGTGGTAGCTGTACTAAATCCTTCTCTAAAGCCAGACTGTTTAGTTGGAAGTATGTTATTATCAGTAAGATAAAATGACAACTGTGCATAGACAACAAAAGAACTCTAAATTTATTAACTTATTACGGATAAACATAATCGATACAATATTTAAACAATTTGTATAAAAAAATGTAATCAACAGTAAATTTTAAACTCAAAATTTGCATAAAATGTTTTAGTAAATTTAAAGACTAATTCTCATCAAATTAATTATTTACTGGGCATTATCATTATTAGAATGGTATACAGGATTCTTGGCAACATTCTTTAAAGCTGATCTTTGTTTAAACAGCTTAAAACTTTATATTATTATACAGTGCTTTAATTTTAAAACGAACCACCCTTAATAAAACTAATTGTGTTTGTGGCATGCCACAATTCACCATGCCACCGTTCAGTAAGTTTTTGGGTATTTCCATAAACAAGTTCCTTAAATTTGAAGACCATATTGTGAATGTATGTAGAAAAGTCTCATCAGGCTGCTACGCCCTAAGGGTTATTGCCACCAGTCTTAATTTTTCCATCGCCAGATCTGCATACTTCGCGATTATCGAGTCGCACCTTCGATATGGAATTTGCTTTTGGGGTTCATGTTCAAATTCACTTTTTAGTTCAGTGTTTGTACTCCAGAAAAGGGCCATTAGATATCTATGTGGGGCCAAGCCTCGTGACTCATGTCGCCCGCTTTTTGTAAGTCATAATATTTTAACCCTGTGTTGTATCTTTATTTTGGAAACAGTTTGCTTAGTTTTTAGAAAATATAAACAGGAACTCCACTTAGGAAGCCACTATAATACGCGACAAAATTATTTGTTAAGGCTACCCATTCCTCATTTTGAACTTGTCTGTAGCTCTATCATATATGGAGGTAGAAAGCTGTTTAATAAACTTCCACTAGAAATAAGACAACTTAAGACTGAAAAAAGCCTACGTACAAGGACGAAAATATTTCTTGCTACTAAAGCACACTATAGTTTAAGTGAATTTTTTAATGATTAGCATTTAAGTATTTTTCAAGTTTTATATAGTTTTGTTTTAAATTAGTTTCTTGTTTTTATTCCTTTAATATACAGTCCATTGGCTTTGTCTACAACTTCTATGTTTATATTGACAATAAAGCATTTTTCAGTTATAAAGGGTGGTTGGTTTTGAAATTAAAGCACTATATAATATGCTATAAGACCCCAGTGAGAATAATCATGTGTTATATGAGTGCTAGAGGTTAAACCCAGTTTGGTTTGATACATATAATCTCTTAAAATCACATGTTAACATGTTCCAAATTTCATCGACTAATCTTGCAGCCAAATTCTAGTCTGCTAAAATGATTTTTTTATTATATTTCCTTGGAAACACCTTATTTTCATTAGTAGAAATAGTGTAAAATGAGGACTTCCGTGCGGTCGCATGACAGTTTGCGATTTTTTTGATATAAAGAAAAATAGATAAATTTTCTATATCATGGTAATAATATAAAAAACATAGGTATTTTTTTTCCAAGTTGCATGCCTTCCCGCGGCCGAGCTACTCTTCCCATCGATATTTATCACGCACACAATAACACCTTTTTTCAAAACTCCTAATGAAATATACAATATTTTATGAATAAAAAATATACGACAGTTTTACCACTAACCAAAACTCTTTCTTCAGAAAAAGGTAACATCGTTAGCAAAACACGTGTTGAGAGTAAAAAAAAAGAGTTTTGGTTCGTGGTAAAACTGTCTTGTGATTTAATAATTTTACTTAACTATACTGAGTGTGACATTGTGGATTGCTGGCCAAATCATAAAAATAAAATTATTTAACAGTCACGACCAGAAATTGTTGGAAAAAATTTAAAAACTGAGAAACAGGAAACTTCTTATATTAATAATTCTTGCAACCTGTTACATTAAGATTCCAATCCACTATTAAATGTATTTAAGTAAACCAGAAATTATCTAATAACTATAGTCTAGTGTGTAACATCATACTTACAAGTTTAATGACATTTTGGGAATTTGCACATTGTAACGTTGAACATGGCGCATTCTTCTACGAACCTTGGGAGACCGAGACCTCCTTCTAAGAGGAGATTTTCGGTCCTTGTCATCTCTTTCCCTGGGCCTATTTTCCTCTCGTCTTCTTTTCCTGTCACTTTCGTCATCATCGCGATCTCTCGATCTATTTCTCCGTTCCGCAACTCTTCCTCTATTATCTCTACCGAAATCTCGGGGAGAATCATTCCGCCTTACAGGGTCGGCTTGAGGACCCCTGTCCCTTGAGTTGCCACCAGCTAAAACCTGTACGCGGGTGGCATTCCATTTAAAAGGCATTGATGTATTAAATGTTGCCTCAGCCAAAACTCGATCGCCGACCACTGGGTTGGAACCCTTGACGCAAACATTTCGAGAGAAAAAAACTTCGTCATCGATAAACCCAAAATTGTCATGGATTTGGGTTACAGAGCCAGTAAATACCTTCTGTTTTGTTCCTGAAACATATTAATTAGTATTATAGTATAGTTAAAAAAAACATGAATAATAGATTACTATTACTAATGTAGGGCAATAAAAGACGCCTTAAGATCATAAGTAATTACGACTTACGTAATTAAATTTTTTTGGGACGCGATAGCGCATGTCTGGTAAATGTTTTCAAATATACAGAGTGCTTCAAAAAAGTCGAGGCGTTATAAGCGGCATTTTTTTTAAATAGAGTGCCATTCTTTTTATTTTATTTTTAGCTTAGACTACTTAGTATATGGGCGAAATATGGTTACTTGGTCATGCGCAGTTTGACTGCAATAGTTTTTTTTACAAAAAAAAAATAAAAAATCACTACATCTTTCAATTTTATTTTGACATCAGAAATGTTAATTTAATGTCAACATTAGATTAAATTTGGATTCTAGGAGAATGGAGGATTACTTTGACTTAAATGTTTTCTTTCTGTCATAGTTATCATTCAAATTTTACTAATTTCAAAACTTCATTTCTTGCTTTTGTCAAATGCAACACCCCATATATTTTTAATGCATTTAATCAAGAATTAATAAATAAACATATATGTAAAGATATTAGCTATATTTAGTCGTTTTTAAAGTATTCACGATAATTATCTGTAATATATGTAATATATCTGTTAAACTATTTTTCTAAATAAATTTTTGAAATTTTTGTTTGGCATGACAATACGATTTTTGTGTCTTTATTATCAACTGAGTATTCAAGTATTCAGTTATTTGAACTTCTGTAACTTGTCCTTGCTAAATTGCATATAAAATGCATTTAAGGACGAACTTGTTGATGTGATATTTGTGTTGGATGAATATGAAAAGAATTGCCTCTCGAACAGGTATTGTTATCCTGATAGGAGATATGAAGCCCATTATTCATCAGGAGCAAGTCCAGCAAATATTGGAAGAGCAGTTGGAATAAGTGAAAGATCAGTGCAAAAAATTTTAAAAAAGAACCATTTTCATCCGTACCACATCCATGAGCATTGATAGGGATATACAAAACCGACTTGAATTTTGTACTTGGAGCAGAAATACATTCCAAAATGACCCCATGTTTTTTAAGTCTGTCCTATTTACAGATGAGGCAACATTTTATAAAAATGGATTCGTAAATAGACATAACTTTCACTATTTATCATCCGAAAATCCCCATTTCATGCGGCAGATCGACTACTAGCATAGGTGGTGGTCATTAAATGTGTGGGGTGGAATTATTGGAAGCACTATTATGGATCCCTTTTTTTTATTAATGGTCATCTTAATGAAGAAATGTACGTTAAATTCTTACAAAATGAACTGGCTAGATTACTGGCGTATATTCCTTTAATTACTAGAAACTGAAAGTGGTTCCAACAGGACAGAGGTCCTAAATATTTTTCTCGAAATGTCACTGAACATTTCTATGTGACCTTTTGAAGGAAAATGAATTGGAAGGAATGGACCTATTAATTGGCCAGCCAGATCATCTGACTTGACATTGACTTGACAACAAAATTGGATTTTTTTATGGAATTTTATAAAAGAAGTTGTTTATAGAAATCCACCTATAACAGCAGTAGATGTGGAGCAGAGAATACGAGATGCGTTTGCTCAAATAACTCTACAAATGTTATATGAAGTAGAAAGAAGCTTTCAGGAACATATTAATTTATGTTTTGAACAAAACAGAGGACATATTGAACACTTCATGTAATAGTAATAAAATGATTAATATTTTTTATATGCTTGCTTAATTATTATCATGAATATTTTTAAAATGACTAAAGATAGCTAGTATATTTACATAATAAAAAACGTTTATTTATTAATTCTTCATTAAATGCATAAAAAATATAGAGGGTGTTGGTGTGTGAAAAAAGCGAGAAAAGAAGCTTTGAAATTCGTAATATTTGAATGATAACTGTGAATACCCTGTATACCACAGAAAGAAACCATTTAAGTCAAAGTAATCCTCCATTCTTCTAGTATGCAAATTTAAACTAATATAATATAAATTAACATTTCTGATGTCAAATTGAAATTAAATGATGAACTGAATTTTTAATTTTTTTTGTAAAAAAAATTAGTACAGTGGCCATATTTAGCGCATATACTAAGTAGCCTAAAATGGTCCCAAAAATGAAATAAAAAGAATTTCAGTCCATTCAAAATGCTGCTTATATCGCCATACTTTTTTGAGGCACCATGTTTCAAGAAAGAAGTATGTAAAAATAGAATAGAATAGAATATTATGTGATATAAAATAAGTGATGTAAAACTGAGTTTTGTCCAATATAACAATACCAATAAAATTTTGCGAAATGTTAAAAATTTGTGTCTTAAAACATGATTTATTAAGAAATCTATAATATTATATTAATAAAATATTTAATTTCCATAAAAATGCTTTGACAAAAATGCTGCCTTTTATTAGGACCTTCCTCTAACGAAGTCCGTTAAAAAAACACAAAAATAGCTCATAAATGGTAATATTACTTATACTCAAACTCTATAATAATTAATTAAAATTTAGCAGGTAAATATTTGTTGACGACGTCACTGGTAGAGAGTGCTCGTATCCGTAGCATCACCAATGCGATCGAGCGATGCCAATACCGTTTTCTCGTTTCTTCGTATTTTATTTTCATTTATTTAACGTACATATATTGACTTCGATATAGAGTATCCTATCAAAATTATTTTAAAAAAATACTTGATATTTTATTAAACAAAAAATATAGGGAGCAGTAGTATTGGTTTGAGCCTTCGGAAACAACTAAATATTTTTATGATATTATAAAGTAATTATTGCCATTTCTCTATAAGCATTTGGCATCATTGCATCAGAGATGTTGCAAGCAAACAAACCTGCCCATAGTTCCACGGCATTGCTACTTCTAGCCTTTCAATGTTCTAAGCTTAAAACCTATACAAGAATTTTTCAAAGGGTTGTTTTTTGGTAGGGTAATTTCATTTCATGACTTGTCCCTAATTATTAATATTATTAAGGTACACCCTGGACTCTCTTCAAAGCGAATAAATCTTTCGCCTTTTACTAAGGTACAATTCTGCTTTCTCACTTTTCTCTGCTACAACCTATCTTTGCCTCTACTCAAAACATCAACAATCCAGAGTATTTAATCTTAAATTGGTTTTCTGAGTTGATGTCTCCTTGCTTGGGGCAGTTGTTTCATTATAAATTGTCTTTATGCTAGATAATTGATTGAAATCTGTAAAATGAAAGTTTTGTAATTATTGTGGACTTTGCTCATGAGTGCTTCCGAATAAATATAAACATTATTATTAATAGACTGATGTTGTTTAATTTACATTTATTTCAGATTTACTAATATTCTAGTGGCTGTATGACATTGCCAACCTATAAAGATTTTAAATATACTTCTTTTGACTTTTTATTTTTTTAACTTTATCCAAAATAGACTTATTAGTAGTCATAAAGATTTAAATGAATAAACTAAAATATTTCCTTCAATTAGCTGTTGACAGCAATAAAAATACCTCAGTTACAGCACCAAGCTCACATCAGCTTACAGCCACATGCTTAAATGATAATAATATGGTTTACTGATACTGAAGCATAAACTGAAATATGGTAATGTCAATGGCACTACAAATTAACACTCTAAATATATTGTGAAGTTGTCATCACATAATATTTATTAATCTGTACAGATTCATTATTATATCTCTTTTTCTTCTATCCTGTTTTCCCTTTTACAAATCATGACTACAAAAACTTAACTTTATTAGGCAAACTACTAAAAAAAACAAATAATAATATATTTTTTATAGTAATAAATGTTCAGAGTCTTAAAATGTCTTATGTCATTTTAAGATAATAAGTACATTTTTTATAGTAATATAAATTCTCAAAAATTCAATTTCCTTTTAATGCTTTTTTAGTTCAAATGGGTTGGATTGGGTTGTGTTGGATTAGGATGGGTTATGTTAAAATTACACAGATTTTAAGCCTTTTCCAATAATTCTAGGTGAGATTCTCAGGAAAGTTGTTAAACTAGACCTTTACCCCCTCTTGCACCCTCCTGTTTATGGTTGTGCTTTTTAAGTTGTGAACCGGAGAGAAATTTATATCGCACATGTGACAGATCCGATTAAATATAGCGCATATTGTATATAGTGGAGATTTCAACAGAATGTTAGTATGAGGCATTGGCAGAAAGAATGTTAAAGGATGTCTAGCATTTAGCCTAGGCACCATGAAACGTACACCAGAAAGAAGTACAGGACTATGAATTAATCCATTCAGTAACTCATGCAGGAATTTTACAGAGAAGATCATTCTTCTGAGATGTAATAGATGTAGATTGAAGAGTTCCAATAGTTGCCGATGATCAAAAAAATTAATTTTAATTTAAATTCCCAAACTACCCTCTGACACTGGCCATTTGAGTCGTCGTGTAAATGATGTTCCCCTACCTATTCCTATGTCTTCCCTTACCAAAAACTCATTAATTTACATAAGTAAAAAAATTTACAATCATGTTCCTCTGTGTGTTAGACATATATCGGATGTTAAAAAATTTAAAGGAGAGTTAAAGTCGCTTTTATTGGCTAAGGCATATTATAACCTGGATGACTTTTTTAATGATAGGTTTTAACCTTGGACATGTTGGAAAGTTTTCTTTTTTTTTCCTTTTTTCTCCTCTAGTTTTGTCAACAAGTTTACCTTTATTTAGTAATTGATTGTTTTATTTAGTTATCTTTAATTTAAGTATGTTCAAAAAGTTTTGTCTTCTTGTGTTTAATTTTGTTCATTGTTTTGTCAATTTTTGAAATTGTATTTGTGTTTTGTTTTTTTAGCTTGTAGGATGCTTGTACACAAGATTATTCTTACGTAATATAGCACATTTTCTTTCTTTCTTTCAAATCCTCTAACTGGATATATGCCATCCTGTCTGAAGGCCAAAAACTTAGAAAATCTATGCTGAACAGATTCAAGGAGACCAACATGATTCTGATAGAGCGGGTTCCATATAATGCAGCCAAACTGCAGTTTTGATCTCACAAAGCAACAGAAAAGCAGTCTTAATGTTGATTCCAAAGTAAAACTCTGAGATGAACTTCTGATTATGAACCCAAGCCTTCTCAGGGCTGACTTGACTATGTTGTTAAAGTGTGGAATGAATGTAAATTCAGAGTCAAAGGTAATACCAAGATCAGTAATTTGCTCTAATCTACTCAAAATAGTATCATTAATAAAGTAATCAAAATTTAAGGGTGTTTTTGATCTAGAGTAACTGACCACACTACATTTGGCCGCATTCAAGCCTAACCTGTTAACAGCGCACCATACCTCCAATGTATTTAGGCAGTTCTGAAGAAAAACACAGTCCTCCAAACCATATACATTCAAATATAGCTTCAAATCGTCAGCAAAATCCAGCCTATGAGAAGTGAGCGACTCAATCAAGTCATTTATAAAAAAACTAAACAGGAGGGGACCTAGGTTCAAGCCCTGTGGCACACCCGATGTTACGTTAAAAAGTTTCGTTTTAAAGCCCTCAGATTCAACATATTGAGATCTACCAATCAAGTAGGAATGAAATAAATTAAATAATCTCCCTGAAAAACCATACCGAGTTAATTTATGCAGCAAAATATAGTGATCTATCCAATCAAAGGCTTTATGGAAGTCGGTATAAATAACATCGACTTGAGTATTAACATTAAGTGATTTACAGATATGGCTAGACAGATAGGATAAGTTAGTAACACAAGATCAAAAAAAAATCCATGCTGGTCTACAGAGATGAGTTCTTTTGCGTGACTAAATAGCGACCTATGCAGGATAATTTCGAAAATTTAAAAATCACAATACAACAAGTCATTACACAAATTTAAAATCAAATACAAACAAAAACATATAAATATAGGCCAAAATATAAACAAGTATAAAATTATGACATCTTAACAAGAACATAAATACTGTTGCTGAACAAAGTAAAATTTAACAAAAAATCTGTCAAGATCTGAGCACATTTGTCATTCATCTCGGCATGGTTATAAACTCATCAACTGAATAAATGTTGTGTTCTAGAAGAGTATCTCTGATGAGTACTTAAAATGTTTTATAAGCAAAACTAAATTTTACAGGAAGGTAGTGTAAAACATAACCTCAACTAACAACAGCCAATCATTGAATTTGCCCCTCAAGGCTAAATCCAAAAACCATTGGCAATGCAGTGGATTTCGCTATTACAGTTTTAGAACATTCGGAAGTTTCTAGTACTACTGCATTGAATTGATTGTTTTTTTATATTGACTTATTGTATTTTATAAAAGCACTTTGTACCATTAAGCATGTCCCAAAAAACAAATGTGATAATAAACATTTGTAAACAACATAAATGAAAATGTCTAACACTCTACCTACCTCCAGGATTACTCGGCACATTCCCTTGAAATGCAGTAGGGTTTAATCCTCTGTTGCCTGAGTAGCTAACAGCTTGAAGTTGCTGTTGAAAAATAGGATTTGTGGCTAAGTTCATTTGGTTAGTGGCCATCTGCTGCAAATTTATGCCTAAGTTTTGGGGATTCATACCCATGTTCTGAAAAACTGGAGGCTGTTGCTGAAATGGAACCATTCCAGCATGATTTAAGCTTGGTATTTGGGTTCCTCCTGCTCCTCCACCACCTGGTTTACTACCCCAAGGGTTCTTGTTTACATTATAACTCATCACAAACTCTTCTTTCTGAATCAATTGGTTTTTTATTCAGTTATACAAGGCACTGAATTGGGACTGTGGACAAAAAGTTTCACTAGTTATTGGGACATAAGAATGCTGATTTTGAATGACTGAAGTTTTTATTAGGTTGTAAAACCGAAAATAACACAATATTCAGTGTAGACTGTGTCCAATCGCAAATGTAACACGGCACAATGCAAAAAAGTTCATAAAATTATATCTAGATTTTACAGAACTACAATTGAAAAATCTAAATATGACATAAATCATAAAATGTTTCCAAACCCGAATGAAAACTGTCATTCAAGGCTTCAATGGCTTCAATAATCAAGCAAACTAGGTTTCAACAGCGTTGCCGGTTCATTCGAGGATTCGAGCCGCTTTCCTTATATCGAGGGTCAAAAAGCAGGACCTTGTAAGTAACATTTTGGAAATTTTTCACGAGAGCAAAAATCAGAGGCCTAAACACATTAATGCAGTACACCAACACCTGCAATCAAATAAGCCTCACATTCTGGCATTGGCAGAAACAAAGGTGAAACCTTCAACAACAAATGTTCACCTCATTTATCCTGGATACGATCTACACACCCAATTTCGACTGAACTTTGGATTGGCAGTATTTGTCAAGAACGATTTGAGTTGCCAGCAGGAGAAAACGCTTGAACCTGCGGACTTCGACGTCATGTGGTTCAAAATAATAGCCAATGGTGCCACGAAATTAATCTGCTGTATCTACAGACCACCAAGCGACACCCAATATAGACGGCTGTTTTTGAACCTGGTTGATTGCATTAACCATCTGCAAATTGACTACCCAAGCGCAGAAATCATCGTCATGGGTGATTTTAACGTTCACAATATCAACTGGCTGCGCTTCTGCGACAAGAACGACGATGAAGGACGAGAAGCTGAGCTATTTGCCACCATATGCGGGCTTACGCAGCTTGTGGAGGAACCTACCAGAATCCCCGATCGAGACGGCGAGTTCGCGAGTCTTCTAGATCTGGTCTTGGCTTCAGACCCTGACTCGTACACTGTATCAGTACATGCCCCCCTAGGAACATCGGACCACAAATTGATAACAGTCTCTTGCCAGTTGGAGGTTAAAACGCAGGATCCTCCGATGCCGCGGAAGGTATGGCACTATAAATCAGCGGAGTGGAACCATCTTCGGGAATTTTATCGCTCATTCCCTTGGAAAGAAGTCTGCTTTAGAACCAATAACATCTCAGAATGTGCAAACCAAATTACAGAGACGATCTTGGTAGGAATGGAAGCTTATATCCCTTTTTCTACTAAATGCGGATCAAACAACAAGCAATGGTTCAACCTGAAATGCAAAAGGGCAGTAAACACTAAAAACGCAGCATATCGCAAATGGCGTCAACATCCTTCCATCGAAAATCGGAGGAACTTTTTAGCCTCCAGAAATAGCTGCAAGCGAATTATTGATGAATGCAAAGAGAGCCACAACAACAGGATCAAAAACAAACTGCTAAACTGCCCAAATGGAACAAGATCTTTCTGGTCGGTATAGAAAGTTAGAAAAGTAGTAAAGTAGAAACCGTTAGTCAAGGATTTGCTAAGTCAGCCTTGCCACCCCTAACAGCAGATGATGGTTCTATCGCGGTAACAGCAAGGGAAAAAGCCAACTTACTGGGTAAACTCTTCGCGTCCAATTCTACTCTGCACTCGCAAGGCAAAACACCGCCATATTTGCCAAGGGTGAATTCATCGATGGGAGAAATTCCGTTTCCCCAACGAATTATAAATAAATTTCTTAAAAGCGTAGACACCAACAAAGCTCCTGGACCCGATGGAATTCCAGCCCTGATACTAAAACGTTGTGCAGACGAATTGACTCCTCCCTTATGTAGACTGTTCACGGTATCGTATAAGCAGGGCCAATTTCCAACAAGCTGGAAAACTGCTCGAGTGCAAGCTGTACCCAAAAAGGGTAAGACGGTGCCCTCCAATTACCGCCCGATTGCACTAGTTTCAGTAATATCGAAGATTATGGAGAAAGCAGTCAACCAACAACTGTTAAGATATCTGGAATCATCTGGACTAATCAGCGATCATTAATACGACTTCCGAAAGCTTATATCCACCGGCGATCTTCTGGCTTACGTCACACACTTGTGGACGGAGGCCATGGAGAAGCACGGCGAGTCTCGCTCAGTCGCTCTTGACATTTCCAAGGCATTTGACAGAGTATGGCATGAGGGACTACTAACCAAGCTCTCCTCAATCGGCATACAAAACTCATTATTGAATTGGATCAAAAGTTTTCTTGAACAACGAACAATCCAAGTAGCCGTCGATGGATACCTCTCCGACAAATTTAACATTAACGCTGGAGTCCCTCAAGGGTGCATTCTATCTCCTACCCTTTTCTTGATATATATCAACGATTTGCTAGAAACCACTGTCAATCCAATCTACAGCTTTGCGGACGATAGCACACTTATTTCCACATTTAAGTCCGCCAAACCAACGACAGCCGCAAGTTCTCAGAATCTTAGGCAGCAACAAGTAGCTTCAACTAGCAACGATATTAGAGCAATCTTGGAGTGGGGCGGTAATAATCTGGTCAATTTTAACGCTAAAAAAAACGCAGGCTACAATATTTACGATGAAGACTAACCTTGGTGGCCCGGAGCTGGTTATGGCAGGGAAAACATTGCCAATGAAATCATCTTTACATCTTCTAGGAGTCGAGGTCACCAACAGTCTGTCCTGGCATGACCACGTTGCCGAGTTCGCCAGGGCGGCTTCCAAAAAACTCGGAGTGCTTTTCGAAACGAAAAAACTGTATACACCAGAACAGCTGCTGACTCTTTACTAGGCTCAAATACGCCCTTCCCTCGAGTATTGCTCGCATGTCTGGAGCTCTGCACCCAAGCATAGTTTAAACCTGCTGGATTCTATACAGAAGATTCGTCTTATCGACAAACCAGAACTGACAAAGAGTTTGGATAGTCTGGAGCACAGGAGAAAGGTGGCTGATCTCTGTTTATTCTACCGTTATTATCATGGTAAGTGCTCCTCTGAGCTGGCAGGCCTGATTCCACCCAGGGCTGTTCCGGCAAGAAGGACGCGTCTAGCAGTTGCGGCTCATCAACATCGAGTCCACCTGCCTACCCCAAGGACGTCGCTGTATCGGGACTCATTCATCTGGAGAATATCTTCTTTGTGGAACGGGCTTCCATCTCACATATTTCCCGACGCATACAACCTACAGCGATTCAAGATAAATGCCCACAAATATCTTCGCGCAAGCACCACTCCAAGAGTGACATAGGACTTTCCGCTTGTACTTGTGTTTACTACAAAAAGAAAAAAAATAAAAACTGTTTAATTTTTGTAATAAACTAAAGTAATGATTTTTTTCATACATTTATTAATTTTGCAGGAACATAATGACATCAGTCTAGAAAAAAATTATAATTTTCTTTTTTTTATAAAATAAACTACATTTACGAGGTACTGTGTCTAAATAATACAGATACGAGGAATTGCATTCTTAAAAAACTACGGAAAAAACCACATAAATTTTGTGTATTTATTACAGAAAATAAAATAAGAGAATATTCAATATTTTCTGCAAAGGAGTATTAAACATTATAAAAATGTGTGTACTAATACCCTAAACCTATTTCCTAACATAATTAAATACCTTCAAATTCTAATAATATCATCACATTATCAGGTACTTCAAAAAGTTTGTGATCTGGTCTTTTTCTAAATTTAAAAACAACATCTTTTTATAAAAGTATTTTTTATGTAGCAACCTAATACAAATAAAATTAAATTAAAAAAATTAAAAATAAAAGCTGACAAAACTTTTCCTGGCAAAATATTTTTACTTGTAAGGCAACTGGTCATAAAAACTCCAACAATCTTTAGGTATTGTAGCCTTAATGCTCTGTAAATTATCATACTTTTTTTTCGTAATTGGAAGAGGCGATTTGTAAAGAGGCGGAAATATTACATTGTTAAAGTCAACATTTTTTGGTCTTAGGGGAAGGGGGTGAAAGTTTCGTCAGAAAATTTTAACTTAAATGAAATTAAATTTGTCCATTACAATATTGTAACGCTCTAATATTGGTCACAATAGCCCTATCTTTATTCATTCTTAAAGGCCGAATCGAGGCATACTTTAAAAAATCTTTATGGCCGTAGTTTTTGAGAAACTCGTAGCCCATATTCTTTACCAAATAGGGATTTTTAATACGTGCTTGCTTAGTGATTTTTAAATAATCTCTTGGTAAATAGATTTCTTTCTTTTTTAAGCAGGTTTCAATAGCACTATTGACAGAGTCACACTCCATCTGAGTGTGACCCTTTTCCAAAAACTTTTGCGTAACTGAAACATCATGCTTCTCTGATAAATAAAGAACAGCATTAGCGAGCACACTATTCCTATTTTGCGCCGTACAGCCATCAGAATAAATAATGATAGGTCTTTTGGCCTCTTGGGTTAAAAGTTGCTCTTCTAGTCTACTAAAAAGGAAGCATGAACAGATGCTTGCCCATCGGCAATAGTTTCGTTAAACCAATAACAAACGGCTTGGTTGTTGACTAAATTATAAATCGTGAAGTTATGGCAACACAATTTCTGTTTATAGTACAACGTGCTAGCTGGTATTTGCGGAGATAGCTTCACAGCTTGCACATCCATGGTGATCATGTGAAACCCACCATTTATCGCCTTCTCCTTATCTATTTCCTTTTCACATCCTGCTGAATTTTTTTTCTCAATGTGTTCCTTCCGCTTCTATATTTTCGTTCTTATACTTAAAACAGACATCACATTGGTCCTTTCTAGGTTGGAATATTGAGATTTTCATTTCGCCAAGGCGAGTTAAATCATTGTAATAATTGACATTGGATTTTGCTCCTTTTCTTGGCATTGCCCCATGTAGACATGGTATAAATCGGAGCATGACTGAAAAGACTGTTCAAAGTACATTCTGTTGGTATCTTTTCGACAGTAATGTGAAGGAAGCTTGTGTAAATTTTGAAGAAACTCGGTAAGAAAGTTTCTGTCATTTTTAAAAATATCTTGTCGTTTTTCTCTCCTGCTTATATCGGTTTGGTTGCTACTAGCCATGCCATTTTCAGAATTTATCGCCCAGGGTCGTACGGTCCATTCTCCGAGATTAAGGATATTCAAGCAGATTTTCTTACAAACAGTAATGGATTGATTACCGATATTAAAAGAATAATTTAGTGTTTGGGATCTACGAGATGAATCGATTTATTTCGACGGCCTCTTTTTATCGCATACTTTGACAGTATTTCCAACACTTTTCGCTGCTCCCAAGTCATATCTTCCCAGAACTTCTTGAATAACTTCTCTCGATCCTCGTTTGAAATAACAAAACATTTTTTTGTAGCATCCTTCACTTTTTCTTTGTTTAAACACTTACACCTTTCTTTTATCTTCCTTTCCTGGCGATTTTTGTTTTGAAACGTATTTTTTTGATTTTTGGGCTTTGTGAATCCCATGTAGCTTTTGCCTATCAGCCTTAGTTTTTTATTAATAGCCCTTTTATTGTATCCTTTTCGCTTTCTATTTTCATGTTCACCTACAGGTTGTTCTTCTAAATCGCTATCCTCTTCTGAAAGGTGCCCTTGCGGTCCTTCATTTGAATTCTCTTCGACCATACTTTCTTCAGATGAGTCGGGGTCATCGGGCTCCATAGTGGCATTGTAATCAGGATCAGACAATGTGTTTTCTTCGGGTACGTCATCCGTAAATGAATTTGTAACGCTTTCACCCAAACTAGCTTCCATAGAGTTTGTTTTAAGGATGGGATCTGATATCGTAGCTTCTTTGATTTCCATAGTTGCCATTTGATCGGGAGAGGTGCTGAGAATTCCTGGCTCTGAATAGCTTTCGAATACGACCTCCACATTATTGATTAGTTCAGAAATATCCTCAGGGCTTAGAATTTGGTCCAACTCAAGCTCGAGTAAAGACTCATTGTTAAAATCACTTATATTTGACAAGTTCAGGTCATTTTCTTGTCCTAGGCATTTAGTTACTGTATTTAATTTATTTCAGTTTAAATTTTTAGCCATTGCCACCATTTTTCTTGCTCGTCTAGACATTATAATTGTATTAGTAGTCTTAAACAGCATCTCGTAAGCGGTAATACAATTAAAATTTTTAAAAATGCAGGACCTCGGAAGTGTTACCTGGAAAAAAAATGTGGTTTAGGTAAAGAAAAATTATATTTATTATAAAATAAATTAAACACAAACTACTAACAACAACTTTAAAACAACTATTTTCAAAGTGATATAAAATTTTAGCTATTTTAAACATCTGACCGGCCAAAAACCCAAAGCACTTCCCCAAACAACAGTAACGGTCGCTAACAGGGGTTAACTGACAAATACGAGGTAATGCTTTTAAACCTGACGTGAATGTAAATACGAGGTTATGATTTTTGCGATTTGCCGCTAAAATTAAAAACTGATTAATATCTAACTTGGTCAACAAATGCCACCATCTATTCTACGCATAATGGTAGTTTAATTTAGACAAAACTAATTTAGACAAAAAAGTTACGAGGTCCTGCGTTTTGACCCTCGATATGTGAATATGGCTTACTGAATATTATACAGGGTGATTCAAAATTGAGTGCAAAGATTTCAAGGGCGTATTTACCAGCGAAAAATAAGAAGATTTTTCCATAGAAGATGAGTTTTTCAAATGAAAAGTGTTCTAGATACAGAGTGTAAAAGTTTTTTAATAAAAAAAAACATTTTTTTTTGTTATGCAAATCTGCTTTTGTATGTATCTGTTACGAGCCCTAACAACTATATATTGGAACAAGTAGTCATTTTACCAATAAAATTCCAGTTTACCGTAATTCTTTTAATTTATTATTTTTTATTTATAAATAATAAATTAATAACATTCTTTATGTTTTAGAGAATTATTTTTTAGGTTTAATAAAATTTTGATGTTAAATAATATTTATTTAATTGTTTGATAATCAAAAAATTTTGACAACTAAATGTTGGAACATGGGTTGCTTTTGCTCAAATTTTTCCAGTTTTAAAGAAAACCCATTATTAACGGAGACTCAAAAAAGGAATCGTTACATTTGGGCCAAATCAAAACTCTCGTGGACCAAAGAAAATTGGAGCAAAGTTATTTATAGCGACGAAAGCAACTTTGATGTCTGTGTCGGAGATAATCGAAAGCGTGTGATTCGGGACAAAATAGAAGCATTACATAAGGATTGTTTTAAAAGGACTGTAAAGTTTCCACAGGGCATCATGGTGTGGGGTTGTATGTCAGCTAAAGGGTTGGGAACGTTACACTTTATTGATGGCATAGTAAATGCAGAAAAATAGCAAGACATTCTCGAACATTCGTTTTTACCAAGTGTAGCAAATTTATATCCATCTGGAGATTTTATCTTTCAACAGGACGGTGCCTCATGTCATACTACTAAATCTACCAAAAAATGGATGGGGGAATATAATATTAAAGTTTTCTCACACCCCTCTAGCAGCCCGGATCTCAATCCAATCGAAACACTTTGGCACAAAATGAAGCAACGCCGAAGAAATAGTCCGCAGCGTAGTTTGCCATAACTACGTGCTAAACTACAGGAAATATGGGATAGTTTCACCCCTGAATTTTGTGAAGGTCTAGTTGGTACAATGCCTCATAGAGTTCAGGCTGTTAGTCAAGCTAAGGGCGACGTTACGCCTTACTAATTTGTATTTTCCTTTTTTAAAACTCACTTGTTCCAATATTTAGTTGTCAGAATTTTTCAATTATTTACTAAGTAATTAAATACTAAATAACTTAAAATATATAAATAAATTATAAAAACATTATATTAAACATTATAAAAAAGCTTGTTCATTTCATATTTATGATTAAAAAAAAATTTAATAAAATATTTTTGCTAAATGGGCATTTTATTTCAAAATAACTGCTTGTTCCAACATAGTTATTAGAGCTCGTACTTAGGCTAAGTTAAATTTTGAAAAGAAATTAAATGAATCTCAATAATCGATGCTAATTTATTATTTGTCTTAATAGGGCCAGGCACAAATTTTGATTTTTTTCCTGGAAACAAAGCTAGATACGAGTAAGGCAAGAAATTATTGACCTCTTAATCTAAAAAAGAAAAATTAAATTGTCAAAAAAGTGGTGGCGTACCATAATTTTACTTATAAGTATCAAGTAGGTAGCCCCTTGAAACGCCACTGGAATTAATAAATTTATTTTATTCCCACCAAAGGAAAGCCTTTATGACAAGAAATAAGCCTACCAAATTTTATTTAAATCGGCTGAAAGGATTTAATTTGAATAATTGATAAAAAACCGATTTTATTAAAAAATTATTATCTAGAAAACGAAGCAAGTTAGGATATACGTTTATATGAAAATAAAGTTCTTATTTTTGGCTGGTAAATACGCCCTTGAAATTTTTGCACTCAGTTTTGAATCACCCTGTATATTTATTTAACGATCCTAATAAAATGCCTTAGTTAAAAAAGTTAAAATAAAAAAATTGACTATAAAACATTTAGATATCATACTATTTTGCTCCACTCAGAGTGTATAGAGGTTCTTAGGTGTTGAAATACTCACTCTAATGCATGACATGCAACAGAAAATTATAAATGGTCCATATACAGTGAGGTAAAACGGAAACGCGCTTGTACGCGCGAGCAAATCCGAATTGAAGCTTTTTAAATAAACGATTTAGATTTACTTATCAGTGCAAGGTTGCAGGCCGAGGGTATCGTTTTTATAAATAAAAGATTTCCAAAACTACAGCCCCATTTTCCCTTTACTTATTTTATTCGTGATAGCATGGCGTTTTCGTCTCTGATTTGAGACTTCTTCAGATACAACAATTTACGTATTTTTTAAAAGTTTTAATTTTGTCATTTGTATTTTCTTAATAGCCATCTGAAAAAGTCTCCAATCAGAGACGAAACATCAGTCAGTTACGAAAGTAAAGAGAAAATGAGGTTGTATTTTTGAAAACCTTTTATTATCGGTCCTATTTTATTTCTATTGTATATAAATGACGTCTGACCAGACTGGCAGAAATGGCGTCTCACCAGATAACAGGATTCTTCACTATTTTTGCAGATGACACCATCATCTTAAGGGCAGATAATAATTAAAGCACATTAACAAGAACAAGTTCTGAAGATTTATTAATGGTTAAACAGTGGTGTGATGCTAATCCGTCTTTAAATATAGATAAGACTAATTTGTTAAGTTTTAAGTTTGTATGTTCAGACCAGTTAATGATTCACAACAAAGAATTTAAAGTGAATAATTTTAACAGATTTCTTGGAATTGTTATTGATGATAAAGTTTTGTGACCATATATCCACATTGAGGCAAGAAACTGGCTAGAGGATGTTATGCTTTTAGAGTGATTTCAAATGAAGTGGGATTGGAATCTGCAAAATCGATCTACTTTTCTTTGATTGAAAGTCACCTACGGTACGGAATAGCATTTTGGGGTTGCTGTAGTCAAGGGCTTTTCCACTATTTATTTGTTTTGCAAAAAAGAGCCATTAGATATGTGTCAATCTCCACAGGACTCATGTAGACCTCTATTTAAAGGTCGTATCTTATAAATAATGGCTTCTCAAAATATTACAATACCGCACAAAAATACAATGTTCCAATGCCCATCCCGAAAAGTGAACTAACATGGAATTCCCTTATATACTTGAGCATACAATTTTTTAACCGTCTTCCAAATTACATCAAAGCCTCTAAAAGTCCTCCTCGCTTTAAAAAGTCCTTAACGGAACTGCTTAAAAGCAAATATTTTTACAGCCTAACAGAGTTCTTTTTGAAGATAATTGGAGATACGCCAATATGATATAATTCGTTTTTAATAAAGATTAGATTTTTTGTCATGTTATATTTTATATTATTTTTGTGAAGTTACTCTCATAAAATTTTATCTTATTTCGTCCTGAATATAAAATTAAATTATGTGTTAGTAATATGTTGATTTATGTTCATGTTTTATATTATAAGTAGCTTTATCAACAAATACCATGCATTTATGATAATAAAGCATGTTTTGAATTTGAAAAAAAATGAATATAGGTGGTGTAAGGAGATTTATATTTTATGGCTACTGATATGTAAGTCGTAGTAAAAAGAAAGAATAAGACGTTAAGAACAAAATAAGTGGAAAAATGGCTGAAAGAGCAAGCAATTTAACAAATAAACTTCAATTACAATATCCCTATATTACTTGTACAGCGTTTATACATTTGAGCTCTCAAAGATGTCTACAGCGTGCGCATTATTCAGTTAATAATACATCGCTCAAATTGTTGTATAACAAGTTGTTAATACACGAGATAAGAAGTTGGGAACGAACAACAAGTGCATTTATTTCGCATCAAAATGGACTCGCTTAGACTCAAAATATAAAAAGCTGAAAATGTTGCAGTTATCTCTTGAAATAGATTATTAATTTGTGAGTACTATTTACAACTATTATGTCCTTAAATTTACAAAAATAAGATAAGAGAAGACTGGATAATTTTTTTAACAGAGTTTTTAGTTAATCATAAGACAGTTAATCAAGTTTCACAAGATAAATATTCTATTAAAATTTAAAAAAAAATTGTTACCTCTTTGTGCATAGCGAAACCTAAATTTTATTTAATATCTCCTTTTTAATATCTGGTATAAAAATTGTTATGTAAAATGCATTTATTAAATTTTATTCTCAAAATTATTTATTTTTAAAATTGTTTTATTTTCGGTATTCTGGGCTCTTGTCTGTCACTAGAATTGTAAAATTAAACCATTTATAATTGAATTCAATCAATGAACACAATCCAAACAAGCTGCAAGAATTATTCTATAGATATGTATTAATTTTTCATAATAATTATTTTATATTAAATTAATTTAAAAACTGATTCTGGAATATTGCAAAAATATTTTATAGGAGGACTATGTGTATTTTCCCGTAATGTATTTGTGTTACTAGTTATTAAAGTTGTAAATTTGTGTTTTTGATAGATTTTGATTCAAATAAAAAAAACTTTTTAGAAGTTTTAAATAAATTGCTCTAAGAATGATACTAATTCTGCTTATACTAATTAATTGATATTTTAAACACTTTTTTCACAATCTTGCTTTCTGTACATTAACTGATTTGTAAATTCTTTAAATTTGAGAAATTCCTAGCATATTGGCAACGCTGGTGCAAAATTGTTCTTATGCTTGGCCCTATTTACCTAAGCGCGGATTTTAGCCGACGATGACAAGTGACAACGCAGTCCTTAGCCTAAGTCTGAATCCACATTGATACGTAATTACAGATCCGTTGGGACCACGTGATTACTAACAGCCAATAAGAGGCGCGAAAGGAAACGTGAAGGAAAACACGGATAGAAGTTGGTTAATTCAAACTTCAGTCCGTATTTTTGGTCCGTTGTACATACTATTTGTTTTTAATTGTTATTTTTGAGTTTTTACCAATTTTTTTTTACTAGTTGTTATTTTGTACCATTCTTTTTAGAATGTCGAGGATCCGACCTCGGGGATCAATATATTTTTGAATGTGACTATTGTGGCTTGTTAATTAATAGTCAGTAGCAAAATTATTTGAAACACCAATGTTTCCTAGTACATATGGAGGAGAACCAGGGTTTTACCTTCGAGCTTTACGCCAATGAGGACAATATTTTAACTTTAGTGGACAAAATCACAGCAAATTAGATGACGAAATATTGGTTTCATTCATTTATGCCAGAAGACCTCTATGGGATCCGAGAATCCCCTTTACATTAAAGTTAAAAGTTGGACAATGGTAACAAGGTTGACACGATTTGCAGAGCTTGGGCCTTGGCGCCATTTGTAATAAGCAGAATTTTTGTAGTTAAGTAACTTTTGGTGCAACTTTTATCAAACCACGGGTGTTCGTAATATAAGCCTTCAGTCCTGCCAAAATCACCTCTGAAAGCTCACTTGGACAAATTGAAGTATCATTGAGTTGGTCCTGAAACAGACATCATTCCAAGGAAACGAAGAAAGAAACTGTTTTAAATGTCTCTAGTTTGGCTGATTTATAAAGCCAAACTTTACGCTTTATGCATGGATCCTGAGTTTTCATTTCTCGTTTACATATTGCGGTTATTAAATTGTGAGCTGATGTTCTTAGTGGTGCATGTACGGTAATATTGTATGAATCAGGATCCGTCGCGAGAAACAGATCCAGGAGGTTGGCAAAGTCTCCCTATCTATCTGGGACTCTGGCTTATAAATCTTTGAAATTGATATGTTTTAAAAACTTGCCAAATCTCTATAATTCCGGACTCTTGTTTTTATTCGTTGTGCCCATCTGGTGCAATATTGTCACAAATCTCTCACAGGAAGTTGCGGTTTGATTGACAGAGTGAAAACAAATATCCGTCTACTTTTTTTTATTAAATATTTAAGAAAATTTATGTATTCAAGAACTTGCAGCAAAACATCACGAAGTTGGCTTTTAATTTTTTCTTTTGACTTTTCTTATTTTAACATCTTTTTCGCAGTTTAATTCTACCTGACATAATTCTATACTTTCTGCCAATTAGTAACTCTTCTTGGGGCTTTGAAATATTTTAATGTTTGCTCGTATAAGAGACTCGGGAAGTATTTCTCGTACATCATCAAAACTTTTTTGATCTTTATCATCATGTAACTCTCGAACCCCACTAACATAATAACTTTCCACTAATTTCTTCCCTTTACTCTAAGTACGAAAAAGGCGGATAAATCACTTGTAACTGACAAAGCTGAAACTGTAAACTTTATTTCCCAGTTTTTTTTGCGGCGTCTACAATGAGGCGCTGCGGTCGCTTTTTCGAAATGTTGCCAATCAACATAAGTATTAATGTAAGACCGCACTAGGCGAAACTGCACTACAAACTGTCACTACTAAGTACTAAATACTGTCTGCTTTATAAGTTGTTTTTTTAACAATGGCTGAAATTTGACAAATTGACAAAAAAGACGTAATAAGTGTCTTTGATATGAGAAAGAAGAAATATTGGAGAAAGCGAAAATAGCTGCATGATATTTCTAATTCACGGTGTGAAAAAGGAACATATTACACATTTCTGCCAAGGCTTAAAAGGGATCCGAAAAATTTCATACTTATTTTAGAATGTCACAAAATAAATTCGAAGAATTAGTAAAAATTATGCAGCCTCATATACAAAAAAATAGACACACGATTTCGTAAAGTGATAGGAGTAAAAAAACAATAATGGTGGCAATAAGGAAAGTAACTTTATTAAATTATTTCTCATTTATAAAATTATAGTAAATCTACTGTCATAGTTATTTCTTGTGGAACTGAAACTGCCATACTTAGTTATGATATAGGTGGTATGTAGACTAAGATTGTAGTCCACAATAATATTAGATTCTTTCTCTGTTTCACTAGGAATGCCATTAGTTTCTGTATTAGTGATTGCAGTATTGTCCTGCTCTTGGATTCAAATTTGTGAAGATTGTGGAGAGTTAGGTGGCTCATCTCAAGAGAGTTAAGCATATATTAGAGAGATTAGGAATGCGAGGTAGAGTATGGAATTGGGTTATATCATATATGACCAACAGATCCTTGGTTGTAAAAGTGGGTGATGATTTCTCAAGTCAGTATAACTGCGAACTTGGAACTCCACAGGGTGGCACTTTGGGGCCGTTGCTTTTCCTACTATATGTTAACGATCTCTCAGAATTCATTGGCGATGTTAAATTGTTCATGTACGCAGACGATACTACTATTGTAGTTACAGGAGAAAGTATGGAGGAAATCGAATTCAAAGCCTGCTCTATTATAAAAAAGTTTAACGATTGGTGTGAGGGAAATCACTTTATAATAAATTTGGAAAAAAATAAATGCATAAGTTTCTCAAAGAATGTGTTGGAGGCTCAGAGTTTTTCTGTGGTTTTGGATACTGTTTCAATTGTCTGCGAATCGTCAGTTAATATTCTGGGATGCATAATAGACTAACACCTCTATTTTCTTTCTTAAATTGACGAGATTTGCAGCAAACTATCTAGACTGTATTTTTCATTGTTTACCCTTAAAACGCATTTAGGGATGAAGGATCTACTGAGTGTATACTATGACCTCACATGTTGCTGTTTGGGGTAATAGATCAGAGGCACAAAGGGTATTTATATTTCAGAAAAGATTTATAAGACTGATTTTTGGTTTGAAATATAATGAGAGCTGCCGTGAATCATTTAAAAAATATAATATTTTAACAATTTCCGGAATTTATATATTTAAATTATTGTTATACATATTTAAAAATCAAGAACGTTTCTCTAAAGTAAGTGATTTTAATAAATATAATGTTAGATGTAAGGATGCTCTTTATTTGCCAAAATTTAAATTTGTTAATTTAAAAAGACGAATTTAGCAATGGTTATTATAGTTTCTAAGTTTTAAATGTGTGTAATTAGATTTTTTTAGAATAGTTTTACTCTTAAATAAGTTAATTAGGATTATCAGTTTCTTTCTCCTGACTTGTCTTATTCTATTGTATATGTAGTAACAAATGACCAAATAAATCAGTAATCAGCAATTATCAGGTTCAGGAGAAGTTGACGTGACATTGGTAATATACCCTTCATGGGTATCGTTCTCAATCATTAGTACCATCATCAGTCATACTTTCTAAGCTTTTAATATTACTCTTTGTTGCTTTTTCTTGGAGATATAGTCGTAAGAACTCCATTTGACTTTCAAATGTCCATTTCTTATTTTTATTAGCACCATCGTCACTTCTTACTTTGCGTCTTTTTATACTTCTATGTTAACCCTCCCTTAAAGATTTCCATTTCTCTTCGCAAAGAGTACCTGACAAAAAGTTATCAATAACATGAATATTAATTATGTTTTTTTACAAGCATGCGAAAAGTTGAATTTTTCTCATCCCAGGACTCATTTTAGTATATGAAGTATTACTTAAATTCGCAAAAGCATGGAAAAAATGAAAACTAATTAATTTTCGTAACTCGCACTAGTATGAAAAAATGTATATTATAATATTATAGTTTGCTTGGCGACGAAAAGCCTATTTAAGGCACTCGTATTTACACTTAATATAATTTTACAAAATTCATTGTTTCAGATTTTTGACTATTGGTGATTCATTCAAAACAATCGCAGAATCTTTTCGTTTAAGATATACAACCGTACAAGGAATCATACATACTACATATCCTACATTATGGGAAGTATTATCCAAGATAGTAATGCCCACGCCAGATGAAGCAAAATGGAAGAATTTTTAGAAAAATGGAATTATCCGAACAATATCGGCGGACTCGATGAAAAGCATTTTCAAATCATCTCCCCAACGGCAATCAAAAAGTGGCTGATTTTATTTCAATTATAAGAAGTTTTTTTCTATAGTATGCTCCTAGCGGATGCAAATGAGGGATCGATTTCATCACGTGATTGTGGCCGATATTAATAATGAGATAGTATCCTGGCAATTAATTAGATGATCGATTAAATGAGTAACAAATAATAGTTGGCTTAAACAAAAATAGTTGATATGTACTTATACGATTAGTGGAATTATACTTTTTACACAATTGGAGGCAGGGTAAGCCCAGTGGTTAATTCAAAAAAGCTCACTGGTTTTTTTGCGTTGACTCCACTTTAAAAAAAACACAGTTTTTTTAAAAGTGGGTTTTTAAGTTGTAATTTTATATAATTTTACAATGTGTTTATTAAAGCCTTGTGTACGTACTTTTAAATTGGAGAAAATGTAACTATTATCTAAGCTTTGTTTATGACAAATTTATTTTTAATAAAAATAAGCATATTTTGAATTAACCTCGAAGAAAACGAAAACCAAAATGGTATACTTATATCATACTAACTAAGCAGCTACTACTAAACTAAATGCACGAACACAAATTCCAAAATTTTTAGATTTGTCTACAATAAGAATAAAATATTAAAAGAATATCGCATCCGTATACATAAAGCGCTAGTCAAACTAAACCTGCTTTTATTTGGAGGAGGATAAAACAAAACATAATGTTATTAGTTAAGGGATTCCCCTATGGATATCTGTATTTCACCTATTTGCATGTCGTACTTTATAGCTGATAAAACAATCGCAAGAATAAGTCTTGATTGTAAAAAAGAAGTTGGTATAAATACTTTTATATAGAACAGTAGGTATTTCTTCTTTAATATTTGCTTAACAAAAATCTATATAGAATTAAAAAATATATAAAAAACTTAGTAAAACCCAAAGAAAAACAGGTTTTATATAATGGTTTTTTCCAAGCCTGATTGGAGGTAAATCTAACAATTAAGTATAACGAAATAAAATTTACATACATAAAATTACGTACATTAAATTTACTTACGTTTTCTCTCATTCTTTTGCCAATTTCTCCCCAAATGTTTTTTTTTTGCTGCTGTTCATGTAATGATTATACGACTCGGGATATCGACTTGTTGCAATGAGTGTACTTCCGCCTAGTGCGGACTTACCTTAACCGTAATAAGCAAGAAGACTGGAGTAAGGAGACATATCTACGTGTGTCCATTGCATCGCCTTGGAGCCGACTACGGGAACCCGCTTGTTGCCCCCACTCTCGCACGCATCTCTGTCTGTCTCTTTCCCCTCTCGTTTCTCTGTCTTACTTGCCATCACATGGATGAAACTTGTATGGTGAAAATCGGAATCGTATATCGGCCATCTTGCTTGGCAAAATTGACAGGAAGCTGACAGACAGTTGTTGACATTGACTGATAGAACATCATTTGTCATTGTCATACCATTTGAGTTTGTTTTGTTTTTCATTTCAATGAATGCCAGCGTGGGTTCAGTTTGCTATTTGTTTTAAGGATGTTATTTTAAATTTATTACTTTTTTTCTAAAAAGTTCTCTTTCAATATTGGGAGTAGTATTTTAATTAATTTGCGGCAAGCAATTCCAGGTTTCTGGTAAGAAAATCTGATTTTATTTATTACTATTATGTTTTTGTATTGTCAATCTTTAGTCTTTAATAAAATCAAATTCAGTTGATTTCAATGAAGAAGTTTCACTTTTCAAGTATTTAATTTTTAACTTGATTATTATAAATACATATTACAAAATGTCTGGCCTCTCATTTTCTATTCACCAATTAAAAATTGATTGAAATTTTCATGACCTTGATGTAAGAGTATGTATATTTTAAATGTTTCTGAGAAACAGTAATAAAAGATTTTTTTAATTTCCTTCAGTTCATATTACAAGAAAAACATGCAGAGGGATATGCAATGTAAATATTATTAAGACTTTGAGCTATAGAATTTCTTCTGATCAGTTCTCCACAAATTTTAATAATGCTGATACCGCTGGCTTTACATTACAATACATATTTATTTAAACATTTATTCTGTCTTTTTTTTACATGAATCATTTAGTAAATTGATTTATAAGGTTTGCACTGTCTATTTTTTTATTTTATTTCCTGCTCTTATCATACCACTTCCTGTGTTCACTGAGACAAGACATAGGTATAGCGGCTAAGAGACCTGAGCACCCGGAATGGATCAGAATTAATGTTTTTCTTACAACTTGTTTTTTTAAGAGTTTCTTTTTATTTTATGTAAACATCTATCCTTGAATTAAGTTTTTAGTAATATTATAGTTCCAAGATATGTTGTTAGTATTATAAAAGACCAACAAATATATTCTATGTAATATAAATGTTTATACTAAAAAGTTGTTTTCATTTTGAAAGAGTTTATTTTGTTTTGTAGATGGATATATTGTTTCTTTCGATAATACTCTGTTATAGAATTTTTAATTAATTTTAAAAATTAATATTTAGATTATAATTTAAATAATTTTAAAATCTGTTTAATTTTTCTTTAGGAAACAGATACAAGTAGATATTAAATAAGAATGATTCATCCTCTATTGACTCTATGTGTTAATAAAATGAGGATATTATTAACCTAATAGGAATGCCTTTAGATGTATTATGAGAAAATAGCACAAAAATGTTGACAACCTTTTCTAAGCTATATAAAATTAGGGTAGTTCAGTGCTAACAAAATAATTTTAAACATTTTTAGATTAATTCTAGTTTATATAATGTCTGTTATAATGAATTATTGAATATTATACATATCATTTTAAGTAATTTTTTTTCCAGGAAAATTAAATAATAAATGTATTAAAGCAAAAAAAATATTGTTTTATTTCCATTTGTCCAATTGGTGATATGTCGTACACTATTGTTAGTACACTTTCGTAGATTATTGCATTAAATTAACCTATTTAGATATGTAAAATAAAGCTGAAGTTTTATTTTTGTTCAGATCAATATCTGATGTTAACACCTAAACAAAAAGACTCTTTTCTCTGTGAGTAACCTTTTTGATTAGGCGTTTGCTTTAGATATTACGATTAAATGATAAGATTGTCAGATTAAATAAAATGTGATTTCCCGCCTTAATTTGGCCACGCCTTTCTACCATTTCGATTGGTCCAATTAGACAAGTCAAACTGTCAAGTTAGTTACAACAGTTTCCGCTGCCAAGCGAGAGGCCGCTAGCTGATTTGTCAGAAGAATTTCTTTCAGTTTGTATGCAACCACCACTTCTCTATATATTTGTGTTCTGTGCTTGCCATACTAGATTTGTCTCATCCCGCACAGGTAAGATATCTCTCCTCCCTGCAGCAATCTTGGGAATAAACAATAACACAGCTGATTACAGAAAAAAATATAATTATTTATTTTGTTAATTTTGTAGTTTGTTTAGCCTTGTGTAATACTTATTTTTTAATGGCATTATCTATATTGTTGCTAAAACAGTCTTAAAGGAAATAAACTTAATGCTAAGCAGTATTAAAAAGGTGCTCTATGTAAAAACACCTTTCATCTAAAAATAAACCAACCTCTTTTTCACTTGAATTGTATTAGGAGTCTGCTAATCGGAATGTGATTTTGTAAATCTGGTAAGAAGTTTTGAGCCTATCTGTTTATTTTATGTGATGTACACAAAAAAACACTTTCGTGTTATAATTTTTCAAATAAGAAAGTCAAGTACTAGACAATCAGTAAGAGATAATTTGAACTTACCTATATGTACTATATTTTCTACCACTTACATCCTGTTGAAAATGTAGAACATGTTCCTAATGAACATTGTGAAGAAAACATTTTACTTAAAGAAAAAATACAGCAACTAGACAAGTGGATGAAATAAAACTTAAAAAGGAAGCAGCTTGACCGTTCACACTAATAAATATTTTCTTATGGATAATATGTATGCATGTAATATCAAATAATTAAGACACAGTAAAATATATTATAGTGCACATACAGATCTTGTGACCTATTGTGCTATTGAATTCTTATAATACTTAATATAAGTTTTAATAAGTTTTCATAAATAACTTTTTTAATTATATTAGTATTTATCTATTATAAATTTAATAGTAAATATTTTTAACATAACATGGTATCTAATTTTTTAAAATTTCAAATATAAATTGGTGGTTTAACAAGTCAATGATTTTCTTTAATAGTTTACATCAAATATTTTAAAATGATAAAATTATGTAGGGTCAATGAGCCAGTGGTCAGACAATTTAGAGAAAACTAAATTTAAATCATGAATAAAAAAATATTGATAGGTTTGATAGAACCAAAGTCTTTTGACATGAATAATTTGGTTATTTGGGATAAAGTTAAATATATCAGTTTTGTCCATAAATTTACTTAGTATTTTTGGTATTTACTTAAGTAAAAAAAATGCTGTTTTGTTAGTAGTCAGACAGTCTTTGCCAATGGTCGGCCGGGTAGTTGCCACTAGTCGGACACCTTCTTATTGGCTGATTCTTTACAGTCCCGTATTATCAAAGGTTTACTAGAATTTTAGTGCAAATTTAATGTTGCAGTTTTAAAACCTACTTATTTTTGTTTGTTTTATTAATAAAAAATTTAAATCATGGGTAATTATATAAAAGGCTATTAAATAAAATAAAAATATTTTATTGGGGTAAAAAAACAAAAATTTTCTCCACATAGTATCAATCAAAACAACAAATAAAAAAAACTTGAGCAAAAAAAGCGTTATAGGTATTCTTTGGTAACTAGTGTCTAAAATCATGAAACTAAAAACTAAGTACTTCACTAACGTACGTGTTTTAGTCATCACACAGTTTACAGACAAAATCCAAGTTAGAGACTTCATCATAGGAGAGTCCTGACAACTTTGTGCACTCCAAGTGATACCAGCGACTACATAAATCACAGCCAACATTCTTTTCACCTTCGATTTCGGTATCACTATCAAGTTCGTCTTCACATTCTCCACATGTTTGTTTTTTTTATGTACGGTGGATGATTCTTCTACCTTATCTTTATCTTGGTTACCTGCACTGTTATTTTTGTTTTACTTTGTTTTTTTTTGTAGGGTTGCTATTTTCCTTTTCTTTTTCGCATTCTCTTTCTCCTCTTTTTCCTTTAATTTTTCTTCATAATACTCTCTCCAGGCTCCAGAAGAAATTGCGGAGGGTATTTTCTCCCGTTGACGTTTCTTATTTGTTTTGCCAATAGGTTGTGGATATGCAAGATGTTTTTCAAATGAAGAGCTGCTCCAGCTAGCTGACTTAGCCACTACAACTGAATTAAAAGTTTCATTTTTTTCATTTTTCAAAGGTGTGCAGTTTTCCTCTTTGTCATCCTGATTATTTTTTTTCTCCTCTGGACATTTGTCATTTATTGTGGATGAAGTGATTTTTTTCTCAATCAGATTGTGACTTATTTCCATAAATTTCTAAGTCCTTTTACAGGGTTAGCTTGTTCTGTTGCATCAGGTTTGATTTTTTTTTAAACTATTTTCTTATTTGGATTTTTATTTTCTTCATCTTCGTTAGTTTTGATGTTCTCTGAGGTGTCTTCCAATTTATTTTCTTTTAGATTGGTTTCATGTGCTTCCTTTATTTCTTGTACACAATAACAACATAATACTCGGCATTAAATCTTTAAATTCATAATCATCCAGTATTTCTAAGATATTTTTCTTTTCTATATTTTCATAAGAACAAACATTTGGTTCTAATGTCGGTTCTATGTGAGTATTTTGATTTGTTTGACCTGGATTACTGAAAAATACCTCCGACCTCATCCACCAACCACATCCACCTCAGATAGCGATCTGATTTGCCGAGGACCCAATGAGGAGGCATACCATTTACTATACTTTTTGGTGGTTTTACATATGGAAATATGACGAGTGGGGGACAAAGTCTACCATCGGCCGTAAAAGTAATTAATACAGGCAGAACCCACTTTCATCGCCGTTCAGCATCCGACTTGGATCTTCCAAAATGTCTGCAGCGTTAGACTTAATTAAAAAAGATTTTAGATCTTGAAACCAAGAATCTAATGTATTCTTCAGTTATTTGTGCTCTGTATTTTTCTAGGGACTCTGCATTTTTTAAAGCTAAACGCGAATGTCGCTTCATAAAGCCGGAGAACCAACTTTGTCCGGGTCGACCATTAGTGAACACTGTTTTTAATTTTTCTTCTTTTACAATTTTCTGAACTGTATCTAGTAATACTTGCTTCTTTATCGGAAAACCGCAACTGGCTAAGTTTTCAATCCATTCCAACTAATTTTTCTTCAATTTCTTTTTTCAAAACTGGATCCGGCCCCATCGTTTTGCAAAGGTCGACAACTTTTCCTTTAATGCGGTCCTGGACCGTTGACTTGGGGACCCCGTACTGCCTACACATTTCGCGCAATTTTTCCTCGTTTCTAACCGCATTGACCGCTTGTTCTAGTGCGCCTTCATCGTATTGATGAAAATTTCCCTTTGGTTTTGGTTTCATGTCTGAAAACCAAAGAAAAACATAAAAAAAAACGCCTCAAAGTCTTCAAAGAGACGTCGAAAAAAGAATAGTGTCCGACTTTTGAAACATATTAAATTTGATACTGACCAGTGGTCGGACAGATTTAATCTCATTAATTCGCGTCTGTATTTTGTTTTTGCTGTCCGACCACTGAATACCATCTAAAACTTTTCCTTACAATATATATTAGAAATAGAAGGAGCTTATTTATGTAGCAGTAAGCGAGAAAAAGACAAAAACAAAAAAGCTTCACTTTCCAGTGGTCGGACACGCGTCCGACTACCGGAGTTATAACAAAATTATATATGAGTATACCGGACACCTAAAATTAACCTTAAAATATTTAAAAAATGCGTTTTTCGTCATATATATGGCATATTTAGCCCATTTTTTATATACATGAAGCTAAAGAACCTCATAAGTTAGTTATTCGGTTTTTAAACCTACCTTAAAACTGCCTTATTTTTATCTTTCACGCACAAAAACGGGGAGCACAAACTGGTGGCCATTTTAGCGCGCTTTTTTTTCTTTCAGGGAGACAACTTAAGAATATAAAAATTTCTAGAACCAAAGGTAAGGATTGGCAGAACTGAATTTTTAACTCATTGGCGTAACATTAAATAACATTTCAAAGTTATTTCACGATAAATACGTTTTGTCCGACCACTGGGGTTTGTACGACTACTGGCTAATTCACCCTACATATTACCTAAAATTACATCAAATCATCAAAAATTTTTATACATACAATTTTTGCATGCATACAAAGATTATTTCATAATCTTGATGAGATATTTGTAGATGATATCAGACTTCCTAAAATGGGTTCTTTGTGGACTACAATAGCAGCTGATCTTCAGCTTGTAAATCTTTGGTTTGAGTCTTACCACTAAATCCTCAAAAAACAGGCACTGTTCTTGACCAATGTGCCTATTTCTAAATCTCGATTACAGCAGTCTGACAGGACAAAGTGTTTGCACATAGTCATTGTCATTGATGGGGATCTGAAATTTGAGGATAATATACTGGGTGTTTGCTGGAAACTGTCTGAAGCATGTTATGCCATCAAGGTGGCTACTCAGGAGCTGGAAGTTGAGTTTGGCAGGTTGGTATACTTTTCATTGGTTGAATCTTACCTGAGCTATGGCATTAAATAAATAAATGTCGTATAACAGACCTAGTTGTAAATTTTGATGTGAGGTTGTATTTTGTAAAGCATATTACCAATGTTGCTGTGAGGGCTTCCAAATTGCTGGGTTTTCTTATTACAAGTTGTAATCATCTCTTAGTTGAGGCAACCAGAATGGTTTATGGTTCCCTGGTCTGATCAGTCTTAGTTCTGTGGTATGGTCCCCTTATCACCAAATTCATATTAACACTCTTGAAAGTTTGCTTGCAACACACATTTTTGAGACATTTTGCTTATAGGTCTCATATTACCATGGTTGACCAGGAACTACGGTTTTATTGAGAATCATCTGGCTCTGATGCCAGTCATAGGGAGGTCTTTGGTGCAATGTTCATCTTGAAATTTGTACATGATGATATTTTGTCCCTTTTTTTTAATTGTATAACCTTTAATTTTCTGTAACACTTTCAATGTTCCTTTTCATAGAACATTCATATTAGTTTTTTGAGTAAGAAGTCTGATATTGACATTTATAATTTCATTATCAATCAGGTAAAAAGATCTCTTGCTTTGTGATAAGTTGGCTTGGTAATTGTGTTGTTATATTATGATTTTATATGTTTTCTTATTATCAGTGTTCTCTTATTTTGAATTTAGTACTTTATATTATATGATTACTACTATTAACCATATGCTATGTTCATAATCTTGTAAGTTTGTAACATTTATTAGTGTAAATAAATTAGCTTTTAGGGAAATGCATGATTACTGTATGAGGATGCTGGATGTTCTTTAAAAGCATGCTGTACATTATATCTGTGGGGCTAAGCAAGAGGATTCCTGTTGTCCATTCTTTCTGAAATTGGGCTTTCATACTGTCATCTCCTTCTATCTCCAGAAAGTATTTAAATAAACTTAATTTTCCTAAAACTAAAAAATCCTAGACATATTACTCAGCAAATCAATAATTTTAATCTTTAAATTTCCCCCAGCACTTTAATTTATAAATCAATCTCTTATGAGGGAATTAAAATCTTTAGTCGTTTGCTGGGAGACATAATGGAGGCTGCATCTATTAGACTTTTTAAACTTAGTAATAAGAAACTCCTGACTGACAAAAACCTATTAGTCATTGGTCAAGTACTATGCTGACTCTTTTAAATACTGAATACTTACATTTTCAAGTTTTAGTCCTGATTTTATAAATGATGAATGGTATCCATTCCGAATATACTTTTAGGAAAAAGTATGTTTCGTTTTTTGTGTGTTTTTTTTTAGTTTTATGTCTGATATCTTTAAATGTATATTAAGTTATTAGTTTAGATACTCCAGCTTTGTTTATGACAAATATTTGTTAAAATAATAAAGCATATTGTGATTTGATTGATTCTGTTGGAATTTTGCTCTTATAAAACAGCATTAAGACAAATATAATTGTTTTTACACCTTAGAGCCATATTCTTCAATGCACGCAAATAATCCACCAACAAACCTGAAGACCTTTCTCACGCCATCATAGAGACAACCCATTCAGATAGTCAGACCATTCACAGAGATCAGAAAGAATAGAGGGCACAAAATGAAGCCTTGTGGAATTCCCCTATTTTTGAGAATCTTTTAGGTTGAGAAGTATCTCTAACCGTTATTAAGTGTAAACTAACCAGTCTACAGGCTTATATACTAGAGGTGTGTGTGCCAAGGTATATATGACGTCTGGTCATGCGTGAAACACATTAGGTTTTACAGCGTCCTGACTGCAGGGGTCTCCAGATGTTATGAATATCAACACTAACCTGGCTGAAGATTTCTTGATTTTGTACATTGGTTCCAGGAATATTTTTTTCTTCCAATATCCCTTGCACAAAAAAATTGCTTTTGTTCAATGTATGTTGTGGCCATGAAACCAAGCATATTCTGCTATTTCTGATCTGGAAATCTCTCTTGTTCGGATCCACTTTCAATGTTCTTTTGTCCTTACTTCCAGTGGTCACTTTGTCTCGCCTATGCATGACTCTCCACATTCACAGGGGATTTGGTATACCTACGTAGTTCTTGGTGCTGTAGCAGACATTCTGGCTTGGTGTTCAGTACTAAACCTTGGTTTAATTGGTATAATATCTTGATATTGATGTTTTCTTGTTATCTCGGCTGCTTTCTTAATAGTTTTCTTTACAGGGTTTTTTATATAAGTTGATAGGATTTAAAAAAATAACTTCTTCCAATAATAGTAACTGATGTTGAATTTGGAGATATGATGTAAATAATTGAAGAACAAAGCCCCACACCCTATAATACACTAACTTATTGGAAAGCTCTTCATTCTAATTGAAATCATTTGAGAAGTGAAAGCAAAGACCTGCCACAGCTTTATTTCTATCTAAATTTAGAATTATATTTGTTAGGGTGTGAAAAATGATAAACTGGCTTTCCTTCAATAAAGACACAGACAAATTGGGAAGAGGTCAAAACTTGGAACCCTGAAAAAGTTGGAGATTACTTAGGCCACAAAAAGCGAAATTTAAACTTATGATGATAAACAATGATGTTTTTACCTTTAAGCCAGGTCTTATTTTTAATAACCTTACTTAGTATTTCGTCCTCTATCTATTGCATTTATACAGCAGGTAGCTAGATAGCTTATGAAGATAACGCTGCTGAAACACCGTTTGGTTGGTATAAACATATGACATAGTTTCCTCCACCAATATTCTACTTTGCAGTTTATTTGTCAAAGCTTCGCGCAGCGTCACCTTAGATATGAAAGAAATAGCAAAATCGATTATCGTTGACGGCGACTATATAAACTTACCTAAGTTTAGGTCTTAGATTTGAAGCTCGATACGGATGTTTGTATTTTTAATATCATATTATAAACACAGTATCTACTATGTAATTAGACCTAATTATTATTGAATTTGCTTTTAGGTGATGAACCACTTTATTATAACTAGCAACATTAGTCAAAATTACATGAGGCCATATTGATGGAAAGATGAGTATACTATTTAAAAATGATACAGGAATGTTAATATCAACGGAGCAATATCTAAATTCTTGCTCACAAATGCCAGATAATTCACCTAAAATTAACAAACATTTATTTGACATTTTTTCACCCTATGCCACATTGACAAAAAAAAGAAAAAAGACGAATTTAAAAGAAATGGAGGTAGAACCAAAGTTCCTTGAATTTGAAAAGGAAGTTTTATTTGTGGAGCAAGAGTATACACAATTAGTTTCTTTGCTTAGAAAACAGGGATACTTTAAAAATTTAGAACATCAAAATTTGGATGTTAAAAATGTGAAAGCACTAGAGGCAGCTGATACTGTCTATACAGAATCAGGCAAACACCTAATTAAAAACGCTCTGGGATCAAATTTTGGTCCGACAACAATTAAATATTTGCAAAATTCACGGTATATGTTTCCAGAAAATAGTGAATTTTTTTGTAAAGATGTCACAGAAATCGGCGAGCACTTAAAAAATAGAAGTTTTGACTTGGTACTTCTTGATCCTCCATGGTGGAATAAATATATTCGCAGAAAAAAACGAAAATGTGAATATGGATATGAGATGATGTACAATTGCGATTTGAGAGATATTCCCATTGAAAGTTTGGTCACTGACGCAGGAGTTGTGGTTGTATGGTGTACAAATTCACCACAACATTTGAAATATTTGTTGGAGACGATCTTTCCAAAATGGAATATCAATTTTCTTTGCAAATTTTATTGGGTAAAAGTTACAGTATATGGTGATCCAGTTTGCAAGTTTTCAAAACCTCCAGGTAAGAGTCATAAAATTTGCTTGATATATAAAATATATTACTGGAACCTTACATCATATTTTAGGTAAACAACCCTTTGAGCAAATTATAATAGGAGTTAGAAATAAGGATCTAAAGGCAAGGTTTGATAACAGTAGCAAACTGCTAATTAGTGTTCCTAGTTCAATACATTCTCACAAACCACCTTTAGTTGAAGTTTTACAACCATTTTTGCCGAAAAATCCAAAATGTTTGGAAATCTTTGCTAGGTATCTTTTGCCAAACTGGACAAGCTATGGAAATGAAGTCTTAAGGTTTCAGCATGAATCTTTGTACTCACTTTGTTAATAATAAAAATTTTAGCAAATTTTATTTATAATACTATTTACTTACAGGCTCTGAAGGCGCTCTAATAAATTGAAATGTTGACTGTCATCAAAAAGAGGCTTTTACTTAATATATCCTCTCTTCCTTTTATATACGAAATGTAATGTAATGCTGTCAGATCCATCTCCTAATAGTCTTTTGGAATCCTGTACACTGGTGGTAAGTGCAATGCCAATAGCCTGAATTTAAATTCTGGCAAAACTGATTTGATTGAATTCTCCATACAAAAGCAAAATTATTCAGAAGTTAAATAAATCAGTTCCACATTCTGAAGAGGTGAGATTTTTGGGTGTGTACCTAGATCCCCAACGTAGCTGGGACCACACTGTGAGCACATTATTTCAAAGATCAATAGCAGCCGCGCTCTTATAAGAAGACTGAGGGATATTGTTTCGCATGAGACAATTCGTGTATACTACCTGTCATGCATCCAACCAATAATGTGCTATAGTGTGCTGTTTTGGGGTTCATTAACAAGTGCACTAGAGGTGTTCAGAGATTTTTGTTAGAAAACATCCTGAGTACTTTAACAGAAATATGGACTATAAACTATTCTCAAGAAATGACCATAGAAACAAGGGGCAGAATTAATCTTGCAATACCCTTTCATAACACTTCTTTTAATTTAAATTCAAATAGTTTATTGTCCAACAGGAAAATTCCCAATTACAAGACAATCGAAATAATTAAAATTAAAACAGTACAAGTTATAAGCACCTTAAATAAGTAGTACAGAAAAAATAATATAAAAAAAATAATATAGGATCCAATATAGAGTGATAACAAAATTTAAAACAATAGCATAATTGTAAGAATATAAGACACACTAACCAAATGATAACAATCACAGAAAAATAATCAGGTATCATTCAAATTAGGAGAGGAACACATCCTTTTTATAAAAACATATTCAGTGCTGCTAAAGATGTCGACATCTATAGCATTCATCTGATTATACCATGTACAAGCACGGCACAGTGGAGCTTTGCTGGACAGATTCGTTAAGTTAAGAGAGGGATAAAATATATGGTGCCTCCTTGTATTGGCAGGAGGAACAAATAGAGGTGGCCTCTCTAAGACCTCAGAACAACCAATTTTATTATTGCAAAGTTTATATAAAAATATCTGACTAGAGAGAATAGTATTTTGCTTTAGTGACAAATAGTTGAATCTATTCAGCAGGTACTCCTGTTCCACACCTCTTACTGGATATACTCCATCCAACTTAACAGAAAGTAACTTTAAGAATCTGCGCTGTACATACTCCAGTCTGTTAACATGAACATCATAGATGGGGAACCACAACATACATTAATTTAGACTTTACTAATGAATTGTACAATACAGTCAAGCTGGATATATTCTTAAATTGAGAAGTGGACCTTACTATAAACCCGAGGGATTTTAAGGCTGAACTAGTGACCTGTGCTACATGCTGGTTGAATGTGAGCCTCTTATCTACTTCAATGCCCAAATCCTTCACTGAAGAACAGTCTAGCAACTGAGAACCACTCAATATATATGGGTATAAAATCTCTTCATGAAGAATGGAAATTGTAATTTTTTTACATTTGTCACAGTTTAGGGGTAGTTTATTTCTTTCACACCATCCAAAGACCCTATTCATGTCCTCTTGCAGCTTTAGGCAGTCCAGCTTAGTACGAATGATACGAAACAACTTCAGATCATCAGCGAATAAAAGACAGAAACTCCCCACACAATCAACTAAATCATTAATAAATAGATCGAACAGCATTGGGTCGAGGTTACTGCCTTGGGGCGCACCACTCGAAGCCATGTAATACTCAGACCCAAAACCATTAAATTCAACATACTGAAGCCTGCCAGTCAAATATGAGATGAAGAACTCCACCAGACAAGGATGAAATCCAGCCAAAGCCAGCTTCCGTGCCAGCAAACCGTGATCCAGCCGATCAAAAGCCTTCGAGAAGTCTGTGTACAGCACATCCAACTGGCTTTTCTGATTTATAGCTAGATATGCTGTTTCCAAGAAACAAGCCATATTAGTGACAGTAATCTTTTTTGAAAGAAACCATATTGCTTTTCTGTAATTATGTGCTTAATTTGAGGAGACAATTTATCATGCACACATATCTCAAAGGCCTTCGAAAAATTAGAGAGAATTGACACCGGTCTGTAGTTCTCTATTCTGCCATGGTCGCCACTCTTAAACACTGGACATATTTTAGCCTTTTTCCACTCTTCCGGAAATGTATTGGTCTTGAGTGATAAGTTGAAGATTTGTAAGAGTGGTACAGCCAGGGCCGATGCAGTCACGCAAAAGAAATAATTAAAATTTAATCACAATACCCCAACATATAGGGCTTTAAAAGCTTATCACATATTGCCTGAGAATATTAAAAGTATGCAGAGTATTGCTGTGTTTAGGAGATAAACTATAGCTTTTCTAAACGAAAATTGCTTTTATTCTTTCAACTTTATAGAATAACTGATATTGCATTGAGTGATAGATTGGATGCTCTTGTGGGGTTCTGCGACCTGCCGGATTATTTCTGGAGCTACCGGGACTTTGTGTCTACTGGCACACCGAGACGCTTAAAATTTGATGGAGGTACCGAAATTTCCTGGTGGAGGTATGGCCGCGGCATATTTGGTATCATCATATTCCTTAGTCTGTCACTTATATGTATGTATTATTTTAGGTTTATCCTACCCAAGTGTTTGTATCATTTAAAGAGTTTATTGATGTATTTTTCAATTATTGATTATTGGCATGTTCTAAGTTTTCTGAACTGTCAAGTTTAGTTAATTAGTATTTTTGCTTATCTTATAAATTTATTTATTTAAATTAGGTAGCATATAGCCACTTCTGTTTGATGTTGCTTTATGATTTTTATAATCATTTTGTTGGCAAAAAAGTAATTATTAATTTATTTATATACTTTCTTGTTGCAAATTAAACATGGATTCATAAATATTCTTTAACAAGTGCCTAAAAACCACTTATTGTCAATTAGGTAGTGGTAAAGTTTTTGTTTAGAAGAAAAATAAATATGAATAAGTTAATGTCATATTATGTTAAAATGTCAATAAATTGTGGAATAAGAAGAAAGTTTATTTATAAATATTTTCATTTGTAATTTAGTTTGAATTTGTGCATTATATTGCTTCTTAATAAAATCTAGATGATAGGAGTTACATGAAACACTAACCCTACTTTCTTAACACATTTAATTAAAAACCCAGAATATTTACTTATATTTACACATACAAAATCATTTTCATAAATTAAATAGTTCATGGAGATGTGCTTATTTATATCTAAAGTAAAAAATAACCAGTGCGGATCTTGCTTTCCATTTATTCTCTGTGAAGAAGGACATATATTCCTAGAATGGACAGTACAGCATACTAAAAAAAGAAAAACGATTACTTGTTAAACTATTTCAAAGGGTTTAATATTTATATATATTATGGTGGAGATATATATTATAAAGAAAGTGGCGGTTTTTTTATTTACTTATCACGTTTCAGAATATTTATTATACTAAAATTACTAAATGCGAAACTAATAGGAAACTTATTTTTTGATGCCTTCTTTGGAGTAAGGGGTATTTTGAATATTGCAACAGCAGGAGGAATTCTTTTGGAAAACACTTTGAAGTGTACAATTCTGGATTTTTTTTGCTATTCATTAATTGGCCAAGATCAGTGACTGTCAAGCACATTTCAGCCCCGTTGTGAGTGAGTTGCTTGACATACTGAGTTAGTACAAGTAATAATATTTTTGCCTATTTATTTGGTATGGTAATGTAAAATCAAAAAAAAATACTTGTAAGTATAGTACTTTTTGAAAGTGAATAATAAATACCAAAATGAAAATGAGGCAAGCCATCAAAAAGTATATAATATTGTTTTTTATATTAAAAGCTTTTGAAATTACTCAAGCACTTACCTTGAGCTGGGGATATTCATTCATTAAAATTGTAACTATACCAACATATGGCAAAAATCCTCTAGCTCTTCCAACAATGTCTTTTTTTGTTAGCCATAACTGTCCAGGTGCATAAAGACCTCTGTCATCTACACTATTGTTATCACCTTTAGTAAGGAATTTCACTGTGTCATTGTCCCTGTAAAAATTAAATTACTTAAATTATTTAATGTATTATTCCCTAAGATAATCAAAGGTAATTAGTTTAGTTTCCATAAAGTAAGCAGTGAAAACCTAAATTTCTGATTAAAAATTTAGGTTTTTACCAGTTTAGATAGATTTTGATCAATTACTTATAAAAACCAACCAACCAATTGACCAAAATATATAAAAATAGAAACTATTTTAATGCCAAGAATCTATAAACAAAATTGAATACAATTCTTCGGACAACAGTAGCAATTGCAATTTTTTAAATTAATAATTTATCTTTAGCAAAAATAAATGGCATAAAAATATTGCAACAGAGTAAACACAAATTCAGCGCACCTCAATGAGGTCTGAACTCTATATAATCAAAGCTTTTAATATGAAGATTATTTATATGACTTACTTTTCATGAAGTTTTAACACTCTGTGAACAATTGGTATATCTCTCCCTTCCACTTTGAATACTACAATTTCACCAACTCTTACTGGCTCTTCAGGGTAGTTGGTAAGGAATAATAAATCACCTCTATGAAATGCAGGTTCCATACTACCTACAACATCACAATTTAAAATTAAATTAATTATTTATTTAGATTTAGGATATAGATTAAAATCCACCAAATAAATATCTGTCCAGGGAATAGTCTCAGGAGGTCACTTGCAAATAGTTTGCTAATTCTGTATATAGATATTCTTGTTAATTGATATTTCAGTTGTAAAAAAGCAGTTTAGTTAGGAAAATTATTGTAATCATTTTGAGCCTATGACTGGCAATATTAGAAAAAGCTCAATAAAGTCCTCATTGAATAACAACCATTTTAAAATTTGTATGGTAGGAAATTTAGGTTAAAGAATATTAGCCTTATTTGTGAGTTGTAAAGACAAATATTGTGATGTCTAATTAAAAATTCTATACAAACACAAAGTTAACACAATTTAGTAGACTTATTAGTTAATAATTGGTAGAACTATAAAATTAGTAAGTAAATGAAATTATATTTCCATGACAACTATTTACACAAAAAAAAACATGACAATTTGGTTGGACCATTCTTAGACCTAAGTCTTTAAAACCTCTATCAAAGCCTCTCGTTAAGATAGGATTATATGGTATTGCAGTGAAAGTTTGCTTATTTTGATCTTTTTGAAATATGTTAGTTTCTAAGATTAACTTTAAATCTGTCTTCTGATCAGCTTATCTTCATAACTATTGACCCTAGCAATTGTTTTAATTGTTGCTTTTTCTTTATTAAATCTGTTATTAGTTAGAGACAATTTTAAAACTATTGAATTGCATGTTATTTTGCTTATGTAGTTACCATCTGTATAGATGAGCAGAATCATTTCATAGTGATTATCCAAGATTATTCAGCCTTATATGGATTTTTCAAGAGCCCCACTATTTATTTTTGGGAGCAAACTGGCTAAATGCATGAGTTGTAAGAAAGACTTTATCAGTAAAATTAGAAACATATTGCAGTTATATGCCATTTATACCTTTTCTGTTATAAAGTGTTGAATTATTTAAAAATGAATTGTAATGGTTATATTATGGTATTTAATTCTTTTAAAATTGATGATTACAGGCAGAAACCCATTCATAAATGTAGATTCAAATTTTTACTACCTACTCCTCATAATATAGAACAGAATTAGCAAATTTCATAATGGATTATGGCTAACAGCTTATGTATTAAAGGACATTTGATTTGAGGAATGTCTCAGAATACCTCTACATACACTAAATAAGTGGGTTAATGAGTGCATTGTAAATTCCTTCCTGCAATCTTATGACCTAAATAAGTACATTGAACTCTTATTTTATTGAAATTACATGTAAATGAACTTGAATATTAGTTTTAGGAGATATTTACAATTTTAATAATACACAATTTAATTTATTCTACTTGTAATAAGGCATGCCAGATGGCAGAGTTTATCTTGTTTTAATAGTGGCTATAACTAAAGAGCATCTAATTCTACATCCATATTACCTGAAAGGACTACTACAATAGGACTCTCACTTCCTGTAACTACCATAAGGCCTTTCCATATCATCAAAGCTGAGGAAACTATCATACCAAAGCTCAAGACTTGATAGAAAAACTAGAACAAAAACAAGTTTGAAAGATCATAATGATGGTTATATCATTATACTGAATATTGTTGGTTTTTTCAAAGTGAAGCAATTTTATTAAAACAATATTTAGAATAATTATGTATTTTTATAATTTTTGAATTAATTTTGATAAAAAATGTAATGTAATATACCTGCCGCTTATTCATCCGCTGAAAATCGTCAAAGAGCGTTACAAAATCCATATTTTGTTAATTCGATTTTTCTTATTTGTAAATTTAAAAAATTCTTATGTGGTTGGATTGTTTTATCCACGTCAGTTGCGGCTCGCGGTTCCCTTCGATTTTGAGTTTTCACTTAAATTCTTGAATCCTTGAAACTATCTGTCAAATCTGTCTGTTGCTGATGTTAGAGGTTAAGTTGACAGCTTACAGATGATAAAATGAATAAAGGTTCATTTACAGCAATTTGACTTCATGACCTACAAGTTCCTAATTATTCCTGTCTTCACATTTTTTGTTGTAAATCATTGTTGCCAACTTTTTGAATTCTGAAATCCGTAGGACGAGTGCAAAATATCCGTAGACTTGCTTTTCAAGGAAACAAATTATATACATAATTATTTTTGTATAAAATAATGTCTGGTATGAATAAAATAAGATAATAATCGTAGAAAAAAATCGATGCGGTAATAAGACAATAATAGAAGAAATATAATATATAATATCTATTGATTACACACATATTTTGTGCTACTTTAATATAACCCTACATAAGTAAACTTTTGATAAACTGACGTTTTGATTAAGAAAAAAAAAACCTAATTAATTTAAAAAATAACATAACAAGAATAAGCATAGAAAACACACGCACACTAATAAAAAAAATATAAGACTTAGTTTTCTTCGTCCAAAGATGAAAGAATTAGATTTACAGAATCGGTTTCTGGATGCTTCGGCTGATGTTTATATAAAATAGATGTACCCATATTGGTTAGCATTGTTTTATCTATTTCCCAATTAAAGTAAGTCAAAGTTTTGGTAAATGATCTTTTTGAGTGCAAAATGCCTTAAAACAATTGGAAACGTTTTTGACCCTCCCGTTTTTTAAATTAGAAACATATTTCCAAAACAGATGAAAATCCTTGTCTTCAGAGTCTCCCAAACCATTGAGCAGAAGGCGCCATTCTCTATCTATGCTATTGTAGTTGTATTTTTAGTAATTAAATTGGGAAACTGCAAAACCAAAGGCAATATTAACATATTTACTTTATTATATATATTACTGGGTATAATAAAAGTCATGTATTTTATATCGTTTCTTGAGAATGAAAATCTAGTTTTTATTTGGTCTAGCAACTGTTGATACAATTTAAGGCATGAAATTCTAAACTTTTCAAGTTCAAATCCAGATAACTCTGTATATAAGTAGTGACCGAGCCACCAAGATAAAAGATAAAAGCGCCAGATGTCGCACTCGTAGACTAAAATCATTTTATGAGGAAATGACGAATAAATATTTTTTTACAAGAGAGATTATCTATACTCTATGATTTATATATAGCATATTATTATTTTTACAGAATTTTTAATGAAATATCAAAGTTCTCGAAAATCCGTAGAGTTTGGGCTTATATCCGTATGTCGGAGAACAAAACCAAGAATCCGTAGATCTAAGGATAAATCCGTAGGGTTGGCAACACTGTTGTAAATTAAAGATATTTTTCTGTGGATCCGTGCTCGCGGTTTCCTTCAATTTAGAAACGAATAAAAGCGCGTTTAAAATCAATTCAACTTTGGATTTGTTTCTAATAGTTTTGTAAACTTCTTGACAATATGATAATCTATTTTAAAACTTTTACTAAAATGTTACCAATCATTTTTTTACATGCACAAGTGCTTGCTTTTTAAGCGTGGGTTTTAAATACTTTAAAAAATAGGTTTTAATCTTCTCCCGAAGATGCTAACATCGTTAGCGAAATACGTGTCTAGAGTAAAGAGAGTCTTGTTTAGTGGTAAAACTGTCTGGTAATTTGGAGCGTCACACTAAAGGTTTCAATCATAGGACTTCTCTAACCATATTTAACAGCCAATGACAGAAATTGAGTCTGTTATCAAAGACTCTTTCAAGAAGTGCCTGGTGCAGAACCACGTGATATGGATGAAGTCCAAGTAAAAACAATAAATATAAGATATAAGGATGCTTATTAGTGTTGTAACAAATAAAAATAGGTACTTGTGCTCTTTCAGAATATTTTCTACTGTACCGTGGGATATTCCCAACTCCCTAGAAATATTTCGGATGCTTATGTAAGGGTTTATTTCCATATAGGCCAAAACACTTATAACGTTTGCCTCTATGCGCCCTGGCCTTCATCTTCAATGAATATTACCGTGAATACTTACTATAGTATTTCTTAGCCTGATAGCAAAACCGGTAAAGACTCTATGATTATAGTGTCTTCGGTCAGGATATTTTTGGGCATATATACGGGCTGCAATGGGTGCATCTTGCATTAACTCAAAATACGCTGCTGCATGTCAAAAACTATGTCGTTTGGAATTATGTTTGGCATTTTTAAAAAACTTAAATGATTTAAAAAACTGGCTTTGAGGTTACATTTGACACCGATCATAAACGTTTTATCATGGCGATGAAAATATTTATCAATTTTCATTTGTTTCCAAAGCCTACTACTAACTGGTAACTCAATAATGCCAGCGCGACATATTTCATTCTTCAAAAGCATGTTTTTTCATGCTCTTTTAGCCTAAATGAAAAAAATTACATCGTTGTATTGAATATTTGCCAGAAAATCGCTGGAAAAGTCCAAATTAAAACAAGTCGCCCTCTAGCGCTCAACAAAACAACTAAGCCGCCTAAGTAATTATACCATATAAAGATAATCTTTTTAAAAGCCTAATAATTACCATTTAAAACAAAAGCAAGCTCGTTAAAATTCGTTAGGCCAATCAAAAGTTATCAACAATTTTAGATATAAATATTCATATTTGTAAGCAAGTTCAATAATGATCATTCATAGTAGTTTCCTTCAAACAATTAGGGCAACTTAATGTTTTGCGATACTAAAATCTGATTAAATCTTTTAGAAGAGCTTTTGGAGTTCAGTAAGGCATTTTTCTCTATTTTTCATTACTTCTGAGTTCTGCTCTTTGAATTATATAGTTTTGCTTACCTTATTTGCTTACTGCTAAAATGTCATCATGCCTTATTTCATTTTAATTTTCTCATTTTTAATTTACTCAGTTTTAATTTTTAACATTATTCAATGAACTGTTTTGGTACTTATTTTTGGATCAATTTAAGCTTTACTAATGGTTCTATTTCTGTTTAATATTACTGTTTAATTAATACTAATATATAATATTTTTTATTATTTTACAATACTACAGTTTCAAGATATTTTATTGTTTAATAGTCAAATGCTAATATGTAACTGCTCTTGAATTTTTCATTGGTATTATTAGCTTTCTCAATAAATATTATATTTATAATAATAAAGCATATGTTAACTTGAGATTCCAGATTCTCAACCTTCACTACTACTTCTTCTCCTCGATAATTTAAAACTAATAGGTATTTAATATTCTCAATTTATAGAGGACGCACACCACATCACAATCCTCAATCAATTTTTAACAATCTAAACATAGCCTTCTTCTGGACTATATAACCGAAAAAAATATTTAAGTCCAAAGCCAAGTGGAAATTGGTAAATATCAAACGCCAAACAACCGATCCGTGACGTCCCGTTTTCCCCTACTTAATACTTAGATTCTGGTTAAAACCAGAACCGCAGAATCGCATTGGTAAATACTAGTGTTGTAAAAATCCGGATTAATTCAATATCCGGACAGTATTGATTCGGATGAATTAAAAATTCGGTTTTTTCATCCGGATTAATTCATCCGCTTGATGTCTCGCCCGTTCGGCAAATTATGTCATGTTTCGGGCTCGATACTCGACCGTCCGATAAACGTTTTTTATAGCCGTTTTTCGAATATAAGATATGCATTATGCAACCCATTAGACATTTCGTTTTTACGGATTTCTACATGATGTTAAAACTAAAATAGCTAATTATGTATGTAATGAATCAAGTGTATTTTAAACGAGGCAAAATATCAATACGAAAATGCTTTGTTGCCGATTGCCGGGTTATTTGTCCGGATGATTTGATTCGGATTCTCTTAGCCGGTGGAACGTGGAACTTCACGAGCCTCGTGCAAGCTCATACAATTATTTCATCGTCGGGCTAACGGACGACTGGCGGCATGTATCCGGACGATTTAGATATCCGGATTGATTCGGAATAATTTGATATTTGGATTGAACGGACGATTAATCCGGACTCTTCGCATCACTAGTAAATACCAACTAAGAATCATTCCACGCTGAAAAGCGGCTATAAGCCGATTTCCGATTGACACGCGTTGAATTGGTAAGAGCTGCGGTTACTCTTTTGGTTGACAACTTTGACAGGTAAGTGTGACGTATTGTTCCCCCACCACTTAAAAATTCTGATCTAAACAAACAGTTGCTGAAATGAATTGGTTATTAGGAATCAAAGAGTTTATGTTTTTGTTTTTTCTTTTCTGTTTGATTAAAAAATGTCGATTTTTTTAAATTTTTGACCCTTAGCCATTTTTTTCTCTCGAACAAACTATTATGCTTTTATTGGATCTAAAGTAAATTTCGTATAATGGTCATGTAAATTTGCATATGTGAAGCCATAAACACCTTATTGCTGGAATTAATTTTAAATGCTAAAATGTTAAATGCTCCTTTAATTTAACTTTTTTTACTAAGTAGCGTATTAATACTTTATTATGAAATAATTGTAGAGAATATAAAATATGTATGCGAAACTAATATATAAATTTTTAAAATAAAAATAAATTTCTAAAACTACTACTTGTTCTCCTTGATAATTTAAAACTAATTGGTATTTATTTTTCTTAATTTATAAGGGGCGCACACCATATCGCAATCGTCAATCAATTTTTTACAATCTAAGCATGCATAGCCTTGAATCTGAACTGTCTGAACAGCTGATCCGTGACGTCACATTTTCCCCTATTTTGGTTAAGACCCTGAATCGCAGAAACGCATTGGTAAATACCAACTAAGAACCGTTCCACGCTGAAAATCGGCTATTGTATGTCATTGTACAAAACCCTTATAAGTAATGGGGGATCAATGCGTCACACTTACCTGTCAAAGTTGTCAACCAAAAGAGTAACAGCGTTTGGGCACTTTTCAAAATTCACCGGTAGATACACCGGGTTGAACCCGTTGAACAGGCAGTGACCGAGGCGTTTCAGAATTAACCCGGTACAAAAAGCCCCGCGTTTCAAAATTAACCGGTGAAATCAGCTGGTTGCGACCGACGAGGTATCGGATTGACCGGGATTTTAAGGTGGAATCTTGGTGAAATAGATTCTTCCTAGGATTCCTAACCTAGTTTTGTATTTTTTTTTACTTCGTTTTTGTAAATTTGATAACATAAAACTTTAATACAATTTTTTAAAATTTTGTTTGTGTATAGGTACCGGTTATAAAAGCCACAAACTGATTGCAACAAAAGCTGAGACCCTTGCAATGGAACTGGGTCGTTTTTGTTTGGTTTTTAGTTTTTTAAACATCGAAACAGTGGCAACCTTTTAATCTTTTCATGGAAAATGCTACTATACTTTGTTTTGTTTGCTTTGAAAAATTTAAGAATATAAACATAAACAGAAATCGATATTATTAAAGCTGTCAACTACCAAACAAATTCTAAGAAAATCAACCGAAGCGTTTCCGAATGTTTAAGTTACCGAATGGCAACCTGAAATTTACCGAAAATTTTTTGATTAACCGGTTAATTCAACCGGTGAATTCTGAAAAGTGCCCTTTTTACCAATTCCATGTCGAAAATCGGCTTTAGTATGTCATATATGCTGAAAGGTTACATTCTATCAAATTGTACAAAATCTTGTACAACATCAGATATGGGAACACTGTAATATGCTCTTATTTGAGCTGTATGCTCTTATTATCAGTTATTTTAAATAAATGACTTTCAGTTATCAGCTAAGCGCGAAATGCCGATCATTGTTCAAAGATCAGCAGTAGTACCTACTTCTTTATGCGCATGACACTCCCAGATGATCAACAGCCACAGTCCACAAGTGAAAAAAATTAGGTTACCGGTTTATTGTTACAAAAAATCATAGAGAAATGAATATTAAATATACATACTTTTAATTACTCTATGCAAAAAATGCAGCAATAAACAAGCTGTAATACAGGTATCAAATGGTAAAACTTTGTAAAATCTGTTAAAGCATTAGTTATTTTATCTTTGTTAGAAGGAATTCTCCAATAACATAATATTGATTTCAAGGTTAGCTAATTTATGTTTTCAACTGAAAACAAAGCACAAAGTATTGAAGTAATTTAATCAACTGAAGGAGTGAAGAATTAAGAAATTAAGGAAAATTAGAAGGAAAGTGTGTGAAAGAAAAAAATGGTTTTGACTGTAGCACAACTAAATAAAATTTTTCGAGCAGCAAAAAACTTTGATCGTGTTCTTAACAAGGTGTGTATCAATTATTTATATTTTTTGCATATACAATAAATTAACTTAAACTGGCTTTACAGGATTTCGAATCCTAAATTTGCCCTTCTCATAGAAAATAATGTTGCAAGAGCATTTATAGCTTTATAGCTATATATAGGCTTCTATAGGCTTCATTTGAGTCTAATGGAATTCCTCCAGGCTTATTGAAATATTTGTCTTTGCAAAAAAGAAGTTTTCCCTTAATTTTAAGGGTACAAATACCTACATTTACCCTATTCTTAAATCAGGCAATAGCCATAATGTACATAACTTTAAAGGTATACCTAAGTATACAATCAAGCTTTGCAAAAATTGTTGCTAAACTAGTGTTCTACACAGCTCAACTGTAAGAATGATTCTAAGAATTACACTGTGGTCCAATACTGTTTAAGCTCTTCACCAATGATGTTGGCTATGGTTTGTCCTCTAGAAATCTAGTCTTTGCAGATAATTCAACTGCAGAATGACCTGAATCAGATTACAAAATGGTGAAGAATTAATTGGTTTTCTTTCCAATACCTTAACTGCTCTGTAGTGACCTTTTCTCAAGCATGGGCGAAGTTAGAGCCTCAAAAATGGCAGAGTTACACGAAGAGGTGAGGGGGTGGCCATCAAAGAAAAGTCCGCCGGTCCAGGCGCCGCCGGAGGTAACAAATTTCTTGATGGGCACCTTCATTTTCACTTATAAGCCGTTAAAATTATTAAAAAAAAAAGAATAGTCTTAAACAGCTTCTATTCTAATTTGCTATACTATATACATAATATCATGAATTTGTTTTACCTTTATTTTCATATTAGGTTTCATCCAAGGAACACGTTTTTGAATTTTATTGCAATATACATAATGTATTAACCATTCTGTATATGTATTGGAGTATATTGCATACATAGCAAAAGTCAAAAGTCGCTAGTTTTAAAAAAATTTTTAAACTTTCAAGAAAAATTTCAAAGTTCAAAATAATATCATTTTAATATCTAATTGTCGGACTTAATTAATTTAGACAAAGTTAAACACGACGTTTCGGTTGGTAAGTATCTCCAACCATTATTATATTAAAATGTTATATTAAGTGTAAACTAGCAGTTTAACTTGATAACGGTTGGAGATACTTAGTGTAAACTAGCAGTTTACACTTGATAACGGTTGGAGATACTTACCAACCAAAACGTCGTGTTTAAATTAATTAAGACAATGCAAATCCGACAATTAGATATTACTTCTCCATTGTCTGCCACCTTCAAAACCAATATCATTTTAATAAAACGCAATAACTCTTCAAAAATAGCAAAAGCAAAATGTATTTAAAATGTCCTTAAATAAAATGAAATCCAATAAAATTATCTTATAACTACTCTAATAAAAGTTTTCGATTTCCTTTTTTTAAAAACTTTTAAAATTTCATCTGGCAACAATGACTTTGTTAGACCACTTTAGCACTAACCACTAAGAGTGGTTAGTGCTAAAGAACTAAATCGACCTGACCCATCGTTGACCTAAACCAATTTTTAATTCTTCTCATTGTTGAGAAAGAGTGTTCGCAGGACGCTGAAGAAATTGGCAAAACTAATGCTATTTGCATAAGGGTATATGCATTTGGAAAAGTCTCTTTTCTTAATACATCTTTAATATCAGAAATGGTAATGTTGTGGCTCTGGCTTTTATTTATGCAATTCCCAATAACGGTCATTTCAGCTTTTAATAGCTCCTTATCGATTAAAAAGGTATCTCCATACAATTTAATGAATTCCAAACTGCCATCAAAATCCAATTGCAAAAAATTGAAGACAGATTTAGCTAATTTCTGACTTTCCTAAGAAAATCTTATTTTTAGATGATTTATTATTTTGTCGAGAGACCTATAATAAATTGAAATTAGCCAAAACTTTTGTGCCTCATTTTTTATCAAAGGTGAATTTAAGAACGTTTCTTCGTGTACTGCGGAAGTGGAAGCTTCAACCACATATTCTTTAAGTCTTTTACTCTCTGTTTTTTTACGTTTTGAACAATTTTTTTGAGGGGGCTCATTTCATTTTAAAGGGGGCTAAGCCCCCCCCTAACTCCGCCCATGTTCTCAAGGTAATAATATGCTTCACTTCCCATATACTGGGTGGTGCATCACCAAGGAAATCCCATATAAGTTCAAATTGGTATAAATTCAAACATTGGGTCCCCTGGTTAGTACATTACTAAGCTGCAGTTATTTGATTACATGCCGTTAAAATTGCCATCTTTAACTCTTCTAAATTTTAATAATGCACTTCTTTATAAATAACACTGTTAATGTGACCCCACAGAAAAAAGAGATTTGGTGAAAGGTTTGGAGATTTGTTGTAATTTAGCCTAATTACACATCCATCAAATATATACTAATGATATTCCCTGCCTTTCTGTGAATTGTGTGCAGGACAATGATCCATTTAAAACCAAGGTGCAATTTGATTTTGTAAAAGTTCCAAAAATGTGTCTCTCTAAATATTTTTCCAAAAAAAAAGAACCAATAATTTTATGACCAAAAATACCCACCCAAACATTTACCCCTAGAAAGGGGTTAGTGGGTTAATAAGAAGATATCTGTGTTTGTTTTCTTTACTTCAGTGACTCATTATTAACATTTGACTCATTATTTAAGGTGAAGGTGCATTCGTCTGTAATAAAACATTTCATAAAAATCCCTGTGCTTATTCGACTTTCCATAACTTAAAAATAAGTTCTTAACAGAAATCTGCTTCCCTTATTTCCTGATCTTTTTGATATTTAAAGGAATGGTATTTGTATTTTTTTAGTGTGTGCAATACTGTACTATGATATTTTTCTACAACTTCTCCAAGCATTCTGCTGCTAATTCGTTTATATTTTTCAAAATGAACTCACATTTTACATTTCAAAATCTGAGGTATTTTCCCACTCTGCCATCATTATTGTTTTGCTCTGAGCCTTTGCATTTACTAATTACTGTACCCTTAGTGTCAAAGTTGTTAACCAATATTCTGCACTGTTGTTTTACTTGGAAAATGCCTATTAGAGAAATTCACAGAACATTTGAGAGAAAACTATTCTCCATGTAGTAGAACTTAAGCATTATTAAGTCGCTTTTTAGAAAGTAATGGAATTTGGTATGGTGGCTTGTCTTACTTGCACCTTTTGAAAATGTTAATACAGTTTTTCTGTAAAATATATACCGGCGCCAATATTTGAAAGTATAATAATTTATATGGGATATCCTATAGCCAGCTTGGGGATGCACCACTCGGTAATCTTGATAATGCAACTCTGACTAGACCAAATAAAGCTGAAGATTTTTATTATTTAATCAATACAAGGGATCAACCCCATAACAAAAAATATTAAGATTTCAGAAAAAGAAATAAAAGCTAGCCTACCTAACCACTAGTTAACAATAATTATCAGACTTAATCTTAATAACAAGGATAATTAAAGTGTTTTACAAGTAGTAATAATAATCTTTAAAAATCTGAACAATTGACAATGCAAAATTAGCTAAAAAAAAACAAAATATATGAGATTTTATACAAGATTCAGGTGTGATGTTTGATCAGAAACCAAATTTTCACTACCATATAAATGCAATTTGGAACAAGGCTCTTAAACACCTGGGTTTTATACAGCTTAATAGCAAAGAATTTTCTCATGAAAGTATGAAACTTTTGTATTATACTTGTTTAGAGTATTGCTGTATAGTATGGTCTCCCAATTATGATATCATCATTCCTTCATTGGCATCACAAAAAATAAATAAATAATTAAATTATACAGATTGTAAAAATGTAGTGATCTATTAAAAGATTATTTTGGCAGCTTTGGTTCTCTTTACTTGCTGCATATGTGATTGTAAAGTTGTGGTATAACAAGATGAATTGTAAGGAATATTTATGTGAAAATATTTTGTACCTAAAGTTGTCCTGTTTGATAGAGAATAAAACATTTTGAGTTCATTAAAAATCCCAAAGAAAGGGGTTAATTCGTTTTGACACAAATGCACATAATCGATTTATGAAATAAACATTGCCATCACATCATCATCATAATTTTTTTAAGTAAAATATCTATTTAATTTATTATTATATTATTAATTTTTTACAAAAGTTTAAGTTTTTTACAAAAGAGTTGAATTAGAACTCTTAGTTTTCTTACTTTAAGACCTTTGAGATTTCAAAATAAAAAAAATCCTTGATTGACTGTTGATTTTATTTGATTCTCATAGAAGTATTCTCTCCTTATTTTTATAGTATGAGATATATTATACTGCTATGATCTTTTTACAAAATCCTATGTACCTACATTTATGATGTACTATGTATCTACTAACTATCTTTTATTTTTATCACAAAGATGCAACCTAACTCATAAGTTAAAAAAAATCAACACACTTCTTCATTCTTTTCATGTTTTTTCACAGGGACAGCAGTAACTGAAAGAATCCCAAAGTTCTTAATTGGTGCAGCTTATTATATTATAAATATTACTCTAATAGTTTTTTATATTTATTAAGTTTTAGAATAGTTCAAACTTCAATCATTTAAATATTTAATCAATATAAGATGCGCCCAGGCATTTCAAATAAGTATTAGCTTATTTATCATGAAATTACACAACTTTTAAGAGTTGTTTTTAGGAAACCTTCCCCCTTTTAGGGAAATAATGTAATATAGGGTTATCTATTTGCTAAATAAAGACTAGTTATTGTTATTACTTATGATAAGTTTGACTAAAACAATAAAACACATTTTGATTAACCCTGTTATTTATATTTTATTGAAAAAATTACAATTTAAAAAGTAGAAAGATCTACATATAAAATTGATTATACTGTAGTGTATTCTATACTAATCATAATGATATTGAAGCTTATTTATATCCTATTCTATTTATTTTATACAAGGTCACTGTAACATCTCTTGGAAATGGAAAATGTACAGCTGAAATGAAAGTAGAGGAAGAACATTCAAATGCTCTAGGTGGATTGCATGGTGGGCTCTCTGCTACCTTAGTAGATTGTATTTCAACATATGCACTTGTTACTCATAAATATGGAGCAGTTCCAAATGTATCCGTTCATATTAACACTGAGTAAGTACCTTAAGTGTTCTCCTCACATTATTACACAGGGCACATTTAATATCTGAGTATTAATATATACTTATATATGGTATATCACGGTCAATGGAAAATGAACTTTTAAGGAAAACGGGACATCGGATTTTTTATAGAAATTTGGCAAAGTAGGTATTTGATGATGATTGATTTGTAGATATTTGATGTCATTTGATGAGAATATTTTTAGAGATACAGCATTGCCGCCTATACCAAAACATATCATCATCTTTAATCTTGTGTATGTTGAATTGGTGGATCCGTAATTACTTTCTGAATCTTTTCTTCATCCCTTTTTTCTATACCTTTCTTTAATGGTTTTCAAGTTAATATTTTCCATTATTTTTTGTCCAAAACTCACCTCTAATTAAATTTTTTTTATTTATCTCCAGGAAATATAAAATAATAAACTCCACTTGAAATTCAGGGTGTAGCGCATTTCAAGGTCCTCTCTATACTTGTAGGTTTTGTTTTAGGAAATTTGTTTTGAATTTTACAAGGTTGCTTATAATTTGTGATTATACTGCTAAATTAAAAAAGATTAAATTAGAGATATGTTTTGATTAAAAAAAATTATTTACTTGAAAATTGTTAAAAATAATTATAGGAGAAAATGTTCAGTAAGTAATTAATGAGCCAAAAATGCTTACATATACTACATGGTGTTTCATTTGAAATAAAAAGGATTATACTATTTTTTGGTATAAGAGGTAACCCTGCATCACTTAAAATATTGTTAAACCTTAGATTACATTCAATTATCTATGTTGCCAACTTTTCAAAAAAATCATGGATGTGTCTTTTTGCGTAAACGTCTAACCTTCTATCGAAAGTGATACACCATGTATAGTTTGAAACTAAAACCTAAGAATGCTAAGCAGTTTATTGGTTTGATTAACAATGTTATTTAAATAAAATCAATTTATTGTTAACAGCTGTGGTAACTGTCAAAGTATTTGTATAGTTCTTACTAATAACATAATTTTAAATATTTCAGGTATCTAAAAGGAGCCAAGATAGGTGATGAAATCGAAATATCTGCAGATACGCTCAAAGTTGGAAAAACCCTAGCTTTTTTAGAGGTATTAATAAAGGAAAAAAAAACAGGTGCTTTATTAGTTAAAGGGTCTCATACAAAGTTTTTGATTTCCCCCAGGGAAAAGTAAATTTTATGTTGTTAGGGATCAAAATAAAATTTATTTTCCTCATTAGTCATATTATAGTTACCAAAAATGCTATTTATAATTTTAAAAAGATATATGTTATGTTAAATATACATCATATTCTTTATTATCAACTTGTTTCTCTATCCAAACCAATAATAATTTTATCACAAAAATAGCATCTTAAAATAAAAATAGATGTTTTTGAGTGCAGTTATACACTCTCTTCTTATCTGTTTTGCAGTAATGTTTTGTGCTCTTTTAGTTCTTAAATAAGTTGTTTTGAAATTCAAATGAACTGCAAAATTAGAGTAGTAACAATATTATTTTTATCAAAAAAACTACATGTTTGTGTAAAAAGTTTACTGCACCTCAAAATGGAATGGAGGTCAAACACCAGCTCGTTCCATAAGTTTTATTTGATTAAAGTGATATGTTTACATATATTTGATATGTTTTACAAGCTCTATCTGACTGTTCAGAAGGTGAAATGTCGGAACAATGCCCTAGGTTCGTCAAACTTTGATTGTTTTATTCGAAAAAGTAGAACATTTGTTTTAAGATTGTTAAGTAATAGCATGTTACTTTCAAACCAGATTTATGCTCATCAAAATAAGTCTTGCTCCCAACTGCTAATATCTATAGATACGTTTTCCCCCATGCCAACAAATTACTATCATCGGCATAACAAGTTTCATACTGAACGAACAAATCATATACAGGGTGTCCTACAGTCAACGTTGCAGGCTATAACTTTTTTATTTTTAAATATAAACAATTTTAAGAAAATATAAATATTTTTAATAGTTATAGGACCACTACCCAAAATTACTTAAAAAAATTACCCCCGACACATTCATCCTCTTAAAACTACCTCATGCTTTTTTTTGGATAGTTAATGCACATTATTGGCCTGAAAAAAATCCTTGATGGATAATGGAAACTCGTTTTCAAACTATTTAATTGACATTTTATTGGACCGTACTTTTAAGAAGGTAAATAACTTCAGAGCGGTATTTAAATATCTAAAACCTTCAAAATTTACTGTGTAAACTATTAGAAGACTTGCCTGTTTTAGAGCGCAGTTTAATTGGCAAAAAGATGGCGCTCCACCCCATAATGCCCAAATACAGATTATTTAGTCAATAGATTTCCTCAAAGGTGGATTGGAAATAGGGGTCCTATTAGGTGGCCAGCCCGCTCTCCAGATATGACCCCAATGGATTTTTTTGTCTCGGGTAATTTAAAGGATAATTCTTTCGGCGATATGAATGAAGCTTGCGTGGAAGCTGATGGAGCTCAATTCGAGAATTTAATTAAATAATAGATTAGATTTTGTCAAACAGATTAATGTAATGTTAAAATATTGTATAATAAATAAATTGAATTTAAAGAGAAACTTGTTATTTTAATTTTTGCAACAGTCATTTTAATTTTTAAATTTAAAAATTCATTACATTGATGTTACTACATGATTTTTGTTATAAAATTAAATTAATAATTTTACAAGCATTCCAAACGTTAGAAGAAATACTGATGAGGCCATTTGAAAAAAAAATGTTGCGATGGATTTGTCGGGGGTAGTTTTTTTTGAGTAATTTTGGGTAGTCGTCCCTATAACTATTAAAAATACATTTTCCTAAAAAAATTGATATTTAAAAATAAAAAAGTTATAGCCTATGACGTTGATTGTTGGACACCCTGTATATGCTTCCCAGTACAATTCCTATTTGATTTTTCTTTAGGCTTGAGAAACGATTCTGTAATTTTTTTAATATTTCAGTTTTTTGTTACCTATTAGTTAAATAGGACGAAAACAAGTGGAAACATACAGGTAATTCAAAGTTTTTTGAAAAAGCTGTCAACCAATATATCTAGTTCCTATATATATACCTAGTTCACATCAAATCCGCATTTCCTTTTTTAAATAAAAGGCTTTATCAACGCTATCTTTAATTGTTCTGTAAATATACCGTATTTGAATGAATTATTAATAATCTGAGAAAAATATGTTTAATAAGCGAAATAGCTGATTTGATGATGCTGTAGTAGGTATTTCGTCAATCCCAGTTCTAATTGTTTAGTTTTGCTGACAATTCATATAATAAAGTCTGAATTGACATTTAAAAAAAAAAACATACTGGACATGTTCCCGAATGCTGCAGTTAAAAGGAATTAATAGTGTTTAAATGTTTTAAAATCTCTGGAAAAATTGGAAGCAAAAAGTTATTATATCCGTAAGGAATATCCTCCAGATCACCCTTAATTGCAGCCCACTTATCTCTCTATAAATATTCGTTTTTGTTGTCAAATAAAGTTAGCATATTTTTATATTCTTCAGACCGCACCGCTTTTATAGTGTTATTGTTCTATTTTAGCGTTATTCCAACTCTTTAAAGTCATTATATTAATTCTGGATACAGGTTAATACAACAGTATATATCTAAATTAGTTTTACATTTACTGATTTTAAAGAAAAACTTTAGATCATAAAATCGTTAAACACACTACTGCATGTGTATTTTGGTATTTTATAGACAAGTTCCCAGTTTTGTTTTTTAAATTGCTTAAAAAATATTATTCGTAGTAGAAAAAATTCTTTTGCGTTCCATAATTTTTAGACAAGTTGTTTATTCGTCTGTGCAAATATACTTACTACAACTCCCATCACTTATTAATTTGATCCGCGACAATAACTTTACAATTAGATTCAAGTTTCTTAAAGACAGGTGGACTTCTTTTGTTTTCCAGTGTATGTACAGCATTCACAATTAAGTGCAAAGAAAAAAAAGAGCGTGTAGCCAATGAAGGAGTTCATCGCCCAAACAAAAAAATCACAATTTTGTGCAATCAGTAAGTGATGACTATAACTTGCTGTGTTTTCTTCCAGTTTGCTTGAACTAGAAGGAAAAAGGCTTGCATTTTTTCAATAATGTATTTCAAGAAAATTTAATCGAATCTGAAGAAAGTTCATGTTTTTACGTTAAAGAACAATATGAATTTAGGCATATTAGATATGAGTGAGTTTTCTTTTTTATCCAGTATTAAATAACTACATTATTTGTTGTTTCAAGTTTCCATAATTTTAATATTAAACGTGTTTCGTCCTACGATTTTCATTTTATATTTAAAAACATAAACACTACTTTGCATTTAAAAAATGCCAAATCTTTATATTTGTGAAATTACGAGACAGTTTTATCATTAACCAAAACTTTTTATTTTACTCTCGACACGTGTTTTGCTAACGATGTTAACATCTTCGGGAGAAGATTAAAACTCGAGTTTTAGTCTTCGTTAGCGAAACATCAAAGGTTCAACCATAGGACTATATTTGTGGATATAATTTAATTTTAAACATTACTTTATGCTAAACTATTTTGGATTAACCATAAAACATTTTTGATTAATGGGAATTGAAAGTATTTTTTTCCTAAAAAATTTCTTTTTATTTAATTTTCTTTGAAATCCAAACGATTTACATATATTTTTAGATTAACAGCTATTTTATTCATAGATTTGTACTATTAAATAGATTTTATACAATTTTATATTGTTTTTATGTGTTTCAGTACTTGTTGGTATTATAATGAGACAAAAGCAAACCAGTCACAATATTTTGTATTGCCTAATAAAATAAAGAATAATTTTTTAGACAGAAAATATTCTATTTGATTAGATTTATATTGGAAAAAAAAACAAAGAATGGACTAGTTATGATCATTATTACTCAATTCATAAGTGCTTGTCTCCCCTGTTTAACATGGAGACTATAGATGTGAGAATTGCTATGTTTGCTGGGATGAGCATTTAAGGTTGTTTCCTTCATCAAGTCTGTATTTAAATAATTTTTATTTCTGAATGGAAATTCTTAAGTGTCATTTGTTTGGCCCCATTAAAAATACATAGTAAACATTTTCAAAGTTTTGGAAAGCTACATTTATTTTAATTTATTAAAAATTGAATTTTTATTATCATCCTTTATCACTATTTTCTCTCTATGTTTTTTATTTGCTTTATTTATTCTGCCTATACTATATTTTATAATTAATGTGTTCTTGAGATCATAGATTACTTTTGAATCCTTAATCCTGTTTCATAAAAGAAATAATTACTTATTAGTCAACTAAAGTATAATATCAACAGAATGATTATGAAAAAAAAACAAAATATTTCTGCTAAAATATATTATTCCTTCCCATCAATAAAATACACTTTTTTATAACAATATAAACGAGAACTGTATACGTATATTATTTACATAAAAATATGTAATTTAGTATTGGTAAAAATATTTATTAGATCCTATATCCTGTAAGATCATTGTTACACTTCCCTTTTGCCTCAACATAAAAAGTTATAGTAGAATTCGTATTTTAAATCACAGTTCTGGAAGATCTATTGCCACATAACATTTCTTTAGGAAGATGTTTTCTTGCCTTCATTCATTTGGTAACTGAAAATAAGTTTTATTAATATAATTGAGTGTCTTTAAAGGGAATGCTATTTAATCAATTATAAGTTAATAGTAAATAATTATATCTTCTTGTATTATAGAGATTATTATTCTTATACTATAGTATTTTTGTTACCTTACTGCCCTATATAGCTGGAAGAGCTGAGTTCCCGCTACAAAAACGTTTACACTAAATAAACTGTAATTTTTAGGAATGATTACTAGTGAGTATCTAGACCATATAACACCAGTGGCAGCTAGTGCAACCGTTTGAGCGGGACTTATTGTTTCTGCTGGTCTACTTAGGTCAGCTATGCCTGCCAATACTAAACCCTGAAAGAAAGAAAGGTGTTTTATTTATTAAAATCTACAATTGTAAATTTAAATTTTACAACTAAAACTATTTAAAATTAGCATCTGTAGATTAACGCAAGCAAAAGTTAGTTGTTTATTTTAATGTAAAAGGAAAATAATTTATAAAGATTTGACATTTAAATGAAAAAAGTTGTCTTGCAAAGTCGAGAAGCTAACCTCATGACTAGAACTAAAACTGTCTACTTTACTAATTGGTATAGCAATGACACATTTTAAGAGTATTATTTAAAAAATGAGTTTAAACACAAAGTCTTGATGACTTACAAAAAATAATTAGTTATGAAACAATAATATAATCAGTACTGAATCATATCAAAGAATATATTATAGAAACCTGACCTGGCTTTAAAAGCACCTATATAATTTGGTGTGGATAAAAATGATCATTAATTCTAATATTCAAATTAGTTTAAAAATGCCTAAAAGAAGTTGAATCAAACCATAGCTGATCCTATGAAATTTCTGTTTTCATGCCCATATGGAAATAAGTTTTTTAATAATAAAAATGTAATAAACTAAACTTAAAGCATTTTTTAATACTGTAACATTTTGATAGTAAGGTCCATTAAATAAATGAAATTTGACTGAAATATTTAATGAAAAATTGCTGATATTTTTAATACTACTGCTTAGTTGGAAATGATATTCTTATTCTAAATAAAGTTTAATACAAACCCATTTAAATAGTGGTGCCCAGAAAAAAACAGTTTTTGGACCTGTAATAAAAAAAATGGGTGGAATGAGTCTAAAATAAATATTATCTGTAATTATTCGTAAAATGATGTATTTTAAAAATACTACTACTAGTAAACGAAATATCCATAGCTTTAGATTTACAAAAAAAACAAAATAAATATATGCAATAAAAAGAATAAATAATTAAATTTGAAGGTAAAGGGGCTTAAGTAATTTCTAATTCAAAATATTATATAGATAGGACTATCTATAGACCTATGCCCAAACCTGTAGATCCCTTGTGTAAAGTTAAAAACCTTAAAGTTACTTATAATTAGACTAATTTTAAGTTACAACATACATATGCATTTGTTCTTTCTAATTTTATATAATTTCCTGTTTTTTTAAATCTTTTATAATAACTGGTGACAGTATCAAAAACACACTTAAGTAAACAATTGAACTGTACTTAAGTGTGTAAATATGTGAATTCAGTATTACATTAATTAATCAAATCATACTATAGGATATGTTTTGTATAAATTTTTTTATTTATTAAAACAAAGATGCATTATGAGTATCCCAGTTATTAATAAAACAATATCAAATCAAAATATTATTGTTTAGCTTTATTGTTATGAACTAATATTTGTTGTCAACAAAGCAACTTAAAATTAAGAAAACACACTAAAAAAGAAAATTTATACAAAAAAGGAGGAAAATCAAAAGCTACTGATACATACAAAAACATAGAGCAATTAGAGCCCCTTGTGGAGTGAGGTGTCATGTATCTTGTCAGCATCTTTTTGTGCAAAATAGAATCTTGACCCTTTGTAGCAGAACAGCTATTGTCTTTAAAAAGCACAAGCAGGAAATTGTATGAGGCAGTTTTTTTGAAACTCATCTTACATACATCCTTCGGTTGCCCATTTCACATTCAGAGCATGTGAGATTTGTTTTATTTACATGGGTAAAAAAATGTTCAATCACCTTCCTCTTCGAATAAGAAAACTTAACTCTCATCATACATTTAAAAAGATTGTTAGTTACAGCATATTATACATTATAATATTATATTATATTTTTTTTTAGATGAGTTTTTTAATTATGTTTTGTCCTGATTACAAGATATGTATGTGTGATTTGAAAAAAAAAATTGTAACTCTATTTTGCTTTCTAATGTTCTAGTCTTAGGTTTAACTAACTTAGATTTAATAAGGCTTTGTCAATAACTTTGTTTGGGACAATAAAGCTATTTTTTGAATTTGAATTTGACATACAAAACATTAAGCATAAAACTCTTCAGGATCTTTTCTGTCAGATATTTTTTAAGCCTATGTCTAAAGGATTTGAGTGTTGCAAGGTCTCTATTGTTGCATGGCAGGTGATTGAATACCTTTAGGCATTAGTAAAAGTGATTTCTGAATTAATAGTGGATGTGGGAATAGGTAGTTGCATATTGTCTCTCTGACATATCACATACTTGGAGTCCTTTGACATATGCTTATGCTGATTTTTGAACAAAATGCTAGCAACTTCCAGTATATACACACAGGTGACTGTTAGAATGTTTTCTCAAGCAAATAGAATGAGGCAGGAATCCTGAAGTTTTGCCTTGCAAATATACATGAGGGCTCCCTTTTGCAATAAAAAGAGGGACTGGATAAATAAATTGCTAGCATTCCCACAAAAACAAATACAGTATATTTTATCTCAATATCTTTTTTTTAAGAAATTCCCAATTATTTGCATGGGACCAATCATTTAAATTGCTGTTGTGTAAATTTATATGTTATTGTAATCATTAGTACTCTGATTTTTTTAAAGAAATATGAATATATCATAAAGAATATCTTAATTGATTATGGAAATAACTCTTAATTGCTAGCATTGTTCACTTTAATAAAATTTAAAGCCTCAGTAAATTAGGTCAATTTAAATTTAACACTTGGTTAACAATGGTTAAAACAGCTTTCAGAAAGCATGTCTTGAAAAAAAAGTATTTTTCAAGCCCATCTATGAGAAGGGTGTGTGTAAGTACCTACTATATTAATCCTTCTGCTAAGCTAGAGTACTCTTAGGGTTTACTATGAACTATAAATATGATTTATAATAAGGAATCACTTGATTGTAAGCAAATTAGAGACAAAACACATTGAGAAAACTGTTATAGATATTTCTACTGATTATTGGATATGAACTTACCTGCTGGGTGTTGCCATAAGGGTTGTAGTTTTCCAGGAACAAATTTGTCCATGACAGAAATAGTTTTTCTATAAATTTGTGACATATTTTAATTTTATTTGGTTTTTTAGTTACAACAGAATACAGATATTACATAAAGGACAAACAGCTGACTGCCTGAGATTTTCTTTAACCTTCACAAAAGTCATAACAGAAGGATGACATATTCAGGGTTGCTCTTATAGATATTTCTACAAAATCGCATTAAAGATGTACGAGATTTTGTACTATTGTACAAGAACACTCGAATCACTTGGCACTTTTAATTGAAATGAGGAGCCAAGCACAAAAATAAAAAAAATTATAGAAAATAATATACAGCGCATTCCAGAAGCTATGTTTAAATGCAATAATGGTGAAATGGACGCCTTTCTGAAAAAAAGTTTACCGTCGATATTGTATGTTTTTTTTTACCTAACAAATCCTAAAACGTTTTATAGCAAATTCTGCGATATACTATATAGATATACAGGGGTTTTGAAATTCAATTTCGAGGAAATTTAGATACACCAGACAGAAATTGGTTGTTCGCTATTGTTTGTGATATGGTTATTTTTTTCTATCTTCCTTTATTTTCCTGGTTAACTTGCCCCGAAGAAGACAATAAGCAGAAAGATATATGGGTAAGTCACTTTTATTTTCCGACAAACCTATCCTTTTTGTCATTTAACTTTCCTTGCTTTTTTAAAAACTATATTGACTCGGATTAAGGTAGCGTACGCTTTCTTAGTGCAGATGCTGATTTTTTTCCAAAACCGGAGGTATTAAAGTTGATCACACAAATTGCTTATTCGCTCCTATTTCTGCCCCTCATGTTGATTTTAATCTAATAAGCAGAAACACCTGTAGGCAAGTCCACCTTTATTTTTTTTGCATCTTTACGCACTATCCGACAAACTGTTTTTCCTTTGCAGAAAATAAAAATTATTAAATTATAAATTACTTATTGTACATTACGATTAAAAAGTCGCTTTTTGAGAATCTGCATCTTGCTACCCGAGTATCTAAGGGTAATCACTTTCGATAATAGAACTTTATATATGATAATAGAACGCTATTTATAATTGGATAAAAAAAACAAATCGAAGTACAAATTTCGCTTTATAACAAATATTACTGATAGGATTGTTATTCTGTTGGACCCTTTAACTTGTTGTTAAACCATTTAAAAAACGCTATTTTAACTTTACGGCTTAATTTGATTTAATAATGTGGATCGACAATATTTATGAATATATCGCAAAAACTGCTTCTAATATTTTCTCCAAGATGGCACTGATTTGCGATTTTTAAATGTTCTATAGATGATAACTATCAACACTTTAGGATTACAAAGTTTTACGGCTATCCATAAGTATCAAGCACATTTTACAATATTGCGTTCAATAGAAAAGAAAACGGCGTTAAATATATTGATAATGAGAAAACTTTTCAGATGACACCATTTTCTTTCTGATGAGTTGTATGGCTCTCGAATCTGCGGCTAACTTCCAGGTGGGTTTCAGAAGCCCAAAGAATAACAAGTATAATTGTAAGTCTTCAATATAAAACAAGTTTACTGTTGACTCATTTCAATTTTATTGCATTTCACCTGATTTGGTGATATCGAAAAATTTGACTTGCAATTGGACATATATTCCGCTGCATAGTATTTAGGTGATGTGTTTAAAAGTATCTACGAATATTGAAGAATTCAATGGCGGTAATTTCCCTTTCGTTCCGTATTTTTTAAAGTTTATTTATTTAGGGTTCCATGAGCTGGGCATTTCTATAGGTTCTATGATCTGGGAATGCCTGTGTGTGTTCTATGAGGAGTGCCCCCTAACCGATGCCCCGTATCCGCAGATTGGATTTTCAGATAGTCAATATTCTAGAATCACAAAGTACTTACCAGTATCTGTTAAACAATGTATCACAAGATCCTGTGTGTATTTAATGTTTTCTTCTTTAGCGGCAGATCCCAACCGCATTTTAAGTTAGTAAGTAGTAGCTAGTTCAAAGCTAGTAGGTAGCAGTGGCAGCTCGGCCTAAAGGGCCAAGGAGCCGTGGCACTGGTCTGATTGAGACTGAGGGAAAATGAATAAATTAAACAATTTACTTCAAAATCAAAATAAGCAATGATATAAAACTAAAAAAGAAGAAAAAAATTTACACATTTTCCATTTAAATTATAAGGAGATCATCTGTAACTTGAGAAAATGCGATTTTGATGTTACTTTAGAATCAGCAATGGACATGCACTTAAGTGAAATCGGAAGTTCATTATACCCCGAAATAGCGTTAAAAAGAAAACAAGATTAAGGTAGAAAGAAAAGGAAGAGCCGATAATTTACTTATACATCTTAGATTGACGTCGTGCACATCTCTTCGAAAACTGAATTTTTCACGAAGGTAAGCAGGGGAGGATGTACCAAGCAATCGATGCATAAAAACGGCCAACTGGTGAAGATAAACATTCTCTACGCGCAACCATCCAAGAGTACACATTTTTTCTGAAACTCTGTCATATTTTCTCAAGTTAAAAATGAATCTAAAGCACTGATTTTGGAGCTTTTGCAAATGATACAGGGTGACTTTAGCTAAACAAGGAACATAAAAAATATTACAGCAGTTTATAATAGGAATTACTAAGGACTCCCATAATTTCTTGCGTACTTTGTAGTTAATGATATTTCTATTAGCGTAATGGTTTGAGCGCAAAATAGGATTTTTTAATTACGTCAGAAACGTGCATTTTGAATCTCAAGTCCTCCTCGAAAATTACACCAAAATTTTTAATGTTATCAACTATTTTTAACTGCGCTCTCCCCACAAATAGTTGTAAATTATTCAAGACAATTTTTTTCTTATTTTTTGAAGAGAAACACATTACAGAACACTTGCTAGGATTTAATTTTAAATGACTGCTCGACGAGAAAGTTGAAACACATTTATTTTACTAGAATCCCCCAATACGCATCAAGTATATAATATATTTAAAAGAATAACGCATCATCCGCAAAACCCTAAATACTGCAATATTTAAGAACCTAATACATGCCTGCTATGTATATTAAAAATAAGATAGGACACAAGACGGATCCCTGTGCTACCCCAGAACTTATATAAGAGCGGTTTGACTGAGCTTAATTTTCTAATACCACCAGTTGCTTTCTTTCAGAAAGATACGACCTAAAGAAGTTTAATGAAGTATTATAGAATTCATAATTGGTGAATTTTGCTAAAGGCAGGCTGTGATCCAACGTATCGAAAGCTTTAGAAAAGTCATGCAATACGAGCGCCGTAGTATCACCTCTATCCAAAGCCTCAATGATTTCTTGAGTAACTTTTAACAAGGCAGACGTGTGCTGCTTTCGGAAACCAGGCTGGCCCTGTGGGATTATGTTATTTGTTATAAAGAAATCATAAATCTTTGGCTGAATAAACTTTTCCAAGACTTTCGAAATTACTGGAATAATGGATATAGGTCTAGGGTCGCAGTAGACCTTTGGACTACTGATTTTTTTGATTTTGAGCTAAAGGCATTTTAAGAGAAGTCTTCCAAACAACAGGAAAAAAACCTCTTTTCAAACAGGAGTGTATAACTTGAGTCAAGTGAGGAGCAAGATGATTTACACTACCACAGGCAGTAGATTTAAGGTCTAAAACTATTTTTGAAATTTCTGCTAGAGTGGTTAAGCGAAATGAAAACTGGAGATCAGGATTAAATGTATGATTAGGAAAATATTCGACTGTCTCTGGGGAGTTATATAAAGGACTATAAACTGATGAAAAATAATCATTTATTTTCTCAGGATTTTGAAGGATTACAGGTATAGAATAGTTAGAAGAATTTCTGAGACTAAGGTTTTTTTATTGCTTTCCATAGTTTTTTACTATTGCTGCTTTTTTGATGAAGTTCCAAATATGCTTTTATTTCCCGCCTAATCATCCCCACCACCGAATTTCGTAGTTGCTTGTAAAATCGCCACTTGGGCAAACTCTTAGACTTTTTAAATCTCGATAACGCTTTATTTTTTTTTCTTTTATAAAGAGTTTAATGCTTAGAAATCCTTGAGGTAGTTCCTAATGTCTCGGGCATGTGTCTCAAATAATAAACAAATGTTGCTGAATAAATACTCGACTTTTTCACCCAAACGATAAATATGGTAAATATTATCCCAATTTATTTCTTCTAGATCAGCAAGAAAATCATTCCTGTCGACAAAACACCTAAAATTGCGGTAAGACCTATATTTTAGTTCTTCATTTTCAACCTTCATCCTGACGTCACAAACTATTGCATGGTGATCGGAAATTAAATCAGCATTCAAAGTATAAGAAAGTACGGTACTTGTGGGTTTGTTAAAATAAATCAAATCAATCAAAGTTTGTGTGTTAGCTGCTACACGAGTAGGCTCATTTATTACCTGGGCAAAATCATATGCAGAAAAGCAATCCAACGAAATATTGTCTGAAAAATGATTCACATTGGAATCACCGAGAATAATAACATTATCATATTGTGAACATGCAAGGGATAAAATATCGTCAAAACAATAAACACAATGACGTAGATCTCCCCTAGAAGGCCTATAGAATGAGCCGACAATAAAAAGTTGCCTTCCTAAACGTAATTTAACGAATAAGCACTCGAGATCAAGGAAGAAATCAAAATCCTCAAAGATTAAACGTCAATATGTTAGAGAACAATAAACATATTAAATGAAATTCAACCATTCAGCAAGCCGGTTCATATAAACTTCTATCCGATATATCTGTTTCAATAAATAAAAGATTAGAGGCCTTGGAAATTTGGGATTTCTTTTTGCAACAGATTAGGGTTCGATTTACTTTTACAGGACATCTAATAGCTATCTCATTATTTATGAAAGAATATTTTATTGAATAGTGAAAAAGCTTTTTATACAAATTGCTTTCTGAAACCATTAAAGTTTGTCCGTTCTCAGAGAAAATCCGTCCAATAACAGAACTGCAAGTACTTTATGAAAGAGATGAACTTCCAATCATTTCCGAGACATTCCTCTTTCGGTAGTTTCACAGGAAAGGTGTTTTATCTTCCCTATCCTTTTTTCTTGTGAGCATTTTTAATATTTTTATACTTTCCCCAATTTTTTTTTTCACGCTCGGTAAACTTGTGCCACTGGTAAGTAGTAAACCTTAGTTAAAGTAGAGGGGACTATAGTTATGCGTAAAGTGTATGAAATTTTAAATTTCATTTACTCTTTAAATTTATTATAAAGCAAATAAATATATTATTACATAATCGTTCATTTTAATGAAGGCAATACGCGAACTTTTCTGATACTCTGTGGACATGAAGAGAATATTAGAACATAATTAATCATTCCCTAATCATAATTTTATATTGTATAATAGTTAAACAAGAATATTTGTATTAATTATAACAATTATCGTCGGTTGTAAAAATACGCGGTCTATTATGTGCGAGTAGTCTGTAAAGAATGGCTTTGCGCCGTATTCCGATGAACTCTACGTGCTCTGAGATTGACGATTGAAAAGCCCATTCTTACTATTAATCTGCGCAAGCCTAGCTAAATGACAGACGTGAAAATAGAGTGAGAGGGGTGGCTGAAGTGGCTCAAGCCACGAAAGTGGCTAGTGCAGTGGCTGCCTTTCTCAGCTGGTCAGCTGTTCGTTTGTGTGGTTCGGGTTGATCAACTTTATTTTGTTGGGAAAATGGCTGCGGGTTGTTGTGGTACCAAGAAACAGAAACTGAATGGTTTAATCAATGCTCCAGTCTGTAATGGTACCATACCAGCCCCAACCAATGGGTCGATCAGCAATGGAACGGGAATGGTAGCCTTGCCTGAAATGTGTTTCTTTTGTTTTGACGTGCTATATTGCCACTTGTACAATTTAGCTCCTCCTAAAACACCCTCCTTCAGTAATGATGCTTAGTAAGTATTTTGGGTTTAATTTGTTTTTTATGAAAGCTTAAGTAAAACCCTAGATTTATTGTTTTATTAAATAAAAAAACAAGGACATTCAAAAGGTCATTTAACTGAAGTGTGCTCTGAACATTTTCTTTGTTCTTTTGTTTGCATTGATGGTTTACACATTTTGCAGCCAAATGTTTATTTAGTTAAAATTAAAACATTGCAGATCCTAATTTAGGTGCCTTTTGTTTTTATAATTTACTCTTTTCTACTTTAAAGTATGTGGAAAATTAAATCAAATATTTATTTATTTGGCACAACAATGTATAAGTTGTGTGATTAATTGAACATTGTATATTTTCAAAAAACATTTCTTTTAAAAAATTTATTGGTATACAATTTCAACAAAATCTAATCAAGTAACAAAGTAACAAAAAATACTTATAATAAAATATATTGAAGTATATCACTTCTTTAACTCACTGTTGTATATAAGCTCTTATATAATGGAGGATATTATTATATGGTTGACATACTTTAAAACTTGTTAAAAGTACTATCATTATTTCTTGTAGAATAGTCATGAATATTTTTTGTAAAAATAACAAAGTTCTAAACTATTTAACACCATTTTCCTCTTTATGTATTACTTCAACTTCTATTATGACTTAAAAAGCACCCTGTATATTCTATTTTTAACAAAAAGCCAAACAAGATACTTTTAAAAGCTATCGTTTTAACACAATGTGATCTCAATATAATTATTGTCATTCCCTGTTTCTCGAGCATCTGTTTATTATAATTTGGCTTAAGTAAAAGAAATAATATACCTGTGTACAAAAATCAAAATGTGGCTGAATAAATGTTCAAATTTTATTGAAGCAATAAACCTGTGCTGTTACTACTTACTTCTAAAGTTAAATAAAATGTTAAATATATTAAGGCCTAAATATTTATATTACTAATAATATTATCTGTATTAATTATTTTCATTACTAATAATGTACACTTATAATTAATAAATTTATTGGATATAAGGGTTATAGCTTTCATGGCACTATAATCATTCTTAAAAATGAAAATTTGCTTATGGTTTGAAATTCACCTGAATTCAGAATCTTTCTTGCTTTTTATATTGCTTTTTTTATAATTTATTTTATTTTTTTAACAGGGACTTTACCACTTCCAAGATATATTTAGTAGATCGAAAATAACATGATTGAATGTTCAAATTGATAAGAAGAACATTTTTCATAAAACTTACAAACATCAGACAAATTAATCTCAATAAAATAAATTAATATTAGTCCATATTGTCCTGTAACACATAAATTGGTCAAAAAAAAGGGATCTATATATTACAAAACCCTGTAAATAGAAGTTTAATAACTCTAAATTTAATAAACTCTAAATATTTAATAAAATATAACAAATATTTAATATAAGCTCATTTATTGTTACAACTGATCTGTTGGCACTGACTTGAATACTTTACTAGTGGTCTAGTAATTAGGCACAGACTTAACATAAAAAATCTGGATAAATAGTTTTGTCAAATAAACCTGCTCAAATAAATGATGAAATTATATTAGAAATGGAGTTTCTCAAGAATTCGACAATAACTTTGGGTAAAAATCTTAATTTTGTACACCCTGTAATCAACTTAATCAAGGGTAATAACATCATATTAAAAATGTTTATGCTTTCAAATATATTCTTGCTGTACTGTAGACAAACATTTGATAACACCACAAACTTGCACATCAGAATCGGAAAGTGGCTTACGGGCATATATTTGAATACTATTAATAGTGGTGGCTAGTGGTACTAATCTTTCAATAAATACATGTTTGTCTGCCAAAGTCCTCATATTTCTATTTATACTTTGTATACTCATTATCCCTCTTATTTTAGCATCTTATATTTTATACCATTACATCTAAAATCCTTTCCAAATGCATGAAAAATTTAATTGCAGAAATCACAATCAAAAAACTTTTAAAATTACAATTCTATTTACCTTCTATTGTATTTCTGCTAAAAATCTGTGTCTCAAAGTTAAAGGTTAATACTTTTGAAATTAAAATTAACCAGAAATAATGTTATGATAATATAGCAAAACAAATATTATACTTGTATTTATACTTATTTTGAATATAGTAATAAAGTTTTGTTTGATTTAATATCATAGTTATAAGCAAACTAACCTAAATCTTAAGAGCTTTTCTTACGATTAAGTTTAACATAATTATATTATTTTGTTATATGGAGCTTATTTTTGAATCTGAGAACTCACTGCCCCAAAAATAAAACATGATTAGAACGAGAATGTAAAATAACATTATTTTTTCAATAATCATATATACAGGGTGACAATTTCAAGAGTAGCCATGGCTTATAATTTTTAAACCGTAAAAGATATAAAAAAATGCTTAAAACCATTTCTATAGTAACAAGGGGGAACCAAAATGATGAATTTTTTAGGGATATACTATTATCCCCCTAACCCCCAGAGCCACCCCCTTAAAAATTTTAAATTGGAAGGGTAGTCGAGTGATACCTTGTTTGAAAGGTCTATTAATTCCCTATATTATGCGACCCTACTTATAATAATCAATGCATTTATTTTAGAGTTATGCCAATTTTAATATTTTATTAAAGATTATTTAAGTGTTTTTTAATTTCTTATAAAATTAACATATTTTGAAAATGTCATAAAATATTTAACATTTGAACATTAGTACAAATGGTTAAGAACTAGGAAAACACTCTGCAATATTGCGTTTATTCTATTTTTAAAACAATAAAAATCTGCATTGAACTTTAATTATTTTATTAAATGCTCAAAGTGGCTTCCATTATTTTGCAAGCAAAAGTACAATCTGTTTTCAAACTCTTGACGAACATTTCTAAAAACTTCAGTTGTTAATAATCGGCACTCTTGTGTAATTCTTTGTTTTAGCTCCTCAATGGTGGCAGGCTGCGTTTTGAAAACGACCGATTTTAGGTGACCCCAAAGAAAAAAATCGAGAGGGGTGAGATCTGGCGATCTTGGCGGCCACTCAATAGGTCCTCTTCTACCAATCCATTGGTCTGGATAATGATTATCTAGCCACTCTCTAACAGGCAATACATAATGTGGTGGGGCCCCATCTTGTTGAAAATGCAATAAATTTTCATCAAGAACAAGATCTCCATTTTCATCCCTTTGGTTTTCCAATTCCGTTATTACTAAAGGCTCAACAGTTGTTTCTAACATTTCAGCATAAATTTCTCCATTTAGATTATCATCAATAAACAATGGCCCAATTATATTATTCCCTAGAATTCCGGCCCACACATTTATTTTTTGGGGATATTGGGTGTGCCTTTCCCTAAAAATATGGGGATTCTCATCACTCCAGTAACGGCAGTTTTGCTTATTAACGTTACCGTTTAAATAAAAAGTGCACTCGTCACTGAAACAAATGTTTTTTATAGAACGTGGCTCATTTATTATTTTTTGGGTCATTAATTCACAAAATTCGATCCGCCTGTCTGGATCGTCATCACCAAGTTCTTGAACAATCTGTAGCTTGTAAGGATGGAATTTATTAATTTTTAATATCTTTCGTACTGATTCACGAGACACTCCTGTGGCAGCTGCTGCTTGACGAGTCGACATACCAGGATCCATAGCAAAATGCCCAAGAACCTCAATCTGAGTTGCTTCATCCAGTATTCTTGGCTGATTTTTCTTTATATTACCTACAAACCCAGTTTCTTCAAATTTTCTTACCAACTTCTGGATGTAATAATGCCCAACCTGCTTATCTGGGTGCCTCTCATTAAATATTGTGGCACTTCTACGAAAACAGCGATTTTCAGAACCATAAATAAATATCATTTCAACTCTTTCGGCGATCGTATAAACCATTGTAAAAATAAAACTAGAGCAGTGAGAGAACTTTAAATCACAAAAAGAACCACTATATTACTAACCAAACCAAAAATTGAACATTTTAAGGCAAAATTTAAATAAACAAAAAACAACAAATATTTCGAGAATGGCAGGCATCGAAAATTTTCCTTTTTTTTACATCGCCAAATACCATTCCGACAATTCAATAATTTCAGTATAAGTGTACTATTTATTGGAGTTTTGTTTTGGCTTTTAACAATTCATTTTAGTATCAGAATAAATATTTTTATTCTGATAGTAAAATGAATTGACTAACATTTAAAAGGACCTACATATCTCGGAAATGGTTGCATTGATTTTAATGAGTAAGACGGCAAAATATAGGAAATTAATAGACCTTTCAAACAAGGTATCACTCGACTACCCTTCCAATTTAAAATTTTTAAGGGGGTGGCTCTGGGGGTTAGGGGGATGATAGTATATCCCTAAAAAATTCATCATTTTGGTTCCCCCTTGTTACTATAGAAACGGTTTTAAGCATTTTTTTATATCTTTTACGGTTTAAAAATTATAAGCCATGGCTACTCTTGAAATTGTCACCCTATAAATATATACATAATCAATTTCTAACATTTAATATATTTTAGTTTAAAGGATATCTTAATTATTCAATAAGACATCCATCAAAATCTCCAAAATGATAATTGTTATAGTCTGCTAAGTTAGAGGACAAATGGGTTTTGATACTATATTTTACAGTGTTATAAAATTAAATTCATATTAGTTTCTGAGAGATTCAGAAGATTACAGATATTATTTTCGGAGTTAACCAATTATTCTGTAAGAATTTTGCATCTATATCTAACTATCATTTTTGACTTCCTCAATAATGTTTATTCTACACTTAACAGAGTTCTGTTATCATGGTTTCATCACTCAATCTGTTATCAGCTTCAGAGTACAATCTTCTTCTTTGGGCAATAACTGTGTTGTCCTTCAAAGATCAGTCTTACGCCCAGGATATGAGGGTCCAATCTGGGGCAAATCTACTCAGTACCTATTAAACCGCTGTTTATTATGCACCAAAAGGGAGTTCGATTTATAGAAAATATAATCAAAGTAGATCTTATTTTAGAAAACTTAAAATGATGACCTTGTTTGATGCCTGTTTTTGTATATTATTTTTGTATGATTAAGAAGTTACTATTTCATAATTTTATGATCATCATTCATATTTGTAGAAGTGTCTGTTTTTGGTAGTTCTTATGTGTCTTATTGTTACTTATACATATTCATTTTATCAGGTCATAAGTTTAATTTAGTATTGTGCTGGCTTCTTTTTTAATAACTTATGTTTTTGTACCTATTTTGGTTAATATTTTTAATCCAGATATTTATGATTTAGTTTAGTTTGCCACCAGTATATATTATTATTGTAGATATTTTGTAAGTCTAGATTTAGTCTGCTTTGTCAACAGAAAATTATGTTTTCTAGATAATAATGAATTTTTATAATTCAATTAAATATGAAATGGCGAAAAGTTCTTAAATGAATCTGCTACTCAAGACATTGTGTATCCTTAAATAATTATTAATAATTAAAGATACACTTTTTTTTCTCAGTTATTATAATATCCTCAGGTAATAATGTTAATTTTCTTTCCATAAATTTTTCATGCATAAATTGCATCTCATTTATGTGTGACCTGACTATAAATTGTTGTTGACAAAAGCCAGTAGATAAATGTCAAATACTATGGCACTACTTAACTTGTTACAAAACAATGAATTAACAGGTCAATCGAAACATTTTTATTAAATAAAAAAATTATATATATTATTTTTCAGTCGAAAAATCTCCATACATTTTTTTTATTCTATGAAAAGTTTTATGGGTGCTTTAATTTTCTTATATTAACTAAGAAACAACTAGTCTTCAATTTTAACATTTAATAGATAAATAGAGGCTGGCACAATCATTGTTTTCTAGAACTTTGTCTCACATGCTGCTGTTAAAAAGATAAAAAAATATGCCAAATAGTTGAAACACTAATATCAATTAAAATATGTTTTTTTTATTTCAGTCCTTTATTTGTGACTTGGAAAATCGGAAAGGATAAAAGATTGCGCGGTTGCATCGGGACGTTTAATGCGATGAACTTGCAATCGGGCTTGCGAGAGTACGCTATTACTAGTGCATTTAAGGACTCGCGTTTCAGCCCGATTACTCGCGACGAATTACCGAAACTTAGTGTATCCGTGTCAATTCTAAGGCACTTTGAAGATGGCGATGACTACCTTGACTGGGAGGTTGGAACACATGGTATAAGAATTGAATTTATGAATGAAAGAGGAAATAAGAGGACGGCGACTTACTTGCCGGAAGTTGCTTCAGAACAAGGTTTGTTTTTTTGATTTAATAAAACACTTATAATAAGCACTACGGATATTTTTGTCAGTATTATTTATTATTTATTAAATGCTGTCAGCATTTTCTTAAAATATGATTATGTAGAAGAAACATGGAAGGCAAAAGAGTTCTTAAGAGTGGAGGTACCTACAGCGCAGCGCACAGTGTGCAGGTATTGCTCTGCGGCAGATGGGATAACATCCGCTTTCATTGACGACACACGCTCGGCGCTCCTGATGTTTTATTGTTCTATTAAAAAACCTGAATTACTGTATACAAAATGATGTTTCCTAAACATGATTGATGACAAATTTAGGGGCTATTCCTAGGGTCAACATAAGAAAAAAACTTCAATTTAGTGATAAAAAAACTATTTCTGGTTCTGGATTATATTTTTAAGATGATTCCCTGTCTCCTATTTATGCATTCTAGTCAAATAGTCATAGATTTTTAGTCCTATAGTAGATATACATTTAAAGTCATCTTTCATCTGTTTGATTGTGTATTTTTTAATAAATATAATATTATTGACTTCAAGTAATAAAAGTCAGAGAAAAAAGCAGAATAGTTTTTTTTTAAATAAAATCTATGAAAATTAAAAAGAAAGTAAATAGTTATTACAATAATTTGACAGAATCAACAGAATCTAAAGAATTTTTTTTTGGAATAACCTTTGATTCATCATTCATCTTAATAGTATAAATATATCAGGGTATTTTAATAATTAAATTTAACTTTTCAAAAAAACACACAGGTAATTCAGAAAGTAATAAGTGTACAAATATCTGAAGAAGCTTAAGCATAATATTCTTTCTTGCAAGTGCATTACAGCTCTTCTTATAGAAACTCAAAAGTTAAAATATGGCTTATTTGTGCAAACATTAAATTATTGTTGGCATATAACTGATGAATAATATCATTAAAGCCACAGATGCCGTACTACTTCTTCTAGACTTATCTCAATCCTAATTTTTATCTGATTTCCAGAGCAGACAAACAAGCTTTCGGCAGGCTAAAAGATTTTTTCATCTTGCTGAAAGATGTTCAATTTGTTAAAACTACACATAATAGATCAAACAAGTGAAGGATATGCTGCTGGGGTTCCACAAACGTAGATATTGGGCCCTTTGCCTTTTAATATTTATTTGAATAATATTAATACACGCCTAAAATAAAGTCTTTATTGTTATTATTATAATAATTACTTATTTATTTGAACTGATTTTGCTACAGAAGAAAAGTTATTGAATTAGAATAGTTACTAGTAAGATTGTGTTTAGACTTTAATTTTTTGATTGAATTTTAAAAATGCCCACAAAGGGCTTACACCTCCTTAAAGCTTCTTTAATTTTAAGATTTAAAGGAATGATTTCTCTGCCACTTCATGGGACAGATTTGTTTCCTCGTTCTTTTTCGTACAATATCTACCGGCTTTACAATAACATTCCTATGAAATTAAAATATCTGTTAGTGAACTTGTTTAGGAAAAGATTTAAATTGCTATATTGTAATACTTAAGTTTATATTTTTTTTATACTCTGCTTGATGGTGTGCATGGTTTTTGGACATGTGATATGGTACCTCTGCCAGTGAAGCATTAGCAGGTATACAGAGTATAGATTCACTAATTTGTTTTGGGTAGATTAGCTTTTGCGGGTATTAGGGTTAACAAAATAAAAAAAAAATTCTTGTCATTTTATTTTTTTTTTAAATTAAAATAGGCAGATTTTACAGTAGTGAAACTCTCTAACCCAGATGCACAAGATCTTAATTTTATTTTCCCAAACTGAGAGAGAGTGGTTGAAAGAAGTCATCCATATTCTCAAAGAGACCCTGATATAAATAAATCAAAGGAAAACAACACAAAGTCTCGGTCTCAAAAAAAAATCTTTAATTTGTTAGAGTGATGACACGTGTTTCGCTCCTAAGAGCATCATCAGACCTAAAAAATAATGTAAACAAAACCAAATAAAATTACAAAAAGACATTAAAGTAAAACAAAAAAATATACCTCAAGAAGGTTAATAATAAAAAATTTAGATGTTTAACTTACTTTGGAGGTATTTCCCAAGGGGTGGCGAAATTCTTTAAACCTTTTAACATCTCAATCGCTTTTAAGACTTCTAATTCCGTAAAACGAAATCTGGTTAAACCATTGGATAAGCCAGATCCGCTTTCGAAATCGGGAGTTTATAGTTTGCATTGTGCCGATTGCCCTACGATTTATGTGGGACAGTCTGGGAGGAAAATTTCAACAAGGGTACAAGAACATCTAGGTCTGGTGAACAAGTTTAAAGCCACCGATAATGTCGAGACCAAGTCAGCGTTTGCCAATCATTTATTGTCAACAGGTCATAATTTTTCCTATCCCAATAATGTGGCAGTGGTTCATGACTGCCAGAAGGGCAAAAAGCTGGATCTTCTAGAGAAGCTAGAGATTACAAGATCGAAGACGTGTTCAATTTTGAGCCGGGACTCATTTTTAATAACATCTTGTAGTCCCTTCCTTTCTTTTCAAGCTATTGCATGAATGGTGTGGCCTAGCGGTCAACGCAGCAAACGGTAACTCTTGCTGCAAGGTTGTAAGTCCAAATCTCGATAGTCCTTTTTACAGTGTGGCAGACGGATCTGAAACACTTCGGCCTGAGGTAAGGGGAATGCAGTAGTGGAGACAACATGGCCGAATTCATTCATAAAATGGACAGTGGCGTGTGGTATTATGTGAAACTATTTAAATTCGATTTAAGGAAAATAATTTTAAAATTTATCAAAATAAATTTTCCTAATTAATTATTCATTTGTATGTTTTATGGTTTTAGAAATAAGTTCTTTTTTTTGGTATACAGGGTGTCCCATAATCAACGTCACAGGCTATAACTTTTTTATTTTTAACTATAAAAATTAAAAAAAAAATTTAATAGCTATAGGACCACTACCCAAAATTACTTAAAAAAACTACCCCCAACAAATACATCCCCCAAAAATGAATTTGTCGGGGGTAGTTTTTTTAAGTAATTTTGGGTAGTGATCCTATAGCTATTAAAAATATATTTAAAAAAAATATACTTAAAAATAAAAAAAGTTATAGCCTGTGACGTTGATTGTGGAACACCCTGTATACAGGGTCGCACGCAAATATCTCTGTTGCTAAGCCGAATTTAAAAACAAAGTTTAAACAAAAGGTCACAGGGGGCCACGTCACTGCAATAGTACGTGTATTTTGAAGGCCATTAAAAAAAAAAAACAAAAGTCAAACGTCGACTAAAATGAGCCATCTGGTATAGATTATAAAAAACGAACAGCATAAGCGTTTTGGCAATGATAAAAGTTCGGTTAAACTAGGAACGGGAATTTTTCTGTTTTTTTATGCGAAATTTTCACTCTTTTTGATATTTCCGAAAAAGTAAGGTAATTTGAGAAAAATATAAGGTAAATAACTTACCTAATTTTTCGTTTACTGTTATTTATGTTAATGTTTTTTTAAGTCTCACACACTTCACTTAAACATGTTTTTATTTTCACTGGTGAAATAAGCGAGCTCGTTTTCTTTACCTTTAGCATCCTATTCACTATCGTCTTTACTACTACTGCCATTAGTGTCACTGTCCTCATTTCTCATTGTGATGACAAGGGGCTCGATTTCTTCCATGATTTGGTCAGTTTCCCAGAATTTATCCTCTTCTGAATCATTTTCGGAAATCGAGGATATAGCATCCTCAGTAACCTCCTTTAAGGTTGTAATGTTAAAATTGCCAGTAGTATTCCGACTTCTTATTAAAAATTTGAGTCTTGCCCAAGCTAATTTAATTGGGTTTAACTCGCATAAATAAGGCGGTGTTCTTAATGGAGTATGCCCATGGGACCTTATAATCCGATCTACTATATAATTTTTTTGGTCACCAGGTGGTTTGTGCCGTAAAACCAAATCGAAAAGATCAAATTTTCTGGCACTTGCATCGTGACTTATACCTATAATAACATATAGTATATGTAATAATATACAGGATAAACCTTATTCCACCCCATTTTTTTCAGCCATTTTCTTAAAAAAAATTTTTTTTTGGCAATCGATATTAGACTGCAAGGGACAAATTTATTTGGTATCTTTAACCCCTTAACTTTAACCCCACGCAGGGGTGACTATCAACCCCAAAATCTTAAATGGTAAGGGTATCACTCGACACCCCTTGCTATTTAAGATTTTGGGGTTGATAGTCACCCCCCGCATGGTGGTTAGAGTTAAGGGATTGAAAATACCAAATAAATTTGTTCGCCTGAAGTCAAAAAACGATCATCAAAAATTTTTTTTTAAAGAAAATATCTGAAGAAACTGGGGTGGAAAGTTTTTATTAGCTCACCGTGTATGTACATATTATGTAGCTACCATTCTTAGTTAACCAGGCGATTATATCTCTTTTTAAAGAGGATTTTGTTGGGGTTTTATCCTCCTGCACCGAATGATAAGGAGCATTGTCTAACACTATTACCGAATTGGCAGGTATATTTGGAAGAAGTTTTTCCGTGAGCCATCTAGTAAAATTTTTCCTATTCATTTGGCCATGGTAATCACCTGTGGCCAATCCGGCTTTAAATATTAAACAGGAATTGTCCACAAAATTCTTGTCGGAACCTGCATGAACAATTATTAGCCGACCTAAAATATCATTTAAAATATATATATTTCTCAAATTTAACGGGTCCTTGCCCGTGAAAAAAAATATAACTGTAACTTATACACACTGTTTTGTATTGTATGCTTACCCGTTGAACTAATATTTTTAAAATACCAGTAACCATATCGCTCTGCCAACATTTCTTGAACGTCAAATCGTTATCCACCCAACGAGTTTCGTCCAAGTAAATAATGTTTCGGCCTTCTTTACGATATTTTCGTATTTCGCGAAGATATTTGTATCTCCAGGAAAAAATATTGGGCCTCTCCATTAAGATTTTCCTCTTATTTTGACACTTACGCCAAAAAAAGCCATTTGACTTTAATAAAAGCCGAAGCGTTTCCCTGGAATAAGAAAAATTTGCCTCTTCTTTTAATTTTCATAACAACTTTCTAGTTGTCGGAACCACTTTATATTTCAGGTAAAATCTGGTGATACAATGCCTAACTATTTGAAAATGAAAACTGTCATCTTTTTCGACGACAGTTTTCCGTGGCCGTTTTTTCCCTGGACTGGCTAACATTTCATCAGGGTTATTTTGTCGCCTTTCTTCATCTTCCTTGTGAATTTTCCTCACAGATAATACGGAGACTCCGGTATAAAGGGAAACGTGATCAAGGTTACGTTTAAGAGGAAATTTCATCGAATTATTTGCAGCTTCTTCATCAAATCCTTATAACAACATTTTGAATGCATAGTTGGTATACAAAAAGCAATAAAATATAATATAAACTACTTTTTTTTTTCAAGAGGCACAATGTATTTCACTTTTTTTAAATAAATTATTATAACTTACCTGTAAACGTTTGCTATCACTTCCCTCGTTTGACTATGAAGGACCTTACCCTCAGTGAATAGTAGGTATTTCATGTAAGTAATAAAAGAGTGAAACTCCAAACCTACGAAAATTACACTACCTACTTATACACAACACTAATATCAGTTTTTTTAATTAATAGCCACAAATAAAACAAAATAATAAATAACATATTATAAAATAAACGGAATCCAAAAATCAACGATAAAACCTACGCCACTGTCCACCCTTCAATAGTAATCAACGTTTTGAAACGGCAGGAAGCATTGTAAACAGCTGACAAAGACGCTGTCCAATGAACTGTCGAAATAATTCATAACAAAAACACGTGCGGCGAGGGAAACCAATCACAAGCGTTCAGGTTCATAATGGCTGACCCCTATTATACAAGAAGTATAGTGAAGAAGAAGAATAGATTGTCAAAAACAAGAATATTTTGGCCCACATTCCTGCCGCTGTTTCAGATCCACTTGCCAGACTGTACTTTTTATTATTTTCTTGTATTCAAGTTCTATGTTATTGTATATAAATATACCCTGTATATTTGTGACGTCAGTTTTTTAAACTTATATTTTACCGTTCAGTGTGTTTGTATATTTGACCCAGTCGGGCGTGTTTTTAACCTTCTTGAGGTATACTTTTTAGTTTTACTTTAAGTTCTTTTTGTAATTTTATTTGGTTTTGTTTACATTATTTTTTAGGTCTGATGATGCTCTTAGGAGCGAAACAGGTGTCACCACTCGTAAGAAATTAAAGATTTTTTTTTTGAGACCGAGACTTTGTGTTGTTTTCCTTTGATTTGAGAGAGAGAGAGTGGTTTCTGATTGTATCCGAACATACTTACTGAAATGCTCGGCAAATATATTTTTGTACATATAATTTGTATCCGCTATTAAATTTCCAGTTTGCAGAAAAATTAAAAAAATATATATGAAACCTATTGGTTTAATATTGTAACTTACTAGATGTACGGTATTGAAATGCATAATAATAATTACAAATTTTTTAGGCTGGGACCGCCTACAGACAATAGATTCTCTGCTTCGAAAAGGAGGATACAAGTCTCCGATTTCGGGTGATGTGCGTCGCACAATAAAACTTACTCGGTACCAAAGTGAAAAAATAACTGTTAGCTATAATGAATATATGAACTATTGGAACGGCCAGCGGTGCTAGCAACTAGTGTGGGGGCGCTCCACATCCCACGTTGCGTCCCCACAACAACCACCATCTCCATTTTGTCATGTAAGTATTCTTTGTTATGTAATGCCCATATAAAGCAGAATAGTGCTAGTGGGTGTTCTATTAAGAAAAAAAAAACTTTTTCTTTTTTTATTAAAATTGTTACTTATATTTTTATTCAAGCACAAGGTGGATTTAGACAATTCAGTGAGAGATTTAAAGTGGACTGTATTTTTGTGATTAAAAGTAAATGTGAAAAGGTCAAAAAACCAGCCTTTAAAGATCCTTACGTTAAGGTGTCTGTATCTGGCTTCAGCAGGCCTGCTCTGGACTTCTTGGGTCTTCTAATTCGGGTTTAATCACTAAGAGGGGTTGCGGGTTTGATAAGTAAATCACGATATGTGATGCGGTAAGATTAAGACAACAGGTGCGGAAATAAACGTATAGATTACGACACTGGAATCAATGCGCGATGCGTAAAAGTGCTAACAAGGAAATAAGTCTTCTCTCTGGTCTCCGTTCAGCACAAACCAAAGGAATTTAGAAATTTAAAGCCTATTGTACACGCGCAGATTTGTTGAAGACTTAGAAAATATTAATTAAATTGGTTATAATAAAAGGAGAAAATTAAATTAAATAAATTGGTAGTTTTAATTTGGAGAGAAAAACAAATAAATATTATAAAAAGAAAAACATTAAACTATTTGGACGTTCACAAGCTAAATGTGGAGGGACCATTTAGTGTATAAATTTGTTTGCTTTTCTGCTACATCGTATACTTCCGTAAATTCTACTAATAATTTAGCAGGGTGCTTTTGGGATTTAAACCATCATCAACTGAAGGTAAAAACGATGTTCTTTTTATTGGGTAAAAATAACCCCAGTCTCTAATTAATGTTTTTAAAAATTGGGAAAAACAGCCGCTGCAGGTACACAGCCCGATTATCGGTCAACAGCAGAACGTCTTGTTCTGTGGTATTTTTGTATTTTTGTCTCAACCTGTCGGCGTCGGCACAATATCGATCTATTTCGTACGGGGTGGCAACCAATCAAGGGCCAGAGTTATCGGTCGTTCGCGTCGCGGCAAAACACAAAGCTGAAGGTAATCGGGGAACCAACAATGTTTTTACGGACGTTAAAAAAATATCTCCAATACACTTTTAAAAACTATTTTTTTTATTTTAGTCAAATCGCCTTACCAAAGTACCCGTAATGATTTTTTTATTTTTATTTGACAATTCTATTTTTATATCTATGGGACACTGAAAGGCTTTTGTGTTTTTCTAATGGTGTATAATAAACTTAGGATTTCGCTCATGATGCATTTTATGCATAAAAGACGTTTTTTTAATTAACGATTACACTCAAACAGTAAGATTTACAGCAAAAGTCATAGAGGAATTTTTTGTTTATAATTGATTTATAATTAAGATAAAATCATAATTTTTTTTGTAAGTCAATGGCGTAGTATTTTTTTGTAAAATTGTATTAAAAATTCATCATAGCTACGCCACTGGTTGCTAAAAAAAGTAGGTGAACATCTAGAAAATGTGCTTTTATGCCATAATATCCTGTGCCAAAATTCAGTTCAATATTTTAAACCGTATTTGAAAAATTTATTAAAAACGAAAAAAAATAAAACTTTAAACACCCTATATCTTAAAAACTAAGCATTTTAGGACCCATGTTTATATGAACTTTTCGACTTAAAATCGGTCGAGGAATCTCCCTTTTAAATTATGACATACCTTTAAGTAACACCCTGTATAGTGTATAAGGTGATATACTTATATATTACTATATATGTATATTTGCTATAAGTGACGTAATACCCAATATAATAAGTAACTCATTAAAATTGGAATTTCTTACCTGAAAAAAAATCTTATAATTCCATTTTTCTTGTTCAGCAATGTTTGTTTAATTTTGTTGATGCTGAATATGCAGAGGAAACAATATAAAAAAATAAAAAGCTAAACCACATAGTTTTGCACTATTAAAAATCTGTCAATATACATGAACTTACAGAAATAGCAGTCATGTAAGGAGTATTAAATTAATATAGAGTAATAAATTAATATTAATGTTTTATTAATCTGGTGTCATCTGCTGGAAATATAAAAAATATGGGAGTAACGAAATCCACATCTCAATTTATTCTACATAAAAATTATTATCACCTTTGCATTAAGAACATTTTGGGTTCAATGTCTGATGTGGCATTTTGTGTATAAATATACTGGGTCTATTTATATGTAGTAAGTCCTTAATTGCCGAAAAATGATTTTATTTATGATATAAAAGAATTTGAAGAAGAATATTGTTTACACGGGATTTAGTTGCCAAGAATATCTTTCGATCCTTTGAAGGTGGAATGGAACTTTCCCATATTTACATAGAACTATTTCCTATAGATTGCTTTTATACTCATATTCAGTGGGTTTAAGGCTATGTGCATTAGAGTAGTTTTACGCATTATTTGACGAAATATTTTTAAATAAAAAACAGTCACAAATTAATAAAAAATACAAGAACATAAAATACCTATCATTGTTCCAAAATGTTTTTAACGAACCGAAATCAAATAAACAGTAATTTTGTCCACCACATCTAGTACTATGTATATTATTCACCCATTACTTTCTTTTTATTATTAGTCTTGTGAATTCGAACCAATTAATTTGGTTTGAGTCGCTTCTGGTTTAACCAGAAATAACCTTAACTTCATTTGAAATGGGATTTGCTTTTGATAGAAACTAACATTCTGGCTACCACTTTTTGACACCTGACCATAAAAATATTTAAATTTCAATATGCAGTGCGTATTTACAGAGTCACTAGAATTATAAAAAACCTTCGGACATTGTTGATGCTGTGCTAATGGTGTAGTTCGGATTTAATAAGAAATCAACTATTAGCGCTTGATCTAATTTATAACTAACATTGATTAAGTGTTAGTAAAAAAATATTCTTTTTATATACCGGTATCATATTTAAGTTAAGTTAAGTTAATAAGCAAAAGCCAATCAACTGCACTGAATATAGAACTCATTGAACATTGGTGTACATGTACATGTAATGGATGCAAAATGGTAGAGTTTCATTCCACTTTAAAAAAATTGCCAGATCTCGAACTGAATACTTAATTATAATTGCGCCTAGTTAAAAAGATGGCGAGTGTAACGCTTAGCGCGGAAAGCGCATATATTGTTTATGAAAATAAAGAATGTTTGTTAAATGCAATTTATGTAAGTGGCTAATTAATCAGTTAGACGTTGATATAATATGTATTTTCAGCAACCTCCGCTATACCTCCAAACTATGCCACCGCCGCCGCCCACTTTTGTCGTCGTGCAGCCTCCACTCTCCCCCTTCGGTTCCACGGTAACTCATCAGTACGTACTGCCCTCTCCAATGCCGCTCTGGTGGCACCAGTGTCTACCAGACGCTCCCAATTCCTGCCAGACTCGCGTAAATTTCGAGGCCGCCGCTGCACCCGGAGGTACAGATGCGTCATACTTCGTCGAAACCGGAGGAAGTCAAATTTATCCTAAGCCGAAGTGACCCTTGAGGTGCCTTATGAGGTTATGTTATTGTTTAAAGTTATAGCAGAGACAATTGCGTTGGCTCTGTTTCGTAAAGTTGGCTCTAATTGTTGTCGGAATTTCTGTCCTTATGTTTTAAGAACACGTATGGTTTGGCCTCTAGTTTGTGCGTTTAGGGATTTGTAAATAAAAGTTTTTGGGTGCTACAAGTTTCATTTTTTATGCATATCTTTCATTGTAGGTACATATCTTTGATAATCTCTGTCAAAACTGTTAAGATTCAAAATGTTATTTTTTATTATAAATGAAGTAAATATTAATGTGTTGTCAGAAAATATACTAAAAAGTTAAGTTTTTAAGAATTCATGATACATCATACCGCGTCCGTGTAAGAAGCGAATTATATCGGAAAAAAATTACTTATTAACAAAAATTCAAAATTAACCTTTTACAAAGTTTAAAATTCGCCCTATTCACTTAAGGGTGCCCACTAGTTACTCCAGTGGATTGACCTTAGAAAATTTACCTAAGTATTTTGTCCATTTTTCATATATTTTCTTTGTAAGTTCGTTTGACATCTTTAGTAGTAGTATTACTTTTTTCTACCTATCTCTCATCTATAATATGAAATAATTATTTAATTTATATTTAAGCCATTTCTCCGAAAAACTGTAAGGGTTAATTGAAATGCCCTTTGAGATATTTTTCAAATTATGAAATATACAAGTTTAGGTTGAAAACTGTTTTCAATGCTTAATGTCTGGCCAATTGGCAATTATGTTATTCTAAAAAAGTAATTTTTTCTAATAATATCAAACTTGTGGTGCAACATAAACTTTTTATTTGCTTAGATATTAAATGAAGTAGGCATTTGAACGGTTTTTACGTATTTTTACACATAAGCAAAACATTGTTATAAATTGCTAAATAGGTATGACGCATCTTAAAATGTTACATCATGCCACTTTTATACTGCAAGAAAATAAATTAAAAACCAATATACCTATTTGGTTGCTTATTTCTAATGTAAAGAACAAAAGAATTTTCTTTTATTGTGATGTATGAAAGTTATTTGAACATTTATCGTACCAAGATCCACATCGAGCTTAGATTTAAAATTTATTAAGAAAATAAGCATGTACTCATGTTGTGGATTTAGGCCGAATATATTGCAAATCGTCTATTAGCAGCCATTCTGGTCTTTGAAATTTAAAAAAGTTCCTGCAGCTTCTAAATTGTAGAAAATTTAATTATCTTAATTTTTTGTTTTATAACTTGTTCTGTAATAAATAACTTACCGTTTAGGTAGAAAGGCGAATTTGAAAACGGCCAAGGGAAATGATATATTTTCATTTTTAACCTTTCCTTATGGAACACTAATGACTAATAAAAAATAACGGTTGCATGGATTTTTTAAACTTACAGGCCTTATTGGATGCCAGAGGTTAATTGTATTATTTGTTCAAAATATCGTTTTTGTCATAATTATTATAAATTGAAAATTAGATCATTTGATAAATGATAAGTACAAAATTAAAAGCTAGGATTTTTTGTAGTTATACAAAATATTGAAAGTCTACCTACCTCTTGAGACCGCTACTTTAAATATCTGCCAAACCGTTGCCATTGATTACCTTAATCAGTGTTTCAAATGTGTCATAATGACATTAATATGATATATTTAAGATATTCAAAGCCGTGGTCTTTAATTTAATACAAATCCCTTTTAAGTCCTTTTCAGGTTACTTATGGTTTTGGAAGCATATTCGTTTATAAAAAATCAAGTATGGAAAAGGTTGCATCGTTTTTGCGGTAGTTTTCAGGTTCGTTTACTGTATTATTGTAGGCTTAGCTGATTTTATAAGAATGGTTGGGTTTGGGTGATCTTATAACGAATATAAAAGAAAAATAATTTATGTAGGGTTATTAAATTAAGGGAATATTCCAAAGAAATATATTGGTCTGATGTCGACAGTTTTTCAAAATATTAAATTTAAATCTATTCTAAAAAATGTAAATTTTAACCAGGAGTGTAAGTGTCATCATTAAAGGTCAGGATAAAAAAAAATAAAAACATACTAATTTAGTAAAAGGGCCGTTTTAACATAGGGGAGAGGGGCGCACATTCGGCCACTTAAGGGTTTTTGATTTACAAAATTCTGAAAAGTCCACATTTTTTACCATTTTTCTTAATGTAATTTCTTAGCATCTAAAGGATAACAAAATAATAATTAGCTAATATAATAATAATCAATGTAATATTTTTATATTATAAACTAGCTATTTAAGAAATCCAAACAGAATCCGGGGCACAATCGGTCACTGGCCCGATTTATTGTACTTTGTGATGTGTACCCCGACATATGTGGCTGAATGTGCCCCTTTGGGTATCCAAGACAACAAAAATGTGCGGCCAACACGTGGTTGTATTTTGAGGTTATATTACTTTAAATACTAAAACTAAAGACTATCAAGCTTAAATGTACACATTTTTACAAAACTGTATTGCAAAAACAATAACTAAAAATATTTTTTTACGAAATTTAAAAAACTTACCTTTTTATCAGAAAAATACACTTTTTTTCACCAAAATTTTATGCACGCTGTGTGGTGCCGCCAAACAACAACAATGATGTAATAAAGCTATGTTGCCACTTATTTAGTAAAAACCAACGTGAAATTCGAAATATTTTGAAAGTTATTAGCAATGGCCGAAGCTGCCCCTATGCCGAATGTGCCCCCCTCTCCCCTACATATTTCATTGAAACTATTATATTATTAACCTATTATTGCCCAAATATATTTTTTGTACATCTTTGCCGTACATTTCTGTTCATATATTATCATGTAGACCCATGTACTCAGGGAATATTTATTTTTTGAGCGAAGTCCCTCATTTTATGATGCTCGGCTTAGGTAGAAATTATGCCAATAGATGTTAATTTAGCAAAGCAGACTTTTAAATTAATTGTGTGCAATATATTTATATGTAGTTTTATAAATTATGCCTTAAAAACAATAACGTTTGTTTTTTGATAATTTTGGTAGTTTTGGTCCGAATTACGAATTTTACATATTCGCTAATTTTCCCTCTTTGCTGTATTGTCGTTTTTATTGTCATAGCTGGTGCCTTTAGAAATGTTTTTTTTTGGACTAATAGACAGATTAACTCGATGACTTTACCTACTAGATATCATATCTATTTATTATTAGATACCATATCTATTGCTCTTCTCTTGTAAGGGCATTACTAGCACGCAAGTTTCGAAACATTTTATAAAAGAAATTAACCGAGAAAAAATCTACATTTTCATTTGATCTCGCCGAAAATACATTGTTTTCACACGGAATAACATACTTTATCAGGATTTCTATTATTTCATCAAAAGATGCCACAGGTATTATTGAAAAAATCTTTATTGTAAAAATATGTTTGGAAGCAAAATTCTAATTTTGAAAAAACTGTGCCTGTTTTCTTTATCTGCTTCAGAAATATATAAGTACCCATCTTTTGGATAAGCAATACTACTAAAGCATATTCTAATTTAACTCAGTAGTTCTTTTAATGAGTGATGGAAGGTGACGGTATGTGAACTAATACTGATTTTACATTTACTTGATTCAAAGATACATTTTGTATATATCTTTGAGGTTTTGAATTATTGATTCTTTCGTGCTTCGTAGGACACCCTGTCCTCTCCTACAACCTTATGATTAACACTCATTTGTGATTTTTTACTGTTTATTTAAAGTTTAATAACTTAGACGGTTTGATTTGTATTGGTTTTAAATTGCTTTTTCTATTGCTTTTAAATTAATGTAGTTTTAAGGTTGACCACACTTTAACTTCTACTCACACTTCTTTCTTCTATATAAATGACATACACATTTTGTCTCATCTATTTCTTTATATAGAAAATAACTAACTGTTGTTTCCATCCATAATCCTTGTTTCATTAATATTTGTCCCTTTGTTCATTATTTTATTTTCACATATTTCATGTTCTTATTACTAAACACTAGTTTTATATCCCATTTTATAGATAGTTGAAGTTGAAATCCAAAAACTGTAGAATTCGCAGATTCAAATATTATTGAAGGTTTACTTTTCACTTCAAACAAGCATATTATTTTTAACCTGACCTGTAGGTGACGTTTCTAGTTTTTATAAAAAAAAAAACATTTTTAGGAAACACATTCCATTCTTTCTAATTTTCTTTTCTTATTATTCGGAGTTTTATTTTTTAATTCAATGATATCCTGTATATCTGGTCATTTTAACTATACAACAAAGTTTTCAATTTAATAAATATATAATAAAAATGACAAGGCATATATATAGACAGCACACAAGGACAATATATAAATTTATATTATTTTTTACCACGTATTTCCGTGGTTGCCAAATTAAGATAAAAAATATATATCTTGGTTAAGCTTGTTTTTATTTTTACGGTTGCCTGTTTCGTTTTATAAGGGCATCAAGACCTCAGTAGTAAGTTAACCAAGGAGACTGACCTCCGCGTTTCCCAAATGATAAGGCATGTACGCAAAATTAAATGATAACTGGGTTCGCAAAGTAGCAGCCTCGGTTCTCTTGGTTAGAAGTATACCTCGCACTAGTTGACTACTCTGCATGTGGCAGTATTCTATCCTTGTAATTAATATTACTGTTTCGGAAACAACACTATGAACTGGCAAAAAATGGGTCGAGCCAATCAGAGTGAGGTACACTTCTGGCTAACAGTACCGATGTGGCTATTTTTTTAAACTAGTTATCGTTCATTTTTGGGTACGCACGTTTAGCATACAGATCAGTCTCCTAACCTGTAGCTCCTTGACAGTAACCAACCTGAATACCATTGAAAATGCCGTGTTCACGATGCGATCGTGTGGTCTCCGGTTTGAATCTTGGCATGGACATTGCTGTTTGTCTTGCCTTACATTAGATTTTCTTTTTTTCTTTAATTTTAAAATTAGAATATTTGTGGTAATGAATGAAATCTAGCGTTTAATGCCGTAGCCCTACTTGGTTAGACTAGGGCACTTTATTATCGTTCGATGAAGCTTTTTCATTTGTTTTTTTTTAATTTTTTTTTAAGGATGGTATTAATGCAAGAGGATGATGAAGGTTTATTGTGCTCAATATGGCCCAAAATATTATAATCGTGCCAAACCATCGTAGCTGGTTAAAGTGTTTTTTTTTAAATCTTGAAAGGAAATATCGAAAGGAATCATTTCATCAATCAAGGAATCAATCATTCAATAATAAATATTTTTTTATTAATTTGTTACATAAAATTGAATTTTAATGTTGCTTACCTGATCACATGTAAAATAAGGCAAGCATTTTATGCCGTAAGTGCAACGAAGAATTTTCATACATGCAATATTATTTTTATTTCTTGGAGATTTTAGGCTGCTAACACCAATTATTATTTAAGACCTTTTATATTTGCAAACATGGTTTTTTTCCGAAAGAAATTAATGTGTAACACGATCCGATAGGAGTAAATCATAAAATATTGGCGACACTATAAGGCTATTACGGCAATTCACACAAATAACAGTATTGAGACAAATCACTACAGATAGTAGATTACAGCATTCCTCTTCCGGTGGTCAAATAATACGGTAATTAAAAAAGAGACCACGATTGTAGCTATAGGTTTTGATCATTCAATGCAAACGTTGCTATCTGTGATATGTAACCGTAGTGTGAAACATGGAATAAACTATAAGTTAGCTAAATAACACAGCTATTTGAGTTCTCTTATTACATTTCATTTACATCCCAATAATTGTAAATCTCGCAACATATAAAAATAGTAAATCTAAAATTATCATGGAAGTTGGTCAAATAGTTCAAAGGTTCCCTTTTTCTAACATTTTGTTGGAAAAATCTAATTTTTCTCATTTAACATTTTTGAAAAAAAATTGCATTGGCTTTAAGGTGAGAGACCAGAACTTTTGAAAACGATTTCTGATAAATTCTCTCGCCCTCTTTTATACTTTAGAATATTAAGTGTCATCGTATTTGGATAATGGGGCTGGAAATTAAGTGAAAAAAAAATGTTTTTAAAGTACTCAGTGGCAAGATGTGATAATTTTCGTAAAAACACGTTTTCGTGCGATTTATTACTATTGACACAAATTAGTAAAAATTTCCATAATTAAAATGGAGACCTTTTGCGTAATACAAACTTAGACCCTTCACGATGCAAAGATGGCTAGAGAAGCGTTACAAAGAGCGTTACACATAGACAACCGTCTATAATATTAAAAACATAATATTTTATATTCTATTTGGTTCTGATTAACGCTAAAATTAAAATACTAAAAATTTAGGGATAGCAATCAATGGAGTGCAAATTTAAAGGTCGTGAGTTCGGAACCCGCAGAAGATTTACATTTTATTCCATTTTTAATTTTTTGCTTTTGCACTTCCGCCAAAACTAACAGCTAAAGCGCATTTGGATACTTAAAATATTTTGTATGTATTCACTTATGAGAAATTTTGAAATACAAATCCCACTTACTTCACATAGAATGTGATAAAATATATAAATGTAAATCCAAAACATCATAATAGAGTGGCGATTTTAGATCATTGCCCAATAAATAAGTTTTTCTAAGGCCGATTTTGACAAATATTTCGGAGCATACCCAGGACTAAAACATAAATACAAATTACACAGGACAGCGCAACAAATTTAAAAATTAGCGGAAAAATTGAAAACTCAATTTAGCAAAAAACGAGAACGCTAAACCAACAAATCATAACGTACAATTTGTGCAATCAAATAGAATATAAATTTGCTCTTATGCATTCTAGACTAAAAAATACAGTTGTACTAACGTTTTTTTTCAGGTACTATTGCATAGAAGCAATTGTACATGAAATTATAAAAAGTTTTAATTGTTATTGCATTAGTAAATTTTCCAAATGTCTTTTTCGACAATCATGTACTACATTGTTGCACGTTTTCTTATTCCTTTTAAGCCATCATGATGTTTCCTGCTTTTACCTATTAGTTTGTCCTTTTTAAACATATTTTTTTAATTTTAAGGACTCACAAGGTTAAATTTAGATGTTTATGTGGTTGATGTATTTAATACTAAGATTTTTAATAGGTGTTGTGGATTGCAATTTCGTGAAACAGTTTCATCAGTTTTTTAGGTGAAGAATATAAATTATCTTTCACCTCAGCTGCAATTTATAAAAAAATTGTCCTTTTTCAGAAAATTGCTTATTATATTTGCATTTTTTCTTAAGTCTATATACCTTACTACACTAATAACAATAATAAGACATTTATTGCAGGGGCCGTTATGAAATGTAACTATTCTAAAAACAAAACAACGCAACTAATATATAAATTAGGCTTATCTCTGGCTAAACTGCTCAAATCGAAAAACCTACGAGCTGTGTTCTTGCGTTATTCTTGCTTGGATTATAAATCAAACAATGTTTTTGATAACGAGAAATAACGAAAATAGTTTGTTTATAAACTGAAAAAAATGTCTACTTTGCAAACAAAAAATGAAATCAAGCATCAAAATAAATTAGCTGCCCTGAAAATTCTACATGGCATAATTAAGTCTAAAATTTTCAGATTTTACGATTTAAAGCAAAAACTATTATTTTGTTCATAATATTTAAAAGCCTTAACCATATACAGAAACATTTCAGGCAATTAAACGCCTGCTAGGGTTATGTATGAAGAAGAAAAATCTAACACCACTTTTAGATACAAAAATAGAATGATTAAGTAAAAAATGCTTTATTTAAATGCCGAAAACTTATTTTAAAAAGTTCAAATAGGTACGTTTATTTAAAAAAAGCCTAGCGCCGCTTAGTACTAATAGTTTTATCTACTAATCATGAAATATTTGTCGCTCCTTTATTTGAATTATTCGAAACTAGGTGTATTTTTAATATAAATCTGCTAATAACCAATATTTATTTATGTAATACATTATTTGCGAAATTCAAAATGAGATGAAATCAAACGAAAACGTAATGTTCTATTAATGTAAGGCAATTTAGGTTACTGAGTATTTTAATTCTTCGGTTGAATCTAAGTCATGGCAGTAGCTGTAATTATACAAATTTGATTTTTAAATCAAATGTCTGAAAAATGTGTTCTTATACCAAAGGGATATGGGTAATTTCCAAAACAGAGTGTTATTTTTCAGTTTAAACATTAATAGTAAAGCTTATAGTTTTTTTTTGTTAACTATCCATATCCCGATTATGTCTATGTAGTATACTTTTATACTTTTGTTTAAATTTAATTTTTAAAGTTGCTTAGTTAAAACATGTGAACTATGTATATCATTGTTCTATGTTGAAATACACTGCATTGTAGGACACGATATGCATAAAAAAATATATGATTCTTATATTAAATTAATTTTAAGGTATTTAATTTGATATGTTGTTAAGTTTAACCTTATTGGAATATATTATGGTACTTAGTTATCGGGTTCACGTTTATGTAATAGGATTTACGATGTCTTGTTTTAATTTTTTTTTTGACTAAAACTATTATATTGATACAACACCCTTATAACGTTTTTTTTCATGCATACCAATATTTCTTATGTCTGTAAGAAAAAAACTAAATATGAAATTACAGATCTTTTTTCCATTGCTTTGACAATGGCGAAAAAACATTAGACCACTTTACTCGGTAAAATAAAAACAAAAATTTTAATAATTGAATTCCGTGTACATTGCCGTTTCTTGTGTACTGCTCTTACCGTTTATATTTTGTGTTAGTGGTTTTCAGTACGAATCTTTAGTTCGATCAATTGTATCAGTCTTTAATGGTGCGTATTTCATTTGTTTGATTATTTTGTGCGGAAAATTGACCCATGTTTTCGAAAGCAATGACGTAATACTTAGATTAGAAGATTTAAAAAAATTAATTTTGTGTACAGACGAGGTCAAATTTATACTACGAGATAAAGTGCAAAATTTCCACAACAATCATGTTATTGGGCAGTAGAAATTTCTAATGCTGTAAAAAGATCTAATTTTCTTTTTCTTCGACACCATTAACGCATTCAAAATTGTTGTGATTTAATTCGTGGATACCAGGATATTATTTTCGAAGCTTATAAACAATCGTGGATTCGCCAAGCAAGATTGTGCGTGAATCGAACAAATGGGGACAATTTTAAATAATTTTTGTAAAAACGATAAACTTTTAACTTTAAAAATAGTTTGGAGTAATGTGAAGTAACTATCTTATTATGCAACTTTTGTGCAAGGTGATTTTTGGTATATCAACGCCCTTTGGCGGAGTCCTACAAGCAGTTAAAATAACTGACTCAACTTTAAAAACATGTATATAGCGATGGTTACGGAACACGCCGTCTGAGAAAGACTGGAGCATTAATTAGAATACGGGAATTATAACACAGTCCCTTAAAACACATTGTAGAAAACTTGAAACATATCATAGAACTTATAAAATAATGGGATAATAAAATAATATGTTGAGACAATAAACGTATTATATGTATTATATATGCCTGACAAGCTATATCCTATCGTTGAAGCCATTTTTCAATTTTTAAAGTGTGTAAACTGGAAACACCACAATGAGGTGCGTCAAGCTTTACATCTGATGGATATTTGTGTGCCCATGGACGTGGAAGATGCCTTGGAGCTTCTTAGTCCAAATTCAATCACCCGGCAGTGCGTAGATATGCGATAATAAGACTACAACAGGCGCCAGACGATGAAATTCTACTGTACCTTTTGCAGTTGGTTCAAGTGTTGAAATATGAGAATTTTTCCGCGATTCAAGAAGGTATAAAGGTGAGACGGAGAATAAAGATCAGTTTAAACAGTCAGTTATCAGATCAGTTAAAATTTTGTTTTGTTTGTGTTTTTTTTAGTGTGCGCAATACATGAACTATTATTTTTTTCTACAACTTCACCAAGAGTTCTGCTGCTAATTCTTTTATTTTCTTTAACATGAAGTAGCATTTCAAAATCTACATTATTTTTTCCAGCTCTGCCATCATTATTATTTTGTTCTGAGCATTTGCATTTACTATTAGTGTAGTCTTAGTCTTAAAGTTATTAATATTGTGCAGTATTGTTTTACTTGAAAATGCCTATCAGGGAAATTCACTGAGAACATTTCGAAAACTATTCCCCATGTATATTTTCTCTTCCTTAGTGTAATAATTATTCATACTGACTACTAAATAAATAAATAGATGACAACCCTTTGATAATTCCACTGGTGGTTTTATATTTTAGTTTTTTTCAAAAGTTCTAAATCGCTTATTAGAAAGTAATGAAATTTGGTATGGTGGCTTATCTTTAAAAACTCAGTTTTTCTGTAAAATATACAGGGAGACAATATTTGAAAGTCATTTATATGGGATTTCCTATGGCCAGCTTGGCGATGCACCACCCGGTATAATTAAACCTTTAATTATAATTACCCAAGGCAAAAACCAACGTTAGTGGCTTTTTAAGGCCTGATGATGCTCTGAATAGAGCGAAACACGTGTAGCTTTAAGTAAATGTTGTGAGACCGTGACTTTGTGTTTTTCATTGTTTTTCGTCTGTTGTATACGTCGGTCTCTTTGTGAAAAAATGGATGAGATTTTCTTATTTGAAAATGCTAGTCAAGCTCAGCTCATTCGCCACTATCTGAAGAATCTTATTGCACGGAGGAATCTGCTGTTAAAAATATGGTTTCTTCAACAATGCTTAGGTTTTTGCCAACGTTAGTGGCTTTTTAAGGCCTGATGATGCTCTGAATAGAGCGAAACACGTGTAGCTTTAAGTAAATGTTGTGAGACCGTGACTTTGTGTTTTTCATTGTTTTTCGTCTGTTGTATACGTCGGTCTCTTTGTGAAAAAATGGATGAGATTTTCTTACTTGTTTTACAAATTGAACGAACAAAAAGAACCAAAAAAGTGAAAAACCACTAATAAATTAGTATATTTTCTGATTAAACGATTTTATATTTTCTTCACTCTTATTGAGTTTATTATCTTATTATTAGTTTGTTTAATTACCTAAATTTCGTTCTTTTAATTTCAAAGTTTTTAATTCTTCTAAAACTTATCTCCAAACATTCCAGAAACCACACAACTGAAGGAAGGTTTAAGTTATTGGTCACTCGTAATAATGTCTTAAAAATCGATATCTATAACAGTAACTAGAAGTATTTTATTTGTTCAACTATATAACTCAAAAGAAAACGTCTTCATAATTATCCGTTTTCCAGCGTCATTTATCCTGTTATTCATCAAAAGAGCTCGAGTCATATCGCGCTAGTTCTGCCGATATAGTAAACAGGTTTTTCGCTTCATAATAAGTAACAACAGATGCCAAAAATGCTTGTCCTATCATAAAATACATTGATTTGGTCTGAATTTTCGTAAACATCTTGCGAAAAATATTGAATACTTCTTTGGGTTTTTCATGGAGGTATGGCAAATTGAATGTGCCATATCTCATCGCTACCTGAAATTAGACAGAAAAATTCGTTGGATGATATATTTATAAAAGTTTTAAAACAAATTAAAAAAAAAAAATTAGAAAAACGTATCAACGCGTAAGGAACGAAAACCTATTTTCAATTGATTTAAATATAAATAAATATATATAATTTAAGAATTTCAAATAAATTTAAAAATATTGACCAATTGTAAAGATAGGCCCTATGTTACTACACTATTAATCCAATACCAAAATATCAGATATACAAGTAAAATGTTGCTTTGAAATACCACCAATACTTACTGCTGCGCAGCCCATAGGGCCAATTATTATAGGAAAAATAGTAGAAAACCCAACTTGGAGAATAGCAGCTCTTGTTTGCAAGCACAGCGGACATTGGTCAGATTTTAAGAGTATGATATCCTTAAGGACTAGCTAAAAAAAATTAATTATACATACATATTCAGAGTGTCACAAATTATAACAACTTAATTAGGAAAACAAACGGACATTACAAGAAGAATATAATAATATGGGTTTATAATGTTTATATAAATTACACTAACAGGACTATTATTATAAAAAAAATTGGTAAATTCAAATAAAAGAATAACATTTCAAATAAAATTAAAAGATGCATTGTAACATATCGAAACAAACAATAGATAGTTTGAAAATAATATTTCTAGGTACTACACATATTTTTACCCAGAAAATCTTACTAAGGCAAACTTACTTCAGTATGTAATACTGCCGTCAGGGTGGCTGGCACTACTGATATTGGCAAGTATGTAGACAATCTACCAAGATGTCCAAGCATAAATTTTTTTCTAAAATAATTATTATAAAATATGCCACTTAGCAGTGCTGTGGTTCCCAAAATATAAGGTCCATATCTCAAGGCTAGTCTGAAAGGAAATAAATCAAAAATTGGTACATTTTTAATACCATAATTAAGTAAATAGTAGGTTAAGTATAATAAACTTGTTTAGGCAACTGTACTGTAGGTTTACTATATAAAAAAACAGTTAAAAGATGAACAACTCACTTGAAAACTAATCATTAGCCAAACTTTAAGACCATTTCTGAGAAAAACAGAACCACAATTACTGCAAAAAGCAAGAGTTAAACTAATCAACATTAGAATGTACACATTTATAGCTCAGGAGGGACTATATGTTATTAAGTTTTGTGCAAAATTGGAGGTAAAACAGTAAAATACAAAAACATTAAAATCTATTCACCATGTAGATAGTAATGATAGTAATCTCAAAAGCGAAAGCTCATTACTATGAGGATAAATTTCTCATAGAACAAGTGAAAACCATACAATATCAGCAGGAGTTTTAACTTTATAAAGTAGCAGATTGTGGGCTCACATGCATAAGATTGGCCTGGTAAAAAAAATCAAGATGAAAAAGAGCGTAGATGGAGAAGGATGAAAAGGATAAGGTAGGCCATAGAAGTTGCCTCCCTCTATAAGGAAGGAATTAAACACTTTCCCAGGTCAGAACTCTAAAGAAATCACATTTGCTTGGGGATATCTAACTAGGGGTGAGACACCGATCATTGAGTCTCTCTAGAAGGCTACTTACTTTAAACCTAACCCTACAAATAACTTAAGAATTTTTCATTCAAACCAATGCACTAACACCTTAGGATTAAAGAGGGTTCTAAGTCAGATTAAACTGTCTTAGTGAGACAAATAAGTTGCCAATGCTTTAGATTACATTACGCTTTTTTTATGGCATTAATATAAATCAGCAGTGGCAGAGTATTTATATGATTGTGGCAAAAAACGGGCAGCAATAATTATAAGAGAAACAATTTTTTCCAATTTTATGAACACAACTTTATACTTATTATCCTGTCTAGTCATGATAGGCCCTGTTCATATAGTTTCAGATTATTCTTGTATGCATATGGAAAGAAATTTACCAATATTTGTGTGGACAAAAGTTTAATAAACATTTTCACCTTTCCTTGTTGACCAATGCAAATTTTAAAGAACACAAGGAGACTGAAGGAAGTTTTCTATTCTACTAAAAGATACTTTAACAAAGTATCTGAAAATGTAAAAAATTCTTTTTTATAAACACTGTCTCAGATACAAAAGGTCATGACTCTTATTGTGGGTTAGTGTGCGATATCAATCATAAGCATTTTAGTTATTAAGTTTAAAATTTTTATTTTTATATTGTTATTTAAACATATTTATTTTCTATTATTTTATCCCAGTGTGGCATCTGCACTTTTTAAAGTACAATTTTGGGAACTTGTTCTATTTTTAACTGTGATTGGCTAAAATCATCCCATATGAAAATAGAGTCTTGAACAAATTTGTGACAGTTATAAAATCTTTAAAAATAATTAAAGTAGTAAAATCTGTGTTTGTTATCTACTAGAAAACAATATGTAAAAATATTTAAGTGAAAATGGCAATTAGGTACATCTTTGTCTATGATATAGTTTTCATTTAATTTTATCAGTATTGTTTATCACATTATATTATAGCAACAATTATATTATAAATATAATTGTAAAGTCTTTTATATATCAGATGATATATATGTAAAATGAAAAATCTTTTTGATGCTATAATAATGTGCTATTACACCAATGAAACTAAGTTTTAGTATGAACTGTTAAGGGTATATGCTTGGGGGTATGTTTATGGAATATTTTCATTAAATAATTAAAAAATACATAACCCAAACCGGCTATACAAATGCAATTGTTATATTTTAAGCAAGTAACTTACACATCAGATGTTTTGTGCCATTGTTTAACAATGTCCATTTGGTATTTTAATGCATCTTGTGGGCTGAGAACAACTGCATCTTCAGGGAGTTCTTTGGTTTTTGACTTAAGAAGGGCCATCCTAAGTATATGGCTAGAAAGTTTTTAAAATAAAATTAAAATTGTGTATATGATAGATATGAAAACTTCATATCAAAACTCTTTATAAGTAGTAGTAGATAATATCGACTGTTTTACATTTAAGTACTATATTATGCTATATCACAAACGCTATTCACATACAAATATTCAAAATAAAATAAGCATATCTATAACTATAAATCCTAACCTAACCTCAATCTCGGGATCTAAAATATTGGTAGTGCTTCCCGTCCGTCAAGCGAACAATGGGCAAAATCGATATCCACAGAAAATTAGTAGCGAACCAGCAAGGACACTGGATATATTATAGAGGTGTAGTCTACTTGCAAACTACTAAACTTTATAGATCAAACCAAGTCGAATACATCTATAGTGTTAGTTTCTTGGATCAAACGAACTTACCTGTGAAGTTCGATCCAAATTATATAAAACTTCCTCGTCTAAAGAGACCATAGCATAAGAATATTATGTAAAGTAAAAGCGAAGCTTTTATCAGATTCTTACATTATATAGACATTATTAATTGAATAAGATATTAAATCAGCAATTAGCCAATAGTATAAACGATTATTAATACAAAATTAAGTAAATTTAGCAGTGGCAGGACTCCAATAGGCCTTCATTGCTAAATAGGGAGACCAGTTGGTAAACAGGTACATCCAGAATGAACAACGGCGCTATTGCAGGGTTCTATAGTGGAATGCTCCACATGCCAGAAGAGCAGACTCGCAGGGCGAGTACGCTACTATCTTCCAAGCTGACCGCTTTATTGAAATGCAGAGAGAAAATCCTAAATGGTATGACATAAGAGTATTACGGCCAAAAAGGTAAGCTCATACTGGAGTAGATATAAAGGACCTGGAGGAACTGGTGAAGGTAAGCTGCAGGTTTCAGTTTGTCTGGGTGCCTGGCCACTCAGGCTATGTAGAAAACGAGGAAACGGACTTTCTCACTAGACTGGGACTGGCAAATCTGTAGGTGTTGCATTGATGAAGAGTCTGCTGGGCAAGTGGACCCTCTAGAGATGGACAGAAGCACAATTATAATCTTGCATGGAATTTGCTTACAAAGCGTTACGAAAACGTAAAGTATTAACAATAAAAAATCACGTTAAAGCAATTTTCGATCTACCTACTGTCTCTAAAGAAAGGTATACCCATAGAGATCTATTGGACGATTTCCAGAAACAGTCTCGGTGAAATATTGGAAAAATATTGGATTGTTCAGGACTGCCGGACTATTCGCAGTATTTTAAAAAACTGTATAACGCGCTTTCGAGTGAATCCAAAGGGGATGATTCAAAAAATGGGTAACTTACCTTCTGACCGTGTCATTCAATAACGTCCATTTTATGTTACTGGTGTAGACTTTGCGGGTCCTTTTCTTATCAAAGATAGGAAATTGCGCAATCGTTCAAAAATCAATGCTGTCTATTTATTTGCCTCTGACTTACCTCTGTCTATTTATTTGCTTCACAACTAAGGCCGTACATTAAGGCAGTGGGTGATCTAAGCAGTATGCTTTTCTTAATGCTCTAAAGCGTTTTGTATTGCGCCGAGGTCTATGTAAAATTATTTACATTCAAACAAATATCAACAAATTTTACAGGTGCTGAATAAAACCAATAATTAATTCAATCCCTGAATTTGTCCAATTACCTGACATATCAATTTTTTTACTAAAGAATTCGATAAAATGTAATCTTATTCCAGCTCGAGCCCCCCATCATGGTGGACTCTGGGAGGCTGCTATTAAGCGTGTTAAATATCATATAATTCCCGTGATTGGTAAAAGTCATTTACCTTTTGAAAAACTTACTACACTATTTAGTCAAGTAGAAGATTTTTTACATTAGATTTTTCGTGTCTTACTCCTGGTCACTTTATAATGTTACATCCATTACTTACCATTTCTGAGAACGACCTTACCGACTTACATCCAAATCGACTCCAAATCGAATCAGCTCCAAGAGCTCCAACAAATGTTCCAAATTTTTTGGAAAAAATGGTCTACCTACTTGGTCTTCAGCAGCGGTCTAAGTGGCAACAAGATTCCGCAATTACTCTGAAGAATGTTTCCATGGTCATAGTGATAGACGACAATCTGCCTCCACTCTACTGGCGCCTAGGACGAGTGGTACATGCTCTTACAGGGGATGATGGACTAAGAGTGGCAACTGTTCGTAGTGCTACTGGTGACATAAAACGTGCTGTGCAGAAACTGTGTTTATTACTAATAACTTTAAAGACTTTAGCTTTCAAGGGCCGGCGGTAAGTTAAAGACTCATATTATTTCGCCACATATAGCCTGGCACTCCTTAAAAGAAACACTTAGCAACCGCGCGCTCCTCCTCTCACAAGTGTACTCTGCGCACTAGTTTTTGGTAGAAATCTAACAGAAAGCTAACATCTAATAAAATATCAAACTTGTCGTTTTGGTGCTTCAAAATAGGTCTTAGGTGTACACCGAAAAAAACTAAATTTAATCTACCCTGTTTGAAAAGCATCAAATTCGCGTATCAAATTTTAACGCGCCGCCATTTACACAAAAAAAATAGTCCTCGTGACGTCATTTGATCCAAGTGTTAAATATTTGGTACACGCGTTGTAAACGTAGTTAATAAAAAAAAAATAGTTCGTGACAGGTCACACGTCAAACGTCATCGTCATCAACTTCATTTTTGGGTATGGTAGCCATATGCACAAGCAGTCCAGGTATATTTATTAAGTTTGTGGGCTTATATCAGAATCCTATGTCGGCCATCTTGCTTGGCAAAATTAACAGAAATGACGTTCGTCACATTAACTGATGGAACATCATTTGTTATCATTTGAGTTTGTTTTTGAATGTATGCCGTAAGTGTAGGTTGAATTTGTTTTAAGTATGCTATTTTAATTTAATTACTCTTTTTTCCCTAAAAAGTGTCTCTTTTAATACCGGTAGTAATGTTTTAACTGATTTGCAGCAATTCCAGGTTTCCGGTAAGAAAATGTGATATTGTAATATTATTTATTACTGTTATCGTTTTGTATTGCAGTTTTTAATAAAATCAAATTCAGTTGGCTTCAATCACGACGTTTCACCTCTCAAATATTTAAATTTTAACTTGATTAATATAAATACATATTACAAAATGTCTTATCCTGCATTTTAAAATAGATACAATTTTTTCTGTAATTATCCAACCTGTAAGATTATGTACATTTTAAATGTTTTAATAAACAGTAATGAAATATGTTTTTTTATTGTTCTTAAATTTTATTAAGAATTCGAGCTATAGAATTTGTTTTTCAACAAATTTAAATAACGCTAATACTGCTAGCCCTACAGTACAATACATATTTATTAAACATTTGTTTTCACATTATTTTTCATATAAATCATTTAGCGAATATATTTGGAGCGAAAAATTATATTGCAAATAGATTTATATTGTTTTTTTAGATAAAACTTGTAGAGTTGTTAATCAGTTTTTAAAATCTGTTTAATTTTTCTTTAGGAAACATAAAGCAGTATATATTAAACAGAGATATATCATTCAGCAGTGAAATTAAGATTTTTTATACAAAGAATATTATGATAAATCTTTATAGAATATTTAATTTAGGTGCAGTTATATTTTATGTATGTATTTTTTTTTCTCTTTGTGTCTGGGTCTGGCATGTTTTGTTTTTAAATTATTTGTAGTAATATAGATTATGTATTCTTTTAAGATGTGTAGGTTTAGTACACATCTTAAAAGAATACATGGATGATCGTACTTATGTTGTTAGTTTTAAACTTTATCCAGAAACATTACGTTAATTGTCTGTTAGTAAAAATATATAGTTTAAAAATGTTTCCTTTGTAAATTCTTCCTTTTTTTGTAAAAATCTCAATTTATCTTTTATTTACATATAAATATAGTTTTGTATTTAACTTATATATTATATTTTATTTATATAATATTTTATGCATTTATTATTAATATATTATTATCCTCTATTCAATCTATGTTTTTTTTATTAGAATATTATTAACCTAATGATAATGTTTAATATGTATGATAGGAACATAACACAAAAATCTGCACAATCGTTTCTAATGTTTGGGTTGGGGTAGTTCAGTGCTAACAAAATATTTTTTAAATTTTTTAGAATAATTCTAATTTATATAATGTCTGTTAGTCTGTAGAAATAATTGTATATTATGTAGTATTTTGTAAGTAGAAGTTCATTCTTGAAGTGGAGTGGCTATAATATAGCGGGTTGGGAAGGGCGGGAAAACTTTTAACAACAAATGAAAATGCCAATCTTTTAGCAAGAGTTGCATTTCGATGAGCTCACTCATCATCATCAGACTCTTACACTACATAGATAGATGATTACATCACAGCTATCTATAGTCTTCCCGCCCTTCCCAACCCGTTCCACTTCCACCAACTTCCACCAACACACAAAAAACTGAAGTTTTCTTGTGTGGTCTAGGGATGTGAAATTAGGTGTATTTAATTTTTTTTTGAAACGAAGCAAAATTCAATAAAAAATTAGGATGCAAAAAAGCTGTACTTTTGATTAAGTTATCCAAAGAGTAAAAAAATCCACAAAAGTGAATGGCGTTCATTTTTCTAGAAAAAATATGTATTTAGGTATCGCTCGAGACACTGAACTAAAAAAATTAATTAAACTAGAACCTAATCAACACCTTACTAGTATAAACTACACCGTCAAATTGCAACAAGATTGGAAAAAAAAAATCTAAGATAATCACGAAAAACTTTTTTTTTTAAATTTAAGTTTATTACCTTATATAATAAATAAATATGTCTTTACTTGGTATCAAATGCACATTACATTACATTTATCCAAAAAGGCGAAGATTAATTAAAGCTTCTATATCTCGTAAACGAACATATTTATTTGAATTTCTTGTCTTAAAATTATTCAAAGAATCGCCTGTCAAATTTATTGTACATACTTAATTAATACCCTGTAATACTATACTTTCAATAAATGGATAATTATTAGATCCGAAATCTATTGGTAAAAATAGGCAACGAGTGGCTATAGTTCCTTGAAAACAGAAAACCCCGAAATAACAAGTTTGTTATACTATAAAACTAGAATTAGTTGGATATGTACAGGTTGGAGGTTCGATCATTACGCATAGAGAGATGCTTAAGGGTGAAATATGGCAACGCGGATGCATGCATTTTATGCGCTTTGTTGTTTGCCTACTTAGTAAGCGTCTGAGTTTAATGGATAAATTTGGAATTGAGTGGATAACTATAATATTGCAATAAAATTTCAACTCCTCTAAATTTGTTGACCCCCTAAATTCATGTTTGTAAACGGTCCTTAAAATAATCGCTGTAGTATATAAGCACTTAAAGTTCTTCGAACGAAATAAATCTAAATACTTCCGTACCCCAAATATTTGTACCTGCTGGGGATTGTTGTCAGGCATTCAAGATATATCAGTAAGCGAGTAAACGTCTATAAAATTACGGTAGTGTTTTATTTCGATTATACCAAAGGATTAGACACTTTTAAAGCACTCACCTTACAACACGAAGATATTACAACGCCAAAAATAAAAGTCATTTGGGGACAAATCTAAAGATAATAATAATACTAATATTCAAGTTTACTTGTCATAAGTTCCAATGGAAACATCACAATTATCAAAAATTAGAGTAAAAGGTTACAATATATTATATAATACTATTATAACCACCCACCTAGATAAGTAAAACAAATAAATACAGAAGAAACACAATACATAGAAAGAATTATAACAAAAAATTGACCCCACACAGCTTATTTAAAATAGGCGTAAGTTGAGAGTCTCTGCGATATGTGGTTGTAAAATTCATCAAGTGAATAAAAGGTATTTTCACACAATAATTGTTAAAGTCTAGATTTAAGTACTGTATTACTTGACAAATTTTTAAACCTATCAAGTAAAGCATTATACATTTTGATGCAATTAAGGTAAGTACATCTTTTAAACAATGTTCGATGCGAGGGAATTCTAAGACTATTGGATTGCCTTGTCGTCATTACATTATAGATATCTGAAAGGACGTAAAATGATTTCTTGTTAGATAATATATAGTAGCCGTCAAATTAGACGGCTACTATATATTATCACTATATAGTCACTAGACATGGCAAAAGATCTGGTAGTCTGCTCTGCCTATTTTCCCATCAAAATTGAATCACCTCCCCCGGCCGTCACTGCGGTGGTCAAATATTGTGAATTGGAGACTTGGGTCTCCTTTTTCTCATGGGCTCTGATTCTAATTCGCATCACGACCTTTGGAGATGCGGTACCAAGGAGCCGCTCCCTGGTTGACTTCCTGCACTCAAATGGCCTAGAACTACTCAACCGGGGTAGTGTCGTTTCTTTCTACTGCAATAGGGTCAATCAATCATTGACCTTACGATCTGTTCACCTAATACTGTGAATCTTTTAAGCTCATGGAGGGTGTCCCTTGATGTCACAATATCAGACCACAGGCACATTCTTTTTAAATTGAATAAGCAGGCTCGGTGTGATACCCCAGCCTACAGAAATCTGAGGTGCACTGACTGGGACCACTTTCGAGAGGAACTAGTCGGTGGTCTTTTGGACATGCCGGCAAGGTACACACTTCCGGCCGACACAAAGATCGGGACTGTCAACCTGACTCGTGCCATAGTCGCGGCATTTGAGGGCAGATGTCCCCTCAGATGGAGAACCGCCAATGCCAAGAATGCCTGGTAGAATGGTAACACGGAAAAGTACCATGACACTACGCGGCGGCTCCTTCGCAGGGTTGAGCACACAAAGCTTGCCACTGAATGGAATGCGTTTCACGCAGCTCAAAGGCAATACAAAAAGACACTCAGGGACTCCAAAAGTCTGCGGTGACGTTGAAAACACACTCTCCGTGGCACGCCTGTGCAAAGTACTGTCCAAGGACTCTGAACTAAATTGGGGTCGCTATCACTTCCAGATGGCGGCTTTACTACCAATGAGCACTCACTTTCCAGACTCCAACTCATCTCGCGATCCTCCTAGCTGCTCTTCAAATACTTGGGTAACACCTTCAATGACTTTAAGTCCTTCAGACCAGAGTGCCTTATCGATTTTTCTAAGGTCATTGATCTCTGGTACACCCGGTGGGCATGACGGGTTCATTAGGAGGCCTATATGCACAACTGCATCTAGCAGCTCACTGTTTTTACAATTTCAATTTCAGATAGGAGGCTGGAGAATTTTACTTTGTCATAAAGTATGGAAAGCTTTACTAAAATTCAGTAGTCCAAGACATGATATTTCCCGTTTGTTTTCATTTACTCTACATTCAATGACAAGATGTATTAGAGTTATAGTGGTGTTAAACTTCTTCCTAAAGCTCGATTAACAGTCCGGAATTATATAGTACGAGTTAATAAAGTTACAAAGGAGAGTTACGGTAATATAATATAATAACACTAAATTACACAGGAGAGTTACGTTAATATAACATAATAACTTTTAACATAATAACACTAAATTGCGAGATTTGCTGGCAGAGAAGAAATAAAAAATACTTTTTATTTGATGTGTTAAAAAAGCGAAATACATTATTAAATTTCTATCTGGCATTACATTTATATTAAATTTTTTTTCCTCTCGGAAATAATTTTTCCCCCTTTTCTCCCATTTGTAAAAAATACTAAATTGGCACCTGCGATGCTAATTTTTACTTTTTTTCAAAAAATTATGAGCTCTATTGTAAGAATAAGTCTAAGTCAACTTCTTTTTCTGATTAATTGTATAATCTTACTAATAAATTGTAACATGTTCTTTATATAGACTGATGAAGGTTAAGAATTCTTAACACACGTTGCATTCAAGCTTTGTTCACTTCTGTTTTTGTTTGCGCCTTTTTGTGCTGTTGTGTCTATAGCATACTTTAATAAATGTCTAGTATGACGGGCAGATAATCTATATATGTATGTCCTAGCCTGTCTTATTCAGTTGCTTCTTTCCATCTCTGATTTTTCTATCGATAATACTCTTTATTGATGCGATAGGATTTGTTTGACTCGTAAATGAGTCCGCTTTTCCTTTACCAGCATTTCTTAAGTAACCTGACATCTAGGCAGGTTGCACCCAGTAGGTCTCCTTTATTACTTCCTCTAGGACTTTTATACACACCAGCACAAGCTTGAACCTCACCTTCTCGGACGTAATATAAATGGTAGGTCTGCTGTCTGCGCCAATTGTCACGGACATAGTTTATTGCGAGATTCGCAACTTCAAATTTTTTGCCTATATCTTAGCACAGTGAGGACTTGAGCCTAGAAGCCAGTGGTAAGTCAGGGTATACTCGCACAGGGCATACTTGGTTTCCATTTAATATCGCGGTGCTCGATTGCTGCTAAATCTTAAAAAGGAAAAAAATCTTAATTAGGGGGAATATTAATTAAGTTAGAGAGGCTACTTTTTAAAATTAGTTTGGTTGATACAGGGTATCCCAAAAAAGTGTGGTACATAATTTATTTTTTTCAAATGGAACCATTTATATTTTTTTCCGAAATGGGAGTCTCATTTGATTTTCTCATTAACCCTAAGATGTTTATTTTGTTTTTTATTTTTAATTATTCTGCCCTAAAATGCGATGTTCCCTAGTTATTAACAATTAAAAGAAATTTTCAAAAAAATCAATGTTTTCTTAAATATTAATATTTACCGTTACGTTTTTTATTTTTTTGAAAAATCTATGTAGAGCCGTAAGTTGATTTTATCTTTTGAAATTTCAAAATTAATTTTTTTATACGAAAAAAAATAAATGTTCAAAATCGCTACTCAAATAATGATATTTTCAATATAATTTTGCGCAGTTTTTTTAACTGCAACACCTGTATTTAGTAACTCGTTTTAATAGAACATTCTTTTATCTTTAAATTGATATCAATAAATTTGCCATTACCTCTAACTCTTTTCTTAAAACTTGTTCTTAAAAGAAAAATGACATACTTGAGAATTATTAGAGCATACGTAGAGTATAAAAAACAAACTAGAACAGAAACAGTTTTAAATGAAGGAATTAAATTGGCACTTACCCGGTGGGTTGTTGTTGGTTGTTGAAAATCGAAAAATTAGAGTAACAAACACGGACTTATACAGACACAGAAATCTTCCGTAGGAAAATGCCAGAAGAAAAATAAATATCACTCCCATCAAGTTCAATTACACCAAGGATTCATCAAAAACATTAACAACAATAATTAGAAACACAAATAAGTTCTGCCATAAAAATTGCTCAAAATGTCTACTGTTTGCTCCAAACACAAATCAGCCGTACGTGCGAAAGATCTTCTAATCATTCTAATCATAATCTAATAAAAGATCTACTACTAAACGTGGAAGACGTAATACGTCTAAAAGACTCTTGTATGCGCCCCACCATATCTTCCTTAGTATATTTCCACACTTCCCTATAAGAAAAAATCCAGAAGCGTTAATTCTGGTGACCTAGGAGGACACCCAGTGGGACCTATCCAATTTTAATAAATATGTATACAAAAGTTAATTTTAATAAGTTCTTCTTTTTCTTCTTCTTCCTCAAATACAATGGACTCGCGTCGTATTTCGACGGCCGCCCGCCCAATATTGATGTTTATGGACCTACAGTTTAACGTGGGTTCCGAACCACAATGTTTTGTTTTTATAAGACAAACACAAACAACCATGCCCATGCCGGGATTCGAACCCGAGACCACACGATTGCCTCGTGAACGCTTTGCCCACGGTGCTATCGGGGTCGGCAATTTTAATAACTAACCTAGCCTTTCAATTCATCTATTACCAAATTGGTGTATGATATGTTCCCTGATATTTACATTGAAGTGAGCTGGTGCACCATTCAACTGTAGCCACATCCGATGCTTTACAAAGTCGAGAAGCGCGGAAAATCCTCTCTTAAGAAATTTAGAAAAACTTCTCCTGTTACACGATTTTCAAAAAAGTTTGAACCAATAACAAAATGTACTATTGCACCCCAAACATCGATGTTCCATCTATGTTGAAAATTATTGAAAAGAACTCGATGGGGCTTTTCTGTGTCGTAAAAATTAAAGTTATGTCGGTTCACTGAATCATTTCTATGGAACGTACATTCATCATTGAAAGGCATAAATTAAAAAAAAAAAAACTTGTTTTCTGCTGCTTGATTTTGTGCCCATTGACAAAAAGTTACTCTTTTTTCAAAATCATTTTTGGCACGTTCTTGATGTAACTGCGCATTATAGGAATTACATTTGTTTTTCTTAGGACATTTTTTCACGGACGATTTCGATATTTCTAAGTTCTCACTTAGTTGTAATTAAAGAACTAATTTCCGGTGTTGCAACGACCGACATGGTGCTTAACAATTGGTTCTCTTTAGTTAAAACGGTTTTCGTGTTAGTTTGCTTTTTGTACTCTAGGGCTCCAGTACGCTCATATCGTTCTTTTAATTTCGTCAATACTCTATCATCAAATTTTTCCTAATAAATCCTTGAAGCCAAAAAATAATTCCCAAGGCATTCACCGATAACGTAAATCATATTTACTAATTCTCGCTAAGAGTAATTCATTTTGACACAAATGTACTTAACATGAATGATAAGTAAATATTATAATTGGCATACATGAACTATGGCCAACTTTTTACTAGTAAGAAAAAAATTATTATTTTTAAATGAGATAAGCATCAGGGATTAATATTACTATTATTGTATTATGGTTATTACAACTATTTACTTTTTTCTTACTAAAACGTGTTCGAAATGGAATTGAACAGAGTAACAAAGCGCTTGTCATTCTAATTCCATAAAATATCTATTAATTGTTATCGTCGGAAGTGTCGTAATGCCTATGAAAATTATGTGTGACTCTTTTTTTAACAACAAAATTTGAGAAAATGGTTAGAGATAAAGGCAAACTTGTTGGCATCAAATTGAAGATCAAAGAATAATCTATCAAAACGCGTTACTAGATAAAGGGTGTTCCATTTAAAAAATAGCGTAAAATTGAAGTGAAAATGTCATTATTTGAGTAACGATTTTGATCACCCTGTATAAAAAAATAAATTTGGGAATTTCGAAAGATAAAATGAACTTAGCCAAGGACTCTACATAGATTTTTCAAAAAGATAAAAAACGGTGGTAAATATTAATATTTTAGTAAAACATTGATTTTTGTGAAAAATTCTTTAAGTTCTTAATAACTAGGCAACGACGCATTTTACGGTAAAACTGTTTTAGGGTTGAAGAGGGAGTCAAATGGGACTGAGAAAAAATATAGCTAGTTCTATTTAAAAAAAAAATCAAATTATATACCACGCTTTTTTCGGACACCCTGTATCAACCAAACTAATTTTAACAATTAACATTCCCCCTATTAAAGATTTTTTCGTTTCAAGGTTTAGCCGTAATCGAGCACCGCGATATTAAATGGACACCCTTTATAAGGCCCCACTATAATGAATTCTATAATGAGAATGTTATCATCAGTCCATTTACTATCTTGAAAATTGTCTAATTAATTTTTTTTCTTTGAAGTCGATGCAGTCAAAATCTAATAATCAAGTTACTGACTTAAACTTTAATGCTTATATCTTAAGTTTTGTCATTGCCCTTTTTGAAAATCTTGTCAGAACTAAAGCTAAACCAGATTGAATTTCTACCTCTGTCTTGAGATGTCGGTTTTATTCTATTATATTGTTATATTGATATTTTTGAATGCCTAGTTATTATACATAAATTTCAGCAATATTTTAAAATACAGAGGCCATAGACCATATTACAAAAGTTAAGTTCAGATAGAACAAAACTTTCACACAATGTTGTATTTAAATACTTTGTAATACTACTTTCATGAAGTATACATAGTAAGTCTCGTACCCTTATTTTGTTTAAATTAATATTACTAGTTCATCAGTTATGGCCAATGAGTGTCACTCATCTCACTTTTTTAAACTATAATGAGTACTTATGAGTACTTATCTTATATCCAACAAAATTATTCTATAATGAGAATAATTTTGTTGGATATAAGATAAAAGGAGATTAGATTATATAGCATACATTTATTAATTTTTGACGTTGTTCGTAAAATAGTTATTAAGACGTAGCTGTTTCAATGATGTAGCATCAGCCTATTTGAGAATTGGCATAGCCAAATCATTCTTCCATGCAGAGGGAAATGTATTTATCTTCACAATTACCTTCATGTGTTCCTTAAGGTAAAAGAAATCAAAGACCCAAGTTTAAAGATTTAATTTCTTCACCTTGCCATTGTTTTAATGTTTTTGGTTATTTTAGGTATTTAGAAATTTGCAGTAGATATTTAAAAGTTTGTTAGGTGTTGGAAACTCCTTTCTTTGATTCTATATTTCTGAAGGCTCCAATTTTTTTACATGATTTTTTTAGTTTAGAACAAGGTGAGTAATAATTTTTCTTTTGTTTTTTTACCAATAAAGTATCCTACTTAATCTAAAATTTATAATTTTTTAAATTAGATAAATGGTTGATCTATGTCTTTTTGAATTACCCAAAAGCCACCCGTAAGTAGGCCATGGGGCAAATATTATCCATTTTTTTTTCTTAGATGACATAATAATTTTAATGTATTAATGTTTTTCTTAAATAACTCTTAAAATGACTATGCCTTACAGATTCAATATAGTGGAAACATTATATAAAACTATCTCGTATAATGTTCTATTTACCATCAGCACTATGTTTTAAAAAACTTTTAACTGATAACTCCTTAATTTGTAAATACTTAAATAATATATACTATACTATATATATACTTAAATAGAATAATAAAATAATTTTATAAAGAAAAAATAAAACTGCTTGCATGAATAAATATTCTCATTTGAGAAGGAAGATTATTTAATGGTAGAAACATATACCTGGCGTACAGATATAAATTTTATATTAAATTTCTTTCTTATTAACATAAATTTGATAACGAAATAAGATAAGGTGTAAGCCAGAGATAGGCTAGAAGGTACCAGTCCGTACAAATATCGAAATGTACCAAAATTTCGTTTATTGAGAAACACACGCAAACCTATAGAAAATAGATAGTGGAAAAATATGTCCAATTGGCCGGAAATTACCGATTTATATGATTATGATGACGATTTCTATTGCGGGGATAAGTTTTGTATGTATTATATAGTTGTCATGGAGATTTTGAATAATTTTTATTATCAGTAAATCGTACGGTATTTTCTTTGTGCTTTTTATGCCTGATTTGAATTTAATATTGTAATATTATTTAAATTTAAATAATATTATTTTTGCCAAATATTCAAAAGTTTATATTAACTGAAAAACAAATTATTAAAGTTCATATTTGCAGATCCTTAATTGCGAAAAATCTTTTTTTTGTTCGGTTAAAATATAGAAAAGTTAAGATGTAAAAGTAGAAATGTAGTAATTTATTAGGTCACAGCTTTTTTGTGCCTTAGAATTTTTATATTTTAAATTTAAAAAATGCTTGATTTGGTTACACCTTTTGAATCAAAAGCAATAATAAAATCTTTAACCTATAAGCGGGAGAAGCAACTTAAGGTTGATGAATCTCTGAAAACCAATGAGCCATAAAACCAACCTCACCTCCATGACACACGTTCGACATACATAAATATTTTTTCCATGCAGCTCTTCTAGTTTCTCGAATAGTTTACGACACTCGGTGGTCTTTAAGCGTCCCCACAAAGTAAATCTAACGGTCTTAAGTCAGGTTACTAAGGAGGTCACTCAATCCTACCCCTGCGGTCTATCAAGCCATAAACCTTGCATTTAAATCATTATGTCCATCTTGTAGATTAACATTTTGGGAAAACCATGTTGTAATTTATATCCTTAGAGTTATTAAAGTTATAGTAAGTATTTTTTTAAATAGGTTTTTTTTGAAGGCAAATTCACATTTTGTTTCCTGTTATTTTTAATTTTTGTTGACATGAAATAAAAAATCTGTTAATATTTTTAATAGGTTCTCGTTAGAGAGACTGTTGTTAATAAGTTTGATCAAAATTAGCTTTTATTTTTAAAAACTTTGGGAATTCACGAAGTTCAGGAACCATAAGAGTTTATTGAGTGAAAATTATATGACGGAAAACTAGCTGAAAAAACCAAAAAATTACATCTATAAAATTTATTATTATAAGCTTATATAAAAATTTAATTTACGCTAAAGTTACGGTATGACCTAAATAATATAAACAATCAATATAATAAAATGCTTAATCTCTTTAACTACTAACACCCGAATTAACGTTGGTATGGGGTACTTTTGCAAGATATTGTAGACCGCTTACAAGCAACTAGAGAAAAATATCATTCGATACATAATAATATTATGTTGAAACAATGCCTTCAAATACCAGTGATGTGTATAATAAAAAATCGCAAAAAGTTTACCGATAGCCATCAGATGATGTGAAAAGAGATTTGAAAAATCGGCGCGGCGCAGCGAAGGTAAAGAAAATCTGATTTTAAGATATATAAATGGGGTGCCGATTATTATATTTAAAAACGATAAGAAACGTGGACTTTTTTAGATGTAAGATTACTTTATACCGATACACATTTTTTGTTTTCATTGTATATACTCTTTCTTCTATAGAAATATTTTTATCAACATATATAAAAAACTTTATATTTTAGTTAGGCGATTTTAACATTCCATCATTTTCAGCCTCGGGTCATATTGGAACTAAATACAGTTTACTAAATACTTTAAATTACTTAAATACCTTGATGATTTTATTAATATATCAAACAATTTAAGATAGTTCCAAATTCAAATCGTATTCTCGATTAACGTTTTTAAACTTTGAATTTCGTTTCATGCATAATAATTTGAAGTTAGTTTCAAAAGTTTGGTTTTTAATATTACAGTATCATTATCTAGAATCATCGTTATGTTAACCAGGTCATAACTAGATATTTTAATTTGCGTAAAATCAATTTTCTTGATCTTTATAAGACAATGCTTTACAGACTGGTCATCTATTACCGATTCCCTTCATTTGTTTTAGCATGCAAAACATTGTATAACATTTCAAATAGTCAGATTTTTAGGTTTGTTCCTCTTAAAGTACCTAGAAAAAGTAAATTTCCATTTTGGTATACAAAAAAGATAATCACCAACATTACCAATAAAGAAAAAATGCGGTGTCACTTGCCAGCTCATAAATCTCTGATTTATCTTCAGAATTATAAGTCGGTCCGTAGTTTAATTAAAAGAAAAGTTCATCAAATAAAAAAAGATTCTATCAACAATGCTGAATTAAATGATACTACAAATTTTCGGTCATTTGAGCAAAGTATGAAAAAGTAACTAGGAATATAAAAATTATTTAGGAATATTATGAATTATGCTAATCAATATTTTTAGGGGGCATTAATGTTGTGTTTGGTTTTGCAGGCCAATTCAAGAGTGTCTAAAATACCTCAAATATGATAGAGGATCATAATTTTTTTGATTCGCCGCATTTTTCTAAGATAACTGATATCCTGACTATTTCTCCTGAAAATGTTATGCTATGTTTAAAAACTAAAAAATAAAAAAAAATCGGTTTGATGGAAACTTTTTCGTTAAGGACTACTGCTCTATTTTGAATCATACCCTTTCACATATTTCAATATAATTTTATTTTAAAAGATGGCGATTTTCCTAAAATTTGGAAGGAAAATTGTCAACGTAATTTCTATTGACTTTCGAAAAGCTCTTGACTAGCAAAATTATTATATTTTTCCAACACAAGTATTTAGTCAATTCGGGTTTTCTTACAAACTGGTCAAAGTAGTTACATCTTATTTGCTAGATAGATAGCGAGTTATCATAATTTTAGATCTCAATTATTTATCCCGACATCTTATGGCTCCAACCTAGGGCCAATTTAATTTAATTTGCTTGCCTGACATGACTTTATTTAATTATTCAAAATTCAATATTGATGCAGTTAGATAATATTATATATTGAATAGCAAAATATAATAGCGACTTGAGTAAGACCAAAGAGCCAATAGGCTTCTTCTTATATCTTGAATAGGCTTTTGTGAAATAACTTATAACATATGTACATATCGTGTAAATTTTTCTTTATTCCACATATCGATCACATGGTTGGTAGAACATGTTGATAGTTCAGTTTCATAAAAAGAAACTGTCAACATTTCTCTCAGCTTTCCACGTTTAAACTTTTGTATTACTCAATTTTAGATTGTGCTTCTATTATATAGTTCTCTATTTAAAATTGTCATAAACAGTCGATCAAATCTGTTTAAACAAGGTTTCTAAAAGCTGAGCGTATTACTATCAACAATATTATTTTGTCCAAATGTAGTGAAGTTCCTTTAAAGCCTCGTCGGGACTCTCCTCTAGGCACAAGTTATTACAAGCCAAAATTGCTAACGTGAATTATAGATATTATATACTTCTCAACAACATTAAGAAATCTACATAAAGCTTCTGGTTATCATTAGAGTTAATTGTTATGTAATTGCACACTGTTGTATTTGTTAGTTGTTGTATTAATTTTTGTAATTGGGCTACTGTGTATGAAAATGTATTGCTTAACAAATAAAATATAATGATAGATAAATAAATGAACTGAACATTACTGAACATATTTGAAAGCATATTTTATTCGCCTAGCTGTTATTATACAAATTAGTATTTTTTAGAAATGTGGAGTAATTAATTGTTTATCAAAAAAATAGCATACACAGCTGACAGGTAAGCAAAATATTAAATTAATGAATTAAGCAAATGTCATATATACAAATATTATATGTGCTATATTAGTTCAATTTAAGAACAGCTTTATTTATCAGCACTTATCAAAAATCTCCTATAAAAGAAACATTAAAGCTGTTAAAACCAAAATTATTTTGCGTTTCCCTAATCTCGTAAAAATAAATGAATTTCATGAAAAGTGGTTTTTGTCGTACTTTTGTTCTATCAAGTTTATTATCAAATGATAAATAAAGATTTTATAAAATAAACTCCTTCATTCTCAAAGGCGTTAATAAAAAAAAATAAAAAGTGTCGCGTGCTTAAATATGATACAGCAAACTTTTTTTTTCTAATTTTAAACCTGAATGTTGATTTATTATACCTTTCGCCTAATTATATTTTGCAGAATAATTAATTTTTAATTTTCCTAGCGTTACATTACAAAAAAGTAATTAATTTTAGCGCTTTTTAATATATTTGCGGTATAATGTTAATTTATGAATTGCACAAATTTCTGATATATGATTTTAAACCGATATTTTAAACTACTAGAAATAATTAAAATTAATCTTTACCAAACATATTGTCGACTTCCACACAACTTTTTATGCTTGGTCAGAGTAATTAATACATAATGACATACATATAGACCTGCTCAAAATATAGAGATATAATAAATATTTATATACATATTAAATTTTTTTGCCTGGATATAAGTAAAAAAAACTTCTTCAGCTGATCGATTGATATATTTTGGTCAATATTTAAGTATTTTGTATAAAATTAATTCTTTACAAAATTGATTATTAAGGTGTAAATCACAATTAAAATAAAAAAAACTAGTATTTAACACAATTTCTAAACTTTTAAAATATATAAATCAAAATATTACAACAGATTTTATGAGAAAAATTCTAGCTAAATAAAAACTGTATATTTATTTATATATATTGTAGTTATTCATATATATTGTCGTCTTCGTTAATTATAGTAATTCTAAAACCATATTACCTACGAACATTTATAGAATTTTCGTGATATCATTAGTTTTTAAAATTTTTGTAACCACCTACTTTGGGAAATGAATTTGGATAATAAATGCAAGACAATCGTCTTTCAAGCAGCTAATTTTCTTATAATTACTTTATAGAGAAAAAAAGAAAACATTGATAATAACAATGAAAATTGACAGTTTATATTTCCTCATAAGATAATGCGTATGCTCACTCGTGAATATAGATAGAAATAAAGGTCATTTTACCTCTTTAAAGGTCTTTACATCTATAACTAACCGAAAAGAAAAAAATCTATTACCCTACTTTAGTAAATAGGAGGAGAGCAGAGTCGAGGAGACAAGGTATATTGACTATCTTTCTATTGTGGGGTCTTATAGTAAATATTTAAAAAAAATAAAAAAAATATATAAAATACATACAAAAATTTATATTTTCAAATGCGCGCCAGACACAAACACGGAATGTTGACCCAAAGAGAGCGACGAGGGACACCAAGGATGTCGGTATTAACAGAGATTATTAGTTTATTAACATACATTGTTTTTTGATGCACTAAATATTATTTTGTTTTGATGATAGAAACGCTTTCATACGTTTTTTAAAAGCCGATATAGATGTAAAAAAATCCCCAATTTTGTATTTATTAATTTTGGACACAATATTGTAAGAAAATGACTTTTTACAAATGTCTTTCTGATGTAAATGTATTATTATAGACAAAATGTCATATCTGCGAATATATACAGGTCCACCCAGTACCCTCAAAAAATTAATGTATGGGCAGGCATTTTAGGAACTAAAGTGATTGGGCCATTATTTATTAACGGAAATTTAAATGGAGACATTTATTTGGATATGTTGGAAAATACCATCAATCCGCTTATCACTGAATCCATTGAAAACCAAATCGATGATGATGGAAACCCTATACTTGACGAGGCTGAAATATATTTCCAGCAAGACGGCGCTCCTCCTCACTATGTTCTTCCCATTCGGCAATGGCTAGACGACGAGTTTCCAGATAAATGGATAGGGCGAAGGGGGCCTATAAAATGGCCTGCTAGATCGAGAAGTTTGGATAAACTTCATCAACGCATCATCGACAGCTGCCATGATATCCCACAATATGTTTTTGAAAATGTTCGTCAGGAATTTGAACATCGCCTATATCATTGTTTGGCCAAAAACGGGCAACATTTTGAACACTTATTGAAATAAAAACTGATATTTTCATGTTTTTGTTTTCTATCTGAACAAATTAAGATAAACAAAGATTTTTATAATTTTCTCGAAAACGAATCGACCGATTTAAAAAAATCAAACTTCAAAATAAAAGACCTTTTAAACAAGCTATTACTCGATACCCTTTGCTATTTAAAATTTTTAAGGGGAAAACCCTGGAGGGCAGATGGTAAAAGGGGGTGAAGTAATTTTAGGTTAAAAAGTTGTCCTCCGTGACAAACCTTTTGACGTATTTCGGCGTTTTTTTTTAAACAGTGGTTTCTGATAAATCAGTGGTGGGAAGTTTTCAAATTAACACCCTGTATATTGTGAACGTCCGTGCGATATCTAAGTTTATTCTATAGATATGGGGGTACTCTACAATGCATTATTTTGTAAGAAAAAAACAAATAGAATACAACTCTCGGCAATTAATTAAGCCAATAAAGGTCAACTAATTTATGTGATACCCTTTTCCTACCTCTAATTCCACAAATAAACCTTATATAGGAATTCTGTAATTTTTTAATTCTTCTAGAGTCTGTGCAGTCTAAAAACAGTCCATATATCAAATCTGCATAATTAAAATAAGATTGAATTAATGAGTCACATAACGTTTTTTATGACAAATAAGATCTATGCTAATAAAGTCCTTTTTGCATTGAGAATCCTTTCTTAACATAACTTATAATGTAATATACGAACCTTAACTCGACGTTATTTTTAACTGAGTCATAAAAAGCAATAAGTTCTCTATTAAGAATTATTTGCACATGATTCAGAAGCGCCCTTCTGTTGTTGTAACTACAAAATATCATTGCCACGCTCTTCGTTGGATTTACTTTAGGGAGAATGATGTGTTGAGACTTTATTTACTATAGGAACGTTAGTATTCAAGTAAAAATTAGCTCTTTTAATATTACTAGCATTAGATGATAGATATAGTGTGTCGTCCGCGTGAAGGTTGTATTTACAGAATTGCAATTTAATCATGAAAGATGGCATAAAAATGCTGTACAACAGAGAATGCTACCTTGAGGAACGCCAGACCTTACTAGTGCCACCCTAGACTTATCTTCTCCAATTAAAATACTTAGAAAAGATAAAATAAATTTAGTAACCGTAGTATCAAAACCAAAATAATGTAGAATAGTAATTAAAAGTTGTACACCATGAAACTATATAAAAAAGTATTTAAAGTATTGTCGAGTTAGGAAGGAGTTTTGAAGGAAGTATTAACGAGAAATTTAAAAGATAAGTATATTTTGTTCATATTTTTAATCTAATTTAATTTAACTTTATTTACCTCGATAACGGTAGTAGATATTAATACGGAAATGTTGGTTCAAATTAGGTATTTTTATTAAAAAAGTAGGTCTTCTTGTTGTTTTTATCGTTTTTAATTTTAATATTCATAACAAAGTTAGGTAGGATATTGAACAGAAGAAACGGGCCCAGAGATTAATAGATTAAATGTCATTTCTTAGGTATATAAAAAAATCTATTATATACCTCAAGTAAATTATTGTATTTAAAACTTATTGAACTTAGATTAAATTAAGTATATCGAAAGGTATCATTAAAGATTTAAATTCATATTTCTTTTACAAATAAAATAAATAAAAAAAAATAGACTTATACGTGAATAAGTCTATTTTCTTCTTCTTGTCAATTTCTGAGCATGTGGGATAGTATTTTCTAAATTGATTTTTGCTATAAGTGACGTAATACCCAATAAAATAAGTAACTCATTACAAATTCGTCAGAACAATACAGATTTTACTTAAATCAGTAACATAGGCGGTAATCTGTATTTCCATTTCTTTTTAAAATATTTTTAAAAGCGCTGGTAAAATTAAAATTGTTTGAACTTCGCCATAATTTAAGGGATTATTATTTTTAGAAAGTGGTAAAATAAAAGAGGTCATCCAAGAATTGGAAAGTAGGTATTTAACAAACAACAATTTATAATACAAGTGATTAGGCTTTCGATTTAAGTTTAAGAATTAAATTTGATACAAGATTTTCATCAATTGATGTAAAAGAAAATAATGGAAGAAATTTCTAATTAGATTTATGGAAATTGAAAGTCTTATTTGTCGAGGAGGAGGGGTATTATTAGATGTTAAATGACTAAAACAGTGATTAAGTTTGTCGACTTTTTTAGATTTACGGGATTGTATTACAATTAGTATTTTTCTTAAGCATGTCTACATTAAAGTCCCTAAAACATAAAATTTAATCACATAATGTGTTAAGATTTTTTAAGTGTCTTTAAATTTTGATCACATTTATTATAATTTTTCTTTGGCGGACTATAAATAACTCCTAATATAATTATTTAATTCTCAATCTTTACTTTAACCTATAAATGTTCGATTGCATCAATATATTAGCGGTGCATAATTGAATAATTTAATGTGTTGTGAAAATATAAACCAACCCCATCCTCTCTAGTGGGTCGTTTTTGCAAAGTTGTAATTTTCAATCAAAATAGCCTGATCGTTAAAGCCCTGAGACAACCAGCCTTATATCATCTCGGTTATACCAACAATATCGCAGTTTAGGTTTGCTATATGATTCTTCAGAGTACCAAAATTATTATAAATTATTAAGTGGTCTAATATTAACATGAATACACAACATAAAATCAGTAAATATTATATAACAATTATAAGGGAAAGGTAAGAAAAGGAGAGAATGGGATATATAATATACAAAACAAAAGGAAAGTCTCCTAGGATCAAAAATTAAAAACCATTGTAATGTAGTAAACGTTATTTCTACTTGTATCAAAACCATATACTGACCTATCACCAAACCAAATCACATGAATTTTAACAATATTTAGATAATCTCCATCAATAGAATTTACAGTTTTTTCCATTTCTAGTTATCCTAATTATTGTAAGGCTTTTATATAAAACATGGAATTTAAATTAATGACTCACATAGTGTAGGCTTCTTATGTTATGTAGAAAGTGTTCTTAATTTTTCCTTTTTTTTGTTTTTTTTTATCTTGCTAATAAGGTTGAGATAAGCATTACTTAGATTGTCAACGTTTTTTATTTAGGATACTTGGCTGTTTTTTTATTTCAATTAGTCTTCTTGCAGTATTGCTGCATAATTTTGCAGTCCAGATAGAATTTCCGTTTTTTCAAAATGAAATGAATATTAAAACTTTTCAAAGTGCTCAGCAAGAGCTAGTTTTTAATTTACTGTTAATAGGGTACATAAGGTTGTGTACTTTTTTATGTTCAGAAATTCTAACTTTTAAATATCATGACGTGTGACTAATGTAAAAACTATTACATTTACAACATAAAATTTTATAGATTGAATTTCTTTGCAGGGCCTTTGGTGTGTTTGTTTTTAAATTTTGTAAAAAATTGTTTGGTAGTGTTTTTATTCTTAAAACAATATTAGTATTATCGTTAGTTAAGTTATCTTGCAATCTTTTTTAAGAGACCATTTTATTACCTTTTTTTCAAAAAATACGTTGATGATATTATTACTAGCGTCCTGTCGACTTTTTGACACATTTAACAGTTTTCATTCAAAACTGCAATTTACGATTGAAATAGAGTTCTTATATGCTTCTGGTATTACGATAACGATTCCACAGTGATGCAATCACATTATAAGCGGTTCTCATAGCATTTGCGCCATTGTTAGAAAACAATTAACCAAAGTTTTATGGTGAATTATTATATTTGATCATAGATACTAGGCTATAAGTATATTTCTGGGATAAAATGCCTTAGACATTATATGAATAAATAAATAAATCCGCTTGTCCTATATTTTTAATATTAGCAAATAAATATTTTGAATTTGAACGCATTTTTCGATATATTTAGATAAGACTCTCTATCTACATATTAGAATATGTATTAATCAAATATCTGCTTATCTATAAATCCATTTAAATAAAATGTACATTCATCACTAAAGTAGACAATATTTACCAAAACCTTGTTATTATTAATTCCATCTATCATTTGTTCACAAACCCGAACTCTCCTATCTAAATCGTATTTAGTTAGCTCTTGACGTATTTTAATTTATAAAGATTTATAATTTTGTATACAGAACCTTAATATATATCTGGGTAGCAGCAATAATGTATAATGAACGGCTTTATAGGCATGTCCTGAAGGACCAAGAAATACTTGTGAAATATTATCTTCTCTGAATGCCTTACGTTAAACGTAAAGAACTATGATCTTGAAGATTTCCGGTTCATATTTTCGCTACTATAAATTTGAACCTATTCGCGTAACCAATTTTAGTCAAACCAGTTATAACTTTTCTCACTTTCATTATCGTTTTAACTCAAAACAATTTGTCTCGAACGCCAAAATAAAGCCGTTTTCTATTTAATATATTCAAGACTTGGTGGCAAAGGGGATGGGGAAAATTTTTTGCTAATAAAGTTGTCCTCTTTCCTAATGATTTTAACCTTTAGATTTAGTGAAAAGATTATTAGGCTTTTAATAAGAATTTGCCCAATATTCATGTTTTACTCATTTAAGGTCGTCATTTAAAAAAAAAAAAACTTCATCAATAGATCTGACGTGCTGACATTTAAACTTCACAATTGGGCGCTTTTGATTGGTAAGTATTTAAAACCTACAAAAATACTTTTGGATTTGGTATAGGATATTAAGACATCAATATAATACGAGTATAAGGAACATTAAGACAGCCTATTGGGCATGAAGCTTTTTTTCATATAAAAACTATGTACATTGTTAGCCTCAACCAAAATTTGTTTTTGGTAGTTTTTATATAAATTTATGAAAGAAATAAATCCAGCTATAAAATTCTTCTTGATTATTTTTTTCTATAAAATTTCGGAAGGTTAAAGTACTCAAAAAATACATTCAACAATATTGTTTTTTAAACTATAGGCAATGTCGATTCTGTTAAATTCTTTACGATCTAGCCAGGTCTCAAATTTTTCTGCGGAAGTTAGTGCTATCCAGGTTGAAGGTCTATCGATATTTCTAAGATGTAATTATTAATTGAATTTGTAAATATTGCTAATTTTTTATATCTTTTTATCACTGGAAATACTCCTAGTGATTGAACATGTAAAAATAATCTAACCCAAAGTAAATATCTTTCAGTAATTTTTTTGTGTACAAAGTATATGAAAAAAAAGAATATGCTCTAACCTGCACCAACCAGCTCACTTATTAGTATCCTGTGTACTGTTCTTTCAAAAAAATTTAAAAAAAATTAAGAGAGTAAGAAAAAATTAAGAAATTAATTTTTAAAAAAAATTAAGAGTGTAACATGAAGTTCGAAATCAGTTTTCAGTTTTAGTCAAAAAACAAAACAAAAACGGATGAAGAGTTGCCGTTAGCTGATGTTAATTTTAAATATAGAGTTTTTTTTAATGGCATATACTGGCATAAAAGGGCAAACCCTATGGTATTTGAGTATCACGAGTAAGGCCAGTGCTACGCAGTCGAGGTATAGTAACGTCTATCTGGGCGTCTGCAGATGCACTTGATATTTTATGAGTCGCATCGGCCTGTCGAGTAGATCGTGTGAACTATACACAGCTCTAGGTGAAATCATAGAGGTCAGTTCATAATAGCATGGTCTCTTCTAGATAGTATCGAGCAGCTCCAAAGTGAGTTTGGGCGAAGAGCTCTATTTGTGAGAACAATACTCAAGACATAGACGATTATGAGACTTATAAAGAGTTAAAAGTTATTGCGGGGTACACAGCGTTTTTGTTTAAAAGAGAGCCCCAAGTTTTTGAGCAGCCGGTTTAGCTGTTCCCGCTACATGATTAGGCTAAGACGTATTGCTTTCAACCTCCACACATAATAAACGAATTGACGAAGACAGCGGCAAAGTCAACACGGGTAGAAAAAGGCTCAATCAGATTGCACTCACTTCACTCCAAAATGATGTTAAGGTCAGCATTAAGAGTTATCAGTTGGCGACGCCTATGACTCTGGGTCTCAGCTGAACTCATCTGGTTGAGCGACTTGAAGGAAGCTACCATTATACTAGAATTAGCAAACCTGTAAATTGGATTAAAAGTCTTGTAGGGAAGGTCGTTGATCAATAAAATGATCGGGGACACGATGCATTTCTGAGCGACACCATGCGTTAATTTGAAATCTCTGCGAGGAGTATTTATAGGCAAAAACCTGGATTAATCGATTCTCGAGGATGCTTCCAAGCTAAGCAAGTGTTTTTAGTTAAAAGTTTTTAGACCAGACCCTATTAAACGCTTTTAAAATATCCAGAGCTATTGTACGAGATACACCATATTTCTTGATAACCTCGGTTCAAATATATGTGACATAGGCCAGCAAATCGCCAGTAAACATGTGTTTTTAAAAACCATATTTATGGTCGATAATGATGTTAGTATACTCCAGGTATTTCAAAATTTACTGGTTGACAAGTTTCTCCATTACCTTGGCGATTGTCGGGATTGAGGTAACCCACGGGCACCATCTTTTTTCTTTTTGGAGCATCGGTTGAATTCACGCAGATTTCCAGTCTCCAGGGAAATGACCTCTTCTGTATGAAAAAAAAAACAGTTTAAATAACGGTATTACTAATATCTGCGGTATTTTATCAGGGCTGCTCATCTTGTTAATATTTAGGCGTTTAAGAGTTTTTCAAGATCTCTCTGACGGAAGACTAGAATTCTGGCATCAAATAAGCCTTTCTTGGCAAAGTCGATGGTGCTTTGCCTTATGGGTCTATGGTAGAGTTTAATGCGAACATCTGATCCAGCAAGTCTGCCTTTTCCATTTTCCCTAGTTAATTGTGAAATTTTTGACTTACCGAAACTACAATTGCTGACCAGAACGATCTTGATCTATTTAGACAACTAAGAAGTTCTTTTCTTTAAGTTTCTTGACTTTTTAGACCTACGGTTTGCTTTCTGAATAGCTTTTTAAGGCTTTCTGAATATAAGCCTCAATACCTGCCAAGATCATCTCTGAAATTTCGCTTGCATACGCCGAAGTATCATTTGTCCTGAAACAGACATTATTCTAAGAAAACGAAGAGAGGACCTGTTTTAAATATCTCCGATCTACAAGGCCAAACTCCACGCAGCATGGTTGGATCCTGAGTTTGTACTTTTAGTTTACATATTGCGGTTATTAATTTGTGATTTGTATCTCTCATGATTCAGTTCGTGAGAAACAGATCCATGAGGCAAAGTTTAACTATCTATCAGGGATTCTGGTTGGCGCCCCTATAAGCTATGTTAGACCGTAAATAAACGCAAAGTTCTTGGCGCCCCTCATCATTAGTCCTGTTAGAATATGTCAACCAGATGAAATTGTAGGCAATAACTTCTGCCGCAATAACAGTTTCTGCACTTAGATGGTTTGATTGCAGATCGTCGATTTTATCAGCAAGGTCGGGGAAATGTCTTTTGTAATGTGTATCACTGGATGGTCTGGAGAGAAAGCGAAAATACTTGTGGATTTTTCGGTTGTTATTTTGAACACCGTAACATCGAACCCCAGGAATTTTAGAGCTTTTTCTCACTGACAAAATATGTCACTTCTAATGAAGACAGCAATTCCGAAGTTATACCTTGAAGAACATGTGAAACTTGGTCGTCTCAGAGTTCACTTTCGTCTCTATTGCGGAGTTATTAAATATTGCTGCATGAGGTTTATGTTCATGTTTAGAGCTCTTATATGTATTTGGTAGATTTACTTTTAAGTCTTTCGCGCCTGATTAACTCCCTAGGTCAGCCTCCATTCAGAGATCTGAACGGGAGGCTATTTTAATTCAGGAATATTTTAACCAGGAGCGGCATTATGCAATTTTCTATTTTTTTCTTCCCCACCCTGGATGCTGGACATATGGCGACAAAACTTGAGTCCTGTAGGAAGAACTGACTTCGCCCAAATCCGATGCGGTAGTATCTTACCGGGCGATAAGGGAAGCCACATCTACCACATTTAAGAGTGTTATATTATAAGTTTTAACATAAATACCGTGTATATTTGAAGTTACTTGCTTCTTATAAACCTACAATTTAACGTAGGCTCCGCACCACCAGTGAACTCGAATCGTTTCCTACTCATATGACGCCCAGATTAGTTTTGTTTATTTTTTATTTGAAGACAAACACAAACAATCATGCCCATGCCAGGTTTCGATACAATCGCATCGTGAACATTTGCCCACGGTGCCACTGGGGTCGGCTAATTTAAGTTACTGTTACTCTTGAAGCAATAATTCAATTTGTTTGACAAAATGCGTATTTGAGTTTTTATGGTGCATATGCAGATTAGGACAACAAGCGTTGATAAAGCGTCATTCGGCCTGGTTGCGCATGATTTATATTTAAAAAAAACTTTAAAATAAATTTCGTTACAAATTCTAAGGTTGGACTCTTTTTTTGATTTGTAAAAGCCCTTACTTTTTTTTTGTCTCAATTTTTTATGTACCCTCCTGTTCGATGAAAGTATAATGCTCGTCTAAACGAAAGCGCAAACATTATATTTTTTGTTTTGGCAGGTGTGCATTTAAAATATACAAATAGGGTGGCACATTACCTATCACTCTTGACGTGAACATCCTATATATAACTAAATATAATATTTACTTTTGGCGTACAAAGGGAACCTAGCTCTGCTTTAAATAGTTATTTATATTTATATCATAAAAAAACATATTTGAACTTTTATCGTGGATATCCAGATCGGGGCGTAGGGGGTTGAAAAAGCGTCACCAGGCGCCGCCGGCCCTGGACCCCACCTGGTTGCGCGCGATTACCTGGTGGCGTCGCGGCGGCGGCGGCAGGCGCCGCAGTTTGAGAAAAGCACCGGCAGCAGCCGCAGCAGCAGCAGCAAGCACGTTGTTTTTACCACTGCGACATAATATCACACCGATATCACCCACTCACGCTCACTCACCTGAGCGCCCCACCCCCACTGCCCTCTACCGCCATCGCGCCGCCGACGGCATTGACGCCGTCTCAGTCGAGTTCCGCACGGCTCTCGATAGAAGATATTCTATTCCGCCGCGCCGCCACTCTAACCTATAACAACAACAACAACAACAAACCTTTTCGCCGTCGTTGTTTTCACGAACGTACAAAAAACCCTTTGAGGCGAAAAAGAAGTCGATCTTCGCGTACACCGCGGATACTTGAACCCGCGCGTAAACTTTTATGTTCTTCTTGTGTGAAACCGGCTGATTTTGTTTAGCCGTTGCGTCAGTTTAAAAGTGGAGGTCTTGAGCGCCCTTAAGAGAGGCAGGCAGGGAGACTCACGGGTCCCTGCAACTACCACTTCCACCACGCCGCCTCCGTCCCTTAAGAGGGCCAAGCACGAGGGTGTAGTTCAACAACAACTGCAGCAGCAGGATATGGAAGCACCCCTCGGCGTTGCCCTTAGTCAAAGCATGGATTCGGTTAACACTAATAACGGAGAGGAAGAGGTTCGTTGACTTTATCCCTTTATTATATCTCTGTATTGTTCCTAAACATAAAGGGTTCTAAGGATTTTTCTATAAAAGTATGCAAGTGCTATAGGAAAAACCATTCAATCAAATTATTACCTACACTTAAACTAAATATGTTTATTTCATTTACACTCCTAATATATAATATTATTCATTTTAAATATATTATGTAATAGGTATATCTAAAATAAATTATACTGCTTTTAAATGTAAATACTTAAATATTTCAAAAACATTCGAAGCAAGTTACTTTTCGCCTGATAAATTTTGGCGCCCAACGGTAAATTAAATGTATAAAGTTTTGACATAGCTATTTGATTTTCTAATGGTATCTTTTAAAGTTAATTTTTTTTTGAAAAATTAAATTCATCTAATACTAATGAGTATATATTTTATTTTTTTAATTTAAATTTATTAAAATAAATGTTCATGACTTGAATATTTATAAAACTCTATCGCTCTCCCTCTATCTTTGTTAATACGTTAAACTAAACTCGCTCTAAAATGACCCAAATTCTATGTAATTACACGAAAGCCACCGTTTTTCCACCCTGGCGTTCCGCTGGCGGTTGCCATGGCAACTGCTAAACATAAACAAGGGAAATAAGTTCAGGGCTGCACAAGCCCCGGTTTAAATCGACTATCGCACAAATGAAATTTTGATTACGTTTTTGTAATTACGGCAGGAATTACTTTGCAGGACTTTGTGCACGAATAAATAAATATAAAATTAGTTAAATGGTTAAATCCTTTTAATCATGCGAAAGTGTTTTGAGCATCTTTTGTAAATTTAATTATCTATTTATAAAAAAAATAGTAGCAATTCATAATTTATAAAATTTCTTTTTTCTTTACTCAGTACGAAAAAAAAGATTAAGGAATCACTGTTTTATTTTAATTAAAAACGACCATGATAATGCAATGATCAGCAATGCGACAATTATTCAAACAACAAAGAAGTTCCACTTTAAGTTGTTTAATCTGACAAAGAATATGTTTTTAAAAATGCAGTGTGGTTCTTAGACAGGCACCTTAGCAAAATTGTTTAAAAAAATGTAAACCTATGTTCTTCTTGTAACAAAAAAACAACCTGAAAAAAAGAATGTAATAAATAAAGAAATTAATAATTCGAAACAATTATTTAAAATTTTATAAGTAGATTCAACTTGGGCTCCGTGACGTCTGATACACTCGCGGGTACGACGAATCGTGGACTGCTGTAGTCGCCACAACAAATTGTATGCTGTAGTCACCCTGGATTGTTCTTTATCACATCACAATGAATCCTGATTCTCTGTAAAAGTTCCTCACGAGTATCGACAGAAGTTGAATACACCAAGCTTTTGAGGTGACCCCATAGATAAAAATCCAATGCCGTTAGATCGGGAGGCTTAGGAGGCCAGGCAATGCATCCCCCACTACATATCCAGCGGTCTGCAAAAATGTTACAGCGACGCTGAAATAAGGTGGGGCTCCATCATGCATAAAATACATGTTTCGGCGAATCGCGAGTGGTAAATGCTCTATTAAATCCAGAAGATTGTTCTGAAGGAACTTCAAATAAAGTTCTTCATTCAATCGTGGCGGTGATACAAATGGCTCAATCCTGCGTCTCCAAATGATTCCTGCCCAGATATTAATTGACTGGAACCAATGTTAATGAGAAACAATAGCATGAGGATTTTCATCAGCTCATACATGCGAGTTATGTAAATTCACAATACCATTTTTGGTAAACCCTGCTTCATCGGTAAAAAATATTGCTAATGAAGTTTGGATTAGTTCGCTGCTGATATTATAGCTAGTTCGCGAATTGTATTGTACGAGGAAAATCTTCAGTAGTTATGCACTTTTTGGAGATGATATGGGTATAACAGTTGTTCTTGAAGTATTTTATGTACTTTTTTTTCCAAAACTTCCTAAAATCACAATAAAGAAAGTCAGTAATATCACCTTAATAAGTGGAACCGCCTACCAGTTTACCTTAGACGTTAATTTTCAATTCATTGAAATGTCTTTTGATTTGGAATAGTCCGATTAGGAAATATTTCTTCATACAGCCTTTTGGCTTCCAATGCATTGCAAGAGGCAAGACCATACATAAGATGCATATCTGCATACTTAATAAACGTGAATTCCATATTTTGACTTAATTCACGTTTACATTTTTTTTCAGGTCGTGCTTTTTAAGAACCACACTGCATTTTTAAAAACATGTACTTTTTCAGATCAACCAACTTAAAATATAACTTCTTTCCCAGTTGCTGTCTTATAACTAAATAAACATAACAAAGGATCAAAAGCTCAACAAGGGAGCAAAAAGTGATACCTTCAAAAAAAGATATTGGCAAAATATTGATAAATACTTAAAAACAAAATTCATGACACTACGGATTTTCTGAATATGCCAGCAAGTGGCCTTTAGCTCCATCTGATAGTCTTTTTCTTAGTCCAGAGACGATGTTTGGAGTTTTGCGTGTTGATTTTGTTATATTTATGGCATTTTCGTGAAAAGTTCTATTATTTAAATGAGATTTTTTTTCCAAAATTGATTTTACATATGCGTTCGTACGCGTTTGATCAAAAGTGCTGGCACTTCAATTTACTTATTGTATTACGCTAATGGTATTGTTACTACGCTGCGCTAATTGCATTACGCCATGGTATTAGTCTCTTGTTCTTGATATTTTGTAATAGAAACTATAAAAAAGAAATAAAAAAATCAAATTCTATAAATAAACCAGTATTAAAGCATAAAATACGGTAAAAAGACTTTATTTTATGGAGACAATGTAATCCGTCATTTATAAACCTATAACATCAATCCCTACGCTAGGGGTGATGACTGCCCTTAAAAATTTAAATGGAATTTGGGGGCGAGTGATAAGGGTCTGATTATAATGAACAAGCTTGCATTTCCTACCTTCGGGACCCTTAACATCGCATCTTTAAAAAGTTGTTTATTGTTTTTTAACTTAGGAGAAAGCTACTACTAAGTCATCAAAATGCACTTGTAATTTTATTTTGTGACCTAAAATATTATGACAATAGCACTCTGAAATGCTAATTAATGCGCGTAAGCTGTTCAAAATACTCGCGCACGTGTCTTTATTTCTGTATGGGAGTTGGAGGTGGGCATTTTCAACATTTGGTTAATACAAAATAAATTAAATTAGTAAAAGATTTTTAAACATATTTTTTCTTGAAGCTTGCGACAAAAAAACTTACATACTCTAAACAACCAGATTGGATTTAGTTTTTTCTTAATATTAAAAAATAAGCCATTTAGCTCATACTATCTAGAGATGGTATTAACACAAATATAAGCATGCCTTCACCAAAATTTGCTTCACTAACAATAGCAGTATAATCCCTAAAGATCTCTGGCAGGTCAATAAATAGTAGGATCAATTTCAGATATTCTTAAAATATTTTTATCCGTTCGAGATCAAGTAATCTTCATAACTATGTTCCCACATTTTAAAATGTTTATATTATTTTGGCTGCCACTCGTTACCAAACTTTTAAAAATTTATAGACTTAATAATTAATAATAATTTTTTCTTTAATTCTTAGTAAAGTAATTCTACAATTTTTTAGTCAAAATATAATAAAGATCTTGATTGATTCATTTTTGGCATGCCAAACAAGTATTTTAAACAATATTTGTTTTGTAAAACATATACAAAAGGTATTTTTTTAAATCTTGCGACAATTCTTTTTATTCATTTACAAAAGAAATAGCTTCAAAATGTTTAATCTAGTACCCGTATATAATATGTATGTTCAAAGTTCAAAATAATATTATTTGCCATCAGATATATAATAATAACTAAAAAATTATTTAATGAAAATATTGTTATCCGATGATAGTGAAATAATTGTCTATGATATATGTGGGGGGAAAGATTTATTAGTTTGTTTCCTTCATTTATTATTCAAAAAAAAATAAAAAAAAACACAAACTTAGATATAGAATAGATAGAAAATAGAATCTGTTTTACCTTTATTGTCCCTTATGAATTTTCAATCCTTGTATCAATCAAATCACTTGCTCTATCAGAAGTTTTAGTCTAATATGTTTAAATTATTTTTAGTATTTGTCTTATAAACCACAGTTTATTCCACATACCTATAGTGCAGTAACAAAAGTAAAAGAACGATGACGACGTGCGATAGTAATGAATTCCCATACAGCACATCGCCATAGTCAAAAAGCGAAAGAATTAAAGTTTTACAAAGAAAATACTTTTGATTAGATATTTTTTAAGTTTATTAAGGCGCCTTTAGCTTTAACTTGATATCTGGGTCAAAACTAAGAAAACTATCTAATAGAATACCAAAATTTTTTGACTAATTAATAAGAGGTATGAGGTTATTAATGATGTTAATTTAAAAGTTTCGATCAATCTCTTTTCCTAAATTCATACTACCTAAAATAAATAAATAAATGTGGCTGTATTGAATTTTAAGATATAATTATTTGCAAAGAAATCAATCTTTTTCAAATGTAAAAAATATTTACTTGAGTAACTTTAATATTGTCTTTTTGGCATAATGATTTTTGGAGTTGGAATATACAGTTGGAAATCATCTGTTTTTTTTTGAAGGGTAGCAGGTTCAACCGATTTACAGATGTCATGCAAAATAAAGCGATAATAAAAGAGGTGAAATCAGCGAGCCCTGTAATACTCCGCACTTTTTTTGCTGAAGATCTAAAAACATGTCACCTTTGTTGTCTAAAATCGACTATCGCGATAATAAGCTTAAAAAAATCATTATCAATCTTTGCTGAAGTTGTGAAGAGCCATACCAGAACAACTTCCTATTCCTCATATGAACGAATACTAAGTTAACTAGTGCTAAATCCTGACTGAAAACCTGATTCACATTATAGAATAATATTGTGAGCCTCTGCGTAACTACTTTATTCATTTTACATATACATGTTTTTCAATAATCTTTGAAACACAAGGCAAAACGCTCATAGGTCGTAGATTTTATAAGGTTTTTTTCCAATCTGCGTATGTATTTTTTTTTCTATTGAAACTGGATTTGAAATCCATATACGTCGATTCAATAAATGCGTGAAATAAAATTGTAAAAGGAAGTTGTCAAGTACCAATTTTAAATGCATTAATAGATTTACTTCAATTCTTACTGTAAATGTAAGTGTTTTGATGCTTTTTTCATAATATCGCATGCAAATTTAAACTAGTGTTTAAAATTGATCACAAATACTTCATTTTTTTTAATAGAATCTCGTCCCCAGTTACAACAATCTGCACATTCTTCAATTCTTCGATATTTCTTTTCTGGCATATTATGTCGAATAGAATAGAATAGAATAGAATAGGTCTATAGAATTGGACGTCGTGGAACCAATAATAGGCCTATAAAAGTGTGCTTTAATAATACCGAGATTGTACAAAAATGTTTGAGAGAGAAAAAGAAATTTGGTGGTAGCAATATAGTAATTAAAATGAATTTCACCAAATTACAGCGTGGTGAAATCCAAGAAGTTTATGGAGAATTGGCAAAAAGAAAGGAAAAAGGTTCAGATGTGATAGTTAAATTTACCAATGGGGTTCCATCAATCTCTAAGAGAATTGTACGAGGTCCAAAAAACGATTAAGTGATTCCTTGGTAATGTATTATTTTAATGCTGGGGGTATAAGGTCTAAGCTGAAGCATTTGAAGCAAACAATATCCGCATGCAGTTATGATGTAATTTCGTTGGCTGAAATATGGTTGTTTCCGGACATTTTGTCATCTGAATTGGAGCTTACGGCATATGAAGTATTTAACAAGCGGGATGGTGGGGGTGTTTTACTCGCTGTGAGAAAGGAGTTAAAACCGCGATTAATTAAACACTGTGCTTTCTGTGATACAGTACTGGAGATCTTTGAGGCCCATCCGAATTGCTTATTTAGTATTGCAGGAGACTTTAACCTACCTGGCTGCACTTGGTTTAATGAAAATCAAAATCTTAAAGTTACCTTTTTGGATGGGTGTTCGAATGTCGCACCAGCTTCACTGCTTGGACAGGTATTTAATTACTTAGATGGTAAAGAAATGTTTCCGCTACCAAATCCGGAAGGCACATTTCTTGATCTTTGTTTTTCTAATATTAATGGGTCTTCTAGATTGGCGGATGATTTTTTATTGCCGGTCGCTGGCTCTCAACACACTCCGTATGAATGTGTCTTTTCAGTACCATATATGTCAGGGTCTATGAAATATTCAGTAAAGTTTTTTGACTTCAAAAGTACTGATTTTGTATCGTTAAATAATTTCCTTGCATCTATCAACTGGTCCTTTATTAACAACACTTCTGATATAAATATTTCCCTAAATAAGTTTTATGACCTTTTGTATGAAGGAATCGGCTATTTTGTATTAAGTCCTATAATACTGGTAGCTTTCCTGTTCTTTTCAAGAGAGTTAAGAAGCTTAGTTTTACATAAGAAGTTTAAGGAGTCTCAATTGCAAAGTGATTACTTAGTTTTCTCTGGGCTTCGGCAGTCATGCAGTGTGTTGAGCGGTCAGTGTTACCGCGATTATATTTCTCGTACCGAGAATAATCTATTGTTAAATCCTAGGTTATTCTGGAAACATGTAAGCAATGTTAAAAAGTCAAATAGTATTCCTAAATATATGTTTTTTAATGATGAAACTAGTGATGAGGGTGGTGATACTGTTAATTTATTTGCCAAATATTTGTCAAACGTATATTCTGATAAAGCATTTCAAATACCTGAATATTACATGACAGGGCTTGTGGATCAATTCGATGTCAAATTTGTAGAGTTATCTTTAGTAGAGGTTTTTGACGAGATTCTTGGCTTACAGAGCAAGACTTCTGCGGGACCGGATGGCATACCGCTTGCTACTTCGTGAATGTGTATGTACTCTGTCGAAGCCTAATTGCACTTTATTCAATCTGTCTTTAAAGTTGGTGTCAAAACAACTGTCTTCTTTTTGGAAGAATTCGTCTATTACGCCGATATTTAAGTCTGATAATACTAGTGATGTCAGTAATTATCGGGGAGTTTATATACAGTCAACCTTGCCTAAACTTTTGGATGCACTTGTAACCAAGCAATTGTCATGGCAATGTAAAAGCCTATTATTAACAGTCAACATGGTTTTCAAAAAGGTCGTTTCACTGTTACTAACTTAATATGTTATGAAGATTATTTGTTTAATGCTTTTGGTAAGAGTTCACAAGTTGATGCTGTTTATACAGATTTTTCGAAGGTGTTCGACAGAGTTAATCATGCGCTTCTATACTGGCAAAGCTCCAACCTTTGGGTTTTGGATCAAATGTTGTTTATTGGCTAAGGGACTATCTACTGGGTAGATCGCAATGTATACGGCTTAATAACTTCTTATCTAGCAGCTTTTCTGTGCCATCTGGCGTTCCTCAGGGGTCACATGTGGGTCCGTTGCTTTTTACAATCTTTGTTAATGATATAGGATTATTTGTAAGAAATTGTGAATTTTTATTATTTGCTGATGATTTGAAATTGTTTTTGTCTATTGATTCTAATGTTCAATGTCAATTGTTACAGGATGAATTGCATAATGGTGCAACCTTAATGGTTTAGATTTAAATGTTCCGAAGTGTTATTCAATAACTTTTGGAAGAATTCGCAATCTTACATTGTTTGATTCTAGTATAGGTTCCACTATTTTAAAAAGGGTAACGGAAGTTAGGGATCTCGGAGTAATTTTCGATTCTAAGTTGACATTTTTGTCTCATGCTGAAAAGTTAGTTCAGAAAGCGTATAGAAATCTAGGATTTATAACTAGATGTTAGCCGTTCTGGTTTGGAGTATGCTAGTCCCGTATGGTCTCCATTTTATGAATCACATATAGAAAATCTTGAGAAAGTCCAAAATAAATTCTTAAGAAATTGTTCTTTTAAACTTAAGGTTCCATTAGCTAATGGTCATACTGATTACAAGTCGGTCATGTCAGTTCTCTCTTTGGACTCACTTGAGTTAAGGCGTAATAATTCAGACTTGTGTTTTATTTTTAAATTAATATCTGGCATGACTGATTGTGATTATCTTTTAAATAGGCTGAATTTTCGGGCGCAAAAATTGACTAGACTGAAAAACTCTTCTATGTAGATTTTGATAGTAGTTCTTATGGACAGCATAATCCTATAACTAGAATGCAACGTTATTTCGATAGGTATAGTCTTAATTTGCACGTTTCTTTTAGCAGTTTTAGGAGTTCTCTTATATTAATTAATTAATTAGTGACTCGTTACTTTAACAGGTTTCTTTAAATTAATTTGTAACTTTGATTGATTTATGTCTTACTACTATCTAGCTTAAGTTGTATTATTATTAGTATCTTTTGTGTTATTTTATTTTTGTAAAATTGGTGGATACCGTTAAATAAATAAATATTATAATTATTTATTAACTAGTTCTGTATTCATTTTTCATTCTAACAGCTTTGAATTAAAAGATATAAAACTAAGAGTATTGTTGAAATATGAAATAATATTATGTAAAAATATATGGACTTTTGTAGACAGTGATGGAAAAAAGTATAGAAACTTTTTAGAATAACGCATTATTTAAATTTGAATTAGATGGATATCTATTTATTTTTGGAGAAAAATTGTTTATGAAGAATCATATTTTTCAATGATTAGATGTTTTCTACCCTACAATAATAAAGTGAATAATAAATATCAAAATTAAGAAAAAAATTATATATAATATAAAAAAATATATAAAAAAAATTACAAAGCTATATAAAAAAATAGCAACATTAAAGCTGCCAATACTCTTCAAAAAATGGTAGAGAAATACTCATTTAATATGCCTATTTAACTAATATTGCTTTTTAAGATGCAATAAAGCTTTTGATACATTGACCTACCTTTGTAGATTATGAATATTTTTAGTGAGAAGACCGCTTAAAACTTGAGATAATCGAGAGACTTGAATGTTAAAATCATTGCCATTTTCACATTTGTTTTTTTTTAACATATAAATCTGATGCTAAAATATGAATTGAGTAAATTTTCGGGATATTCTCTTTCTCTGCTCTTTTATGAATACTGGTTTAACAAATTGTATTAAAGGTATCCAGTCTAAACAAATTTTGCCGCAAATTTTTTAGTATACTTTTTTGAGTAATTAATTTTTTGTTGGAGTTTTTTTCAAATGCTAGATGAAAAGGTTACCCAGGACGATAGACAATTTTTTTTCCAAATCAATACATACAAAGAATAAACAAATCCCTAATAAAATCTTTTAAGGATAAATCCATTTACATAACCTCATAATTTTTTCATGTACACTTTTTTGATGCGGGATCAGAGCATTCTGTATCAATCGAATGGTCTCAAGAAGGGTGAAAATAAATAGATCGGCCAAAAAAGTTTACATACTCTTAACGACCAGATTGGATTAAGTTTTTTTTTAGTATTGATAAATAACCCATTTAGGTCATACCATCTAGAGATGATATTTACACCAATATAAGCATGCTGGTCTTCACCAAAATTTGCTTAACTAACAATAGCAGTATCATCCGTAAAGATCTCTGCCAGGTCAATAAACAGTAGGATCAATATTAGATATTTTTAAAATATTTTCATTCATTTAAGATCAAGTAATCTTTATGACTATGTTCCCATGATTCTCAGATTTTTATATTATTTTGGCTGCCATTAGACCAAACTTTTAAAAAATTTATAGACTCTATAATTAATGACTTTTTTCTCTTATTCTTAGTAAAGTAATTCCACAATTTTTTTGTTTAAAATATAATAAAGAATACTGATTTCTTGGCATGACCAACTAATATTTAAAATGAAATTTGTACTGTAAAACATATACTAAACTTTAAAGCCCAGAATAAACAATTTCCATACTTATTCCCAACCACGAACTCCTTATCCTAAAAAAAAATAAACAAAATGTTTTGTTAAAAATGTTACGCACAATCATATATGCATCAGTGACATTCTTGTATTTTACCAATATTTAAAAGCTTCTGAATAATTTATTATTAAATAATATAAAAGTTTCCTTTATAAAAGTTTCTTTTATACAAGTTACTCTTTTCTACTACTATATTTCTTTATCGTCTCGCCTTCAAATTGCAGTCGATTTTTAATGTTCTTAAGTTATGATTTTTTTTTCAAAATTACAAAATATACCAAAATATGGTATTACAATTGCAATGCCTTGTAGGCTTTAAAAACTAATATTATATAGAATATTAAGAGCATAAAAATTATGAGTAAGAATCGCTACGCATTTATTTTTTTACTAAAATGAATAGCCTTTCATTTACTAAATAACCTAGAAAAATTCAATTCGAAACAAGCAATTATAAAGATACCGATAGTTATTAGTTAACCATGATATTTCATGAACAATGGGCTAAAAAATGCAAGTAGAAATAAATTAATATTTTAATTGCAGGTGAATTCTTAATAACTCTAACACACAAAGGATAGACTGTTGTTTTGTTGAAGTGTTACAACACACATTTCATAATTAATATTCTTAGCATGTAATACACTTCCTGAGGAATATTGCGATATTAATTTAATACGCTTGGTAACTGTAAACTTTGTATAGGTCTGACAATAAACTTTGTAAAATAAATTTAGAGGAATTCAACTATTACATATATAAACACTATGTTTGTATTAAGTAATATTATTATCTTTGAAAGTAATATACAAAATTAATATAGTTAGTTATAAAAATTTAACTTTTTTTCAGTTTTAAACAATAATTTTAGATAAAAAAAGCTTGGCAGTATTTAATTATTGAAATTTACCTTAATATATAGGTCACAATGATTAAGAACAATTTAAGTAAAATAAAAACTACCTACGACCATTAAATTACGTCATTTAGTCTAGTTGAAAGTACTTTACTACTTGAACATAAAATAATTTAAAGCTTAATTGGATCTATTCGTGACTGGTGGAAACCCGTGAGCTATTTAATGGAAGTACAATAACTTCGTTATATTGAAAAAATTATCATGAAAATGTTAATTTCTTAATATTAGTAGCTAAATTGTTTTAAGTTTAGGGCCAAGGTGTAGGTTTTTCAACAACAATCGCTTAAACCTTAATCGCCGCAGGTTGAATAAGGTGTGGGGAGATTAATGAGATGCAATGTTTTACATTGTGTCATCATGAAGGCGAGTTGCCTGTTAAGTATATTTATATTGATTTTCATTTGTAACAAAACTGAATATTACACAAACATCACAGGATTATTTAAATGAAATCATCCATTTATTAAAGATGTTCAGCATCCAACAGACATACTGCAAAATCTAGTATTATCATATAGTTTTAAATGAATAAAAGGCCTTCCAGGAACGGCCCCGATCGACTGTGGGAAGACTATAATTAGGTTAAATCTGGAAATTTTACACTATAAAAACAAATCAATATCAAACATCCTATTAATTCATAAGGGTCTAATTAACATAGTATATTTTCAAATTTTCTTGGGCATGCATATTATATATATTACATATAAAATACAGGGTGTTCCTTAAAGGCGTGCTAATATTTAAGGGGGTAATTCCTGGACCCATTTTAAGAAAAAAAGTTCCTATGAACATATGTCCTAAACGTCTTAACTTTAGTTAAAGTTAAAAAAAATCAGTTTTTTAATAATAACTTAAACAATATTGTAGAAATTTTAACGACTTCTTCAATTTTAATTCCCTGAAAATCTAATGCGGTGTAAAAATGTTTGTTCGTCGATTTTTAAAAAAAATTAATAAGTTAAAAAAATTAATAAATTTAAATGCCGTTTACGCTTTTATTTAACGCAAATAATAATAATATATAATAATAATAATAATAATAATAATAATAATAATAATAATAATATAATTGTGCGGAATTAAATGACCTAATTTTTAGCATCCTAACAATTACGTAGGGGCTGTTGAAACCACGAAGTAGACTGTTTATTTACTTTTATTTATTTACTTTTTTATAATTATATATATAAGAATATATTTACAAAATAAAGAAGGAGAAAGAGAGAAAGAACAGTAAGTGAGATCGAAAGAAAAGAAGCGTAAAGAAGAGAAAAGAAGAGATGACGCTATAAATGCAGTGCTACGTCACATATTGTATAATTAAATAGATTACATATTAATCAAACATTTTTTTCCAAATTGAATTTCTAAATGTGAAAAACTGAATGTAGCTCTCTACGTCTTGCCATATCTAACCATTTTACATCTTTAAGCTTATAAGTAATGCTGTTGCGTCTTCGTATACTAAAAATAAATCTTAGACAGGAGTTTTGAACAACTTGAATTCGACATGGGCCATAAATTGGGTCAAAAAAGTTAAAGTGAGATAAGACTAAGGATTCGCATAATGTTTTTTTTTGTTGTTTGATTTAAATAATGCCTGTGTGAATAAAGCATTTTTAAGGTTGAATAGGCTATTTTAAGTTTTGTTGTGATGTGTTCTTTAAATCGTAATTTATGATCTATAATTAGACCATAAATTAGAAGTTTTTTGCACTATCTTTAATAGTAATCTTTTCGTTTCCTATTTTTAAGTGTAGATCATTAATGAGTGAATGTCACTGGCAAACACAATTGCTTCGGATTTGGCTGGATTTAGTTTAAGCTGAATATTTGTCGATTTTTCGTATAAGTACTGAAGATCACTATCTATTTTTAAATTGGCTTCCTCAGTACCAGGAACAGTGAAGCTGTAAATTAATTGGGTATCATCAGCATACATATGGTGATCACAGTATTGAAGACATTTGTAGATATTACAAATGTAAATAGAATATCGGAGAGGGCCCAGAATGCTTCCTTGAGGAACACCAGCTGTTTTATTTTTGCACTACTTGAAAGAGAGTCACCGATGCAAACTCTTTGAAACCTATGTGTTAAATATGATTTAATTAGCCCTAATGCCATGTCAGACAATCCAATATACTGTAGTACTGCCAACAACAGTTCATGGTTTAAAGTATCAAATGCTTTACAGAAGTTTAGCATATTAAGAACAGATGCATTTTTCAAATCTAATGATTTAAATATTGAATCACTGACCTCAGCAAGAGTTGTCTCACAACTATGCCCCTGTCTAAAACCGGATTATTTAACGGGTAAAATATTATTAGAATTTACAAAACTGCCAATCTGAGTCTCCAATACTTTGTCTAAAATCTTGGATAAGCAAGGAAGGATAGAGAATGATCGAAGGTCGCTAAATTCCTTAGGGTTGTTACATTTGCACAATGGACTGAGTTTGGCTTGCTTCCATGAATCAGGAAATGTACCTGATATCAAGCAAAAGTTTACAAGATGTCTAATATGAGGAATTAAAAATGGACAACAGAATAAAATAAGATTTAAATTTAATTTATCTTGGCCAATTGCATTTGATTTTAGGTTATAAACTACTTTTAATATAAATCTGCCACAGAAATAAAAGAAAATGAATTTGTAATATTGAGCTTGTTATTTAGATAGGATAATAATGTTTCATTATGTATGTTTTGATTATTGGTATTCATCAATGAAAAATAATTATTTAATTCATGAACGTTGGACAAATGTTCTGGAATGTGGTTTGATCTATTTTTTATTATATTTATTTTTTTAAGTTCTTGCCATTTCTGCTTAGTGGTACCTTGCTTAAAGGTGGTATTCAGATAAGCTTTTTTTTCAGCTCTTATGGTCGATGTTGTAAAATTACGAAGTTCTTTATAGTAAACCCAGTGATTGGGGTTTTTAGTGGCTTGGAATCTATTAAGTGCTTTATTGCGAAGTTTTAAACTTGAAAATTTAACTTTTCATTGTTTTGAAAAACAAATTATTTCAAGAAAAGTAGTGGCGTAGTAATTTTTTCACTAAAAATATTTAATAGAAGACCTATGGGAACGCCACTGGCAGAGAAAAAGTTTTTTTGCACATCAAAAAATGCGTCTTGATGCAAAGAATACATGTACCAAATTTCATAAAAATGTCTATGTATCTACATTATTGTTTAAGTTATTATTAAAAAACTGATTTTTTTTTGAAAACCTTAACACCTTGTATTTCAAAAGTTAAGACGTTTAGGATATATGTTCATAGAAACTTTTTTTCTTAAAATGGGTCCAGGAATCACCCTTTTAAATATTAGCACGTCTTTAAGGTACACCCTGTATATCCTCTGATCCAATAAAGACACTAGCAGATCCTCTTCTAGCAAATTCATGTACTTTCTCATTTCCTGGTAGACCACTTTATACCGGTACCCCTAAAAATAAAACATATAACACTAAAACGTAAAAAATAACATTGCTTACTCATATGCCCTGTTATAGACAAGCTAGTCTTTATAATTTTCCCAGCTTCAGAGTTGCTGTATTTTGCAATATCTTTAGGCATCAAACAAAAGGCTTTAAGTTTTCTATACAATACTTATTATTAAAATACATTCCCATAAGAAAAAGTCTAGACATAGTAAAAAATTCTCATAAGAAATAGTCTAATGATGTTAGATCACGGGATCGTGCCGGCTGGTTCTTTATTCCTTCGCTTCCGATTCAACAATTTGGAAATAGTTACTCGGATATTTATTTGGTAATGGGTATGCACAAATCATATTCAAGCTTTTGCTGATGACACTCACTTACCCCGTTGTTTTGATGTTGATATGTTTGTGAAAATTCAAGCTCTTATAAGTGAGGATCTTATAACTCTTAATTTATTATCCAAATTTCATTTTTTTTAAATTTAATTTTAAATCGTATAAAGTCTTTTCTTATAATTTTTGGTAATAAAAATTAAGTAGAAGCCTTGAAATATAATTGACCATTTCTGTTGATGAATCTAAAGTTGTTATGGTGGATAAAATACAAAAATTGGTAATTTGCTTTTAAAGAATATTTAAAAACTTTATTTTAAAGGGCATATTTCTCATTAAAAACGTAATAGAAATACATTATACCGTCGTATAAAGAACTAAAATAGTTGGAATGTAGTAGTCTATGCCTCTCCACCGAATATCTACGTTTCAAATAAGTTTTCATATAATGCTGTCAAATGTTACAGTAAGCAGTTTATAAGCAGTTAAGGGCTAAATACGAATAATTTCTGCTGAGGAATTCCTTATTACTGTAATTTTATATATAATTTTCAGTGTGTTCCTTTGATTTTTAATTAAGTATGGTACATAGAATAAATAGAAATACGCTTAACCTAATTTTCTAAATATTTAGTCTTCAGTTCCGTAGAGCAGCTTTCAAGTAGACTAGGCCAAGTGGGGACTAGCAAGTTTTTGTTTTGGTTTGTCTCTTATCACAAACTCTCAGGAACTCCTGAGTTGGAATCATTTTATGGGCATGCATATATAATCGGCAGCTGCAATAAATGCTTTGTTATTTGTTTATTTTATCACTGGTCAAAAATTTGTTATTTTTAAATCAAATTACAAAACAGTTTTACCACTAACCAAAATTCTTTATTTTTACTTTCGACACGTGTTTCGCAATCGATCTTACCATCTTCGGAAAAAGATTAAAACGTCTCGTAATTTGAGCATCACACCAAAGGTTCCAACCATAGGACTATTTTTAAGTCAGTTTCAACATAAGTGCTATCATATGGATAAATGTATTAATTAGATTGTTGTAATATTGTTTTATGCTAATTGCATCGATTTTATCACAGCTAAGGAATTAATTATTTAAAAATGTATCACTTAAGGATTTGTAAGTAATTTTATCATCCTATAATTCGAATTTACCAGAATATACTGAATTTTCATACATCAGATAACTACATCGTATATTTTAATGCAAATTAATAAAAAGTTATATAATATTTATGTATATTTTGTTTGTCAAAAATATTTACACGCTTAGTAAAAATAACACCAATATTATTATTCTATAGATTTTGTTTTGAACTGAGGCAGCAAAGTGCAGATTTTATTACTTTGGAATTAAATGTAAACATAAAAGGCGCAGAGTAAACGTCACATATATTTACTATAGGAGAAGAAATTTACAGGATAGAAAAAAAAAATAAAAAAGGTTTATCATGGATGCTAAGATGTTTAGAAATTAATTGGGGGAAAGTTTTATTATTTTTTAAATTTTAATTCAGGAAATGAAATAAATAGAACCACTTTTAAAGTTCCACATGACTTTGAATGACACGGATTTTTTTTAACGTTAACGTTTTATACGTACAAATGTTAATGCAACTATTTTACCTAATTTAGTGATAATGCTTTCAAACAAGGCTGAATTTAATGGTATGCAAAGCTTTGTCTTGAATGTAAGTTAATCAGACCCACTGGAACTAATTAAAAGCATAATCATATTGACGAGAATCGTTTCTAAGGTAATCCACACACATAAATCTTTTGCTTTTCCGCTCATGGAGCTCTTATAGAAAGTTCCTGTTGAAAGCATTTATTTGTTAAATAAAGGTAGAGTGATTCAAATGAGTTTTCTACTTCAAGCGTATTTCAGAGAAACAAAAAATTGAAAAAAAAACATTTATTTGCCTTTGGAAGGCAGTTATTACAATTATGCATGAAATTAGGTAAAGGCTTTTACCTAATTTTACGCGATGCATATATGGCGTAAATTTGAAGTTTGAAGAATTTTTCTATTATGCAGCACAAATCTGGTTCTATGTTATATATTTTGCGTCCTCTTGACTGTTGTCTTAAAATATCTCCAAATCGAATAAGGATGGAGAAAATTAGGCCACAAGATAATGGGGACCAATGGGAGTAAATAATGCGATCTGGAAACTTAGTGAGCCGTAATTGTAATATTTCTCGTGCTGTATAATGGCATCATTCTGTTGAAACTAAAGATTTTCGATGTCCATATCTTCCCGTTCGAAGTCCATATCTACAAGAAAAAATTCTGTGATTTAAAAAATAGGTTCGTTTGATAACAAATCGATGTTCTGGGATTTTTACCAACAATTTTGAAATAGGAATATTGCGTTTTGTATAACCGGTTGCACCACTTAATGTTTGCCACTTTCTATCCAGTTTGCATGAATTGTGTTCCAACTGATTCAAGTGAAATACGAATAATTTTTCCTTGATCGACCATTTTTATCGATCACATTATTTGACAGAATTTGTTTGATTTTCTTATATTTTGAGGTTATTAATTTCGTATTCAGAAATCCAGTGGTGTTTCCAGAGAAATTTTATCATAATTATGGTTTTGAAGGAACACCATTAAGGACTTTAAAAACAAATATACATAAACTCTCTGTGTATTCATAGAGTGCTAAGAAAAATATATAAAATAGTCTGATAGGTGTTTAAAACTGTACCCAATTTTAGAAGATTAAATCTGAACTTGACAACAGCTTGACATAGCCTGTTGACCTCTTTGCCTGCTAAATCTCATAAACCAGCACTTATTGATATTAAGCATCATACCATTAAGTTCACACCAGAACGAATTTTTGTGCAAAGCAATAATATCGTTTGGACAAACAATCTAGAGCTTAGGTTGCGTAGACCTTAGCTTCTACAGGACCGACAGGACCAAGAGACAGACATGGTTTACTTTATTGAACGCATTACTAAATTCAGTGTAAATAGCATGCGTTTTTTTGCCATTTTCAAATACCTTGTAACTTTCAATTTTTAGGGAACTTTGCATATTTCAATGATTAATTAAAACTGAGATGCAGTGGTAAAAGAGTTTAAAAAGACTTTGTTCATTTAAGAACCTGCCCAACCCCTTTATATAGTCATTATCAGGCAATAAATCTTAAATGCAGCTTACATTATTCATATTATTAATATATGATAAATGAACGGCAAACAGATTGGCAATGGAGATACCAGAGTTATCAATGGAGCTTTCAAAAAGAATGTTATTAGGTATAGTAGATGTGCCCTTATGTGACTAAAATCATACAAATTTCCATAATTATGTATTGTCTTTTTCTTTATAAAACTTTGAGCTCTTACAATATAATTTTTATAATACTACTTCATTTCTTTATTTAATTCCATTCTGAAAAAGTAGTTGCTTGGACTTGAAACTATTTATTCACAGGCTTGACTACGTCATTGTCCGAAAATAATGGGTCATGTTCAGGGATGCAAATATTATCTATATATTGTCTGATTGAATGGGCTCTCTTTTTGAATTTTTTCACAAAACGATTGTTATTATCCTGAGGTGTTTTTAAATCATTTCAAGAACTCATCAACAGTCATTCAAGAGTCACTTTCAGGAGCATTCCTAATCCTTGCTCTATTGGATTATTGTTTTAACCAAATAAATTTGGGAATGAATCGTGTTACTTTTTACTTATCCTTAATATTTTTAATTGTAACTGCAAACTTAACTTAGGTTCTCTGAAATACTATAGAAACTTGTTACATTGGTTTCAAATATCTCGATAAAACAGGTGTAATATCTCGATAAGACATTTTTATTGTTTTCTATCTATTAAATACTTTTTATGAATTGTATATGTCTGGTTTATCTCATAGCGCCAGTTCTGCATACTAAAAAGGACTTACTTGGTACTCTGATCGTATGCTCGTAGCTTCAAAGGTTTGAGCAAGCTTGGCACCAATAAAGTGGTGTCGACCACAATGCCTAATCGTTCCCTTAAGCGAATCGACTTTTATACATAAGTAGATGGAAACTTTGGAGAAACCAACTACTAGATGGTTATTAGTCTCTGTACACAGTTTTATTTGTCTATAGCATATCAATATTTTTAACTCGCTGCATCACTGCATCATACCTTTTAATATGACTATAGAAGGTAGAAAAATAAAATCTGTCCTGCGAACTACATTGCCTGTATCACATCCGCACAAAATGTACATTATATTTAGGTATAAATCTGACAATTAGCCTTATCATTACATTAACTATTCAATGTAATAAATAGCGGCAATATAAAGTGTTTTTTAACAACTTTAAATAACAATTGTACGTTAATTTAGTGGAATTTCTTTTTTTAGTTTCTGTTTTTTTCCACTGCTCGACTACAACAGTTAATAAAATTAACGTTTTTATCGTAATATATGAATCATGAATGAGCTGTTTCTTATATTTTTAACAATAAAATAATAGAATTTTAGACAGTAGTTTCTTTTGTAAAATAAAAAAAATATTACATTTAAGTTATAGCGCCCTAACTATTCTATGTGGTTGTATAATTCAAACTAATAAAAAATATAAAACTAAAGATAAATAACTAATTTAACCATAATTCATATATTTTTATTTAGTTTTCTTTTCTATTGATCACAAAACTAATAATCTCATAAAAGCTTTAAATTAATTAAAAATATGTCGAAAGAAAAAAGCCACAAAGTTATTTTATGAAGAGAAGCCAGGTGAAATTCAAACACAATTTAAAAATGTACAAAAACGAAATATTTTTATTAACGCTGCTAAGATTCCCCTTTACATATTGCGGTAGAATTAAAAACATCCCGTATATCCATATCAAAGAGTCATTCAATCACAAATAATCGAAAAAATAAATAATGTTTATTGAAAACTCCGGTCCGCGGTTTTGTAATTGGTATGTCTGTAATTCAAGATGCCATTACAAAACACGTTTCAAACCTCTTTAAAGGAGTAATAAAGCTTTTTTGCCGACAATTCGTTTCAAGTTCAGTCACTTTGTAGCCGGTAAAAGAGAAAAGTCTCGTCCGATGGTTTACCATTGTAAGTCGTGCTACTTCACTTTTATTTAAAAAAAAAATAGGGTATAAATGCAGCAAAATGAATCTGATTAATAACTGGCTAGAAACTAAACAACCACTAGTACTGAAATGACTTTCTCATTTTAGAATTTAATTATATTTTAAATAGAAGTTTATCTAAATTATATTGTATTCAAAACAAGTCCATCGCCCTACACTAAAAAAATGAAGACAATTCCTTTGAAGGAAATTGTTGTAAGCTAGTGACGGTTTCAGAGATGAACTCTTCTTCTGAAATTTCATAATCGACGAGATGTATAAATAATTTTCAACGACAAGCTCGCATACAGTAAGAAGGGGTCCTAGAGCTATGACATATGAGTTATAACTAACGAAATATGAGCTCAATGCTAATATGACCATTTAACTGTAGTTCGCCTACAGCAGCAAGTAGTGGATTAGTTGAGCACATCTTTACATTGCGTATATTTCCATTTGAAAGTCACTGGTGGATTTATTCAGTGCCTATGAGTAAATGCTCGTGTAATACTCCTGTTTCACTGCAGATGATTTATATCGGTGGTTTCTCTGAGTGCCTGGGTAGGTTTTTCATTTATCCAATCGGATCTAATTTCATTTTTGTGAGAATTTTTTGCTCAGATTGATATTTGTTTATTATGTCATCTTCAGTAAAGTCGAATAATATAGCCCTTCTGGTAGCTCCCTCTATAGAAAGGTTTAAAGTAAAGATCTCCAGTTTCCCTAGTTTTCACCCGCTAGAGTCACCGAGGTAAATGTCTCTAGTTACTTAGTGTTCCTTTCACGAGTAAATGACATGCTGGTGGTTTTTGCCTAGTTTATGCTATCATTCTTCTGCGATATTTACGTTTCTTCATATAAGATTATACAATCTGTGTTTAAATTTGTCTTTAAATTGTCTTATAAGCCATGATGTATATTAATCTGTGGAGTGCTCCATCAATTAGTAGAATCTCCAATAAAGGTTCGGTTGGAATTGTTCGCGTGACAAGCATTTCTTAAATCCACTAGATAATGGTTTTATTAATTTTTCCAAAGATATTGTTTACCGCCACATGTTATCTGTAATGGAAAATTTCTGATATATCCAGAAAGCCAGAAAGGTACGTCGCAGTTTTTGATAATTCTTTTCGATACTCTATCAAGCAAGCTTTTGATAGGTATTTAAAAAAAATAGGCCATTAGAATAAAAGCTTTAAACCAGTCAAGCCTGTCCTTCATATTATTTATGAATAAAAGAACAAGCAAAGAGGATACGTTAGAACTTTGGACACCATATATTTTGGAGCCCTAAAACTGTCAGTTTCAATAAACGGATGTCTTTCTGGAAAATAGGATTTAAGGAAATTTAATAATTTTTATGAAACCCCAGTAACTTGAATTTTTGTCACACCCTTTTGAATTATAAATTACACTGACTAATAAATCGCGCCATACATCAGTCGAAACTTTTACCGTTTTAAGACTTCTTAGAACGAATAAGTAATACTTTAATGTGAAAAAACGTATTAATATTATTCATATTTCTTTTCCAAAAATTTTGTAGACCAATATTTGTTTTTTCCGTGAATATATAACCTTATTATTTTGCAATTAATAAAAAACGTATTAACTTGGCTAAGCTGGCAAATTACATATTTTATTATTATTGGAAAGTCAGATGAACCATTTACATTTTTACGTATAGCAGTTTCGCTCTGATAAAAAATAATTATTAACGCATTGTCAACGAACCAAATAATTAACCTCCATTTTTTTGTTTCAATCTACTTTTTCACCAAAATAATAATAAACTATTGAACGAGCTTTCAATAAATCTATCACCGCTTGGTAAACTTTTCCACGAACCAATTGATTTTCGCCCGCTCAGTATTAACGGGAAGTTTTGTTTAATTTATATACGGAAAAACAAACTCTGCTCTACTGGGATATTGTATCTTTTTTCGTTTTCGACGTTTTTGGTTTTTTTATACACCGCGCAGTGTTAAATTCAATTTACATTCGGTATTATAAGCAGTGTTGGGGTATTTTTGCATTTAAATCAAATTGTTTGTTTTAATTTTATATATGAATATGATTGCAATAAAAATTTCTATTAATTACCCACTATATAATTACTAAGAATAATAATAGATTATTTATTTATACAGTGCGGTTCTTCATTGTCCCCTCTCTTTTATCTTTTGAATGCGTTTATATAAAAATGTAAAATTTGGCACAAAACAGTTGCAACCTAAATATTACTTTTTGGTCCCTAGCTCATTTTGCAAAACTTCAAGATTACAGCGGGACGCCATTTTGAAAAATAAATAGAGGGGGTCATGAGATAAATTGTTTGAAAGCTCCTACTGAATACTTTATGGTCCTAGACTAACTATCTATACTTATCTATTATACTTCTACCCATAGCAAAATGGCAATCCATGTGCCAAATTTCAAATTTTTATATAAATGCATTCAAAAGATAAGAGGGAGGGGGGCAATTAAGAGCCGTACTGTATTAATAAGTCTTTTATTAAAAACAATTAAAAAAAATCCGGTTTAAGTATTAGGTTGTATACTATGATACCCAAGTTGTCAAGTTATTTATTTTTAAGTTTACTTCTGCTGATAGTTTAGTTGTATGCAGTGCGAGGACAAAGATCTGTAACTTTCAAAACTTTTAAGAATATGCATTCTAAGCCTTTGAATTATTTATATTATTTTATATATTTCTATAATGTTAAATTTATTATTATACTTGTAGTAATTTGTAGGCTCAAGCCACAAGGCAAATATCATATGGTTTTAGAGAAACAGCTGTCTTTGTATTTATCATTTTATTAAAAAATCACGCGCCCTTCTTCTGGAAACTGAATTTTTAAAGTGGAATATTGGAGGAATGGAAAAAATTAACCATTAAGTTTACCCATCTTAAAAAATCATTTAAAACAATCTGTGAAAGTAAATCTCTGTGTGGGATCAAATGAAAGTCGCGTTTTAAGTTTTATCATTGCCGACGTTTCAGCCTATATACGGCCACATTACAATTACAAACATACGAAAATCAAGTGAACGATATAAAAAAATTATTTTAGAAACAATGATCTTTCTAGTTCTTAAACATAAGGCGAACCAAGAAGTGATTTAATATAAGTTTCCCAATATTCCCATTCAACATCAAAAATATTGTTCCAATACATCAAATGAGTTATATTATTAGATGTAGTGAAGAATAATCAACAAGAATAACATTGCATGTTTGTTTCCTATTAATTTTTTAATTTTTTTTTCCAAAGTGATTTTTTCTTATTCATGTTAATTTATATAGATTTATTAAATAAATCCAGCTAATTTCTTGCAAGTAATGACTATATAGCGCACTATACTGTTCTTTATTTATGTTTCCACTGTCTCTGAGAATTATTGCCAATAAATATCTAACGTACTTTCTAAAGAAAGAAAGCTAGCATGAAGAATTAATAAACGGCAAAAGGACAAGTTTATCAGGATCCTCCGTAAGACGGGAAGTAAAAAAATTTGACTTATTCAGGGTAAGGCAACCAGGAAATCAAAGAAAAGAGAGGAGAATACAAAACATAAGGAATCATGAAGAGGAGCGAACAACCAATTTGTGTAATTAGTACCTCCGGCCTTAAAACAAAAATATAGCATCCACTCTAAGGAATGATAAGATACTTGTGTCATACAACCTTAACCCAAATTTCAAAGGAAGAAAGCTAGCAGGTAAAGTAATGAGGAATCTAAAGACAAGAGAGAAAGAGAAATGAAACATATGATAATTCATAAAATACAACAACTATCTGTCTCAAATTAACCAGTTGCTAGTATGTTATATTAGTATGTTTTCTTTATTATAATTTATTTATACAAATGTAACTTAGAAGTAGTTCCCAGCCAATTATGCTGGAACTCATCTGTAAATTTGCTAATGAAAAGCAAAGTATCTTGAACAGATATGGATTTTGTAAGGATGAGTGTATGCAAAAAGTTCCTGGAAGTCCTTAATAATTCGGAAATGTATACGTCTATTAAAAAGTATCCCAAATAAGACTTATAATATCTTTTAGATCAATTTTATAAACATATTTTTCATTCGCAGAAGTCATCATAACAAATATATAATTACCTTTTTTAATATGACCTGTTTCTTTTTCAATGGCAATTTTTAAATCTCACTCATTAAATATTTTTAGAACATTTTAATATTACTGCATGTAATATATGTGAACCGACTAGATCAAAAAAGGGCTTAAACAGCAGCAGTGTAACCTCGTAAGAATTTACATCTTAAATCGAAATCTAATCAAAGGAACGATATAGTTTCACAGTCTGTAAACAGTTTGTAACTAAAAGACATAGAAATAAATACTTATACGGAATTGGACAGCTTTTTTTTGGAATGCTTAAATTAGATTTCATGTTAAGATATTGTATCATGTCAAGTTTTTATTTACAACTTGCAAAATTTTAAATTCCATATTCGGAATATGATATATTCTCTTAGCTTCATTTCTTTACATACAAATAGGAGTCTTGTAAAACTGCTGTAGTGTTACTACTATTAATCAGATGACCCTTTATTCCTTTTAGCTTTTTCTTTCCTCAAAATTCGTTATAACATCTAATTCTTTTTATCTGCTTAGTTTCTTTTTTTAATTATTCAGAAAAGTCTGCTAGTAAATTGTTCCAAATATAAGAACCTTGAAAATATTAGGTACATGACGGTTTATTCTGGCGGAACTTTTAATTTCGCTTTTCGCTTTTTCTATGTTTTTGAGAAAAATTAAATAAGAGATTGTTCATGCAGAAAAACTTTAAAGAGATACACGTCTTTTAATTATGTGGTAAAAAAAATACAGGTAAAAGTATAAATATTCTGTTGGAGATTTTGTCATAAAATGAATATAAATCTGAAACAAAAGCATAGCCATAGTGTTATCGAAAAAAAAACAAAAGCGATAATCGTGGGCAGTAGAGAAAGCCTAAATACCTGCAAACTAGATTCTTGCTATAAGCGGCCAATACCCAATATGTATTAAAATGCAATAATTACCTTAAACCTACGGAAAACATAGTCTCCATATCTATAAAAGGAGGCGGTTGATAAGGCGATAATATAATACTCCCATAATTCCTTATGTTGACCTTGAAGGGATGTGTTTAGACCTCTATACTGGACAAACTAACGCATCCGAGATACGCCGATCATATTATCCCAATTATATAGACAAATACCCTTGATGATGTTTAAGGGGACCAAAACGCTTAGCTGAAGGAGCCACCCTGCGAAGTAATCGAAACCAAGTTTAACTTTCTGGATGTTTTATGCCAAACATTTATATTTTTTACCTTTAAATATATCAACGTAATATACAAGAGGGACTGAATCGCTTTTAGTTTTTGTATGCAATACTTGATGTCCTACAATGCTTCATAATCCCAAGCATTAACCGTTATTGGAGACTTTTGTTTTTAAACGCAATGTTTAAAATATAGCTTGTAGTAAAATCATAAAGTGTTCAAGAGCACAATATCAATGATCCATTTTTTTTGCTGTTTTAGTGAATGTTAGGTCGTTTAGTACAACGCTGATATTAAAAGAAAAAAAGTTTTGAAAAGCTTGTATTTTAATTGACTCCTTATCCAATTTAAGCCTTAAAAATTCCCATTTTTACCAGAAACGACACTAATGTAATTTTTATACTCCTTATTTATTACAATTTTTAGTATTTCAAAGTTTTAGTTTTCTTTAAATATCTTGTTTTATAGTTTGTTTGACCCGTTGTTTACTCGAAAATACTGGTCCAACCCCTTTCCAATAAAATTTTGTATAAAATATTTTTCACTTTAGTCATTCTTATGGCCAGATTGAATAAAGCCTGCAGTTTGTAAGACAAACTTACATATCGTCGTCAATTCATTCACGTGTCAATAACCTTATCTGAATAATCAGAAGTCTGCATTGTGGTCAATGCATGGGATTATGATTTTCATGATACAAAGGATTAAGGTATAGGTTCAGTGGCTTAGCATCACTTATAATTAAACATTTTAGCACTGTTTCGTTAATTTTAAATAAACAAGAGGTGAAAATGATTAATATGCAAATTATTTCTACTTACGTTTTTTTTCCTTTGTATTGTTTAAAAATAATATTGTTTATTTCTGTTATCAAATTTTGATTGAGATTATAATATTTTTGATGATTCTCAAGCCTTTTAATTGCAATGCCGATGTAATAATTTAAAATTAAATTTTTTTGTAAAAAAAATTCTTCAATGATCAAATGTTTTTTATAATAAGTGATGGTTGTTGACCTTACTGCATAATCTGACGCGATAACCCCCTCTTCCACTGACCCATGATGTAATTGAACAACTTGAAAGCAATTACTAAGTAGTAGCTTTCGATTTTCAAAAGGCTTTTGATATAGGTTTCCCTTATAAGTAATTATATAAATTTTCAAAACTAAATACCTATTAAAGAATATTTTTAAAATTACAAAACCTCCTTAAGGGAAGCCATCAGTATCTAATGTCGATGGGGCTTTGTTAACAGACAAAGGGATATTAGATGGTTCGTAAAGAAGTTGTATTAGTTCATTCGTATTTATTCATGCTCTTCATTTAATTGAACTTGATTCAATATTGCTATTTTATTCTGTTATCACGAAATACCAATATGTAATTTCTCTTCAAAATAATTTACCGCAGATCGAAGTTTGGATTCAAAGTAATGGCATGAATTGGTTTAAGTCAATTTAAATATGTTAAGTTCTGCTTATGAAATTGTAGATAACTTTATTTAATATAACTGGTTGACTACCTTAAGTATCGCTCAGTTAGTTTGGCTGTAAAATCTTTATTGGTTCTAGAATATTGGTAGTTATTCTTTGTATAAGTATCTAGGTATTCCAGGTATATTGCCCTATATCATTTGGATATTATGATTAAAGAATGTATATAGGGGTGTATGTTTATGTATATACCCTAATTTAACCAGTTTAGGGATCTAAACATATCCTCCAAGGTCTGCATGAAGAGTTTTGGAAAATATTAAATCACCTTATTAAACGCATCCTTTTATAAATATAAAGCTCTGGATAAGTCTATGGCTTTAGATGAATTTCAGCGTCATGTCCAAAATAAGTAGTTACAAGTAGTTAGTTTCATGTAAAATTTTGGCAGATAAAAAAGTAAAGACAGACACTTACTATGCTTATACGAAAGCTGTATTCACATTATCACATAATCTGACTTAACAAAAATATGGTTTGATTTATCTTTACATGATGGATTTAAGAAGATATACTTTGATGTCTGTATTTTCTCTTGAATAATAATATATATCAAGGCAAATAAATATTAAAAAAATAATAATTTTTTTAACATATGTGTATTATGGTGGTCTTGATTAATGACTAAACACTTTAACACACAAAAAAATATTTGTTTATTTTTTACAAGAGGTTTTTAATAAGTCTAACAAACCGTATATTGTGTCTCACTGTTTATGTATCTTATGTAAAATAAAGAACATTTTAACTCGCCAAACGCCATAGGCTTCCAACAAACAATAAACTAAATAAAAATCACTTAGAGCCTGCAAAAGGATTGCGGTAAAATAATAAACAACACCACAGAATGTTACATAAACATCTGCGGGTAAACTGGTAAGGTTCATATAATTGCCACATTAAAAACAAAATATTTAAAACAAATATTTTACCTCTAATTAAATGTGTTATAATAGCAATTGCAAATTTTTTAGTATTTATAGCAGGTGTTTTATTAAGAGATCAATATTAAAATAATAGTTACGCGCATTGTATGTTATTTTCATGCGATTAATGAACATACATTTTATTTACCTTTGGTTGGCTCTTAATAGTTTTTTTAAATTCAAAAACAAATGTAACTGAAAAATATGAAAACGCGCCCGTTCAAAGAAACCAAATATAAAACTTTTGAATATCCGTGCGACCTTTGTAAAAAAGTTATTCGATGTAGGACTGTAGTTATTATTTATCTACCACTGAAATTCGAGTAATTGCGATGGTATCTCGGTAAGAATGATCTTTAAATGTATCGAAAATGGAAAAAAGGATTATTGATCTAGAGACTTATATGTATAACCAAAATTTGGAGATACTTAAGAGAATTGCTTCATTGGAAGAACGCATTGCTGGTCTTGGACAACACTTATGCGACTTATCTAGCATTTATGGGTGATGGTTGTCAAACATGCATTGCTTTTAAGTTGGCGGTTAGCAAGATTGGCAAACCGATGGCTATTAAGTATCTTATGGGATCAGCTTTAAAGTAGTATGGATTCATATTAAGCAACTCTCAAAGTTTTACTTTGAAATCTATATTTAAACTGCTGAGTTATTGCCTTGTCAGGTCAGTCAGACAAAGTTAGATTTGAGTATGACTGCATCATATGGAATTCACGTTATCAATGTCACATTGATCTGGTTGAATCTGTTTGGCATCAGTTTGCAAAATAGACACTTGGAAGCTAGATAGTTATAGAATTGATGATTATTACCCCGTTCGGAGATTTGATCGCCAATGACTGGAGTTAATTAAGCATTCTATATCCATTGAAGATCAGAAAAAGTGTATAAAAAAACTTCTGTGTAAACTTTTTGTTTTCTTATACATCTCTGTTTTCCTTCCACAAGGCATGCTTATAAATTTTTTTGGCCAAATCTCCGCTCCAGTAAATTATTATATATGATTACTTTTATATACCATATGTGCTGTGCCGAATCGAATTTGTCATTTGTGCGGTATAAATAGCTTGGTTCATGTGATCGTTGCTGTCTCAATTAATTTATATTTTCAGGACTATTCTCGGAAATTATATTAATCCTATATGTAAGTTTAATTATTTTTGATATAATATTCTTTTCTATTACTATAGGCTAATTTATTTTTTATATTATTAAGGATTTCCTGTTATTAGGCAATCATGCCCATTGGAAATAAAGGCCAGTTATTAATTAATTTTATAGATTAATTAATCAAAATGCGGGTTTTAAAATTATTATATTATTTTTTATTAGCCTAGGAGTAGTTGCAAAAAGAACAACTGTGATCATACTTCTAAAATTAAAATATCTTTAATTTTTTATTATTATCAATTTTCTTTTTATTATCAATTTTTTTTTCTATGGAAAATAAGAACATTTATTAATTTTATTTTAGACATTTATTGAACGAAACATTACACTAAATAAGAAAGTATATATTTTTTTTAAATAAAATATTTGTATTTTATAATTATTGTTATATTTTATAGATAAATAGGTTTTCTACAAAAACATTTTTACTCAATCTTTAAGGAAAAATTCCTATTTTAAAGGAATTAAGGATATTTTACTCGTTTATCAGTTGGAATATTTGATAAAATACAGTTCATCTTGTATCTGTACCCATCTAAAAACATTACCTGTTGTCATTTTTATACCTACAAATGATTTAATATGATTTTGCCTGATATATACCTAACATATATCTAAAAATAATCATCAAAAAGTTCTCAAGCATCATATATATTTTTCATGCCATTCTTGTTCAGCATAATATAAGTGTTTCTTTATTTTCTCGGAATAATTTTCACTGTATTCTGAGTATCTTTTAGCATATGTAATATTAAAAACATTGTGTGCTTACAAAATTGTTTTTAAACATCGAATATAAATATAATTAATTTGTATTTATTGGGTTATTTAGGATTAACTATTGGCCCTTTTGACTATCTATTTACAAATTAAGATGTACAAAATACCTTATATTATTTATTTATGTAAAAACTTCCTAAATCATATCCATACAAAATTATATGACCTAAATTGTCAGTACACCATATTATAAAGTTATTTTTAAGCAGCCGTATGCGTTTCTAAATGTTTTTAAACGTATTGATTACATATGCATTTCTAAATTTGAATTAAACAAAAAAAAGGAGTCAAGAATCCGTCAATAGAGGGCGTTTGCAACTACACCAAGTTCCTAGTTTTACAACTAGGTTATGTAATAAGCTGGTAGCGATGACAGTTAAGTGACTATACGAGTCTTCCCGCAACTGCTTTTCTTATATTTTTATAAAGAGCTCATGAAGCTTAAAAGTTGTAAAGGTATAGGTCCAGATGCCGTTTGGGTGTCATAGTGTAAAGTCTACTGACTTAAATCCACTTAAATATATTCACTATCTATTGGAGGTTTAGGATGCAGCTAGGGAGGTGCTTAGTCTGTATGCCTTCAGACTTTTTAAAAGCTTATTGACATTTTTAACTAAAATGTAATAGTATGAGTCATAAAATAAACATGACAAAATTTTCATGTCTTCTTTGCTTCTCTCAAGTTAATAATCTTTTCTCGAAAAGATCTTATTTATTTGCAAATCCTCAAATTACAATTAAAACCTTACTTTTACTTATCGAATATAATGACAAAATACATCAAGGTGAGGATGGTAGATAGCTCTTATATGCTTTTTGTTTTATTAAAGTATTTGTCAGACTAACATAATGTACCCTATTCGGTGGATACCGAATAAACGAAACCTGCTCTATAGATACGCTCATATATAAAAGAGTGAACAAATACTGAGTAAGTATTGATGTTACATTGCGTTCAAATAAATATTTCTTCGATCCAGTATTTCTTAAAAGCTAGAAGTCAAATTGAGATAAAAATACTTTTTAAAGCTGTTAACTCCTTGGATAATTGTTTACCACTATTGACTTCCAAGTTCCGAGTTATACTATCTGTTGTTGAGTTTTAAGTATTCCTTCAAAGTATTTCATCATGTATTGATAATGTTTATATTTTAATATCGCTCTTAACTGTGATTATTAACAATCAACTATATTGTTGGAGCTGTACATTTATTCGTTGTATATGTTATTTTCCAAATTTCAAGATTTTAATCATTTTCATTTTAATTTGAATTTAATTGTATTTTAAATAGTTAAGGCTCGTAAACATATAACTAATTTTTTTTATTTCAATGTACAAATCTTAATTTGAGCCTTGATTTTAGACTTTCCAGATATAAAATATATGGCAAGTGAAAATACAAATCTGCAGACCTTCTTCTATTATACAGGGTGTAAATCAATAGATGCAAAAAAATTCAGGGGCTGATTCTTTGGTACATTTTATGAAAAAAAAATTATATGAAAGGATGTCCTAAACGGCATAACTTTTGAGATACAGAGTGGTAAAGATTGAAGAAAAATATATGTTTTTTTTATGATACCTGTAAAACCCCTGTAGATATTTTAATAAAATTTGGTATGCATTTTCTATGCATCAAAAGGAATTTTTTGAGACTCACTACTATGCCATTTTTTTTTCTGTTTTTGTAATTTCTCATTTATTTCTGAGCAAATTTGATTTGTTGACTTTCTTTTGTCCGAGGTTGCGTATTCGATTAAAAAAAATAAAATCCATCTACCTAAATGTATTATGTGTTTATTATTAAGCTTTACATGTAATCCTAATTTTTGTTTTAAACCAAATGAAAGAAAAAGAAATTAAATAATTTTAAAAAATGTTGAAAATGACCATCCTTTGCCATTATATAAGAGTCTATATTTTAAATTAATGATTTCATTTCATTTCAAGTCATCCATATCTAGTACCGGAATCCTGTACATCAAAGTTTTTAAATGACCCTATGTGGTAAAATCTAGTGGATTCATATCTGGTGACCGAGGTGGCCAAAACTGAAATCCAACTATTTGGATATGTTTCGTCTAAATTACGACGTGCTAATAAACTAAATACATTACTCTTCTAAAATTTAGCGGTAGCACCTCAAGAAGTCCTGGAAGTATGTCTTGGAGAAAACGAGTGTATGTTTCGCTAGTCAATCTCTGTGGTACAAAATATGGGCTAATAAGGTGGTCTCAAATGATTCCAACCCATACGTTTTAAGAAAATTGTTGTTGGTGTTGAGCTTCAACTATGGCATGGGGATTCATCTGCCCAAATGTGATTATTATGGTGGTTAATGATTGCCTCTCTGAAAAAATTAGCTTCGTCGGTAAACAGAATCTTCCTTAAAAACTGAGGGTTTTGCTCAATGACTTCTAACATCCAACGAGAAAATTCAAGATTCCTAGGAAAATCTCGTGGTAATAGAGCCTGGACTCGTTGTACGTGATATGGATATAATAACTGATCCTTTATAATAGTTAATACCGTTATATGATTGACATGTAGCTGCAGACCAATTTTTCTAGTACTGGTGTCAGGTTGTTCATCAATTAAATTAAGTACTGCTTCTTCCAATTCCGGTCTTCTAATATCGCGTTGGCGACGATTAATAGGTTAATACATTATTTGAAAGGTTAAGTAAACAATAAAAATTGTTAAAAGGTTAAGTAATTAGTGGTATACTATATTTTACATCAAAAACCTTAACTTTAAACCTTACACGAATGTCACTAATACAAATAAAAAAAAATTAGTGAGCCTTAGAAAATGCCTTTTGATGCATTGAAAATGCATACTTAAATATCTACAGGAGTTTCACAGGTATTGTACAAAAATCATATATCTTTCGTCAATCTTTACCCGATATCTCAAAAGTTAGGACTTTTAGGACATACGTTCATATAAAGTTTTTTTCTTAAAATTTACCAAAGAATCAGCCTCTAAATTTTTTCGCATCTTTATTTACACCTTGTATATCCTCGTAAATTACGCGAGGGTCTATTGTTTATTGTAAATTGTTTCTCAATTTATTCCGATTTATTTTTTCTTAATTATTGATTAATAAATGCTTTTATATTAATCACAATACTATATTTCACGAAAAAAATTACCCATACTATTTTAAAATACAAATGTATTTTTAGCATCCTGAATTAAAATATACCAAAATCACTTAGGTACTAAGCTGTGTATTGAAACGAGAATAAAAAATTTATTAATTATTTTCGTCGTTAGCTCAAGTACTTCTTCGATGTTTTTCCCATCTATCAGAAGCGTATATTCACATCTACTTCAAAGATTTCTTTTGCCCCAATTCCTTAAATTGTTCGATATTTAATATTCAACGAAATTATAACGAAAAACTGATTCACCTCTCGTCATTAAATTAAACTTGTGTGGTTTTATTGGCGATTGGTTTTAAAAATTTGTTTCAAAAGAAATTTAGTTAAGTTGCTGTTAAATAACCAACATGACCAAACATCCCACATATTTACGTATTATTTTGGCATAACATATTATGGCACTAACTACAGGTTTATAAAGCTAATTTTATGTTTGTCATTTTTACTATAAACCGTACGATTTTGAACATTTAAATAAACATTGACTGATTCTTGATGATCAGACAAAGTAATTTAATAGTTGATCTTTATTCTTAATTTATTGATTTTAATCAATATAACTGACATTTTATTTATTTATAAACATTATTATATATACAGTGTGATCCAAATTGGGTGTACATGTATGGGTATCTTGAAAACTATAAGAGATAAAAAATTGGCTAAATGGGAAAAGTTGTAGGGCATTTAGTTACCAATTAAGTGCCACTTTTTGGTCCTTTTAATTTAGTAGATCCTTTTAATTTAGTAAAAAAACAAAATGACCGCCATAAGAAAAAAAGAAGTTGAGGATGGAATCTCAGAACCAAAACGTCGAAAACAAAAACTGAATTCAGGTATGCATGATCCTTAAAAAGTTGTTTTAATAATGCTTTTACAGATTTTAAAAATACGTTGAAATAAAAAAAATACAGCCCTTTTTCAAAAATGCAACTTTTTGATTTATTCCAAATATTTCAAAATCGGAAAAAGATAAAATCGTTCTGAAAGCGGCACTTAATTGGTAACTAAATGCCCTACAACTTTCCCTATTTAACCAATTTTCTGTCTCTTATAGTTTCCAAGATACCCATACATGTACATCGAATTTGGGCCACACTGTATATACCATATTATATAATATTTCCACTATTTAAAAAAAAAAAGATCAAATTTAAATAATGTTAACAAAAATAGCATAGAACCTAGTTAATAAACACAAATATTGAAGATTGGTTTAAAGACAAGATAATAATCTCCCAACAAGGTGCTTAAATAAACGTATTGAAAAATAAATACACACGGCATACTCATTGAAGGTTTCTTAAATTCGAGTCAACGGCAGTAATTTGTAGAATGAGCAATAGTACAAAACACATCATTTCCTCCTATTCCTAAATCCATATTAAAGTAAAATCTACTTATCAAATATCTACATCTCTATCAATAATTTTAAGTTCAAAAATCTGCAAACCGTCTTCTATTCCGAAGTGTAGATAGTTCAATCAAAAAACAGTCTTACCACTAACAAGAATGCAATAAAGAGCTTAAGTTAGTGGTAAAACTGTTTTGTGATTTGAGTTACACCCAAGGTTCCAAACATAGGAATATTATTGTGTAAACACTCCTTAAAAGACTAATATCGTTTGAAGGCATATGAACGACGAAATTTGTTCTGTACAGGTTGCACTACATTAATATGATTTTTATAAAAGGATGTTCAAACCACTGACAAGTAGTCTAATACGGAGTAAACAATAAAAATGTATATAGTTCTTGGAAGAAAAACTCCTACATTGAATAATAACAGATAATAATAGCAATAAAAACATTAATAGAAAAATTTTATTAATTTAGAATTGCGGTATTTGACAGTCATCGAATAGATCTAAAAATTTTAAGTTCTGAAAAATAGTAATAAACCCCTGCTAGAATAAATATCTTTACATGTACAAGTCGATAGAATATTAGAACTTTATTTAAATCAACTCGAATTCCGTGAAAGCAAAGCCTTTCCTCCTATCGGTCCCAAAACGTTCAGTTATTGATATTATAATATTTCTTTTTTTATCGTCATGCTTTTCTAATGAAATAGTTTATTTTACAATTGTTTTATTTAGTATTTTTGAATAGTTCTACATCAATGAACCATTAAATCTACTGAGATAAATAGTTGGAGTAACATTGACTAAATCATAAATTTTCCTGTGAGCATAGAAATATTAAATTTTGTATCTTCTGTTCTACATTGATTCTTAAAATTTTCCTAAATATTGGTTATAAATGCTTTTATCTTAAATCACATTTAACGAAAAAAAAATCGCTCTTCATATTTTAAAAGTTTCTTTTATCCTAATTCCTTAAATAATTGGATTATTGATACTCTAAATAAAAAACTGATCCCTCTTTGCCTTTTGTTATTTAATTAAACTTGTGTGGCTATATGGTTGTTTTTAAAAGTTTGTTTTAAAAAAGGATATACTTTAGCTTTACCCAAAATAAACGATCATAAAACGGGAAATGGTAAGCTTAGAGGTAGCATTTTCCTTATTATCTCCGCAACACGTATATCAAAATTTGGAAAATACACTTAATTTTTTAGCTCTTAGGAATCTTATAATTCATTAATTCTAATAGAAAATAAAACAAAAGAAATGCCTATAGTAAGACATATACCACATACCAAAATACTAAACGGAAAGCAATAATCCTAACAGCCTTTACTAGGAAAATTGAACAAAAAAAGTATCGTGTTAACAAAAGGTTTATTTTAGACTGGACTTTCGACCACCATACAGTAATGCGGCCTCGTACTAATGGATTATGTATACGTATATACAAAGCTGCCATCAGGAGGGTGTAAAAAAGGATGCATCCTGCCATAAAGCTGACACGGTTGGTCCGAGTGACGGAGCTTTAACAGACCGTGTTTTAATTTGAATCCGGAATAACCTTTTGTCTACTTTGCGAGACCCGTGTGTGAGAGTTCATTAGCAACTACTCCGGAAAATTTTGTATGTCACACCACTTGAGCTTTAGCCCTGGAAAACAAAAGGTTTTAAGGGGCCCTATATAATGGACGCAGCTTCTAGCAGTACGGTCTCATATTATTTTTTTGAAATTTAAATTAAAAGACAAATCACCAGACTAGTTGGGTTGACAAGAACTAGGAGAGTCAAAAGAACTTTTTAGCTTGCCTAGGTCTTTTTAAGCCTATAATTCTTGTCCTAATTTCTTGTTCTATGTGGAACATTAATGATAGTAGCAGCTATTTTTATTATAAAATATTCTAAAATTGCTATTTAAAAATATTATAAATACTATTTTTATTTATATTTTTATCAGGTTGCTTTTTGTTTCAGGTATGTGCCATTATTTCAAAGTATTATGAGCAATCAAATTTAATTAGGTAAGTTTATAAAATAAATAAGTGGAGATCGTCTTGTGACCAAGAACGAAAGCAAGTAGAACATTACTGACACATCAAAACCAGCCTTATCTATACCAAAGTAAGTAAATCATCGGAGTATGTTATAATTATAGTATAAATTATATTTGCAATGACCACATTTTACTCAATACCCTCCTTACCACTCTCCTATACTTGCTTAAGCAAGTTACCCTATTATTTTTATTTAGTAGATTTGTTGTTGATCCTTTGTACCTACCAGTGGACTCACATTTTACTCAATTGACTTGCGCCTAAATAAGTTTATTTTGTATTGGATCTGTAAATTTACAATTTTAAGTAACAACGAAAAAGTGAGGATTCGAACCTAAGGCCTTACGTTCACACGATTAGGCCATCATGCCCTCCGTAGGCTGGTTAGTCAAAAGGTTAGTAAATTATTCAAAAATAAAAGTGAAATATTATAATCCTAAGAAAAAAAGAATATTGAGTGGAATATGGTTTAACCTGATCCGGTTCATTTCTGAATTCAAGATTTTTTCTAAATTCTGTAGATACGCACCTCAGACTATAAGGCCATACAAGAGATATGTTTTAACGAGAGAATAATATCTATTCTTAGTTGTAGATATTAAAAACTATTCCTTAAAATTTTAAATACAGTAATGGTTAGAAGAAACTTTCTTGCCATGTCATATCTTAATAAAAAGATATTATCTATTTTTTCCCGTGAATATCAAATAAAACATCAGTGAAAAATATACATCAAGTTTCAGTCTCAAACAAAAATAACAAATCAATGAAGATACACGTATTTCGCCCCTAACGGTTTAAATATATAAATATTAAACCTAAAATTTAAAAGCGTATATGTATATGAAAATGATTAAAAGAAGAAATAACTACCTACACACTTCACTTTAAAATTAGAGCAAAGCGGAAAAAATGTCATATTAACAATTATAAAAATAAATAAAAAATTAAATTTTGAAAATAATAAAAGTTAAATGCCTCTATGAACGATAAATTTACGAGCAAGACTTATTTATAGTTTGAGTTAGTTGATGTTGAGTCATTTGCAAATGACGATAACATTATAAAAGGGAAAAAAATAATTACACATTGTGTTGTCACAACATTGCTGATATATTATCAGCAACCAGGTAACGAGTTCTTTGCCCTAAAAGCTTTCATAAAGCTCTCATGTGTGCATCAGCTCCCTATGTTGCAAAAAATATAAGAAGAAGTGATTCGCAAAAGCTGATTTGGTGCATTATATATTTGGTGTTTCTTTATTGATTTTATTAGATGTATTGAGATCGAGAGTAAGCGTCTTTTCATATATATTAATAATATTTTATTGCATTGTCTCTGTGCTGTAAATGTTTTAGTAGTGTAGTGCAGTAATTTTTTTGGTTGTTTATTTGTTGTCATTACCCACTAAGTACTTATGGGTTATAAAATCCTTTTATTTGAGTACTGTAATTTTTTTCAAATTGCTTTTTTACTAAAATAGTTTCCTCAACCATAACATTTATGTTATGTTATGTCTTCATGAAAGAAATTGCTTAATAACTCTAATAAATATTTTATCATTTCTGACCATGTAATAGTCATGTGTTTCAGAATTACTTATTGAAGCTTCGTAAATATATTTTTTATAAATTTTTTTACGATATATACAGTTTTTTCATAGAATAATTGATTATCTTTACTTCAATAGGGCCAGTAATATTTTATGTTTTGCATAATACTACTAAAACTTAATACTTTAAAGGTGTTTTTAGTCAATCACTATAAAAGTTAATTATATGAGAGAAAAGAACTGAGATATTACGAAATTTGTAATGACATTGGATATCAAAAAACCTACAGAGAAGTAGGTGACATCAGAATAAAAAGCGTGTTACTTCTTAGGCTTCCTCCCAATCTAAAATTATCGAATAGAGCCATCATCTTTGTGATAACTAAAGGCCAAATTAAAGAATTTTTTAGAAGAATTAATCTGCGTAAATTTTTTTGGTTTAATATGATAACAAATAATATCCCAATCCTAATCGAACCTTCTAAAAGACTTCTCTTGCAATAGACCTGCATTCTTTTTAAGAAGTTTGATTACTGCCGGTTATGGTTTAACCACATTCAATTTATTGGCCTAAGAGAAAAATCAAAGTGTGTCAGATGTCAGACATCGGTAATTTTTTTAAAATTTATTCGTTCAATCCATTAATTTGGAACAGCATTATAAAAAAAATTGCATGACAGGAACTGTATTGTTAGGAACTATTCTGTACTGAATATCACGTGCCAACTTTTTTATTTAAACTATAAACCATATTGATAAAGAAACAAATACATATTCCTTTGAAGTGTTTAACACAATGACTTCTAATCTAAGGTACATTCTTATATAACCAGTAACTTTACCTATGATTATACAGTGCTTTCAGTTCAAAATGAACCACCCCTGTAACTTAAAAAAAAAACCTTAATTAGCTAACTTATTACTACACCTTATCTCTAGCTAACCTTATTTTGATGTTAAATGAGAACCTCTATCATTGTAAGCAGCAAACTTCAAGCATTAGTATGTCAAATAGCAACCCTACAAATGGCTACTTTATCAGTTCCAGACAAAAGGCATGGGTTACTTAGTAAAGGGTGTTTTTTGATCGACGATAATGCTCATCCACATATAACAAACTAAAGTCAAGAGCTTTTCTGTCCTGTAGCTAACTAGTGAAAATTATGTTAAAAAGTAATATTAAATATGAGTTTTTATATGAATTTACATATTTTTAGATTTGGTGCACATTTTAACTTAAGTCTAAGCATCTTGCTTCTGTTAGTTCGTTTTAAAAATATATTGCTTTTTCTTAAAATAATAGGTTAACTATATATTTTTAAAATTAATTTTTCGGTTTACTTTCAAGAGTTTCTTCTTTTTTATTAATCAACTTTTACCTTAAAAGTTTTTTTTAAGCCTATTGAAATCCCTCTTGTTATAGCAGATTTATATAAAATAAATTTGTACACCAATATGATACATCTATCAATGTCGGATATTTATAATAAATGTATTTTAGAAACAGATAATTTATCTGAAAAAAACTAGAGTAAAATATCATTTTCTAAGTAGTGAGACCGGCAATAAACCGACAAAGTATGGTTGGCTTAAAGCCAAACTTCTTAAGCTATAAGTGTGCCAACCACCTGTACTCGTTTATTCGTAGACTGTGCGGCTACTACCGTGCTTATCGGGCTTATTCGTGTTTTTTTTTAATAATTTACTTTTATGTGTCTGGTTAACCGCTCTACCGATCAGTATCTTATTAATAGCTAAAAGCCTTAAATGAGGCTCGCATGATCTGATAATGCCTTATTTATTTCAAAATACATTTTCGAATATATTTATTAAAATCTCCTTATACTGGATAGCTGTATATTTTTTTACCATTATTTTGTTCAGCATCAGTGGAAACCTATAAAACTTAACATTTGATGTAATTAGTTTCGCTAAAAAATATTTCCTGTCCCAAAACGATAAAAGATTTTAACAAAAATGAAAATTGATGCCTTCCTGTTTTATGCTTATAAAAGCTGCATGGCTCGTTAAGCTTAGGTTTTTATTTGTTTTGAAATTTTACAATGTGCCGGAAATTAAGCCTTTGTAGTGAAACAATGTAATTTTTATATAAACTTTTAGGCACAGAATTTCAAGGCATCTAAAATACCATAATTTAGTGCGGATACTGAAAGTAATGTAGCATAGGTAATAGGGCGCGATGTAGAAACTTCCTTGAGGCGCTAATTTCACTTTAATAGGCCTGTGTTAGAGTTTTAAGGTATTCATAAATAAAACATTGCATAAAATGCTTTCATGCACTTAAAAAAAAAAAAATTACAAAATTGTCTCCCATTATGATTTTAATATAGTACATGCGAATGTTTGAAGGGCCTTTTTATTTAACTTTTATACAATGTCTGAACTTAAAAAGACTTATTAGAAAAATACGTTTTTATCTATTATTTGGTTTGATAGATAAAGCAATATATGGTAATTAAATTTATAAATGTGTTACTTTATATTTTATATTATAATTTTTATAATTCAATATTTTTTACTTTAATATTACTTTATTGTCTTACATGTGTTTTTAGTTTTGTGAATTATATAAACTTATTTTTCAATAAAAATTATTTTTTATTGAGATAATTATATTAAGGCTCAGTTGTACAATTTAATGCTTGTTAAAAAGTCATTTAGAAGCTATAAAAAAATCAAATATTTCCGGAAATACCTTTTCCGAAAACAAAAACACGAAAAAAATTAAAAAAACAAATTCTAGCGCTGTGTAGAGTCAGAGAGCAAACTAAATTTGACTTTTTCATGAACATTTCCGCTTTACATAAGGTGATTTGAAGGTGATGATTTGACGTTTCATCTTTTGGTGACCATCTTCAAGGTTTTTTCTACTAAGTTATTGATTCGTTAAATTAAGATATCAAAAAATAAATGTCAAAATTAAATTGGCCAGCGTTTGGTAATTGACCAAATTTAAAACTTGTGGCTTTTCTAAACCCCAAGTGCGTCAGTTTTGCCTATTAACGATGCCATCGAGGTGAAAATGGGCCTTATCACTAAAAGTGATTTTTTTTTTGAAAATCAGCAGATTGCTGAAGGATCCAGTTGGTGAATTCTCTTCACTGTTCATGGTCTACTGGCAGAACTTGTTGAGTCAGTTGGATTTTGTAGAAATACAGCTGTAAATCTTTAGTGAGAGTTCGCTGAAGAGTGCCTGTTAAAATGTCCAATTCTTGTGCCTGATAATGAGACGTCAAGTCTCTGGCCTTTCTGCCACACTCTCGTGAACTGCCGTGATGTTTTCTTTTGAACGACCTCTACGAGCTCGTATCGTATGTTTCACATCACTAACCGAACCAGTACTTTCAACATTTTTTGATTATTCTTTTCTAGTAGATGAATAAGGAACATTATTTCGAACGAACATAGCGATTTCATTCACACTCGAGCGATAAACTGCACTTTACGAATAGTGGCAATTAAACTTTCACGATTTTGATATTACCCTTTGAAATTCAATTTGTCACGTTATACTCATGTGACATTATGACTGTCAAACATAGTGCGCAATTCAAATCTTGTTTTCTTACTGAAACACTCTTTACTTTTCTATTATTGTAACACATATAAGTAACTTCTTCTTTATACACATAAAATTCTTATATTCGTCGGTTCACACATTTACCCGAGAATAAATAGCTAAATATCATAATATTCAACGTCATCACGAATATATGCCTAAAACTCCTAAGGCCTAAAAATTTATGACAAGACGTTTATAGTCTCGTGAATCCTGGATTGTGGAAAGTAAATTCGTCAAATCTTAAAATCAACATAAAGATTTCGTCGCGAGATTTAACATTATGCCTTTACCAAAACCCACATTTTTCATAATTTCACCTTTTGTGTAATTACTAGAGTTTTAGAGATCTTCTAAACTTTTATTTAAACAAAATCTGATTAATTTAAATAACAACTGAAATACAGTGTGGACCATGCAGCTAGGGATACTAAAGGTCTATCAACAAAATTTTTTTGAACTTGCTAAAAATATTGATTATGAGATATAACGGTTATTATTAAGTTTGATGAAACCTCAACATGGACAATGATGAATATATTAATAAAGACGGTAGATTCTACCTTGTTATACACATGTTATACGTATCCCTATTATAAATAGGCACATAAAAGCTTCAGAAAACAATAATTCTTTATACAAAAATATACAAAAAATAAAAATTGGATTACAAACGAAAGATAATAAAAAACTAATTTTGAACTTGAAATTGAATTGACTCCTTAAAAAACAAGAGTATTATAAAAAAGAAACTAATAAAAGCTAAAGTCATGAAAAAAAAATGCTAAAGTATTATCGCCCAATAAGCTTAATAACATATTTTGTAGTAATTTTTAAAGAAAACAGAGACTACTAAACTTTTTTGTTACTAATAATACCCTTGCAGAAAATCAATATAAGTTTTTACCAGGATGCAGCATTGCGGATGCCTTATATAAATTTAGTTCTGAAGTCAATAATCAACTAGACAGCAGCAACGGGCTGCCTTCATGAATTTGGCTAAGGCATTCGACACTGTCACATAAAAAACTTTTTGATTTGTTAGAACATTATGGAGTAAGGAAAACTGCTATGTCATTTATAAAAGTTATTTGTATTTATGCACATAAGAATACTATATACATATATAAAGAGTTTAAATATTGGTTAAATATAAGTAAAAAAGTAATAAATTATATTATTGCATTTTCTCTCAAGGGGCAAATTGGCCAAATTTTTCTCATTTTTTAATTGACAATGATAACCAAATAAAGAAAACCTCTAAATTAAAATATCTCGAGATATATATTGATCAAAATTATAAATGACATGTTTACACCGAATATGTGGCTAAAAAACGAACTAAGAACATTTTGAAATTTTAATTGACTCATACATTTGTACAAATTAGTAGCAGAATTTATTTTACGCTATTGAAATTTGGTTTGAGGAGGCCTATATGCTTTAAACAATTTAAATTATGTTTACAAATGTATTTTTAAAATAATATATGAAAAACAGAGACAATATAGAGAAAAACCAAAACTTTTTTCTACCAATCCGCTATTTACAGAAGAAGCAGCCAATGTAAGAACATTTCAGCCATAATTTGTTCATACATCCATATTTATGGCTGTATTATGAACGGTGTAAATCATAATAATAACACAATAAATAGCGCTAAACGAGAAACATACACCTAAAGTTTCTTATTTTCTGGTTTCAAAGACCTATAATATATACTTACAATTAAAGAAATATAAAAACATGCTAAATTTAAAAAGCTTTTAGACAATTATGTTCATACTAATTTTCATGAGTAAAAGTCCTTCTTTTTCAATGAAAAATAAAAACTAAAAGTTATTAAATTTAAGACTACTCAATTTAATACTCAATAACGCACCCACCTGGGTGCGTATATACGTATACTTTAAACGTAGGCGTTATTAAACTGTTTATTTGTTACTATTAAAATATTTATTTTGAAAGTAAAACATATGTTAGTTTGTAATTTAATAGATTAAGAAAACTGGTAGTATTACTATTATTCGATAACCAAGTTGGATAAAAGTGAAAAGGCTCTTATTCAGTTTTTTGCGGTCTTCTGTGTCTCGATAATATTGCAATAAATAAATTATGAAATCGTAAATTTATATGTTACAAAAGTGCTAAAAAACATAGATTCGGTCAAAAGTAATACAAATACAAATTTAGAAAAGTTCAGACTAAAATAGACCCAAGTTAAAGTGGTCTTAAAATGGTAAAAGGTGGGTGTCTATTTTAAAAATTAAAAACCTAAACATTTCCTCTTTAAAACCAAACATAAATAAGAATAAACTAAACTAATATCATATAGTTCTAATTTCAATTCATATTTTTTAAAGATTTAATGTAATTTAGATACAAGTAATTGATCGCTTGTCAACAACTTTAACTTAGACTATAAGATTCCGGAAACTCAGTTAAGTTCTGATGGTTAATTTTTAAAGGCTTAATAATTATGATTTTTAGAAAACGTAAATTTCTTGGTGAGATTATTAAATATTTGAGCTACCAGGGTACATTCAAATGTTGTGATTTAAATGAATCACAATATTTGTATCAGATATTCAATTTAATAAAAAAACTCTTAACTATATTTTGTTCACCACTTAACAATACCACTTTCAAAAGAAAATAATATATTTTCCATCGACCATCCCTTACAATTATCATTACATACATTTACAAGTAAACATACAATTTTTTCCAATAATACCGCTTTTTCTAGCGAAACTGATATAAAAACATAAACTATTAATAAATGCCTCTAAATAAAATATAGAAAAGCATGCAGCCATAAATTTTATTACTGACATTAAAATTAACCGCCTATTCACTAGGTATTTTAGTTTTATTTCCCTATAAACTGAAACAGATTTTTTTTGATAATAATATTTCGTATTTTATTTTAATGACAAATAAAGTTAAAATGAACGTTTGCAAATACTTAGAAACATTTATTAAGTTTACCATTATATCATATTTCATATAACAGAAAATGTAATAACTTAAAGAGATATTTCAAATTTTAATTAAATAAAATTTTATTTTATTAAATTTTTACGGTACTTTAATTTGGAGAAAAGAACAGCATTTTTTGGTTTTTAGTAACTTTGAAAATTAAGCAATTTTATTTGCAGTTTCCACAAGCTTTTATAATAATCTAATTAAACAGATATATATTTTTCATGAACGGTCTTGGGAATATATGGAATATGAGGAGTATTTGTTGTCAATTTGTTAGCAGTATTTTAGAGGGGTTCGGTGGATGAACTAGTTTCTAGATTTTATGACATCTTATAAATGCTTGTCAACATTTTTATTTCGCTAAATAGATATGGTACATCTACCTTTACTAGTTGTTTAGTTCGGAACAGTTTGATTGCTATTAAGGCATAAAAGACTTAAGGAAAGCAACTCTAAGGTGGTAAGGGTTTGCAAAAAACTTGCAGCAATTTATTGAAAGAAAAAGAAGTATTGATCTAGAGATCAAGCTATTAACTACCGTGTAGTTTGTAATCAATCGGAAATACCTAAATTACCTTATAAGTAAAAAAACTTTCATGGACTTTTAGAAATATAATTGAACTCAAATAGTTGAATAGTAGGTATTATATTAAGGGTCGATCGACTCAAATTTAGTTTTGTATGTAAATTTAATTTTCGACTATATAGAAAGAGGCTAGCAGGTGGGCTCGGTATACAGGGATGTTTCTAAAACCTTTGGCCGGGTCAGTATTGTAGTATTTTATTGCAAGCTTAAGTTACTTTGAATATTATAGATCCTTTTGTTTCATAGTTATATGGGTCTATTATATATCGAAATAAATGAAAATGGGTGGCTATATGTTTAAAGCTATTGAAGCTCGAAGTGCCCCGGGGCTCTCACTGAGCTATTCTGTTTACTTTTGACAGATTTTAATTGAGATATTAAATTGAGATACATTAGAGCCTTATTTGTAGAAGACGTATGTTGAATACCTAATATGCATTTTTTGAGTGATGTTTTTAACAAAGCAAATAGACCCTAATAACGAATAGATTAGAAGAGTTTAAATGCGCACTCTTTAGAAGCAAAAAGAGTGTTAACTTTATATGTACTTTCTTTATGGAAATATCAATTCTGTCATTGACTGTTGGGTTGAGGGTCTCCTCAGGAAATAGACACTCCGACAGCTTCTTTATCTCTTGTGTAGGACTATTATTCATTTTAATGAACATATTTCTGGTAAGGATGACACCTAAGGCAAATAAATTAATTCTAAAAATGCTAAATTAAAAAAATATTTAAAGCATATTTTGTAATTAATATTAAATTTGTTAATAAATATTTTATTATTTTAATTCTGATTTATATATTTTTGCTTTCATTATAAGATTTTTTTCTTATATATGTTATCTGTAAATAATATATCTAACGTTCCAAATTGAAAATAAATAAAAGTAATTTTATATGGATTTCAAACACTGAATAATTCTCCTAAATAAATTTGGATTTAATAATACTTTATTGGTTCTATCTGAAAATCTAGAAAAGTTTTGGTAATTTCTGATAGCTCAGCAACCTGAATTCTGCTTTTATATTGGTTTTATTTAAGAAGGATTGTGTTTTTCGCTAAACATAAAAGCTTTGTCAATTTTATTCTCTACGTCCTTTCAGTAAGCCGATGCATAGCACTGGATAATTTTTAGTGGTTTCTTCGCATATGTTCTTTTTCGTATATAACTATTTTTAAGGTTTGGAAATAAAGATTTGACAAACAAAGAAAAACAACAAGGATATTTAAATAATAATATAGAAAATTACATAAATAAAATTAAGAATGCAAGAGTTTTAAGCTCAACAATACACTAATTAATCTACAAAAGATATGAAAAAGAGAAATTGTTCCCATGGGTTGATGAACTTAAAAGACAACAAAAGGATATAAACAAACCAAGAGAAGAATGCCAAGATGCAATAAGAGATCAAGTAGCGATAACAGTAAAAAAATTGATGTAGGTAGTCGCTTCAATAATACCTATATCTCCAATATGGATTATACAGAAATAGGAAGAGTAAATTAAAAGGGAGAAGAAATTTAGGAGGACGAAAGAAAATTGGAGTGAATGAAACAGAAATACCTAATTAAGAAATTCTATCCTAGCTTAAATAAAAAAGATGCTAATCGAAGAGGCGAATGATGGGAAAGGAGGATAAGGAAACTCAGGAGAACTAAGGATAAAAAGGGAAATATTTTTATGAATGAAATATTGTGAAAGGCTTGCCACTTGAAATGTCAAAAGGCATGAGTAGAAGATCATTAGATTTTATTTGCTGTAATATAGTTTTGATGGTTTGGAAAAAACATCAACATATTATAATACCCACATAAGTGTTTCTTTCTTATGAATTGATAGGGTCAAAGGGTCTTGCTAAGTTAATTTTTTTTGCAGAATAAAAGGATAACCCAGATGAAGTAAAAAAGGAAGGTATCGGCGCTTTAAGTCGAAGAATAACTTAAGCTAAAACTAAATACTAAGGTTCGTTATATCTTATATAAAAAGATAATGAAGATATAACAAAGTAACTAATTTCAATAAGTAACTCTTCTTCAATCAACCTATTTCTACTAGATTAATTTTGGCTTATTGTGGTCTTTTCGCTCATTAGTGTAAATCATTGCTCCAATATTTATCTTTGTTTAATTATTATATCATACGAATCTGTTCTAAGTAAGTGTATGGACCCTTTTTATATTTTTAGTAATGGCAATAAGTTGATGGCATAAAATATAAATACACAAAAAGGTAAAGATTTTAAGCTACACTTCAAATCAAATATTTTAATTAATGATGAAAAACCAAAATAGTTGAGAACTCAAGAAAATACCGAATAGAAACCGGCAATACAGTGCGTGTTCGGATAGTTATGATAAGCTGTAATGGTCCTGTTAACTTTAGTTTCAGTTTTACCATCACTTTCAAATAGAACATTTTCAGTTTCAAATTTATCACATAAATAATTGCTACGTCCATCATTGAAATACCCTGCCTGCAGTTATTTACCAGTATGGCCAACGTTTTATTGATAGAACCTTGCTACAACCAATATTCGCATATTAACTTTCAGCACTGCTGGCATGTCATCGAAAACTGGAGGCCAAAGTCAACAGCTATTTTAATGAAGTGTTTTTGGCGGAAATGCGTTTAGAATCAGTATTTTTTTTTAAATAAGCAAATAACAGTTTTTGAATTCTACTTTTAAGCTGTCTGAGAGATATTGTTTAAGTAGGTATATTCATTTATAATACTAATAAATATTTCGCATACAAATTATTTTGACTATATTATTAATGTATGTTTATTAAATTAGTGTTTTTTTAATAAAATATAACCAATTTACTAATTTATTATTGTTCAAAATTCCGTGGAAAATTAATACAAAAAAATTGCAGATTGAGAAAATAATTAATAAGTAGCTTAAAAGTTAAAATGGTAATTAAGAGTTTTCCCTGTTTTATTCCACTTAGCGTCAAATTATTTGATTACATTTTTAATTTGGGAGAGCAGTAATAGGAAAATGGTGGCCGAATGATAAATTGCGTTAATAAATTAAACGTTTTACGATTTTTGTAGTCAAAAGATTTAATACAGATTTACATTCGATTCTTTTCAAATCTCCATTTAGAGAAGACAATGCCTTTTCCTCAAAACTCTTCAGCGAAGCAAGTCATATTAAAACTGGTAATCTCTGAAATGGGTTTGAAAAATACTTTGATAGAAATGCAAAAATTGTTAAAATGTATACAATTAATTGAGTTATCCGAATCAATTGTTAGATTGTTAATAGATACATTACAAAATTAAAAATTTTAAATGTCACACAAATGTAGGTATGTACCTTTCTAAAAGTATTTAAAACAAAGAAACGTATTCCACTGAATTATTTGAAGAAACCTATATAATAATATGCAAAAATTATACGTGAAACTTAAAGAATAAACTGTCTTTTTTAATTGTTCATATCAGAAGCTAGTCCGTTGAGAATATTTTTTGTTTATCTCCTGACTTAACACAAGAACTCGAGCGACTACACAAATTTTTATTAAAAATAGCTGAAATACTGTTAACCCTATGTTAGAACCTTTGAGGTAATACTCAAATTAAGAGACAGTTTTACCACTAACCAAAACTATTTATTTTATTCTCAACATGTGTTTTGCTAACGATGTTAGCATCTTCAGGAGAAGAATGATCTGAATTATCTTTCTTATCACATCTAAAATAGACAGAATGCAGGATGTGATGATTGGGCATAACAATTACTTAAAGTCACGAAAGATTTTTAGAAAAAAACTAAATATGGATATTGTTGATCAAACGCGAATTGCGACTAATAACTGTTTTGTATTGAAATTAATTAATAGTATAATAGTTTAATAATTTAATAAGTTTAATAAGTTTTGGGTAACTATGTAAAATATAAAATTTAAACAAAACTTGCAATAAGATAAAAAATCAAATATAACATATAAATCTAATAATATAAAGACTTTAAAGGTTTAATATATCTATATTCTTTTTAAGAGATTGACTAAATAAAAGGTTCAAAAATTATGTCATATCCATATAATAAACAATCGTTACTAACATTTCTAATCAATAATATAACAAAATTCATTAATACTCGTTCTACAGATGTTATTTTAGAAAAATTTGTTTATGACACGAGAATGTTTCTGTTTGATTGATCCAACAACATCAATCATAACTTCCAATACTATTTAAATAAATTCTACATATTTTATTACACCGATAATGCAAACTTAATTAATTCAATAACGTTTATGCGCGTATGAGTGAAGTGTCATTTGGGAGCATAAATGTTTAAATGAAAAAATATTTTTGGGGTATATTTCAACAGTCAGTACTTTATAACTTAATTGCGCATTTTGGTAGAATAAGCTATGATTAATATTTCAAAGTTTCTATATTATTATATGTAATTGAATTCCAAAAGCAATCAGAATGAGCAAAGTTACAAGGTAAAGATTTATGCAAAAGTGAAAATCTTTTTAAAATTGCTTCTACTATTATATAAAAATTATTGTATTAGTTTTATGTTACCGGATTTTGATATAAAAAATTCTATAGCAATTACTACTTACTCAGTGTAAATTAAACAAAAAAATACGAATTAGCGTATCTTCCCATATGCAAAGAATACAGACATATTTACGACATCTATAATTAATCGTATGTCGATATAGAAAAAAAAGATTCTGATGATTCCGTTAATTCCTAAATCATCTTTAAGTCATATTAATGATGTCAGACATTACGAAATTATTTTAAAACCTTATTTAAGATTGTGCATCCTAACCGCAACATTTTCCTAAACATTTTCTTTATTTCTTGTAAATTACAATTCCACCTTAATTATATATTTAAGCCAAAGACCTCTACTCAGGCTAGGTCTGATTAAAAGTACTTTCAACAATTGTTAGTTAATACAGGAACAAGGAGTCGCAGTCATAAATTCATAAAAATAGTTACCAGAATACTTTATAACATTTTAAAGACATACAAAAAAACACTTCATATATATTCTTGTTTTGCCATCCTTGGGTGATCAAATGGTTCAGAAGTCTTGTGATTTACGAATATCACGGCGAACACGATTCATTTAAACGATTAAATTAATTATAAACATGTATCCCTCATTTCTTCACCATCCTTTATTTAAAAAAATATTTGGTTATAAATATCTTATTATTAACTATACCAATAATATCTTATAAAAAAGGCATACGAAACTATTATATAATTTGGTAAGCTTATAAAATCACTGTTTCATATCAAAGTTTTCACCATATCCATTTAAATAATATTAAAGATGACACTTACCAGGTAAGTTTCTGTTTATTGGCGATGTTTAATTGAAAATAGGAGGAAAGAAAAGAGACAATATCTGGGAAATTGAACCAAGTAATGTTTTAAACTTTAGTAACTCAATTTTAAAGTCTACTGATAGGCATCATCAATAAGAATCCTTAAACTTTTCGAGTAATCTATTTAACTCAAGCAAGAAAAAATGACTGATGAAAAGAAAGAAGGACCCACTAACATAATTTAATTTTTTTTTACTATACTAATCAAGTCAAAATCAAAATCAAATCAAAAATCATTTATTTTCTTAGATACTAGAAACATTACGATTACTATACAGAGCAATACATACGATACATGTATTGCTCTGTATATTCCTGATTAAGGAATTTTGACAAAATATATGAACATAAAACTATGAACATAAAAATAAAATAATATATAAAACGATAAACATTAAAAAGTTCTAACGCTGATAAAATTACACAAGTTAATAACACATATTTGGTATGCAGTATACACTTTAACATTTATAACATTTTAAGAAGGTTTCAAACCCTCCAACCGTATAAAAAACATGGCTGAAGAGCAGTGTTTTAACTTTAGTTTTAAAATTTACTAGCGATTTTGCCAATTTTACTTTTATAGGTAACAAATTAAAAAGATGGCTTCCAGAATACAAAGGAGATTTTTTATAAAATTGGTGAGTATGCTTAGTGAGAAGTAAGTGGTTTTTACCACGAGTATTATGCTAACGTCGATCACCCAATGTAATCAATTTACTTTTATTTTTAAATACAATTTGAAGAACCTTTAAAATATAAATACCCGCGAGAAAAACAACCAAGTCACGGTCTCAGAATCTTACTCGTGTTTTTCTTCGTTTATTTATGTTGTACCTGGTCTCTTTGAGGAAATGAAAGTCTTTTTGTTGTTAAAAACCTTTCTTCCCAAAGATTCTTCGACAAAACTGTTTGAATGGTATATTAAATAAAATTCTAATTATACGTTTTTGAATCACAAACACTCTCTCTATATTCATGGCCCTACCCCATAATAATATGCAATAATCCAATACATTATAAATTTTGATATCAAGTGAATTTTTAAGTTGGTTTATGTGATAGACACTTTTATTTAATTTTTTACAAATACAATATTAATATGTTTTGACCAGTCCATGTGTGTGTCAATCATTAGGCCTAGGAATCTAGACGATTCTGAACCCGACAGAAATTTGCCTTCAAAATTAAAAACCAATTTATTTGGCTTTCTATATTTATTATATATTTCAACCATATCAGTTTTCGCATGATTTAGCATTAGCTTATTCGATTTACACCAATTATTAATTTCAGTTAGACATGACTGGTTTTTGCGTTGTAAGTTTATCGAATCCGGATCAGAAATAACAGCTGTTGTGTCATCGCAGAATCTTCGCACTTTTAATAAACTCTGCTAAGTCATTTCTAAAAAGTGTAAAAATAAGCGGTCCAAGTATACTACCCTGTGGTGTATCCAGGTTCATCACAAAATCTGCAGATTGTTCATTTCGAATCTTTACATTAAACTGCCTATCGGTCAATAATGGTTCATTTCTGTCAACGCAACTTAGCAACACTGCAAAGCTAGAATTAGTAAACAAACACTTCGTTTGAGTTCAACTTGTGCACAGGGGCAAGGGGTGTGTTTTGTTTATAAACATATTCATCGATTTTCTGTTGTCAAGTTTACATGCATTTTTAAAAGAGTAAATTTTTTAGCTATATAACAACAAATATAATAATGTTAATTTAACTTATTGAAGTTAGATTTTGGATTAAAAATTAAAAGTAGAAATGAAGAGAGAGTTTGTTTTTCCTTTAGTTTTTGGTTAAAAAAGGAAAAAGATTGAGCCATTTCAGTGTTTTTGTGAACCGTTATGATAGTAAAAACTTGTGCTGTTTGTGCCCCACCATAAGAAAAGGCGATTTAGGCCGATCTTATCACAAGTAAATACCGATATTGTTATAACATCATGCCAAAGGACAACCGTCGTCATAAAGCCAAGAATGATTCTAAATCAGTTATCTATTTTAACTCTTCACAATCGATCCAACAGAGCAAGCAACTATTTTTTGTAAGAAAACATAATGTTTACGGATCGGTTAGTGTCTGCAGACTACTAAGCGAGCAGTTTTTGAACTGTACGGTATATTGAAATAATCGGTTTGACCTATTATCTTATAAGAGGCTGATGAGTTTTTTCACAATGCCACATCAAAGGTTTTAACCATCTATCAAAAATTCTGCTTTATATAGCAGTTCCTTGTTGTTATGTATAAATCATTAATATTTAAACAAATTGTTATATTTTTAAATAATATTTGTAGAAGTATGTATTAGTTCAGAAAGGACAGATATATCCCATTCAGAATAAAAAAAATACTGTTCCATATCACCATTTACTGAATGGTTGGATGATTAAATATATGTTTCTTACCTGTATTTAATTCAAAGGCTAACTAAATATTTCCCATATTATTCGCAAATAACGCTTACAGTTGTGGTCACATAAATAGCACACTTAGCCTTTTCATATATTACTTACAAAAAACAAGTTTCTGACTGATAACAAAATATTTAAGCAGTTAATCTCCTTCTAATATGCAAGACTTTATGTTTATTTTAAAAATATATGCACATACAGAATTTCATTCCAATATTAACGTTTTAAGGCTGGACACATAAATAGCACACCTTTCATTCTTATTAAATATATCGAGTGTTAATTAGTAAGTATTATTTTAACTTTTAAATTTTTGAATATTGTCAAGAGTAGTTTTGTTTTTAGTGGGTAGAAAGAAACATTGTGGACCAGAGAGGAGAGCTCTTATTATAGAAAAGAAAAATCAAGGCTTTTCTATTTCTGCTATAGCAAAAGATTTAAATTGCTCTAGGAAAATGGTTTATAATGCTCTGGCTCTCTATGAAACCACTCAAAGCACAATGAACAAGAAAAGATTAACAAGGCCTCGAAAAACCACGTATAACATGGATAAAATTATTATTAGAATAAGCAAGAGTAATCCATTTTTAAGTTCCGCCCAAATAAAACGTGAAATAGCAGACCAATATGGCGTCAATATTTCTGCAAGAACAATAAGAAGAAGATTATGTGAAAAAGATCTCAAAGGTTGTGTAGCTAGGAAAAAACCACTTGTTTCAAAAAGAAATATTAAAAAAAAGATTGGCATTTGCTAAACAACATATAAATAAGGACATTAATTTTTGGAAAACCATATTATGGAGCGATGAAACCAAGATTAATAGATTTTGAAATGATGGAAAATGCTATGTTAGACGTCCTCCCAATCGTGCCTTAAACCCTAGGTACACAATTAAAACTGTTAAGCATGGAGGAGGATCAATTATGATATAGGGAGCAATGTCATGGCATGGTGTTCGACCTATTCATCGTATAGAGGGAATAATGGACCAATACAAGTATAGGGAGATTTTGCAGAATGTTATGGAACCATACATGAAGCATTTTATGCCAATTACATGTAAGTTCATGCACGATAATGATCCAAAACATTCTGCAAAATCAATAAAACGATGGTTTACTAAAAATGTGGTAGATGTTTTGGAATGGCCGCCACAAAGCCTAGACCTGAACCCTCTGGAAAATTTGTGGGATCACGTTAAAACCAAAATTAAGGTATTAAATCCCTCAAATCTGGATGAACTATGGTAAAACTTCCAATAGGCTTGGAACAGTATTCCGGCAAGCGTGTGTGCAAAATTGGTGGAGTCAATACCCAAGCGATTAAGTGAAGTTATAAAAAATAAAGGATACCCAACAAAATATTAAATTGGTTTTGGTGAAAGTAAATATTTTTTAAGTGTGCTATTTAAATGGCCAGCATTTCTTTAGTTTTTTTGTTATGTTTCTTATATATTTAAAATACTCTTTTAATTTTAATTAAATACAACTCTTTGTAGAACATCTAAGCTAAATATATTATAAAAAAAATAGAAAATGGTATTTAATATTTTTTATCGCAATTTAGAAAAGTGTGCTATTTATATGACCATAACTGTATATGCAGTCTCGACAGGGAATTTGAAGACCAATTTAGACTACCTTAGTAAGACAAGATAGTTGCAAGGTAACTTCAAAAAACAATTATAAACATTTAGTTTTTTAGAAACTATAAATATATTTGATAAAATACCATGCTAATACATAATTCTTGTAAATTATTGTTATTTATATTTATATTCTCTTTAGATTTAAGAGGTAGAAGTCCGCCTTGCTTGATGGCATATTTTGAATTAAATGTGGAATTAATTGGCTTGGCTTTTCTTCATACACTGCTTATCTTCTTTTGATTTATCCTGTATTCTAAAAGATATAAGCACCTCACTTATACATAATTGAAACACACTTAGCACAATTAACCAAATAAAAAATCGATTTGTGTAATTTTGAACACCTGCTACATATGTTCTAAATTTAAGCCAGACCGCGTCAGTTAAATTGCTATTAATTCATTTTTCTTATTTTATCGTGAAATAATAAAAACATGTACCAGTTGCCATTTCAACACTTAAAAAATTAATTTACACATGCTATATCTGTTCTATATTAAACTAGACCCACAGACAAGAATGGAAAGTTCTTGCTTATGAATAAACGCATAAAATTAAAGCAAAATAGTCGTTTGCTAACAAATATGGCGTATCGTAAGTAGCACGCATTCAAATTAAAATGAGGTCATTAAAATGCATATTAATAAAGGTTGTGGTTAACTACCAACCTTATTCGCACGATATTCTTGTACAAATTTTTATTGTGTGTATATACTTTAGAACCTAGATTACACGCCAAGTAGGATAAGAAAAAAATCAATACTATGCATTGCAATATTTGGCTGCACGCTAGACATCCTTTCGTCATTAGAGCACTAAACCAGTCATTATTACATTATATCTAGAAAAAAACTTACAAATTAAAATTTACTGGATACGCAAATATTTTCAAATATTTTTGTTCTAGTTAAACCATTGTAATTCGTTTCGTTTGCCAGTTGTATACTCCTAAATCTAAGTAAATTTAGATTTAACCTAATGTTTTAAGCGTTTCCGCTCTTTGGCCAGTTTCTAATTTTATCCAATAAATTTTTCATAAAGATAATAGCAAAAAAACTTTGATTAACATTGTAAACCATCAAGTTTTACTTTGCTTCTGGTACTGCAATTCGATTAGCAAAATGTAACGTCTTGGTATCAGCAGGTGCTCTAATTATAGCGACAACAGGTGAAAGTACTGTTATGCCGTCTTGCTGCTACATTATTTAAATTATCCATTCATTATTTATTATAATGATTTTAATACGATCTTATCTATTATGCACACTATATATAATATAAGATACACTAGTTTGCAAAATTAATTTGATAAAGATTGTTACAATTAATTTATTATTAAAGAAAATCATACATATTGACAATTATAAGAAAAATATTAGTGGCCGGGGGCACATTAAATGCGAATTTATATGGTGCGAATAAAGTGCGCACAATGAATATGTTTACTGAGTGTGCACACATGTTTTGGAAACAATGGGTCTCTTCTGATTTTTAATCCAAGTTAAAACAAAAACTCTATACTGTAGATTTACAATTTTTGTTTTAACCTGCCTAATTGTTTAGTTTTCTTCTCAAAGTATAGGTTATCTATTACTAATGATAGATTTTTTTGATATACTGTTTAATTACAAATTGTATTTGTTGGTGATATAACCGGCAAAATAATTGTCTTTATCTAAATAAAGGTTGATGGTAAAATTTCCTACATATTTCATATAAACCATTTTTCTTTATGACTTGTAATGCACTCAGGAATGGATTGAACATGGAATTGTACAAAACATAAAATCCAAATAATAGACCGTATAATAAACATTAGATTAAGTTATTTGTTTTAACATTCGATTCGTTTTTAAATTCCAATTGTAAAAGTTATTTGTTACCTTCATTAATATTTTAAATTGAACGTAAAATGCGCGACACATAAAAATTAACATATTTATTAACTTAATGCATGTTTTAATTGGAAAATTGTAATCACTAATCTGAAAGAAGTAAGCATTTAATCCGATATCCCGGTACTTCTCGGAGGCCGGAGTAAAAATGTTGACGGATACATTCAGAGAGCCATATGTTTTGCAATGTAAATAGTGCACATATTGGCGCACATTTATATATTTTTGCCTATTTATAAAGTTCGCCGTCGTGTTTCTAGCCATTTTCAAAATTGAAACTCGCAATCGCTACAAGAGTCGACTTAAGCTTTTTTCGTACAAAAAGCTGAGTTTAAAAAAAGGAAGAAATCATTAGACAGTTTTCATGCATGTCATGGGAAAAGATTGACAATGACGGGTTCAAAAAGCTCTTTAGGCTTGACTAGAAACTCCGCTTTACTTTTAGATTTAGATTAAGAAAAATTTTTGGATTAAAAGGCTCTTAGTTTCTGAGATTAGTTTAGTCAGGTAAGTGATGCATGAGTTCTTATGCTAAAATAAATATTTCTTCATATCTATTTATTTCTATAATCATAAAGTCTGTACCGTTTCATAAATTTCGGATTCTTATATACGAAACACGATGATGTGTTCCGCGGAAATCTAAACTTATATCCACATCACCATGGAGGTAAAGCTTATGGTGCATTATTTTAAAATGATTTTTCAGTTAGTCTAGACTGTTTTCTGTATTTTTGGATGGAATTTTTAGTATACAATGCACTCACTTAAAAAAAACCACCTTTAATAATTTCTTAAAAAAAAAACACGTCAATTTAGATATACACAGGGACGTTCAATTTTATATTTGATAAAGTTCTGTCAATCACCTCCATCTAACCTCACTTTGATATGTCAAATGGACCCGCATTATGTGACACATCATTGTAAGCAGCATTAAAATGTCTATTCAGCAGTGCCAAAAAAAAAAACAAACTCAGCAGTCAAAGCGTAGTTTGACAGTTCGAAAGTAGCTTAATTATATATAATAGGTTCCAAGGATGAGGATTGGCAGGCGTGGTGTAATTGAATCGCCCGCACGTTCGCCAGACTTAACACCACTAGATTTATTCCTTTACGGGTATTTAAGAAGCAAAGTTTATAACCCATCCCTACCTGGAAATATTAATGATTTAAACTATCGAATTACACGCGAATATAAAGATATTAGCCAAAAAACTTGTCAATATTCGTGAGGAATTGAAAAACAGACTTTATTATTGTCTCGCAAATAACGAAGTACATAATAAAATAAATTCTGTAAACTGATTAAATTGTTTATTTTTTAAACACCTTTTTCCATCCTTACTGTCCATAAGTCTATAAACTTTAATTTTGTATACACCGTTGAGTGGTACATTTATCATCTTAGGGTAGCCATTTAAAATACAAAAGTTTGAGGTCGATAAAATATCCATTATTCCCATACATTTTTGGTCACTATTTGTTGGCATGTACGTAAACCAATTTTACTTTCTGGTACTGTTAAATAAACATTTTAATGCTGCGTACAATGATGTTTTACACGATCGGGTTTCTATTTGTCATATCAAAGTGAGGTTAGCTGGAAGTGAGGCGGTGATAATATAAAATTAAATGTCCTTCTGTATATCTAGATTGACATGTTTTTTTTAAGAAGTCATTAAAAATGGTTCGTTTTGAACTGAAAGCACTGTATATTTTTAACATAGAATGACCACATTACAATTTTCTTCCCATTTTCTTAATCGATAATATCGGTTTTCTATATTTTTGTCATAATATTATTTCACGTGCTGACATGCCTAAATTTCGATCGTTTTAAAGTTCACCAGTCTTCTTATTAACTCTCCTATACAAACTATATGTATTTGAAAAGATCTACGAACAACATTTTCAAAATATATAATTATACGCCGGAAGTGAGACAATTTTATATGAAGCATGGATGTTATAATTAAAAAGATGTACATGTCTCGAATTTAATTATACTACTGACTTGTGGATAATATGACTAAAATTGATAGTACGTTGAAATATGATGGAGGAACTAAATAAACAAATTTAGAAAGTCAAAAATTAAGAATATTCCTCCTAAATTTTAGTTGGCAAACTAGGGATTAACATCTTGGGATGAAGGGAATATAAAAAATTATTAGGACATATATTTGTTTACAGCATGTGATAAAAATGTAGCCATTTAAAAGATTATCAAAATAAATAACTCAAGTAATTTAAAAAATTTAAAAACGAAACGTAATTCTCATAGCACCATAGTAATAATAGTACTACAAGAATTTAACATTTATTTCAAATGTTATACAGGTATATTTTAATAAAAGAGGTCTTATCTATAGCCTTAAGGGGCGGCTAGGAATTGTGGTAACTGTTCGCACCCTCAAAATTGTTCTATGTTGTGTAACGACCGGTTTTCAGAATAAAGCCGGAGGCTACCTAACTGATCCTCCTGCATAAATACATAATAATTCTAGGAAACATTGATCTGTATATGTATATTTTTACTTCTTTTTAAGATATATAGTACATCAAATTTTTTTAGCATAAATCAGGAAATCGGATAATAGTATGCATCCCTTTAAATTTTTAAAAGTACATTAGCTGAAACTGGATGATTACCAACGTCGCGTTCGATATTGTGAGACACTTCTGGCACGCACTTTCAAAAAAAAAAAATACGGACAGATGAAGCAACATTTTCTAAAGAAGGTATTTTAATAAAAGAAATCAACATTTTTTGGCCAATCAAAATCCACATGCGGTTAAGAAAATTGCATTTCAAGAAAAAATTAGTTTTTATGTTTTTTGTTTACTAAAAGACAATCAAATAGCTTTTTTCCTTTGGATCATTAAACTCCTTTAAATAGCTTCAGATTTTGCGCTCAGTAGTAGAAGATTATCTGGAAAATTAAACGCTTGAAGATTATCGCACTTGCTGGTTCCAATTGGGTGAGGCACTTGCTCATTGCACTGAGGAGGTGACACATGAGTTATTTGAGAAATTCGATGACCGCTGGTTTAGGCTTTTGTAACCATGGGATGGGCCTGCGTGATCACCTGATCTTACACTTGATTTTTACTTTTGAGGTAATTTGAAGCAAATGATATACAAGACACCGGTAAACAGTAAACAGGAACTACGTCAAGGACTTATCAATTGCATTGGTCAAGAAAATCTTTCTGAACTATAAGCAGCGACAACACATACTGTACAACGCAGGATTTTGAACTGCTTAGAAGTCAGTGACAATCATTTTGAAAGTTTATTGTAAATTACTTATTAGGATAACTAATTAAATCATTCTTAAGTTATGAAATAAATTGTATAAAGTTTTTTTTTTCGCACGAAATTTTGTTTTATCTATTTTTTGTAAATTAGGGTATATTTCATTGAACTTTCGGCATGTTCTTGATACAATTTTGTCACATTGTCGATGAATAATAAATAGATTCATCAAAACTTCATTTGAATAACTATTTCTTTCCATTTCAATTAATTTTTAGGTAACTATTTAAAGAAACACCCATGTGTATTATTACTATTAATCAACTTAATGTAACTGTCAAACGTCAATAGCATAGCATTGTTTGCCAAACTTTCGTGCCTGCGTAAGGCAAATATGTCAAAATATTCCGATTTTTACAGAAACTTGTTTTTATTTCAGAAACCGAACAATTATAGTGAACTTTTATAGTGAAGACCAATGTACAATACTTCCGTAAATTACGTTCGTAATTTCAATTTTCTGCGCGTTCCAGTGCTGTAGTAATAAAAAATTATTTGGAGCTATGTTTTGGTCAAAAAATAAAGAAAATAATTAATTTCTCGAAAACCACTAAAAATAGGAATTGAAACACCTTATACAAAAACAATTATGAAGCGATAGCGGATCAGAAAATAAAATAATATACATAGTATTTCTTTTAAAATAAGTTGCATCTATTTTTTGGTATAAGCGGCAACGCAGCTTCGCTAAAAATATTTTTAATCGTTAGATCACAACCTAAAACCCATGATGCCAATTTTTCAAAAAAAATCTATTTTCCGTTCTCCGTAAACGTCTAAGGTACCATCAACCATCAATCACCCTGTATATAGACTACTTTTCTAGGAGTAGTCATCGCTTCGCATTTTGTTAAACCAAAATAAAAATACATTAACTTAAAATACCTATCAGTAAAAATAAAATATAATATCTATTTAATAATTTGTCAATTATCGCATTAACATCAACGTATGCGCTGCGTGTTTTCCTTCTTGCTTTAACTTCCTCATTTACTCTAATGACAGCAATATTATATGTAGATAATATTATTGCTGCAGATATTTAAAAATGGTTGCTTATTCAGAGGCATGGATCTTGAAAATATTGCTCTTGACACTCAAATTTACTGCCCGGGAACTTGGTACCACTATTTTAAAAACTGCTTATATTGCACTAAGGTACGGTATTCTATTCAGGGGTTTCTATACCTTAAATGTTTTACAGTTTTATTTTGTCTTACGAAAAAAGAGCAATTAAGTCCTTATGACTACAACTTTTTATTGGGTATAGAATCCTTATATTGTCAAGTCTCTATGTTGGAAACATTGTATCGTATTAAAAAATGTCCTGGTTTTAATTAACAGAATTATCAAACATTCTAGGAATATGTTCTGTGTTTACGTATCCCTGATTCAAATTTTGTAAAGAACTTATTCATATAGATCTTTCATTGTGCTACCATCTACCTAAAGTAGCACAACTCCTAATAAACTATGCGTTCTTGTATGTTGATGAATATTATTTATCTTAGCTATAGGTTCAGGTGAACTTAGCCATATTTTAAAGTTTTTCTGTGTTTGTGTTATTGTTAGATCAATCTGGGGGGAAGGGCGTTTTATATCTGCTTTACCCACCCCATAGATCCACCCTCGTATATATTTTTTTAGTATTTATGATTCTGCATAAAAGAAAATTTCTAAGCTTTTTTTTAATATATAAAGCTTTTAACAAAGTACGAGCCAAGAGTATTTTTCTATAACACACCCGGTTAAGGTTTTACGACTTTTTTACTGCTCTTTTCTACGAAAATATTAAATTTACTTTCGTACATAATAATTTGGTTTCTGCTCGTAATATGTTTATAAACCGTTTAATGTCTAAGACAACTTGACGCGCATATTACTTCATAAAAATGCATTTCCCGTTATATGCGCTCATTTATTAATAAAGAAGTTTCAAGACTGCTCTAGACATTTAAAATCGTCTAACTGTGTTCGGAAGCTCTGTAATTACTACTGCAATTAACAACAGTTTGTTTCATTTTCAAGCAGGCTTAAAATTAGCAAGGCGCTTGGCTAAAAGTAGTCAGTAATTATTCTTTCACATATTTTAAGCATCACTATGATAAACTTGTTTATGTTGCGATGATGAAGCATAAATATTAATATTTTTAAAATGATCAATTTTTACAGAAAGATGTTGTAATGGCCAAAGTATCTTTCGCAAACTATTTTACTTAACGCAATTGTCGCATATTTTGAAAAACGCCGCATATAACCTTTTAATGTTTAAGTTATTTAATATAATTTTAAAACAAAATTACTATATTATGATCTTTTTTTAAATAAAACTTACAGGCTGAACGATAAAAAAATTTCTTAAATAAAACCATGCTGTTATTTTTGAAGGTTAGCTACATGACCAATAATAACAGGCTTACAAAATATTTAACAGCTATTTGTCACGGAAATCATATAATAAAGGAAGAATTGCACACATTCGACATATGTCCCAATTTTCAATATGATGATACAAGGATTCTTAACTATTTTTCTAACCGTGTAAGCTATCTAAAAGCAACATCAGTCCAGGATTGATTTCTGCATACGCCAAATGATACTTTAAGAAATCATTTAAAAATAGCCAAAACTTTTAAAAATCAGCTTACGAGAGATCCTTAGATAAGAAGGAGATCTCGGTGGTTTTTCATGATTTAGAAAAAGAAAAAAATATTAAAATTTGATAAGTAATATTAAAATAAAAATATAGCCATAAATTCTCATATACATTTTCTTTTGATCAATGTCTTACAACAAAAATTAAAAATATTTTTGAGGAAATAACTTGATCTTTATGATTTAATAAATTAATATAGCTTTCAAAATCTCTAATTATATTTGTGTTATTGTTAATGAGTATTTAAAGTTATTTGTTTATTACTAAGTGTATCAAAAGAATATACATTTATTGAATTTTAATAATTTTGTTCCGAAAATCTTTTATTATGCAAGGTCACAAAAAAAATTGAAACAAATGAAATTAGGTATAAACATAGGTATAGAGTATGAACATGGATCCGATCATTGTTTTATATTTTTATTTCAAAAATACTCATTAATATTAAATATCCAACATTATTTTGATTTAAGTGAAATCACACAACTAAAGTAAGCAAAATTGGGAAAAACCAAAATAGCAGCTTTCATCGATTTACATTTCAGGGAGATGCATTAATCTTATATTTTTTAACCTATAATATTATTCTGCATAAGCAAGTATGAGGAAGGAGGTTAATTAATAACTCATTTTAACGGTCCTTTTATCCTATTATAACTATTACAAGTTAAATTACTACTATCATCCTTCTTGATATTATAACTTATCAAAATATTTCCTTTGAGCTTGGTTGATAATAAAGTTCGAAAGAGCTTTGAGATGGAAATAAAACTTTCTCAAAATTATGATTAAAAAATCTAAATGTTAACTAAGAATATACTGGAAGGTGCATAAACAAATTTGAATCAGAGTATATTTTTTTGTGAATAGGAAAATTAAAATACCCTGTAATACGGAAATAAAATTTAAATTAAAGAGATACAAAGATATACAATGTTAAAAATGCTTCCCTTTAACTGATGTTGTTGAATTAGATTTATTAGAGCTATTCATCCTTAAAATACGAATTTGTTAATTATTAAATTAAATTAGTTAATTACGAATATTTTAAAAACTTAGGAAAGGAAAATAATAAATTAATTGTAAAGCACTTTGGATGTCTTTCAGACATCTGCATTCAAACAAAATATTCCCAAAATTGAAGAGGATAAGTATTCTGGCAATTGAATATTAATTACAAAGAAACACCTTTATAAATAATTGTAGTAGCAACATTAGGCTTGAGCATTATAATTAGGATGAAAGGACCATAAAATGAATTATCGCTCGATCACTACTATTGCTTAAAATCTAAAGAACAGTTATCCCGATGAGATAAAATAGCGAAGAAACTTGGAATAGAAAGCTTTACGTATTTTCTAAAAATCATCTCTTAAATGAAAATAATTAAATTAAAACTATAACTAAAATACTAGTATGAATTATGCGATATAATTATACCTATCAAATAATGTCCCTTTTTTTCTACGAACTTAAATTAAGATTTAGCTTATTTAGTACTACAGTAAAACCAACTGAAAATAACTAATAACTAACCTTTACGGCAAAAAAATTAATGACCCTAGGTTTAAATTATATGCTATATTCCTGCAATACTTCTTGAGAAAAAAACATAAAGGCAAGGTAAGGTATGCTACAGAAATTAACAACATTCACACGCAAGCTTTAATGCGTAATGAAAGATGCATTGCCATAGTTTTTACCGGCAAGTGATTTATTCGCCTTTTTATTAAAATGCAATTGGCACAAGTAAGTACATTCTCCTTGGGTTCACTGGCTGTTGCTAATTTTTTGTTTTCTATTTTTTACTATTTGCATGTTATGTCTATTGTTTTTCACCGCTCTGGCTTTAGCCATGATTGTTCTTCAAAGTAAAAGTTTTTTTAAGCAAATATATTTGTGTAAATTTTTTGGTTGTTTTTGAAACTACATATTTTATCATATAAATTAGTGGAATTTTTCCATATATTAACTGAGCAGGTTAAAGGTGGTTTTACCAAACATACGGAGACAATTATGAACATAAAGTTGATTTTAAAATACTAAAAACGCTCTGGCAGTGTTGCCAAAAAACATATTTCAATTTAAAATTCCAAAAATAAATTTATTAGTGCATTTTCATGCTTAAATATATATACTGGATCGGTTTTTTTGACTAGACTATGTTAGATTTTCCAAGCAAAGTACAGCGCTTTACAAAATATATATTAAGAATATCATAATTTATTTGCTTGTTATTTGGCGCGAGGGTGGCCTCCCTAAGATTCTCACATGGTCAAATACTTTCAGATAAGTGATACAAGTCTTTTTTGATTAACATTTCCATTAAGCTAATCGTTTTTTGACAAAAATCACTTACCCCACAACTAATTCTAAATATTCTAAAAAAGCGATTTTATTGCTGCTAAACATCAACAGAAATGTTCAAAATGTGCCCACAAATCACTTGCCCTAATACACATTTGGCAATGGCGGATGAAATTATATTTATATTCACTTTTTATGCGCTCGAAGGCTCTTTTAATGTTGGTAATAACGTTGGCCGCTTGTCTTATATTTCTATACAGTTCTACTTCAGTCTGGGTTTTATTAATGAGAACAAGTTCTTTAAAATATCCTCATAGAAAAAAGTCTATGGGGTTTAGATCAGGCGAGCGCCGCGGTCATTGGATGGTTCCTCCCTTCTAATACATCAAATATTAAAAGTAGTATTGAGATGTTGTCTCGGAAACTGTCCGACTGATTTTAACTTTTTTGTAAAATACGTCATTTGATTTAAATAAAGTAATTACATTATTTAATTATTTAATTATTTAATTTGTAAAATAGCATCACTAATTAATTTTTCTTATATCTAACTGATTTTTAAGAAAAATGAGGGTTTTATAAGAAAAAGGCTTTCTGCTAAAGATACGAATATCAATTTATTACATATTTTATGCCGTGAATATTTAAAGGTAGTTGAACAACGAAAGTACTACATCTACATACAAGAAGAATTTACTAATATGTTTTTTATATATGTTGTGTTTTATATATAATCATAATTATTTTTAATTATTTTAATTATTCTACCAAACTCGAGTATTTGAGCAATATTGCCGAACTTAACCACTACAATGGAAATCTCGAAAGTAGAATAAAACATGTAGAAATCATGAAATATCTTGCTTTTAATTTTGAGTCACAATTAAATCAAAAGATCACGCTTTCACGATCTTTGTGAAGAACTGGGTGCCGATTTTGAGCCTTGTACAATTTTTAAAGCCGTTCTATGTTAACAATTTTAATAAGACTTATAATTTAATCAGCGTACTTAAAAAAAGCTTTATAAAGCCCTAAAATATGTTTGCAACACCAAGTTGTCCGTTTGCATGGGATAAGTAATAAATGCTATATATACATTTAACAAAAATATTTTTATATTTTTAAATTTATTAGATTTAATATTTTTTATACATACCATAGCTACGTGCTTACACCCTAAGAACTATTAAAAATCATATTGTGCTCAAACAGTATTTGTTCGCTTGAGAAATGCGTATAACATAGTTTTCCGGAAAGAATTATAGACAATTTTAAAAATTAATTGTAAATTAAAAAACAGTACAAGCAATTAAAAGAAATTATTGCAATTCAAATCAAAAAAGAAATTATTTTAGGGCAGCCGGTATAGCAGAGACATTCTTAAAACGACGAAGGTTATATATTCCAGGGCTGGTTTATTATAAAATTACGGTTTTTGGCTTTCCGACAGCGCGTTGGCAATGTATGAGACAGTTATCGAAAAATCGACATGCTTACTATTCACGCTTATAATTATAGGCTAAGTTGTTTTAAAGAGATGTTAAATATGGATGATTATTATAGAAAAGGAACAAAAATACGACTTGAATGAAAACACGAGGTTGAATGCAAAAAGGAAACATCCAAAATAGAGAATATAACCGTTGATTGAATAATAGGCCCATATTCTCACTCAATGATATAACTTACGCTATAGTATACGATACTTATTTTATTTGAACAATGCTATTGATAAGCGATCGGTAAAAGGATCCAATGGCAGCTTGATTTTTTAGTGACGGCCTTACACGCGTTTATATAGAGGGTGACTAATGACCAATACGTTAGATGTAATGGACATTGAATTTTTCGGACAATAAGGTTTTTATCGTGGTTTAATACGCTTTATCATCTAAAATATTTTTAGATTTGCGACGTTTCGTTAAAGTCCTCTATATCAACTTTTTTAAGTTTTTTTTAATCATGGCATTGTATCTGTAGCCGGTTTCCTGAAAAAATAACTTGTAATTTTTGAATAATGAAAACTTAGGTGATACAAATGCTCACGTATCATCGATCATCAAACTCTGTATTATAGTGCAAAATACTTAAAACTTTATAGCAGAAAAGAAAATATAGCACTTGACTCAAGCAATGGCGATCAGTGTCAAAACCCTGATTTGTCACCGAGTGAGCTTGTGAAAAGAAAAAGTAAAAATTTTTATTGAACTTAAAAAAATAGAGAAGAAATTAAAATAATAGAAAAATATATCATGCAACCACATAACTGGGATTTATGGTTCCTAGAACGCTGAAAGCTCCTTACTGCATCTAATCTTAAAGTAATTTGTACAAAATTTAACTACTCCATCCAAAAATATTAAATTCAAATAGCGCTAATTGGGGTAGGTGTAATGGGAAATGCGCAATTATCGTTAAAAACGTATCACCTTGTAGTCCGTATATTAATTATAGCTTTCCATAATTGGCAGCAGATGCCTTATCAAGGAAAAAAATTGGGAATAAAATGTCTATTTAGTGCCAGAAACCGTATTCCTGAGGAAGAAATTAATCAAAACCACGAATGGTTTTGATTAACGTTTAGCTGTATTAAAACCGCTATTGAAGGATGTTAATAAGAAGTAAAGACTTGAGTGGGCCCAATCACACAAAGAATGGACCATTGATGACTGGAAGAAAGTTCACTGGAGTGACGAGTCGAAATTCGAGGTTTTTGGAACGAAGAGGCGAGTTTTTGTTCGCCGTTATGCCAATGAAAGGATCGCTGAGAAAACCACGAATGGTTTTAATTAATCTTCATACCAAGTACAAGTCAGTCATACCTAACTGGAAGACCATATTGCCGTTTTAGGTTTAGACGCCGTTCGGTGTAAAAAAGAAATAATTAAAAAAAAATAATAAAAACACCAAATAGGCGACAAAATAAAAGATTAATTGACCGATTTTTTTATGAAGTATTTACTCGAACTTGTGGATTCTGGAAAATCTAGAAGTATGGATATTAAAAACATCACATTAAAATAAATGTATAGTGTGAAGAATTTGTATTGGTATTAACGCAAGAGTTTTAAGTCTTCTTTAACGTTACTTCCCTATATCTTTATCTAGTGGTTTTAAAGAAATAAAATAATTTTGCGTATTTTTTGTTAAAAATCAAGGCATAACTAATATCTTTCATTTACTAAAATGACGATAAGTCAATTTTTTTAAATGGAATATTCTATATTTTATTTTATATTCTAACGGACAGTTAAAATACCTTTAATTTATTATATCATATTCCTATACCTAAGCAGTTTAGCGTTTTAGAAATAAATACTCATTTTCATGAAATTTGATAATTTTTTAAACATTTTTATTTTGTAAATTAGTTTGCCATGAAAATAGCACCATGGTATAATAAATGAGAGTGACATCTTAAATTAAAATGATAACATTGTGTTAATGTGATCAAATGTGATCAAATCATCTACCATCAATAAATCAACGAAAGTTTTTAAGGTTACAAAATAATTTTGTTTATTGTAAATTAAAACCTGAATTAAATAAAACTAAGCCAGTTACCAATGAAAAAGATAATATTATTAATTTATTGCATATTTTACTGCATATTCGCAAGGTTCTGTTAGATGTGTTAAAGATGATTTAGGTTTGTTACAACATTAACAATCTGAAAATGCATTCATACAAGTTTACGAAAGTGCAGGCTTTGAAAAGCGTAGAATTATAATAAAAATCTGTGAAAACATTTTGATTCATATTGATACTGCTGACTTTTTAAGAAAAATAATTTGGACCAACAAAGCAAAATTTTCCAGGAAGAGAATTTTTGATAGAAAATATTATTATTTTTGGGCTGATTTAAATCCACACGCGAAAAAAGAAATGGATTTTCAAGAAAAATTAGGTTTCAATATATTTTGCCTTTTAAAAGATAATGAAGTTAAATTTTTAATTTATGATAAACCACTAAATTCCGCCAATTTTTTAGAAATTTTAAGAAGTATGGTAAGTAATTTATTGGAAAATCTGTCATTGCAAGATTTTCGTACTTGTTGGTTTTAATTTGGAGCCCCGCCTCTCTGTGGAGACAGTGTAACACGACATGTTCTATGATAGCTGGTTTAGGCGTATGGGATCATGGGATTGGCCGGCGAGATCGCCAGATCTGTCACCCTTTGAGTTTTTTATGGGATAATGTAAAGAAAAGAATGTACACAACACTAGTTAACAGTAAAGAAGAGCTATGTCAGCCAATTATTACCTGTTTTGAAGAGTTAGATGAAATCGAAATTAGAAGAACAACAAATGTATCCACCAGATATTTCTCCATTCAGAAATTATTTCGAAAATTTCCTATAATAATATTTTTTTCTTTTCTTACTTTTGCGTATAGCTGATAAAGTATTTTTTAGTATAAATAAGATTTTTTTATCCATTGGTTATAAATCTAGAATTATCTTTTTTTTAAATTAAGTTTATTATAAAATATAAGAGTAACTAAAACTTTCACTGTCATTTATTAGAGCATTGTGACATTTTAGTTACGTAGCTATGAAAACTAAGTAATTTACAAAATAAAAATGTTTAAAAATATTAGATTTCAGGAAAATATGTATTTACTTCTAAAACGTATCTACTTAGGTCTAGGAATGTTTTATATTATATTAAAAGTAATTTGATTATCTATTAAAATAAAATATAATATAGAGGGATTTCATTTAAAAAACTGGACTTTTCACCATTTTATTAAATAAAGAATTTTAATTTAATTTTAAATGACCCCGTATTTTGCTCATTAAATTAGGTTATAGGAAGTAATCAAGATGGTCTTTTTAAGTAATGTTTCAGATTTGATCTTTTTAGAAAATTAATGACTGAGAAATATATAATATATCAAATTGAGAATTGCAGACTTTAATAGATAACAGTAAAATATAAAGTTCAAAGAATAAAAAAAAATAAGAATTTAAATTGAACTATATACCATATCTAGCAGAACACTTGAATATATGAACTTTACTTCTTTTTCTGCTAAATAGTTTCTGCTTAAAATTTGTCCATAAAATCGAAAGTATAATTTGATTTCGCAGACATTTAAAAATGCATTATTTAGGTAAATAAAATAAAATACTGGCCCGAAAACCTTCGCTACATTAGAATTGAAGTAATTAAGTAATATGTATATGTTTATGTATATACGCTGCATCACTTCACACTTTACCTATTTGTCTCTTAAACAAATTTCATGCATGACTTCAATGGTACCATTGTAATTAAGTTCACAACTTTATTAAAAAGAAAAATAATTAAAAAAGTAAATAAAAGACTTACAAATAACTATAAGTAGAAGCCTTTACAAAACTACTAAATAACTCTATTAGTCCTATATCAAATTTAAAACAAATCGAATCAAATACACACTAGTAAAATGCTTTATATTCATGAAAAATAATTCTTTCTATTTAAGAAATTGTTTATATTTAAATTGTATTTATATTAATTTAAATAAATAATGGCTTTATTTGTACTTTTCAATAGTATACATAGGCGAAGTCTAGCCAAAGGCTAATCTACTTAACCTATTTAAAAAATGTAAGCAAAATTATTTTAGATAGCACAACAGAAAGAAAAAAATTAACATTTGAAATGGTAACAGTAATATTAATATAAAAATTAACAGATATACACCCATTGGTCCATAAAAATCAAAAAATTATAAAATAAGAAATACCTACTGACAACTTAGCTATTCTGTTTTGTTAAAAAATGCAGCTTTAGTTTTTTCTTGAAACCCGCTACAGACATTTCTTTTATAGGATTCGGAACAAGGTCATTGTAAATTGCTACAGCATTATACAGAAAACTATGACGAAAGAAGGCTGATTGAATGATCTAGGAATTGACAACTTATTTATAAATCTCAGATTTGCTTCATGTACATTTTTCCGAAAAGTAAGTTTTTTGCGGAGGTAGGGAGGAGTAGACGACGCTAGCAGTCTATGCACAAAAACCGCCAATTGCAAAGAGAATAGATTTTCCACGCGCAGCCAACTAAGTTCACATAGCCTTGCAGAGACTCTATCATACTTTCTCAGTCCATAAATAAATCTGCAGCATTGATTTTGCAGCTTTTGCAAACGGTACGCAGTGATTTTGTCTAAACATGGAAAATAAACAATATTGCAGTACTTCATAAAGACTCAAGAGGTAATACTAAAGACTCACACAGTTTTTTCCTTACCTTAAAATTAATTATATTTCTGTTTGCATGCAATGGCTTTAAAGAATAGTATGACTTTTTAATAACATTAGAAACGTATAACTTAAAGCGCAATTCATCATCCAAAAGCAATCCAAGATTCTTTACACATTTAACCATACCTAGCTGATTACCTCCCACAAAAAACTTTAAACCGTCCAATGCAAATCTTTTTTTGTTCTTAGAACGTAAAAAAGAAGAAAGAAGTAAAGCACATAACACAACACTTTGAAGGATTGAGTTTTAAATTATTTTGAGAGGAAATTCCAGAAAGATCGTCGTTTATTTTATTTGGTGCCTTCAATACAGATTCAGCTTTTAAAGAATCATAAATTTGCATATCATCCGCGAACCCCTGGATCTGGCAGTATTTTACAACTTTAAACAAATCAGAAACACACAACAGAAATAAGAGAGGTCCCAAAACAGATCCCTGAGGTACTCCAGATGTTATATATTTGATATTTGAAAAAATCTGATCTTCCAAGACCACCATTTGCCTTCTGTTGGATAAGTAGGATTTAAAAAACATTTGGGAAACATTATCAAAGCAAATGATGATCCAAGGTGTCAAATGCTTTGGAAAAAATCAAGCATTATAAGTGCTGTGGAGTCACCTTTATCCCTTGCAGAAATTATCTCTTGGGTAACGTTTAGTAAGGCAGATCTCGTGCTATGTTGTTTTCTAAACCCAGATTGCTTATGCGGAATAATATTATTGGAGGTGAGAAAGTCATAAATTTGCGGCTGTATAAACTTTCCCAAAATTTTAGCGATGACCGGGATAATTGAAATTGGTCTAAGGTCGCTGAAATTAGTTGGATTATTAATTTTAGCCAAAGGTGTTAAGAGAGAAATTTTCCACATACCGGGGAAATACCCAGCTTCTAGGCAACAGTTTATAATATGCGTAATATGTGAGATAGCTTTGGAATACAGTGTTGCAACATTAACGCTGATATTGAATCACAATCGTGTACATTTGATTTTAGGCTTAAGACTATTTAGAAATTTCCTCAACTTTGGCTAATCGAAATAAAAAATTTAGATCATTCTTAAACTGTTTGTTCTGAAAATTAGCAACTTCTTCGGGGTAACTACCTAACGGACTATAAATTGAAGCAAAAAAGTCATTAATTTTGTTTGGATCTCGGAGATTTTTAGGAATAGAACGATTAGAGACATTTTTTAGACTTAGATTATTAATAGCTCTCCATAACTGTTTAGTATCTCTGATGTTCTGATGAAATTGCTGAGCAGATAATTTCTTTTTTCTCGTCTAATCATTCCCACCACAAGATTACGTATCTGTTTATAATATGCCCAATCCGTCAAATTTTTAGATTTTTTAAAACTTGACGATGCCTTATTTTGTTCTTTTATAAAAAGCTGCACATTTGCAGTTATCCACGGGATGTAAGGCTTAGAAATTTTTGACGTCGTAAAGGGTGCATGTCTATCAAATAATGAGCAAATACGTATTTATGTGACGTTATTTTATCTCGTCATCATTATATTTTAAAAATGCATCATTTAAATAAAATATAATGCGGGCCTGAAAACCTGAAACTGAAAATAACGCTAAGACGCTACGTTTAAAACGAAGTACTAGTAGCAGCAGTTAAAAATGCACTTGGAAGGGTTTAGGATATATTTTTTTTGCGAATGTAATTTTTTTTTAATTATTTTTTATTTGCTAGATATCTAAAACTACTTTAAAATAGGTTGTGAAGGGTATTATTATATTTTAAATTGCCTTGAAGTATGTCAATATTTAATTGAAAATTCATATATTTCTTAATTTTTACTATACTTCTCATATAGTTTTAGGCATGTATCAATTCTTTATCTGAAATATTAAAAAAAAATTAAGCCAAAAAGAGCAACGGGTCCAAATAAAACAATATATGCCAAACCTCTAAAAAGCAATTTTCGTGGGTCTGGGAGCCTTAATAAGAATACATTAAAATGGGCTGAAATAAATATCGGCTTATCGATGAGGATCTAACAATTTAATTAGGCACCTAGGACTCTCTACTTGAGCTTAAAAAATCAATTGTATCCACGTGCATCGAACTAAGCGAACAATTATCTCGACCTTTAGTTATTTAATTGAACGTAATACTTATTCATTGTATTTTCCTTACTTCTGATAAGTTTGTTCTCACGTATATTATTCTCATTGACCAGGTAAAATAGCCCGTTTTGTCATATGTAGAATGATAATGTGACTGTGACTACCTTTAAATTCATATATTTAATATCCAAATCGGTGGTAATATTGGTAATATTGGACATTAAAGACAAAAATCATTAAACAACATACCAACTGTCCAAATAGATATATTTACTATAAATCTTAACTAAAATAATTATCTTAGCAGTTAGGCAAAAATAATACTAATCTTTTATTACTATTATTGGATTTCATTAAGTACAGAATATATATTTTTGTGAAATACACTTTCTCGAAAATACTATGGAATCGCTAATGTAGATTTATGGCCATTTCCCTGTGCCAAAGAACTTGATATCACTAGTGGCTAAAGAGAAGCTACAAAAAGTTAAATGATGTGAAGCATCATTAATTTCTGCTAAGTTCGCTTACAAAACGATCTTTATGCACTGGGCGCTTGTAATGTGGGTGGATGGGCTGCCAAGCAATTTATTTTGTTCACCTACTAAAATATACGAAGACATTTCAGATTAAATAAACTTATTACGGCTAGTGTTAAAGTAAATATTGTTCTTGGCAATCTGTAAAAAAAATAATGAAGAAATTTTATGTAAAAATATTACGTAAAAGATAGTTTATGTGCCTAACTGATAAACATTTGAAGACTTAACGTTTCGATACATTTATTATAATTTCCTGTTTAGAAAAATAATAAATAAAAAAACAAAAATCGATCTAAATAATTTTATCGTATGATATGAAATAATTTTAAAAACTTTACTAATATTTGTGCTTTAAAAGAACTTTGATATATGTTACTCAAATAAGCATATATGTAATACTTTTTAAACAGTTTTTCTGGAAAAGTGATCAGATTAACTCGATCAAATGGATTACCACTCGTAAAGGAAAATTGATTTCAGGATTGCAGCATTAGCAAAGTTAGTCTCGAAACCAGAATATAATTTCTGCCCAATCATTAGCGGAAAATTTCGAGAAATATATTTTTTTATCCTATGATTGGTTAGCCTATAACTAAGTTTTGAGTTTAGATGATATTTCACTACATTAGTTATTTTAAACTGTGTTTCAGCGATCTCTCGTATGTAAAACAATTAGTAGTAAATGTAAATACTCTTCTGTACGAGTTATGACCAAACCTCGAAATTATAAAATAATTAAGTAATAATAAGATGCTGTGATAAAATATATACACTCTTGATATCGATTAATATCAGTTATAATAATAACAGTCATATTTCATAAAAGATATCAGAAAGCTAAAAAATCATCATAAAAATATCTGAAATTAGAACTGAAAGTAAAATTTCACAATAATACATATTTTCAAAATACATTCATTTTCAGATAAATCTTTTAGAACACAATACTATAACTGGAAATTAAGATCTATCATTCAAGAATCGTTCTAAGTGATTTTTACGTTTTTTTTTTAATACAGGTTTGGTAATGCTCGCGGGTAGGTTTTTTCTTATTTAGGGCATATTATTCTTAAATATTAGTAAAATCATTTTTTTTAAACTTACTTAAGAGACATAAAACTTACTACTTACGAGATAAGAGTAAAAGTTAATGATGCCTAAGAGCCTCCGCAGATACCAGTGATTCACAAACTCAAGATCCTCCGTTATTATCATGATGAAGGCAAACTGGGTACCTTTTATGGAAAAATCTTTTTTTAACGTACTATTTCTGTGAGTATAACTTATTTGGTTAGCTTACAAGAAAATGATTCTCAAATACCCTTCACATAAATTTCTTGTGAACGATTCAAATTTTGTTGGCTTAAAAGTTATAACAGCTGTATGTGATTTTGCCACTACAATTCTCAAAAGCAAATGTTTATTGGCGGATTAGGAAAATTTCACAATGCACATTTTTACATCTGCAAGAAACAGAAAATGTCAATGTGATGGAATATGCATAATGCAATTTAATTAAATCACGCTACGCTTAAGGTTCGGAGACATAATATTTTGTACTGCTGGAACTTTATTTTTAAATTACAGGAAGGTAAAGGAATAAGGTCCGATGTTTATATTAGCCATTTTTCTCCCTCGAAGTTGAGACAAAAGATTCCTGAAGGTCCGAAAAGATAAATTACATAGACGCCTCTCTTATATTCTTGTTTTGCACAGCTAAAAGCGCTGCAGAATTTAAATGTGTAAAGTTTATTTCAATTTGTTTCCTTGTGTTTATTTTATTTTTATTTTTTTTAAATCAGCGACCTAATATAACGAATATAATTTCTTAGAACCTTATTTTCTTTTACGCTAATAAATACCTTATTATTTATCTTATTTATTATTTAGCAATGTAAGTAATGTAAGTTGATTTTAAATAGTAAATAGCATTCTCTTAAAAAAGATTTAGTTTCTATCTTATGTTTTTCTAGTTTTCCAGTTTAATAATTTTTTTTTTGCATTTTGAATAAGAGTTTGTAAATCATAGGTATATCTTAGTAGAATATATATGTAAAATTAGTAATTGTTCTTGAAGATCCTAATAGAGCCTTCAAATTTAATTTGTAGAATTTCTAACCCGTAGGATAGAATATTTTTTACTCAGCGAATAGAAGCATTTTGCCTACTCGACCATGTAAAAATAAATTACATGCAGTGTCAGAAAAAGAGTAATTTTAATAATATGACTATAAAAGAATAATAAATTATTAAAGTAGTTGTGCTAACAACTAAAACGACTTGGTCACTTTCAAGTAATTTAATTTTCAACTTATTTTTGGAATTTGGGCCAAATATCCGGCTTTGTATACTTTCTTAATTTCGCAAGTGTTACCCTTGCGATTACCCAACAATTGCGACTAAAATATTGGTGTTTATCCAAATACATTAGAAATTCATTTTCGATGTTCAAATTCGGAATTTTCGATTTTAATGACACTTATCGAGCACGAAGACCAATATTAGAAGACGATATGCTAAAGGCATACGTAAAACCAAATTTATGTCAAACAATGGACGTTCACTTGTTCGAACAACGGAACTGTTAAATACCCATAACTAACCTTGGTCGATCATCCAGGAATAGCAGATTGGAGAAATAATCAAAGCATTCCCTATAATCCCCTAATCTATTTTTTGGATAGATTATTCCCTATAATCCATTCAAATAGAATAAAGTCAACCGATCTCTCCTATGCAACGCATTGCTTTATTGCTTCGACGGCACCATAATATTATAGTTTGCCGCTTTCTAACAGCTTATGTAAAGAACATACCAAGTGGAACTTAAGCCTATCCTGCATATTTAAACAACTTAATGTACATTCATTAAGTTATGTATGTGACTTACATGGTCTCAAAAAAGAATAGTCTATTTTTAAATTGCACATGGAAGCAAATATGTTATAAAATATTTAGTTGAAAACAATAGGAAATTACTACAGAGAGATATATTTTCTTGAGGTAGCATCTAGGATGTCTTTATTTTTAAAAAGATTTTTAAAATAATAATGGCCTTTTAATTAATTTCTTTACTTAATATTACTCTTTATATAGGTTTCAATATTTTTTATTCCAATGATTCTCGAATTAAGCTATACCGATTAAACAATGCCACTGACTATCTGAAGTTTTATCCACAAAACTTCACAGTTGACTTCAAACAGTATATTCTTAAGCCATTACTACTTGAATAAAAATGTTACTACTTGTCAGTAAAATAATCGAGATCAATTATTAATCTAATTATCGATTAATCTAATTAGATTAATCCTATCTAATTAGACTTAGATTTCATTAGATCTTAAGTCTAATAGATCTAGATAACATCAAGATCTTGAAACAAATTTAAAGAAAATATATTTTCTTGATATAGATGTGGGGCCATATAGTTGTGTCATTCAGAAAAAGATAATTTGTTTCGATCGGGACTTTTTGAATTTGAAATACCTTATAATCGTATTTTTTTTAAATTTTGGTATAATAAAGAAGATAATATCAGTATGTATTTATCTTGTAGTATAACTACAAGATACACAGCCGCGTACACAGTTGACCCTACTAAAATTGTCTTTTATTTTTAGTTATGTTTATTTTATAGTTTTTTGGTTTAATTGCTCTATTTAAAACAAAATATTTAACCTTTCTGTATCACGAAATCTATCTCTTACAAATATTAGTTTTTTTTATCATTTTTTTGACACCGAGACTTCTTGTTGGATGCTTGTATGTGATAATACTTATTGCTTTAAACATGCTGGCAAATTCCTTTTTTTTTTGAAAATATAAGGTGTAAAATCTGATAAAATACACTTTATTCTAGATTTGTTCTGGAAAGGTGTATTTACATCAACATTTAATTAAAGCAATCTTGAATTTTTCGCTTTAAATTTCTACGTTAATAAATAATAATAATAATAAAAATATTAATAGACAGTTTATATTTCCTCATAAGATATTACATATGCTCACTCATAGATATAAATAAGTTTACAATATAAATACAAAGAAAAAGAAATCCATCAGTGTATATTAATTCAGCATGTAACTGTAAAGAGGAAATAAAGGTCATGTTTCAGCTACCCTCAGAAGAAGGAGCTGTTAAGACCTTGAATATTACACTTATAATTTAAAAAAAAAAATCTCGCGAACCGCACTATAAACTGTACGAGTAGCATGCATACCCTACATCCATAACTAACCGAAAAGAAAAGAAATCTAAATTATCCTAGCTTACTTATTATTTACTAATAGGAGGCAGGAAAGGAGGAACTAGGGGTACAGGTATATTAACTATATTTCTGTTGCAGACTCTTATAGTAGAGAAAAATATATATATAAAAATTTATATTTCCAAACGCGCGCCAGATCCAAACACGGAATCCCGACACAAAAGAGAGCAAAACCAGGGCGACTGATTTACCAGAGATGTCAGTATTAAAAAATAACATAAATTATTTCAATGCATTAAATATTATTTTGTTTAGATGAAAGAACCATTTTTATTGATTTTTTAAAAGCCGATGTAGATTTAGAAAAATCGCAAATTTTGTATTTATTAATTTTGGACACAATATTGTAAGAAAATGACTTTTTAAAGATTTCTTTCTTATGTAAAGGTATAGACAAAAGGTCATGTCTGCGAATATTTATATTGTGAACGTCAGTACGGTATCTGAGCTTATTATAGAGATATGGTGGTGCTTTAAATTTTATTATTTTATAAAAAAAACATATGGAGTGCAACTCTCGGCGATTTAACATATTAAGCCATTTAAGATCGACTAATTTATGTGATACCCTTTCCCTACGTCTAATTCCACAAATAAACCTTATGCACGAGTTCTGTAATTTTTGAATTCTTGCAGAGTTAGCGCAGTCTAAGAATGGTCCATATACTGTATCTGCATAATTAAAATGGGATAAAATTAATGAGTCGCATAAAATTTTTTTTGTTTCTTTTGACAAATAAGATCTATGCTTGTAGTTAAGTTTTTTTAGCATTGAAAATCCTTTCTTAAGACAACTTGTAATGTCATCTGTGAACTTTAGCTTGACGTCTATGATTAGGCCTAGAGTTTTAGTTGAGACATGAAAAGGGATAAATTCTCCATTAAGAATTAGCTGGACATGATCCAAAACCGCCCTTCTGCTATTATCACCACAAAATAACATTGCCACGCTCTTGGCTGGATTCAATTTAAGAGAATGATCTGTCGAGACTCTATTTACTAGGGCAAGGTCAGCATTCAAACAAAAATTAGCTCTTTCAATATTACTAGCATTAAATGACAAATATAATTGTGTGTCGTCGGCGTAGAGATGGTATTTACAGAATTGCAATTTATCCATAAAAGCTGACGTAAAAATGCTATACAACAACGGACCCAGAATGCTACCCTGTGGGACGCCAGACCTTACTATTGCCACCCTAGACTTATCTTCTCCAATTAAAACTCGTTGTATTCTATCACTTAAAAAAGATAAAATTAATTTAGTAGCTGTAGTATTAAAACCGAAATAATGTAAAATATTAATCAAAAGTTCGTGATTTAGCATATCAAATGCTTTAGAGTAATCAAGCTGTATTAAAATCATTGCATCACCCCTGTCCAAACTGGCGACAACCTCATCAGTGACGTCAGTAAGAGCGGTAACACAGCTAAATCCCTTTCGAAATCCCGACTGTTTTTGTAATATAATATTCTTATCAGTAACATAGGCGGTAATTTGTTTTTCCATTACTTTTTCCAGGATTTTTGAAAGGGCTGGTAAAATTGAAATTGATCTAAGTTCGCCATAATTTAAGGGATTATTTTTTTTAGGAAGTGGCAAAATAAAAGCAGATTTCCAAGATTTTGGAAAGTACGAGTTTAACAAACAACTATTTATAATATGGGTAATAAATGGTATTATAAATGGACAAAAAAGAATTATTAATGTATATAATGTATGTATGTATGTATATTAATGTATATAATATATATAATTATTAATAAATATCGATATTCCGAATTTTGTGATCTATCTATCGCTTAGCGATCGTAAAGTGTACAAAATGTATACAACTTCATTCTATTTAAAATACTTTGAGAAGACTTTACACAGTATGTAACATAACATTTTTTTTTAGAGCAGTATGTTATGTTTATATAACGCCAAAATATAAACTAAATACAGAAATAAGTACGCCAATACTCTTAAAGAGTACTTACGGTAAACTGTTCGATATCTGTTTGATACGCTGAAATTTCTAAGAGCTCGTAAACTTAGTTTTACTACGCTGATTTACATTTTAGTTGGTTGTTTCGCAACGCGAATACGCAAATGAGGTAAAGCAAATCTAATGCAAGGTCATGCATTCCCTGATTTTATTGCCGCTAAACTTTAGATACATTTGTTAATGGATTGCGGCTATAGACCATTGCCTTTTGTACTTGTTCGGTTTACTTTCTATCACGTTTTTAACTTAAACTGGGCAGTATAATAATTTTTCACTGCTATAGGAATGTTCGCTTACATAATAATAACATATTGAATGTTGCCTTTTTTTATAAGATTTCAGGGTATACTGGTGAGAATTTATGGTTAAGGTCATATTTAAGTAATTACCAAAATTGTGACAAGACTTTTCTTGGTTTTTTTTATTTCGTCTTAGACTATCTTTCTTATCTTAGAATATTTTCTATATTTTAATTTTTACAATAACATTTTGGCAAACACTGGAAAATATTATTTAAATTATTGAATGCCTTCGCCATTTGGTTAAACCACAATCAATTTTCTGTGTGGGAATTTAAATGTTAAATGTTTTGCTTGTCCGCTTGATTTCGCTTGGGAAATAGGTATAAATTTAAATTTATGCATTCTGAGGCTCTCAAAAGTTTTTGGCTTTGAACTAGTTTCATTATATCGTAGGGTGTTACAAGCATAAAATGTTGGTAAATGTAAATTTGTTTTTTAGCAGTACATTACATTATTACATGGTAATATTGCCTGTTGATAAACCAAAATGTTGAAAATATATTTTTTTAACAATTTTTTAAATATACCAAAAATCAGGTGGTAGTAATACCGCAGATAATAATTGTTTCCTTCATTGGCGAGAATATGGATCTCTGGTAAATATCAATAATATGGTATATCTTCTCTAAATAGTAAATATCATGCCAGTGAATTTCAGACGACCCTCAACCAAGTAAGTCATGGATCGGTAGACTAAAATTATTTCTTTTACTTGTTCACTACTTTTTACCCTTTTCAATTAGTACTATTTTTCCAAAGCGAACAGTGCAGTTTTTATGATATTTGAATATTGCAAAGATCCACTTGTTATTTGATAGTACCGTTTCTTCAATGGCATATATACATATATACATGTATAATAATTGTATTGTAGAAAATACCTATAATTTTGATTTTTATATTGAAAGAAGAGATTTATAGATTTTTATAAAGAAGAATCGAATTATTTTGTTGTATTAATTAACAATCATAATACAATAGAAATACAACTAATTTCTTTATGAGTTAGAAATTAAAATCTTACAGGTCATATCAAACTTTAAAAAATTCTAATGAAATATTAGATTAAAACAAAATACAATATGTGCATTAAAGATAACTTTTTAGTTAAGGTCTCATAACTACGTAATAAAAAGATCTAATATGTTTAGCGCAACTGGGCACCTCTATATCAAGGGCATATTTACACCAAAATGCAATAAAACACATATTATATTTATGAATATTGTTCGTGTAATAAATAAATGACAAGTTAGTGTAAGGACATCATTAGTTTCAAAATATACATAACCTCACATAAAACAAACTCAATAACCCAAAAATAATTAAAAACATATACAAGGTAAAAATTCATTGTTTATATATACGTATACCAAAGTACTGTTTATTTTATGAGAAGATTAGTAAGTTAGCAGGTTAGGAACTAAAATAAAACTTCTATTTAATGACGTCAAACTTGCTCAGCGGTATTTTAACGTCTTTTTTAAGGTTTAAAAAAAACATTTGTTTTTACTTTGCTTAGAAATTGTAGAAAAAAACTACTACATAAATTGAACTAGACGCGCTTAGAAAAATAATTAGAAAGTATAATTTTTGCAAATAAATTAACTGAAATCTATCGTTCAGATTTATGCGGATCATTTCACTAAAATTTCTCTTCTGTTATCAATTATAGAGATAATATCAAAATTAAATATGACTTGTTGTAAAGTAATATTAAGCAAGGAGAGTCTTTTTTGTCGCTGTTGATTACCTCACGGGTATTTATTTCTAAGATTTTCTATTATTTTTAGCCTTTATTACCGAGGTCTTTTTCATTTTCAAAATAAAAAACTATTAATTTTTATTACCTTTACAATCATCAATAAGAATTTATTTTTGTAAAATACTTTCAGACAATTATTTCAGCAGCTATGGGTAAAAACAATTAATAAATTCATCTATTTGCGGATTTATGGCACTAGAACTAGTTGTTATAGTCAACATAGTTGTTATTGGATTTTTGTTAAACTGTAATTTATTTATTTTACGTTAGTACTTTCTACATAGCAGCATTCATTAAACATGTTATTGTCTTATTTATCGTATGTCTTTTAGAGTTTCGGTTCAGGTTTGATAAAAATTCATCAAGATGGATCCCAATTTTAGGATATTTTAATTTATTTTTAAATGGCTTAAATTTAAATATCTCGATCTCAGTATAAATCAACAAACGGTATACTTATATTAATTTTAATTATCTTTTATTGATTTAAGAATGTATTGATATTGATTCTAATTACTAAAAGTTAATCAATATAATGTTATTAGGTTTGGTAAATTCTATTTTTTGTACCAGTAGATTCTCGGTAGGATAAATATTTACGTCTATATCAAAAGCACATTTTCAACAACAATATTGATTTTAATTTTCATATGTTTGTTACCTTTAATCTGCGTGATATTACATCCCTTTAAATGCAATTATCCTTTTCTTTTCCTTCTTAGACTAGTAATCTTCAATTAGGCTCAACACAAAAACTAAAAAGCAATTTCGTGTTAAATATATCATTAATAAATCATTAATTTATTCCATCAATTTCTTAATGTACCGACCTCGGTTTTAATTTCAATGCAGTTTCATGCATTAAAATTGCAAAATTGTAGAGGCGTTGCTTTGTTTGGAATATAATTATTATTCACCTACATAATAGTGCAGTAAGATTGGATCAGAAATAGGTCAAAAATATTTTTAATTAAAAGTTTTGAATGGAAAGAAGTATGTACAAAAAATTATCTCTCTTTTAGTTACTTCTGTATCTAAGTCGTATATTTTAAGAACATCATATAATTATTCCATCTACAAAAAATTTAATAAAATAATAATTATTAAAAAAATTTACCCTTATTTACCTTCATATGTTAGAACAGGGTTCAGAGTTAAAAATACAATTAAAACGTCATTAAAATGACTTTTCTTTTTCTCCGGTGCAAACCTTTAAAAAGTCAGAGGGATAAGCAAATTGTCATTTCTGTTTGTCGTAAAATAGTTTGATAAACTCTGACTCATATCATGAAACTTCACACTTCAAAAATCTCCATCTTTTACTCTTGGATGTGTATTCATCGTATTATTTATTATGTATCGATTATTTCTCCAATTATTCTTGGTCGAGGTCTAGATCTAACTGTACTGAACTACTAATGGGCAAAACATGCATGCCGTTTGATACCGACGATTTTTCAATAATATTATGAAATAAATTACTAGTTGCCACAAGGAATGTGGTTAATATGAATGCAAGTGGGTTGCAAAATAAGATTTATATTTAAACATCATATGATATTTATTATATTATGCAGATAATTTAACTTAATAAAGGATTGACTCTTAATAACAACAATATATTAACAGGTGTTTCCAACTGACAACTTGGACAAAATGTTCAAATATATTCATTTAAATTCATTGGTACTATTTAAAAGGTATATATTAAAGGCCAATATGTATCAACTTAATACTTAATTGAATTACGAATTGGACAAGCAGAATTATATGATTTTGGTAGAGCAGAGTTAATTATTATTAATTTTTGGTTTTGAAACAAAAGTAAAATGGACATAAGCTATATTCGAAAGAATGAAATGAAAGATGATAAAAGGGAACTGAAACGGAAACTTCTATTAGTTCTGGTAGAAGATCTTCTTAAAACCTCATAATGTTGCTAAGAAATTAATTTGAACTTTAAAGTAATAATTAAATTTTAATAAAAAGTTCATCTTTTAAGGGTTTATTGTTTCTTATTTGCGTAGGTTAATTTTATTTCTGACATAACTTTTTTTAGCACCGTTTTCTAAAATGAATATATTATTACCAATATAACTGATATGCAAGCTTCTTGAAATAAGCTCCTTTATATTAACTCGAGGAACAAAAGCAATAACTTGAGGTAAGATTTACCAATTAAAAAAGAAGAAGATTCTAGAACTTCTACCAGGAAGCTTGGAAATTGTAAAATTATTACATTCAATTCAACAATATACAATTTGACATGGTGTTCTTGACTTTTATTGATGTTGGCTCTTCTGAGAAGCTTTTTAGCTAAGATAAACAATAAACAATTTTCATTCCAACTGTATGAAGCTCTATAAAAATCGATATAGACTCTTCTTGGTTACAATTTTCTTTGGGTGTCAATATATAACAACGACCTATGAAAATAGCTGATCGGCTCAAGGTAAATGAAATCTGTAGATTGCTAGACAATAACAGACGATAAGAAAGATTTAAGATGTGAAAATTCATTAGACCAAAAATTATTATACTATTATACTGAGCAGCGAAGGGCGGTGATTGATGAGTCTGAACTTTATTTCAACATGATAAAGTACTGGCATATTTTAGCGTCTTTGTTGTTGTAAGCATTTTAGATTAATATGAACTTTAATCTTAAAATAGATAGACTTACCGTAAAGGTTTGTACAAGTCCTTAATAAAAGAGGATATACTTTAGGTCAAAAGAAAATTCTATAAATATTCGTCAATTTTACTTATAGTTTAAATAAGCAATAGCAACTTACATAACACTGGGGATTTAATTAAATGTGGGCAACACTTATAAATCTGTAAAATATTCTTCTATTGGGATATCTTTATCCTTTTAGTATCCTATGTTCTTACAGTAGAAAAATAGATTCGTTAAAGAGAATGTCATATTTAAAACAATTATTTGGGTAGAATCCAAATCTCAGCTAGACAAACTCAAGAGTAGCAAAAATATTTTTTCCTATGAGCTTTTTTATTGGCCTATAAAATAATTCAGAGCTCGGAATTGGCTTCTAACTGAAAAACGACTTCATGACTAAATCCCCGCTTTTCTTTGTGATTGTTTTTTATAGACCTTTTTAAAACATTATTCAAATAAAAACTTGAAATCCTCCTAATCAAATCTCTTTGCTAAAATCTTTTAACTTGTTTTTTAGTTTTATATTAGTACCCGAGTTTTATTATATTGGTACAAACCTCTAACTTTAGCCTAATCAATATGCACGTCTCTGATATTTCTGTTTTAATTGTGATAAAAGATGCAAATCTAATACATAAAAAGAAGTAAAGTAATTTCGGCCTTTTTCTTTTAACCCAATTCGCTGCATTGAATAGATTGAAATAACGTCAGAGGCTTAATTGCATGCTTGAATTTACTTTGGTGCTATTTTATATCAGCGTATCAGTAAAATAAAACAGTAAGTAACTTTGTTGTAAAAAATTCTCGTTGTCCTACATAAAAAGATAATCTATTTAAAACCACAATACATGATCTGTTTATAAATAGTAATGACGATAATTACAAAAAGTTTTTTATTAATTTCCAACCTATTACAAAATCTTATGCAATAACCTGAGGTAATATTGTAACATAATTTTTTATATACCTTTATATAAAAAATATAAAGCCGAACGTCCTTGCTTCTACTAAAAGACTTTTAACATTATAAATCATTTGCAAAACGTGTGTTGTTAAAGTAATGAAGAGCTTGGTCCATTCAGCCACGTGTATCTGATTATACATACAAGCGGTGCTGCGACTTTTAAAGACTCATAAAAAGTAATCAAATTCGAATCTTAGCGCCACTTTAAAGGAGATGGGACGTAGTTATTATGTATTTTATGGACTTAAATGTATTTTATGAGTTAAGAAGGCTTCTGTTTTGATTGTATGTTATTTATAAGTGTGTCTTTCTTTGATACAAAAATATATAAAGATCTATTTTTTTTAGTTTAACGAATAGAAGGAGAAAAAAAAACATTTTTTAAAATTCCCAATATAAAATATAACAAGAAAAAACCATTAAAAGAGATACAGATAAGTTTAAAAGAGAGTGAAACTACAACATATTTTAAAGATATTATATTGCATCGATCGTCTACAATAATATTAATACCCGCTTACCAAAATAGTGGAAAAATGAGAGATAAAAATTAATAATATATAGAAAAATATCGACAAATCAAAAAAACAATCGTTAACAAAAGTCTTAGAGATGTAATTCAAAGACTTACATCTCTAAGAGTTCTGAAACTATTGAGTGCCTCACTAAATTTTGCTTTGCAAGACCTTGGTTGACCCTTTTGATACTCGATAGCATGTATTATCTATGAACAGTGCAAGGGTACATTTATTCAAATTCAAATATATTTATTGTATAACAGGAATCTAATCCTAATCACTAAGACAATATATCAAAATATAGGTAACAAGAATTCATATATCATGAAAAATACTAATTATCATGTATAAAAATATAACTAATGGGTAATCATGAAAAATGTTCAAGAAGAAAAAAAATATATAAGAGGCATATTAACTAAATACGTTTACGGTACTATTTGACAATATTTTTTTAAAAAGACGAAAAGACGTATTAAAGAGATCGACATCCAGACTCAAATGGACCAAGTTAAACCAAGAGCATGCTCTGTATAAAGGCTCTTTCTTTGCTAAATTTGTGCTATGTGTTTGTGAGTAAAAAATGTTTTGTCTTCTAGTATTAATGTGAGACACAATAAAGTGTAGAGCTGCTAGCAATTCCGGGCAGTTAATACGAGCATTAGACAATTTGAAAAGAAAAAGCAAACCTGCGCAAATGGTTTCCTGATGGAAAGCATATTAAATCTGCTGAGTAACAAGTGCTGATCGTAATTTAGTAAGGGCTAGGGCTTTTGCCTAGGGTAGTTATGAGGATCTACACAGCTATCATAAAATCTACGCTATCGTATGGTGCTATTATCTGTGGCTAATAAGTTAGACACAAAAAGATTTTATTTGTCAGTTTTATGATCAAGTTACAATTTTGTGTTCACTTATTTTATTATGAGAAATAGGAATGTCTTTCAAGTAAAATAAATGTTTGCCTGTACTATCAGTAAACTGGTGTACAAGTGAAAAAACCCTTTTAAAAGCCTTAAGCAACTATTTACATACTTATTGCAATCAATTTTAAATATTTAATAATGCCTAAATTAAAAGAACCTATACTGAACAGGCATGTAAAAACATAAAAAAATAAAATAAGAAAAATATTTAAAAAAATATGCGCATACAGGAAGTTATATACCCCCAATGGGGATAGATTTCTACCAGCTTAGATAGGGAGGCAGCGCTGGCGCTGTTGCGAAAAAGCTAGAAGGGGGACCGGCATGCAAAAAATGCAGATAAATGGGCGAAATTATTCGGAGACATGCAAAAATGTTTTTTTTTTGCAAGTACATATAAAACAAAAAAAATATTATTTTGACCCAAAAGTATTTTAAATTTGATTTGCTTAAAGATTGTTTGAAGAGGTAATTCTTTTAATTCTTGGGAGATACTGTTGCATATTTGCAGCAACAAACTTTAAAAAAAAATAGATTTAAAGCTGCTGATCTATGCATAGGTACAACAAAATCGTTATTTCGTAAATTCTTGAAGCTGATGTCTTAAATATGCTGGTTGTCCTCTTTTTATGACTCTGTATACAAACATGTGCATATGAAGCAGTCTTCTTCATATTAAGACTTTGATAAGTGTTAAGATACGGTGTTATGTGATGTCTGTATGAAATGTTATATACCAATCCCATGTAGGAATGTTAACTTTTTGAATCGCCTTTTTAGTATTTAAAAAAAAGGAATCTCCGTAAATTATGTCCCCATAATCAAACAAAGACAAAACCATACTTTCGCAAAGTTAATATTTCTGTTTTGGGGTTAGAAGTATTTTTATCTTATAAAGCTGCCTTAATCTTAAATATACAGCTTTAATTTTGTTTTTAACATCAGATTCGAAACCCATGGATTGGTCAAAACTTATCTCGAAGTTTTTGCTTCTGATACTACTAATGATTTGTGTATTATTTATGTGAATAGAAATGGTATTTTTTATATTTTCCCTTAATGCATTATTTGACTACATTTCTAGAATTTTCGATTTAGTGGCATTTAAACAACTCAAGTTTGTGATTTTCTGCCCAAGGATTTAGGTTTAATAAGTCTAAATTAAGTTTTTGCACGCATTGTATTTCAATTTTTACAGCTCACAGGGAGTCATCAGCATATTGTTGTAATCTCAAGTACTTTATTGATTCCTGCATGTCTGCCACATATATTGAAAAAAGCAATAGTGAGAGTATCGAACCCTGTGTTACTCGTCGATTACATGGCATAAATGTGAAGACTTTGTCTTCAGAGATCTGATTAACGATCACATAACTTTGCCGATTACGTAGATAATCCTTTAAAATTTTGATATCCTTACGTGACACACCACAAAATTGTAATCTTCTAATAATAATTCATGATTTATGGTATCAAAGGCTTCACTGTCCAGTAATGCAATAAAAGTAGGATGATTTTGTTCCTCGTTAATTCTTATGTCGTTTAATATATTTACTAAAGCCGTCGAAGTGTTAAAATTCTTCTTAAATCCAGATTGGCAAACCGAAATTATATTGAAAGACGCGGCAAAACTAAATGTCTGGTTATAAATATGTTTCTCAATTCTTAGATATAACTGGCAGTATACTTATTGGTATTAAATCTGAAATTTCCTTCGACTCTACTATTTTAGCTATAGGTTTTATGATTACCTTTTTCCACATTGATAGGTATTTTTGTTGTAAAATACATTAGTGAATAATATTGACCAATGGATTTAAGCAAAACGACAAGACAATTTTATATCTTTAATCAACAACCGGTCTATTCCTTTTGTGTTGGTTTTAATAGTTGAAATAATGTTCAATAAGTTATCTGTATATATTAATTGAACCACTAACTATTCGTTGATAAAATTGTTATTTTTATAATATTCAATGATGCCTTGGTTGGTTGTATCTGGTAAGTTGCTAATATTCTGGAAGTAGTTTTGATGTATTTGAAGTATGCCATCGGGATTACATAAATCAATTGGAAGATCAGCACATGTTTTTTTTTTCGTTAACTTAAGTTTTTCAGCAACACTTTAAAAATCGTTGCCTTTTTTGTTAATTATTTGATTAAAAAATTTGTTTTGTTCACGAATTACTGCGTGTTTTGTATAAATTCTTAATTGTCGATAATATTGCAGATCTGTTATGTGATTTTCATTTCTGATTTTTTTTATGTGCATGGTCTCTTAATTTCATTAAAAGTTTAATATTATCGGTAATCCATGAGCAGAATGGATCATTACAATTAACAGTATAGTTATGTTTTTATTAAAATAATTGATTTTATCGTCTATATTTCTTAAATAATAAATACGAATACGGCTAATCCATCCGTAAAAAAATTGTTGTAGTTTCAACTATTGTAATCTCGAAACATTATGTGTAGTTCTTGCAAACTAGATGATGTTCAAATAATGGCATACCTGAACATAACAAAAGTATTTTTACAAGTTTTCCCAGTATTTCTATATCTAACACTTCTGTTAAGGAGATCGTTTTACTCATAATGATTTGCTTACGAGCTGCTGCAATTAATATAAGTTCGGGGATTAAATACGCCTCATGTCAGAACTAGTTCAGCAATGCCACTGTACCTTTGAGAAGGCTTCCTTCAAAACAGGGTGGAAATTAGCTGGATCAAGGGATTTTCTTAGCGAGATTTTCATGACTCATTCATTTGCTGGGCTAATGATGGCCTGGATAAAGTGATACCGAGCTGAAGTGCAGTTTAAATTTGAACTCTTTATTTTGTGAGAAAAAGGACAATAAGCGATAAGAAAGAAACGAAAATATAACAAGAAATGCAAAAAACACTTTGTCTACAAGAATAATTATACTGAGTAAAGTAAAATAAATAAAATTTAAGGAATAGAGCTTAATAAGTTATTTGATAAAGCCATCTACGTTGATTCTTAAATATTTTAGTATAGAAATATTATAAATAATGAAAATATATTCTAGCCCGTTAGGCTGAAGTCGATTTCGGTGGAACTTGTGATGCAGAACAAAAAATAATTTAAAATAACACATGCAACGTATTTGTGCCCAATTTCCTCTTCTAATATATTTGTTTAAACGTCGGCACGTTGTGTCTCATTTTGAACTTTCGTCTTGCAGCTCTTAATGAAGCATTGTTGACATTATTTATTCCATTTATTTTGACCTTCTGCTAAGCCCAATAAAAAATGTGAGTTTTAGGTTAGACCAAAATATTTTTAATTATTAATTACTTAAACTTTTTTAATTTGAATTTTACTGCATTATCAAAGCGAATGACCATAATTACGTATTTTAAATTTATCAGTTAATGACATTTTTTTAGAATCTCAACATAATAAAATGCAGCGTATTAAACTAATTTACGGTCACTGCGGACAAAACTCATGTCAAGTAAAAAAAAACTAAAACGCAGTTACAGAGGAAATAATAGTTAATTTACTTGAAACAGGTCCGGTTATGGTCTAGTGGTTTTCTAGCATGCCGTTAGGTAACTTCAATCTTGTGGCTGTTCCGTAAGAAGGTCTTTGTTTTCAATTTCATGATCTAGTTGTAATTTTTTTAAAGTACGGACATTTTTTCTCGAGAACATACTTATTTACCCATTATTTTAAAATTAATACTGCAGCGCAGTATTCATCAAAATTAACCTTTGCATAGTTGGCGAATTACAAATTTAGCTATATGGATTAGAAAGATTCATTACATGTGTTTTGTTCGCCTTTACAATCAAGTGGGGATAGTAGGCTCTATTATTATTTTATACGCATTATTGACAAATAACAATTTACCATATTGCTTAACTGCACTGCGCAATAATTATCTAATTGATGTTCGCATAGAAAGGCATACCCAGTATAAAACATTGTTATATATAGTTTTTATGCTTTTATCAAATTAGTTGCTGATATTATAAGGTTAGCAAATATTATTATTTTCAAATAATACCATAATGTGTTGAAAAAACAACGGTTTTTTGGGTCCATTTTCGGTTCGTAGATATAAATGCACTTTTCGGTTTCCAAATCGACCAAAATTTACTGTATTTTTACCAACATTTTCTGCATATTGATTGATATTATCTAGCATATTCCTATTTTTAGATATTTTGATTAAACTATGATGGCTATTTTTCAGTGAATACACTTTCTAAGTATAAGCAACCTACATACCTTTATGTCAAATTGTATTTTATTAAGTACGTCTCTTTGAAAAGATGGTTACTTCTTTAATTTCCTGATGTCTATTAATTTTTTGGACAAGAATATCAAATTATTATTATAGTAAAAAACAAAAAGACAAATAATCTAAAATCCAAAACAAAAGATTAACTGGAAATCGAGAACATCAAGGTGGATCGAAATATGTCGATCCTAATCTTGACTTATTACTGTATAAGAGATTACACTATACCAACTAACTAAAATATATATAGGAAATTTCCAAATCAGTTATATAGAATTATTTAATAACTGGAATAATTTAAAAAAACTACAAGTGTGGCAAAAGTCACACTTGTAGTTGTCTCGAACTTATATTAAGATTGAGAATAGGTAACATATGTTTCACCCCTAAAAAGCATGATCAAACCTAAATAAAAACAATAGAATAATACAACCTATTTAAATGAATATATATAGTAAAAATAAGAACCTGAGAGGAACGCAAAACATACGCGAAGTAAAATAAAAAGAATAATAATTACTTCAATTGCTTGCTATCATGTTCTCTTTTATAATAGACTTAATTTACGCAATATTAACACTTTTTTCAAGAAGAAGATAGTAGATCACTTTCACACGGCAAAGAACACTTCTTTCCTTTCAGACATTTATTAATTTTTATTACTTACACAAGCTGGAGTAGTACTCATTTCAGAAGTATCAAAGAGATTTTATTAAAAAAAAATTCAAAATCTAAAAATTATAAAATTGTGTTCCCTGTCGTTTGGTTTCTAATGAATGGAAAAGTCAGTCATTATGCATTTCAATATAAGTTATGTATAAGTGTTTTAATAAGAAGCTCATAAAATATTCAATACGAGTCGTGAAACTTCTATTTGCAAATTGAATGCACCTTGATATTTATTACATTTTAGCTGTCGCCTCCATCTTATAAAAGTGACAGACAAACATAACGTTCTATTTAGCCTTTAGGGAAAAAGACAAATAATATTGTTTGAATTTTAGCTTTCTTTCTGCGAAGCACACTTTTATGCAATTAGGAAAAAATCCGCGATTTTCATAAAAGGTGCCAGAAGTCAATGTCTGTCTCCTGTTATTTAAGTCTTGTTTTCGATGCTCACTTATAAAAAACAAGTATTAAGTTGGTAAGAAAAATTCCTATATATTAATAAGAAGCTGTGATAATGGGTACATGAGAAGGAAAGCAATAGAAATTCTGGACATCTTTAGTAAAGAACAGTATATTGGGAAAACATATACTTAATATACAATACGATTGTTCATGTATGCACTCTTTTTTAAGGTCATAAAGGCGCAAGCGACAAAATATTTTACTTATGATATAAATTATCCAAAAGAATTTTTTCTCTAAATGCACTAGGGAAATATTAAAATAATCAGTAGTACTAAAAATGTCAAACATAACAAATAAGGAGCCGAGACGATCTGCAAAAATAATATAGGATTTGAGAATAAGAAAGTTTCTTAAATAAGCCTCAAAGAGTTTTAAAGCGTAAAAGCTCGTTTTACTTTCAAAAAACATATAGTAACAAACATTAAAAATTGAGAAAATGCAAAAAACTATTTATGTTTACAAGCTAAGACTCCTATTTCTATTTGCTAACATAAATACGCTTAATATGATACTTAAAGCAGTTTTTAAATATTGCAAACGAATTACAAATGAAAACAAACAATTTTTTTTTGTAACAAATTTTTCAGTAGCTAAAACTATAAAAATTATTTTAACAAATGTTGCTAATCTTATACCAATTACTAATTTTTATTTTTTTTTTCAGGTAAGAAACAACCCATTATAAGACATTAACTTATTACGTCTGGTATAATGTAAGTAAAGAGTTTCGTAATATTATAAAAAATGTTGCAAATTAGGGATATAAAATATAATCACAAAAGATAAAAGGTTAGGTATACAAAAATGGTCAGATAAATTAGTAAACTAGTAGGATTTTTTCCGCTGATTAAAATGGTGAAAACAGAAAAAAAATTAACATCGCTTTTTCGAGAAAATGTACTCTTATATAGTACACTAATATATTAATAATTTTACCAAATAGGCAAATCTGCTTTGAATTTTTTGAGAGGTAAACAAATAAATCATTATTTAAATTGTCAAATGACAGCCATGGCCTCATAAATATTTAATAAAATAAATTAGTATTGACACTTGAAGAAGAAGAAGAAGAAGATTTTTTCAATTCCGTACCAAAGATTTAGAAATAACGAAAACATATTTAAAAAAACTAAAAGAAGAAACCAATTTATAGTAAGCGAGGATGTTGAAATTTTTATTTTGGCATATTTTAAAGCTCATATGGAAAACTTAATTAGAGATGCAGAAAGAGCTTACGGTGTCATTTTAGTAACAATATGGCGAGTCTTCACGAAACACAAATTTGCTATATAAGTATTGACCAGTACAAACATTATTGCCTGGCGATAGATAATTAAAGAAAACTTGTTTTTGAAAACTGATTTCGTAATGCCAATGAAGTAAATAATAATACTTTAAACTGTATAGCGATGAACCTACTATTTTTCAAATAAAGGTATGTTTAACTGAAAAAGGTATGTATACTATTGGTTCCAAGAGAATCTTTTTCTTACAGATTTTAAAAACCGCCAACCTCAATTTAGTATAAACGTTTGGTGCGGCTTAATAGAAAGCCAAATAATAGGACCTGTTAACACATAATATCTGGAGCGCTGGAAGATTATTTGGATAATGTTAACTTAGAAGGAGAGACGGCAACAAATCTATTACCAACGTGAGGAAGCACCTCCCATCAACTAAATGATGTAATATGACATTCATTGGCCACCTAGGTTACCAGAACTAAGTTCTCTTGACTTTTATTTTTGTGGTTACATAAAGAAATGTATAAAAAAATACAAAACTGTTGATGAACTTGAAACACATATTAGGCAAATAATTGGATCAATAGGTGGAAGATTAATTTTAAAAGCTACGAGACGCGTGCTTAATATGCTCAGACATGAATTGAAGAAGATGGCGATGTTTTTGCTCATTTATTTGAAATTAAGTAGGTTTACTTAATTTTACTTTTATATTCCAAAACTTTCGTAAATTTGGTTAAATTATTAATATTATATTATATTTAGTTAAAGGCTATTAGTATAAGAAAACTTTTTTATCAAGACAATCTTTTGATTTATGTAAAAATATATATTTCATTTAACAAAATTACGTTTTTCACATTTTCTCGATAACGCAATGCTCAAATTTTTTCAACAGAAAAACTGCTACTAGTTTCCTAATTTAACCGATCCTGTATTTTAAATATTAACAAAGTTACCAATAGTGTGCACTTTGCACTTAATCGGAAGGCACATAGTATACAATTATTACTTTAATAAGAAATAATATCATGGTATACTCAATTTCAGTACTTATAGCACTGATGATGATCAATATGTCAAAAGCGGTCCTTCAAAGTTTTTTAAAATTAAAATCTACTTCTTCGAATCTTCCTTCCCTCTTCCTTTCTATTTATGAAATAAATGTTGAGGACATATATACCAACATAAAAAAATAAAGTTAAAGGGGCGATTCCTTAGTATAATTAATTCAATGAACTTATTTTCTTTTAATGTTTTGCAATTAAACATTATTATATACTAACGTTGTATAACTCTCCATTTGATAAGTTCAAGTCGTAAGCCGTTTTTAACCCCAAAGCAAATCTCGCATTTTTTTCACCTAGAATGAAAATACCTGTTTAAATATTTTAATGAAAAATTAATTGAGTATAGAATATATAGAATTAAGTAGCAAACATATTTGGTATTTAAAAGGAAAATATTACATTCAGATATATGAATAGGTTGTAAACAAATTATAGCAAGCGATATTTTTCTATCTCTAAGTATACATTTTCCAAGTTTTCATATAATAGAAATATAAAAAGGAGTATGTTCTCTAAGAACTTTAGTAATAATTGGAATAAAAAAAGTTCAACTGCATTAAAATAAAATGCAAATATATTATCGTAATATAACAGGTTACGTACAGATGAATGAGTATGCGAGACAAGGTCAAGGTAAAGAATAGCCAAGCACTATGGCAAATTAAACCTAAATCACCAGGAGTTCCTACTATGGACGTTATAATTAAATGAATACTAATTGTAAAAATTAGTGTGGATATCATAGTGATATATAAATAACATGATCACATGAAATATCACAGTTGATAATGATAGGTTGTTTATTGTTGCAGTATATACTTATTACATACTCGCTAATAATTACGGGTTAACAATAATATTTAAAAATAATTTTCAAAAGTGTGATAGATAAATCTATCATAGTAGTATTACTACAATGGTATGAATCATTCCGTCAACGTTATACTGATAAATATTGAAAAAAGATTGGATGTAGTGGCTTTTCTGTTTGACCTATCTAAGCATAAATTAGAAAGATTAGGAGTGCGAGGTAGAGTATTGAATTGGGTTATATCATATATGACCGACAGATCCTTAGTTGTAGAAGTGGATGATTTCTGAAGTCAGTATAACTGCCAACTTCAAACTTCATAGGGTGGCAAATTGGGGCCGTTGCTTTTCCTACATTATGTTAACGATTTCTCAGAATTCATTGGCGATGTTAAATTGTTCATGTTCGCAGACAATACTACTATTATAGTTACAGGAGAAAGTATGGAGGAAATCGAATTCAAAGCCTGCTCTGTTATAAAAAAGTTTAATGATTGGTGTGAGGGAAATCACCTTATAATAAATTTGGAAAAGACTAAATGCATAAGTTTCTCAAAGAATGTTTTGGAGGATCAGAGTTTTTCTGTAGTTTTGGATACTGTTTCAGTTGTCCGTGAATCGTCAGTTAAGCTTCTGGGATGCATAATAAACCAACACCTTCTCTTTCTCAAATTGACGAGATATACAGCAAATTCTGTAGATTGTATTTTTCATTATTTACCCTTAAAAGGCACCTAGGAATGAGGGGTCTACTGAGTGTATACTATAGTATAGTGTACCCCCTCTTGACCTCACTGTTTGGGGTAATAGATCAGAGGCACAAAGGGTATTTTGTATTTTAGAAAAGATTTATGAGACTGATTTTTGGTTTGAAACATAATGAGTGCTGCCGTGAAACATTTAAAAAATATAATATTTTAACAATGCCCTGAATTTATATATTTTAATTATTGTTATACATATTTAAAAATCAATAACATTTCTCCAAAGTAAGTGATTGTAATAAATATAATGTTAGATGTAAGGATGCTCTTTATTTGCCTAAATTTAACTTTGCTTATTTTAAAAGACCCCATTTTATGAAGGAATTAGCTTATTTATCAACTCCCTACTTTGTTAAGGTAAATAGATAACTTCGACATATTTAAAAATAGACTAAAACGGCTTATTATAAGTTCTGTCGTCTATCATATCAACTAATTTAGCAACATGCTGAAAGTCACTCCTGCCTAGTCAGTGTCAATACTTTGTTTGTACTGTTTGTTGGTAGTTCTGTGGTTATTATAGTTTTTAAGTTTTAGATGTATGTAATTAGGTTTTTTTTTAGAATAGTTTTACTCTTTTAAATAAGTTAATGACGATTATCAGTTTCTTTCTCCTGACTTGCCTTATTCTATTGTATATATAATATTAAATGACTAAATAAACCAGTAATCAGTAAATAGAATTGATGTGATACCAATTATGATAAAATCATAAACAGTATGATGACAGGAAATATAAAATGTAATCATATCTTTTTTTAAATTGAAAAATCAGGTATAATGAGAACTGAAATGATTGGAAAATATAATATATTTTGCCTGTTACATCAAAAGTATGTATTTACGTTCTAATATGTCTTTGGTTTATAAGAATAAAAACTAGCATAGAAAGTTAAATCGCAATAGAATAAGTTTTCGGAATACTCCGTAAAACAGGAAGAAGAACAGGTAAAGATGGTATCTGCCGACACGTGTTTCTGCTTTTCGGCTTTTTTAGGATAGGCAAACATAAAACCAAAGGAAAAAGTTAAAGAAAAAAGTCATGAGGGATCACGGATAGAAGCAAACAACCAATTTGTATAATCAGCTCTATTAACTCCGGTTCTGATCTCTGTTGAACAAATTTATTATGACTAATTCGGCAATCCAAGACGATTCAATTTATAATAGTTAAAAAAACCTTGGTTAAAGGGAAAATGTTTTCTAAGAAAAGGCTAATTTTTAGGTTTATTTCCAAGAAGGGAACTATATTTAATGTTCTCAATTTTTCAAAATGAAGTCTACAACGTATGCAAAATGTGTAAGTGTCTGCTTAACTTCTGAAACAATTTTTATTAATTAACAGATAACATCAAGATTCCGTGAATCCTTTTACTGTTCACTAAGGAACTCGAGCGATAATATCGCAAGGTAAAAATCAATTGAATTGCATACTACTACAATATTTTGACGGATTTGGTATTTCCAGATAATTAAGAATCCCATTAAATTAAATAGAATCGTGGTTATAATGTAATGAAATATTTGTCGTTTCATTCGTTGTATGATGAATTACAATTTCTTCGTCTTCTTTTTTCTCAATTAAAATAGACTTGAGTCATTTTGTGGACTGCCGCCTAAATTTGTTTTTTTTATTCTGATTTTTTTTATTGTAAAGGCAAACACAAATAACCATGCCCGTGCCAGGATTTGAACCTGAGACCACACGATCACATCGTGAACATTTGTCCACGGTGACCCCGAGGACAGCAACTTTCTGCAATGCCACTATTATACTACTAAAACGGATTATCTTTTTACATAAATAAATACAAATAAAAAAGATGATGTATCCTGAAACAAGAAGAAATGTTTTTATAAATTAAATAATAAAGTTTTTTATATAAAAACAAATTATAATTTGGCATGCGTGGTGTTTAATATCTCTATTTGATTCTATAACTACTGTCATGAATCTATAAGAGATTTTATTTAACAGAATAAATTTAAAACAAACCTTGTTTAGACTTAATTTATTAAGATACTTGTTAAAAAGAAGTAATGGTAGTATCGGTCGAAACATGTTCCTACTTTTTAGGCTTCTTTAGGATAGGATAACTTAACAACCAAAGAAAAGAGATAAAAAACCTAAGCGACTACGAACAGGAGCGAACAACAAATTTGTGAAATCGGCTTGAGTACCTCCGGTTTTTCGGCGTCCATCAACCATAATACCGTATCCACACTAAAAAAGCATGAACTACCTGTGTAATTGGATTGGGCGGTGATAAAATAATTGATAAAACCTTTTTTTAAATTTTAACCGGAATTAATATAGTTTAGTCAAAGGAATACAAGCTAGCACAGAGAATTAAATCATAAAAGGATGGTTTTATTAGGATACTTGGTAAAACGAAAAGCAAAAAAAGTAAAGATAGAATCGACCAAATCATGTTTCTACTTTTTAGCTGCTTTATAGCAGAGCAACCACAAAGACGAAGAAAAGAGTGAGGAAAAAATTTAAGGGATCACGAACAACCAATCTGTGTATGCTGACATCTGCTTTTACATTTTGACTGCTTCAGGACTGAGCTAGAGTATACCCAAATCTATAGACATTAGGATCTTAATTTAAATGTTTGGTAAAATCAATAGTTTTCACATATCCCCATAAGAAAAAGTCTAATGGCGTCAGATCAGGAGACCGTGCTGGCCATTCCATCGATCCTCGCCTCCCTATCCACCGATCTGGAAATATTTGGTTGAGGTACTGTCGGACATTCATTTGGTAGTGGGGTGGTGCTCCATCTTGTTGAACTCTTTTCATATTCACTGGAACTTGTGGGTTTCCTGGATCAGGATACAAGTTGGCCAACGTTGGCACTACATTATTTTAAAGCAATTCTAAATAATTATCGCCATTCAAATTGCCCTCAATAAAAAAGGGATCTATGATCTAATCTTCAATAATTCCTGCCCACACGTTAACCTTTTTTCTTTTCTTTATTGAGTATTGTCTTCTCTCGTTCAGCTAGGATTTTCCCTGGACCAATAGCGGCAATTTTAACGATTGGCATGACCGTGAAGAGTAAAGGTGCACTCATCAGAAAACATAACATGTTTTAATTGGATCACATTGCTGTCTAACATTGCCATTATTTGTTCACAAAAATACATTCTCCTGTCAAAATCGTCTTCCGTGAGCTCCTGGGTGAGTATAATTTTAAAGGGATACATTTTGTTTTCTTTTAATATTCTAATAACCGATGAATAGCTAATATCGAGTACTGGGGCTACTTTCCGAGTAGATGTATGTGGGTGTTCCTCAAACTCAAGCATAATAGCCAATTTGATATCCTTACTTATTGCATTGGCAGCTGCTTTTTTTACCTGCCTAACATGGCCCAGCTCGCGGAATTGCTTTTCTATTTTACTAATTGTCCCTTGGGTTAAAGACGGCAAATATGGAAATTTTTCGTGAAATAAGCGAGCTACTTCCATTTGCGTCCGTGTATTATCTCCATAGCCAATCATCTGTAGAATTGTTATTTTGTGCATTTCTATTGAACCAAAGTAAACAACAATTTTTAGTTTTTTTTTATTCTCATATTATTAAAAAGGAATGCTGAAATAGTTTTTGCTTGATTTATCATTACCAAGACCTAAATGGGCAAGAAGTATTAAGTAAGTTGTAGAGAATCTTGAAAAATATATAATTTTCTTTTCTAAATGTTATTTTTTGAATTTAACTTAATATTTCCGAAACAGTCAAAGATAGGTATAGGACATTGTATACAAAATATGTTTAAAATGATCTGAGGAATCTAAAAATTAATTAACATACAGGGCGTTATGTTTAAACTAAGCAAAATTATGCGCATTAAAAATGCGCCACTATAAAAACCAATAGACGTGTTCGAGCGTTTTTTCCAACACGCTCCGTCTATTTATTATCTAATTTATTCCACTTGACTGACACACACTGTATAGCTTTATACATATCGGCTTCATAAAGTGAAAATAAGAGATGGCCCCAAGATAGATTCTTTTGAAACTCCCTTGCTCACCGGTAAATAATTAGATTTCTTACTTAAAACATGATAACGATAAATTTTATTATATTTTATTCAAATAAAACAAAATATGTGTTAAACCAGTTAAAAGGGTTAAGTGAAAAAGCTCCTTTACGTAGCTACTTAAAAGTTATAAACTTTACTTCAGCGTCGGCCATTGAAACTATACAACGGTGGCTAAAAGGTTTGGGGTAAATTTAAATAGAAAACTTCTAAAAAGCCAGCCATCTAATTTCTCCGGGCAAAATTTTGGCTTTTGACTGTCTTTTAAGCCTTTCTAGGTTTCGAAACTCTTGTTTTCATTTTTAATTTAATTCTTAATTTAAGTTTAAAACTAATTAAAAATAATTTTCATATTCTAGATTACTTATTTACGTATAAAAGACTGCTAATTAATAATAAAACAAAACTACTAATATTAATTATTAATAATACAAAATTAAATTTAAGATTTTTTTGAAAACGTCTATTTGAAATTTTACGTAATGGTTTCCGATAAGAAAATCTGCTCTTGACGAGAGTTTTAATAAGTTAAATTTCTTAACTATGTTTTCATAAAAAAATCTTTTTTCAACAGTTTCAAATTGCTTCCCAAAAATATTTTTAACTTTCAAAGGGTTTTGCCCTACATTATTTTTAAAGATTAAGAAAAACTAATTTGCAGAAAATTGTAACCTACGGTTTTCAATAGAATCAGCCCAATGTTTTGCGGAAAAGTTGTGATAATTACGTCGTGTTTAAACCTAATTTCCAATAAGTGCTACAAACATGTAGCTACATTATAGTTATTGTAATAATTTTTTTGCTATTAAATAAATTTGGAGTTTATAAAGGTACAGTAATATTAAACTTCAAATAAAAATATGTACCCAGATATCAACAATATATCAATATTAATTAAAAAATACAAATAACTAGTAAAAGATAGAACCTTTATTATTTTAAGTTTACTTTTATAAGCATTTATTTTTAAGTCACCTGCAAATGATTTTTTTTTAAATCCAACAAAATTTATTTTACTTAGAATAATTAAAACAATTAATATTTAAGAAAAATTAACAAATACATGTAATATATTACATCACATAAAACATAACATTATTAAGAAGTATTACTTTAAATATCTGATTATATTGCAATTTCATCTAAACAGGGAAATTGCAATATATTTATAATATTATAAGATACTTAAGTCAAATATTCTAAAATAAAATATAAAAGTTTCAAGGCGAAATCTAGCTAGAGCTACATAAAAAGCTTTAATTGCCAGGATATTCCTAAAGGCACAATCATGTTTGTTTATAAATAACAGCATTCGTAATATTTTAAATAAAATTGATCAAATGTGCTAAATAAAACACCTTCTCCTCAAAAAGAATTTCTAGATCCCTGACTATATCAGTTCATTTAACTTGACAATGATTTAAGAAATAGAAACTATAGCATTCCAACAATCTGCTAACTTTAATAAGTTTGCATTTATCAGTTTTGAACTGGAGCCCATTTGTATTACACCATTCTGCGTGCAAAGAATAATAGATTTCATTTATGTTTTTTATTTTTAAATAAATCATAAGATTATTTTTATAAAATAATTGGTTAGATTATTGAAAACAGTCACAAATAAAAATAGTGCAATAATGGGCCCCTAAGGAACTTTTAAACCCCTTGCAGTGAGCTGGGAGCTGGTGCCATCTCGAATGCCTGTATTTAATCTGTAAATTATAACTACAACCAATCAAACATTAAACTATGCAAGCTATACTTTATTAAATTGGTTATCAGTAAGTTATAATTTACTATTCCAAATGCCCTATAGAAATTAACATAGAGTTAACAGCACATTCCTTCTCCAATTTTAATAAAATTTTTAATAAAATAGTCATCACTAAGTCGATTTGCAGATAGTTATTTAGGTATGGTATTAAGATACTTTTGTACCAAAAAAATAATGAGCAACAATGGCCTCAACAAATTAAGTAATTAAAAAAAGCTTAGATATTGGTCTAGAGTTAGTAACCATTAGTTTTGTAAATTATCCTAACTAAACAGAGATAGCTTGTACTAATACAAATAAAATCGGTGTATAAGGATTGATTAAAGATCAGCCATAAAGTCATAGCTAAAGAAACAACACATTTTTTGAACTGAGGGCTAAATATAATTAAATCTGGAACACTAATGATCTAGAGGCTTAAGCACCCACAGTTCACAAATCTTCAGGTTCATCAATCATTAGTTTATTAAAGGTTTGGATACTAATATTTTCACATACTCGTAAAAAGTTTTGTTTGCGAGCTCATCTATCCGTTGCGGGTTATATGAATTTATAATAATATTAAACAAGTAATTAATGGAAAGAAACCAAATAAAAACCATCTAATCATGAAATACGAAATCATTGTGATTTGCCAATGTATGTATTTTGGTATATCTACGAATTCGGTTTCGACGAACTACGTTTTTTTCTCACAAATAAAGTCGTGGTGCTTTTTTAAAATTGTTTTTAAAACGGAATACGGTTTTAATTGTAAGAATAGTTTAAATCAAAATACATTATGAAATAGTAATAAATCAAACTGCAAGTCTTAGGTTTCAAATATATTGGAATATACGACTAAGAAATACTAAGAAAAAAATTAGAAAACAACACTACATGATACATCACAAGGTTAGAAATTAAAAGTTTTTTTTCTCTGATACATTGGCTTTACAAGCTGAGTGTTTTAGCCACGAAATAATTTCACTTTTATAATAATCAGACATACCAACGACCACGCCATAGCTGAAATTCGAACCCAAGACCTTACGACTGCACAGCAGGCAACCAACCCGCCGCGCTGCCGGTTAAATTAAAAGTCAAAATTAAATAGAACGAAGACTAGTTATAGTTCAGTTCAGAGATCTATTAGAATCTTTGATGTACCGCAAATAGTCCGTGTGCCGGTGTTGCTTGTATTGTCACATGACATGCATCTTTAAACCGCAAAATTTTGTGTGGAAAGAGTCATAAAGTATTATTCTAAGCGATATTTAATCATTTCATTAAATAAATAAATGTTTTAAGCATTTTTTTAAGAATTTATACATTTGATTCGTAAAATGTGACTGCATGTGCCCACGTACTATTTTGTTAAACGCCTGACCTTAGTCACAGCCACTCAAGCGTGAAAAGTTGCACAGGTCCGGCCTTAAAATTTATTTGTATTTAAAACTTTATTATTCGGGATTTTTGGGTTTAGTTTTATTAAGTTAGAAATTCAGGATAGTTGATAGCAAGATAATATTTAATTTAAATATAAGATTTAAGTACGTTAAATGAGTTTAACCAAAAAGTTTCATTTCATAAGTTTAGTTTTTAGCGCCATCAGTCCCTTATAACAAGTCAAGTCTCTTTGCTTTGCAATATGTCAAGTTGGAATAATGTATTGACTACTGTTAACCCACTGCATAGCTTTCATCAAATAGTATTAAACAATTTTAACACTGCTTTTCCTGTTGTCAATATTAAGAAACAAAATAGAAAACCTTGATATACTAAGGGTTTACGAGTATCTGGGAAAAATATGCGCTTCCTTTTTTACATTAGGAAATACGCTATGAACAATGCAACATTTTTAAATTATTATAACAGATACCGCAAGATTTACAGAAACTCAACCAGAATGGCTAAGTGGACCTACTTTCAAAGGAGGATAAATAATTCCTCCAACAGAGCAAAAGAGTCTTGGAAGATTTTAAATGAGCTTAGGGGTGAAAATAATGTCTTGGTTATTCCAAGTACCTTAGATTCCAATGTCCTCAATTCCTTCTACTGTGATATTGCTAGTAACCTTGCAACCAATCTCTCACAAAAAATAGATCCCAGGAGCTATCTCAGCAATGTGGTAGTAGCCGAATCTTTCTTTTTTGCCCCCACAAGTGTAGAAGAGCTTAAACAGTTAATGGTTAATATTAAGAATAAGAGTTCATCAGGTTGGGATGGGCTTTCTCTTAAAATATTTTCTGTTTTACCTCTTGTTGCTTTGCAAGTCTTGGCCGAGTCAATTAACTTTTCATTTATGTCTGGAGTTTTCCCAGAGTGCTTAAAAAGAGCAATGATTGTTCCTCTTTACAAGGGTGGCGATCGCGACTGTCCTTCTAACTTTAGACCTATACTTTAGCCAAGATAGGTATTGCCTACTTTAGCCAAGATAGTGGAACGGCTCGTTAAGGTGAGGATGGTTTCATTTTCAAATAGATTTGGCCTATTGAGTCTTCAGCAGTTTGGCTTTCGTGAGTCTGTGAGCACAAATGATGCTATCTTTAGCTTTCTAGAGCACCTGTACAACCGACTGAATGTTGGTGAAGTTGCAGCAGCGGTATTCTGTGACTTGTCCAAGGCATTTGACTGCATGAGTCACAGAGTGCTGCTGATGAAACTGGAGCTCTATGGTTTCAGGGGAACTGCCCTTGAGTGGTTTCGTTCCTACTTATCAAATCGTGTCCAGGCTGTCAAATTTAATGGTGGTATGTCTAAGGAACTTAATATAAATGTGGGTGTTCCGCAAGGATCAGTACTTGGTCTTTTAATTTTTCTCATTTATGTGAACGATTTGCCACAACTGCAGGTAACTGGTGTGCCGATGATACCACCATCCTCTGGCACGACTCTGATGTTTCTCAAATGGAGGCCAATATACGTGCAGATTTGTTAAAAATAAAAGACTGGTGTGATGCAAATTTTTTGACATTTAATGTTTCCAAAACAAATATCCTTAAATGGAATACAAATGATATATGTTTAAATAATGAAGCCATCAACATGCCACCGTTCACTAAGTTTTTGGGTCTTTCCATAGACAAGTTCCTTAAATTTGAAGACCATATTGTGAATGTATGTAGAAAAGTCTCATCAGGCTGCTACGCCCTAAGGGTTATTGCCACCAGTCTTAATTTCTCCATCGCCAGATCTGCATACTTCGCGATTATCGAGTCGCACCTTCGATATGGAATTTGCTTTTGGGGTTCATGTTCAAATTGACTTTTTAGTTCAGTGTTTGTACTCCAGAAAGGGGCCTTTAGATATCTATGTGGGGCCAAGCCTCGTGATTCATGTCGCCCGCTTTTTGTTAGTCATAATATTTTAACCCTGTGTTGTATTTTTATTTTGGAAACAGTTTGCTTAGTTTTTAGAAAATATAAACAGGAACTCCACTTAGGAAGCCACTATAATACGCGACAAAACTATTTGTTGAGGCTACCCATTCCTCATTTTGAACTTGTCCGTAGCTCTATCATATATGGAGGTAGAAAGCTGTTTAATAAACTTCCACTAGAAATAAGACGACTTAAGACTGAAAAAAGCCTACGTACAAGGAAGAAAATATTTCTTGTAAAGCGTACTAAACTATGTAGCACCTAAACTATGATGAATTTTTAATGATTAGCATTTAAGTATTTTTCAAAGTTTTACTATATAATTTTATTTTATTTTAAATAAGTTTCTCGTTTTTATTCCTTTAATGTACAGTCTATTGGCTTTGTCTACAACTTCTATGTTTATATTGACAATAAAGCATTTTTGAGTTTAATGAGAGAGTAGGTGACAAATTACTTAGGCCCATTTATTCTGTGGATTAAGGCATTAAATAGTTACTTTTTGACACAAAAGTGTAAAATGTTTTGGTTTGTCTTCAAATTTTATATATTTCCTTTTTTTGGGAATTACATTAAATACATATATACTTTTACATATAAACTTTTACATTAAAAATCATCTGGCTGTCTATACTTTATGCCTTTAAAAGACACAAGTTTTACTTATAAAAAAAAACACACTTTACATCTTGAACGTATTTATTAATTTGTTTGCCTCGTATTTAGTTATTATGCATATTAGGAGAGATTAGATAAAAATTAACAAAAATAAATGCTTATACTAAAAACTAAAAATCTTATACAAAACACTACATTTTAAGTATACTGGACCCTAAAACTACAGTGAGGATACTAAATACTTTTATAAATTTAACCACTCTTTTGAATCTGGCCCAAAAAGTTAATACAAATTTTGTAAATTCTGTTTTTTTGCCATTGTTCTTTAGCAGTTTCTTCCATTAAGGAAGGAAACAGTTTCTCTGTTGCCGCCATGGATTCCAACTTCATCTCGCACATCAGCATATGGATTCTAAAGCATTACATTATATATACTTTATTGTGGCGCTGAAGGACAAACAGGGGCAGTAAGCTGAAAAAAACAAAACTTTAAACTTGTTTAATTAATAAAAATAGGATTTTCTTACTATGGCAAAAAAGGGACTTTTTTTCAGAGAATGGAGGAAGAAGCAGTCTTCATTGTGTTGCTGAAGGACAACAGGGGTAGTAAGCTGTAAAAAACAAAATTTTAGATTTGTTTTCTTATTAAAAACAGTGTTTTTCTTACCATAGCAAAACAGGGTTTTTCCCAGAGAATGGTGGAAGAAGCAGTCTTTATTGTATCACTGAAGGACAACAGGGGCAGTAAGCTGTAAAAAACAAAATTTTTAACTTGTTTTATTAATAAAAATATGGTTTTCTTACTATGGCAAAAAAGAGACTTTTTTCCCAGAGAATGGAAATCATACATCAATCATAAATGTATCATATCATGTTTCTGCTAAATAATATATGAATCTTTCTTCCTCCCAAATTTTTTTAATTTTCCTCAAATATTCTATACACCACCTGACAATTCCATTATAGCAGCTCTTTTGTTAACCATCTGAAGCTTAAATTCAAGTTTTATCAGGTATCTCCGCAAGGTTGAGACTGAGAAATGTTTGTCCCTTGCCGATAAGGTGTCTATATGGTCAGAACCTCATTGTTTTTATATTTAGAATACACACCTTTCCTTAGCAATTTGGCAATATCCATGTCAAGTCCCTTTGATTGTCCTGCATCTTTCCTTTTTATTCTGTCTTTAATTCTTTTTTTTTACAGGCATATTGTACTATAGGGAACCCCTGTTAAAAACGCTATTTTTAGCAAAGCACTACAATCATTTGTGAACTGAGTATCATTCCTTAGATTGTTATAGATATTTAGATAAATTTGTTCTTTTAAAACTGCTTGATTTCCTCTGTAGCTTCTACTTCCCTTGCTTCTTTTTGCTTCCTCAATACTAGAAAATGAACTATTAGAACTATGTAAGTCTAAATCACTGCCCAGATCACTCTTATTGTTTTTATCACTAATGTAATTGTCTTTCTTGTACAGCCACGGTCTCCATAAGCCCGCACAAACACTTTCCTCTTCATTTGCCAAATTTTCCTGCCTATTTTTCCAGGGTCGAAACATTTTAAGGTCTTTAGGTATAATACCAAAACAAATCCACAAACACAAATAAAAAAACACTGTTCCTCACAGTAAAAACTGCAAAAAATTTACAGGAATACAGGCCAAATTCTAAATTCTTTACTTCCATAAACGTGTAAAAAGCATAACCGGCAAAACACATCAAATAATAACCTCACATGGCCCCCCTCCCAACTATTAAAGCTGATAGACCCATCCAACAACTATTTTAAAGGCGATAGACCCATCAGTAAAGATCTCTTTAAAAACACGACGAAAATAATACAAAAACGGTCCAAAAATTTATTTGGGTACGGCCCCGTAATTCTTAAATTCAGTGGGATAGAGAGAGATACACAATCACTTGCACAGCCTAAAGTAGGAATTGTCAGAACGCAGGTGTTTTATCTTTGTTTATTAGACTGGCTAAAAAGAGATGACAAGTCTGTGAGTGCTGGAAGTGTTTAAAATATTTTGTAAGATGCTTGGATTTTAGTCCGCGGTCAATTTTTTGATATTATTTTCTTGTGATATTATTTTCTTTCTAAAAATTGACATTTTCGAAAGAAAAATAAAAAATAGTATAAAACATGGGGTTTTACGTATATTTAAAATGATTTCATAGATAGACAATATAAAATTTTGCCATTTAAACATATATATCATGCAACAATAAATATGACATAGGCGTACGGACTAGTTAGTGCGGCATCTGCGACACATCAAAGATTCTAATAGATCTCTGAACTGGACTTTACCACATAATTTTAAACATAGTTTAACTCAAACCTATCCCTTTGAGGAAAAAGAGATTATTCCTTCGAGTTGAAAAAACTATACAGGGCGTTTATTTGAAAACTTCCCACCACGGATTTATCGACAAGCACTGTTTAAAAAAAAAACGCCGAAATACGTGAAAAGGTTTGTCAAGGGTGGCAACTTTCTAACCTAAAATTACTTCAACCTTGACCCCTTTCACCCATTGCCCCCCCCCAGGGTCATCCCCTTAAAAGTTTTAAATGGCAAGGGGTATCGAGTAATAGCTTGTTTAAAAGGTCTTTTGAAGTCTTTTATTTTGACGTTTAATTTTTTTAAATCGGTCGATTGGTTTTCGAGAAAATTAGAAAAATCTTTGTTTATCTTAATTTGTTCAGATAGAAAACAAAAACATGAAAATATCAGTTTTTATTTCAATAAGTGTTCAAAATGTTGTCCGTTTCTGGCCAAAGAATGATATATGCGATGTTCAAATTCCTGACGGACATTTTCAAAAACATGTTGTGGGATTTCATGGCAGCTGTCGATGATGCGTTGACGAAGTTCATCCAAACTTTCAGGTTGGGAAGTAAACACAATAGATTTTAAATGACCCCATAGAAAAAAGTCTAACGGCGTTATATCAGGAGATCTAGCAGGCCATTCTATAGGCCCCCTTCGCCCTATCCATTTATCTGGAAACTCGTCGTCTAGCTATTGCCGAACGGGAAGAATATAGTGAGGAGGAGCGCCGCCTTGCTGGAAATATATTTCAGCCTCATCAAGTATAGGGTTTCCATCATCATGGCAATGGCCCAATCACTTTATTTCCTAAAATGCCTGCCCATGCATTAATTTTTTGAGGGTACTGGGTATGCCTTTCTACAAATGCATGAGGATTTTCATTGCTCCAATATATACAGTTATGCTTACTAACAAATCCATTTAGATAAAATGTGCATTCATCGCTAAAGCAGATATTCTTTACATGAATAATATTATCATTAATCGCTTCAGTCATTTCTTCACAAAACTCAACTCGCCTATCGAAATCGTCTTCGGTTAACTCTTGGAATATTTTTATTTTGAATGGATCAAATTTATGAAGTTTGGTAACTGTGTGAACAGAGCCTAATGAAATACCAGTGGTAGCAACAATTTTGCATAATGAAGTATTAGGATTTATTCTAAAATGACCCAAAACTTCAACTTGAGCGGCTTCATCCAAAATTCGCCGATGATCACGTTTTTTATTTGCAACAGATCCAGTTTCAGTAAACTTAGTAACAAGGTCCAAAACATACCTATGCGAAGTTATCTTCTCCGGATGTCTGGCGTTAAACGTGACGGCAGTTTGCCGAGGACATTGATTTTATGCACCACAAATTAGAATAATTTCCACTCTTTCGGCTAGTGTGTAAACCATTTTGGAAGTAAAATCTTCAATTCAACAACTAAATTTTCACTATTCTAAGACTGTCACAAATGTAACTGACGGCAAAATAAATTCTTTATTTTCCTTAGCAACTATAAATAACTAAGCAGGTATAACAATAAATACAGTTCGCCTAGGATATCTGTGTTGATGAAAAGAATGCGGAAAAAAAATTCAGGTTGCTATTTAGTTTTTTCCACATCTAATCTTCGAAATTGCTGTTTATGTTGGTAGTTTCCGTTTTAAATTATAAATGAATTGTAGATTTGGCAAACCCTAACGGGCAACATTTTAAACACTTATTGAAATAAAAACTGATATTTTCATATTTTTGTTTTCTATCTGAACAAAATAAGATAAACAAAGATTTTTCTAATTTTCTCGAAAACGAATCGACCGATTTAAAAAATCAAACGTCAAAATAAAAGACTTCGAAAGACCTTTTAAACAAACTATTACTCGATACCCCTTGCCATTTAAAATTTTTAAGAGGATGAGCCTGGGGGGCAGAGGGTGAAAGGGAGTGAAGTAATTTTAGGTTAGAGAGTTGTCCACCTTGACAAACCTTTTGACGTATTTCGGCGTTTTTTTTTTAAACAGTGGTTTTCGAAAAATCTGTGGTGGGAATTTTTTAAATGAACACCCTGTATGTAATCAGTATGTTTGTTAATCTAAATGTATTAGTAAGACATAATGATTTTTATTCTCGGTATTGACACAAGCTAATTCTTTTTTTTAATTGAGATCGCAAACCTGCTACCCTTTCTCTCCATTCAATATTAAAGATGTTAATTTTTATTGAAAGCTTGTTATTTAATGAAATACATTTCTCTTCATAAATCTCCAAAGACACTTGCATCCCTCAAATATTCTCGAAAATAAAATTTAGCGCCATATTAACAGAGACCTCTAAATCTAAGTAATAACATATCGCTTTTTAAGTTTTCTATTATTTTTTGATTAATTTGTTGCCTTCATTGTGTCATTTCACTAGTAAACAATGAAGTAAATTTATAACTCTTAAAATTTGTTGGATTAAATCTACTAGCACTAAAGCTTTCACAGATAAATTTTTCATAGAAATTTCAATAGGCTAAAATTCGAAATTGTATCTTATTCTAAAAATTTCACTCTTTTCTGCTTTACCGATTTTTACTTGTATAGCTCGTATGTGGCAGCAAGTGTGTCTCATGAGCAGGATAAGCTGTTCTATATTATTAAGTAGCCAATTGTTAGTGCAAAATTGATGGCAAGTTTGCGAATTAAATAATGCCTATAACCTTCCGACGATAAAAGCTAATAACTGTGCCAGTTTTCACGTGAATCTGTGTTGTAGTTTTTAAGTTATAAGCGAAAAAAGCACTACGTTTAGATTGACGAACTCTCCTGAAAATACCTAGCGTATTTCGTATATTCCGACATGAATCGCCAATTTTGACACTTAAGTTCTCCACGGTTTGAATAGAAAGTCTTTTACTAATGATTTTAAACGTCCCTATAAAAAAAAATATAGATCTAGGTGGCCATGGCTGTGGTCCTCCTCTTTTAATCCATAGATTTGGATTTTTAGGAATTATCGCGTAATGACACTGAAGTGAGGCGGAGCACCGTTACGCCTGTACCACACGTGAAGAGGAATCTCCTTCATTAATCCAGGTACTCTTGGTGGTGAAGGAAATGGCCACCTATAATATCAATCCAAATATTTATTGAAAAGTTGTATTGCGTATCATTTTTAATTACGGTAAGGGAATTGTTTTCAGACCATACATGGTTATAATGGAAATTTATTATTGCTGTTTGCGAAAAATAGTCTTCATCCATGAATAGTATTTGACTTAAAAAATCTTGATTTAATGTTACTTTTTCAGGTAACCAAATGCAAAAAGCAACTCTTATAGGGAAATCCCGAGGTAAAGTTATTTAAACACGTTGTATGTGATAGGGATAAAGTTGGTGATTTTTCAGAATTGCCAGACTGTTACATGATTTAATATTAGTTGGTGCGCAATTTTTCGTGTACATTGTAGGATCCTTTTTGATTGCATTAAGTACATATTCTTCGTTTTGGACAGTTTTACAATTAAGCGTCCTCCTACAACATGTGTAGATCTTTTAAAACTGCCTGTTTGAAGAGAAGCGTAGTAAGTATCACTAGTATAAAGATCATTGAGGATGAAGTCTTTTAATCACATTGTAAATGATACTTTACTAAGGAGTTTGAAACATCATCAGGGAGAAATCCGTATATAATTTGTTATTCAGTTTTTTTTTACAATTAATTATATTTTGTTTATAGCTATCTGTCCTGACTGTAGCCAGGTAAGTAATATTTAAAACCACAACATTCCGATTTAATAAAAAATGAAGCATTTGTTTTAAGGATAGATGCTTTTGTATATTTCAAATAGCATTCTACTAGTCTAACATGAAAAGTTATTAATAAGTAGTTAACATATTCCTCAAAGACTACTTTTATCAATAAGATATTTAAAGCGACCTACTATAAACCGAAATGTATCGATGTCATGAAATAATCTATTGGAATTCCCCTAGCCTACATAATAAACAATTCTTTTGAGTCTGGTGTATTTCCCCATTCTTTAAAAATTGGCGTAATTATACCACTGCATAAAAATGGCTCAGAAGAAGACATTAATAACTATAGACGCATCTCGTTACTTTCGAATATCGCAAAAATATATGAAAAAATCTTAAAGAGACGGTTATATCTTTCTTAGCAAAATACTTTGTTCTTTCAGATAAACAGTTCAGATTTCGAGAAAAAGTATCAACGGAAAATGCTCTTCTCCATTTAACCAATTACCTATATGACAACTTGGATACATCAAAGCCATCACTGTGCATATAAGTACCTTCAAAAAAATAACTTGCGGACTACCTTTATTGTTTATGTCAACCACTTACTTAAGATGAGTACTTTGGGACAAATAATAAGCTACGCAGATGATACTGCCATTTTTTACTCTGGTGATTCATGGCAATCTGTAAAAGTTAAAGCTGAGAAAGATTTTACAAACATTGTGAATTGGCTTCAAATAAACAAAGTGTATTTAAATATATCTAAAACAAAATACTTAACATTTACATCTTATGCAAGCAACTTGCCAAAAATGGGACCACTTGAGATAGACACAGATCCTTTAGTACCATAAGCAGAAGTAATGAAATATTTGGCCGTAACAATAGACAGACACTTAAAATGGCACATACACGCATCTAAAGTGGCAAATAAAATAAGAAGTCTATTTTCTAAATTTAAACGACTTAAATAATTTTTGGATATAGAACACTTGAAAACATTATATTTTGCTTTAGTACAATCACACTTAACCTATGGACTTAGCGGATAGGGTGAAATCATATGCGTTCTCTTGAAGTTGTCCAAAATTGGATAATAAAAATTATATATGATAAAAATAATTGTTTCCTTCCAATCAACTTTTTGCTAATACTGGCATGATTTGATTTGCAACAATTATATGTGCAGAACCTACATAAAGGAGACATCTCTGTTAAAAATATAGTTCATTCCTATGCAGCTCAAGCTCAGAATCAAAATGCATTAGTACCCCGGAGTAGAAAAACTACTGCTTAGCAATACAGTAAACATTACATTTCACAAATCTTTAACTTTATTCCCCAAAATATTAGAGTATATATCTTAAGATTGTAAAATATATATTAGAGATTGGATACATTAGATGGGCAGAGAAAGATTTAATAATTTAATAAATAATACATAGGATAACTAAATTATGAAATTGCAGATCTCGGAAATTGAATTATTACAAAAAAAAAACACTGAACAAGACATACAGATATGACCCAATTCGTAAAAAAAAGGCATATAATACTGAACTCGTCAAAATCTAAATTACCTGTAGCTACAACCTCCAAGCCGGTCCGGGAAAAAATTGTTGTTATTATTCTTTATTTTTATCTATGTTTTATTATTGTTATTATTATGTATAAGTGTAATAAGTTATCACGTACAAGTAGTATACTACTTTTTCTGTGATTATTGTTTATTTACTGGTAAATTAAAATTAATCATTTTGTAATATTTTTCTTCATTATTGTAAATAAACGAATTTATTATTTATTATTAGCTCTATTGGCTTCACCGGCACTGTGAACTACTATAATCCTGACTATTAATTATGGTATTAATCAATTTTTTCCTCTTTTAATTATTTTATAAATGATAAGTTATAAGTCGAAAAGTTCACATCTGTCCTTATCAACTTAGTTTTCTACTCTAAAGAAATATTCACATATAAAAGTAAAATTAGCATAATCATCACAACTTGATTATTTGTGCTACAAAAATTGCGGTGGTATTTAGTATTATTTTTTTCTTTTTTCACACTGAAAAAGAACTCTCGCTGGACTCTTTTCTTTTAAAAAGTTAAACGATATTTTAAAATTCAACTCTAAAAAGCATATTCACATTTCCCTTACTTTCCGTGTTACATTTTCTTGCTCCTACTATTCTAGTTTCAAGTATACTGAGAACCTTTGTTGAACACTTGTGATTAAATTTTTAATATCCTAAAAGCAAGCCTCGCGTGAGAAAATAAAGTAATCGTTGGCTGTATGTATTAATTAAGAATACCGTTTTAATTAACCATCTTGGGAAATTTTAATTAAGAAAAAGCTCTCTTGATATTTCTCTGGGTCCATGCAAAGATCCCTTAAGTATATTTTAAGTTTCAAAGAGAAAATTTTAATAATACATTTATATGTTTAATTTTAGTAATAAATGATTAACAATTATTTATATTGTATTTTTAACATAATATTTTCTCTATCAGTATATAAAGGGTGTTATATAAACATTAAAATACTGATCGAACACATACAAATAACAAAGAAAAATAAATTTTATCGTTCCTGACAAGGATTATTTTTATGCGTGCATTATTAGTGATGATAAGCATTTGGGTGAGGGAGCAAAAAATTCTTAGATGATAACCTATTTTTTTCTCATTTATAATGAAATATTAGAATAAATTTTACTTAAGACTAATGTTTTTTGTTCGTGATACCTTAAGTGATAATAAATTGACTTATAATTAAGATAGAAAATATTAAAATCATTTTACTTTTATTATATATTATTGTTTTAGAAGTGCATTTTTTGCGCAATTGATAGAGTGTATTTATTATTATTATTTTATTTAATTTTCCTCCCTTAATGTAAAAATATACCTACCTTTCCTTTAATTTTGAAGTTCCTACCTGAAAACAAAGGAGCATTTCTCAACAAGTCCTAAACGGAGATTAACAAAATAAATGGCGATGCATTAATGAAAGAACCCTCTATAAACTTTGTTTCGGTTTTAAAATAAATAAATGAGCACTTTGGAAGATTTATAATACTCTTTTTAAAACATTTTTTATACTCAGCCGTTAAAAATAGTCTTTGAGGTCATGCTTCGATGATGCAGTGTTTTTTTTTAAATTAAGCATTCATTAATTAAATAAACGTTTTTTTAAATTAATTAAGGACCAATAATAAAAAATAATTTTCATTACTTTAATAGTTTACTTTAAAAACAGGAAAACCTATATGTTTGCTTATTCATTATGCATGAAATAGTGCTAGAATCTAAAAAGAAGAATCACAAGAATGATAATGTCGACGACAGACTTTCTTGGTGAAAAAATCCCACCTGGCTGAGTTTCTCAAAAGTCCCCATCAATCCAAGTGGAGCTTTTTTTCATGAGGGGTTACAAAAAACACTTTTTTACAAATATCGTTTAAACTATCAATCCTACGATCAAATGGGCTATTATCTTTATGGTTTAGCATAAAATTCCCCACAAACGAGTTTTATGCATTTTATACGTAGACACCTTTAATTTGCAGAAAATTGTGGTCAAAGTGTTGTAACTGTCAAAAATCAAAAAATTCGAGTCAAAACGTGTTTTGAAATTGTTTTCTCATTGAATATTTATGGTAGGGGCTCTATAGGTATTCCCCCTTGTGACCTAGAGTACAGCAGGCCCTTTTTTTCTACGGTCGTATGTGCGTCACCGTACAACTGGCTGTGGGACATCATTGGACCACTCTTCAGGCCAGTATTCTGTTATCCTCGGTTGTATACAAACGTATAGAATAATTTATTACAGTTTTTACGTGATATTATATGTGAATAATACGCGTGTAAATGCTACTGAAAAATCGCCGAAAATTGCAATAATTTCAAAAAATGGTTGTCAGACGGAGCTACTGTTTGTGTCGAGCGCGGTATTAAAACCTTACGTGACGCCAGTATCGAGCGAAATGATGGAAAAATTGCATTGCGGGTTATCGATTCGATACTCATACAAGTACACCTGGTGTGTCGTAAGTAATATATTCATGTAATTGCATTACTGCTGCTAAAAGGAAGCGAGATGCTGATTCCAGTACCTCGACAGCTAACCCTCTTTGGCGAAGAATGCGTTCTACCGAGAGCGAGCAATTTAAATTTATTAAGAATTGTTTATTTTGTTGAATAAACTGACAATGCTTGTAACAAGCTCAAAAGCGTAATGATTCTTTTGATGGGCTAGTTGAGAACCGTATTATTTATGAAGAAGATTTAGTAAAATGCGAAATATCATAGCGGATGCCACGTCTCTTTCGTGCGTCCTTTATCATTCCAAAAGCATGGGAGATATCCAAGACATAAGGATGTCTTCAGCAATGGAAGAAATTTTTTATTTCATCGAAAACAATGATGACTGTCTAATCACGCTGAATGATCTGAACTGACAAAGATGTACATATGTTGTTCCTGATGATGTTACTGTGAAATCAAAACTCGTTGAAAATTACGATAAAAAAACCGGCATTACCACGAAGAGTCGAAGTTCGACTATGATTTGTCAGCAGTTCGGCCACGATCATTCGTATCGCATTTACAAATCGGCTTATCAGTTTTTCTGCATAGAAGATTCAGGCCTACACTTCTCTAGGAAGTTGCTGCTATTCACCATCCTCCACCATCCAACATTTATACAATTCGCTGCTAACAATGCTGATATTAATGTTTATACAATAGATGGTCATAATACCATTCACATAATGGGAGTAATACGAATGATTACACCACTGAGTTCAGTTATCGCAGAGGATCCAGTTGCAAGATTGATGACCACCCCAGCGGCTACTGAAATTGAAAGAGTTGCTGTTTTCAATTGATGTTAATGAATATTACAGTAAGACTGGGTTGAGCAAAATTACCATGGAAAATCTCGATTATGATGATTCAAAACCCGTGTTATTTATCTGCAAAGTTGATTTCTTAGTGGCGTTCTATATGAAAGGTTCCAGGTTAAAATAATTTTATTACTTTTTACTGACGATCTCAATTTTTAGCATCTCGTGTTTTATTTCTATAGTTCATTTATCAGTCTGTTAGTAATTAGAATACTATTTATGCCACTTTAAAATGTGCATTAAATAATGCACATCGGTAATGTCAATAGATATGTATCGTAACGTTTGATCAACCGGTGTATAAAAAACCTTGCAAAATTGTGGCAGCGTCACCAGAATCAACAGAATTGTCGAAAGTAATCGTTAGACTTGGTGGGTTTTATTTAGTTATGTCATTCCTTGGATCAATTGGTTATATCATGACTGGGAGTGGTCCTAAACATGTTTCAAGTGTCATTTATGCTACAAACTCTGTTGAAAAAATGTTGAATGGGCATGATTATAAAAAAACTATCAGAGTTCTATCATTTCTCTATCTGGTTTTGGATATTACCCGAAAAAAATATTAATATCGATGAAAATGTTGGCGCTCTTGATGGTACTGTTAAACAAGTAATGATGCGTATCTTATCATTTGATGAAATTTAAAATTCCTATTGGTCAACAAATTTAATGACAAAGTATTTAAGAATAGAACAGTAAGAATAAATCCTACGGCGCGATTATGAGTTTAATATTTACGAATGGTATAAATTGCAAAAGAGTTCATTAGAGCTGAGCAATTCGGAGCGAATGATATGCACACTTTAATTCTATAAAAAAATATACTTTTTTATTTTCATGCGTCACGACATTTCCTCTATGGAAAATCAGTACATTTATACCCTTAGGATATGTCTAACTTACATCTACTATGAAAGAAAATGCATTTAAAAAGTTTACAGATGGACTTTTGACTATTTGTCGATCTAATAAATCATATTGTGGAACTTGGAGCGACATGATCATCAAACAATAATTGATGAAATCCATAAAAACAGAGGCTGGCGTTGCACTTTGGAGAAGTACATCAGAAAGCGTTTTGGTAAAATGGGTGTATGGTATGAATACTATCAGTAAGGGTATAGAAAAATAATGTAACGCCTGTTTAGATACAGCAGACCAACATGCAGATGTACGAGATGCACGGGCAGACCGTGACAATGACGGCGTCAAGAAAGTATTTGGATTGGTTTCCTTCTCATAATCTATTCCCAGAAATTAGTCACATTATTTCTATTTCGAGTCGAATTATTGGTGACGATAAAATAAATTGTCATAATGCTTCTGACAACTGTGTAGCTTCCATGAAGACAGTAATGTGTCACAAATTCTCAGATATAAAGCTTAAAGGTCCGTTTATTATTAAGTGTTACTTCTTCTGTTAAAGTTCACCATACAAAAATCGCCATAGGTGCACTGTTGTTATTGCAACGTATAAGTCTAAGAAAAAAAATTGAAATTATTTAAACTGTTATGTTAATTATTTACAAAACTATTTTCATTTGAACGTTAAGATTGTTTTCGACGGTTATAGCAATCAATGTAACAACACGAACGCAATGGAACAGCAACGACGATCAGCAAAAACCCATGCATACACAGAAATCATGTTTGATCCATCAATAACCACAAGCAGAAGATTCTAATTATCAATACCGTAGTTGAATTGATGATTGAAAATCGGAGTATTATTGTTGGAAATGATGTAGATGTAGATTTATAAATTTTATTGACAGCTCTTGTGCTTGAGAATAAGGATATTTAATTTACGAAATTTGGAAAATCAAACATTGATATAATTATATATTCTTTGAAAAGCTTCAATACTCTCATCGCTATTAAACCACGCATTTTATTTTTACACGCTTTAACCGGGTGTGACATGCCATCTGCCCTTTTCAATGAAAGCAAGGCAAAAGCCGTCAAATTTGTCAAAAGAGAAGTTACATCAGAAAAAATATTGAGAAACAATGCTCCCCAGATAATATTTTGGTGCGGTATCAAAGAGTATAGCGCAAAGAATCTTTTGATCATCATCGATATAGTTGCTTCGCAAAATTGACAAGATACGATAAAGCTGTTAAGCTTTCAATGCTAACACCGACATCGAGTGCAGCTCAATCACATTTATGTCATATTTATTATTTTTTATTTATATTGAGTTCAAAAATGGCTTGGTAAGGCTTTAAATCCATTGGATTGGGGATGGACCATGATTAATAATTACGAGTATTTACAGCAAATATAAATATTATTGCCACCTGCTCCTAATGTTTTAATAAACATAATCTTTTGTAATTGTACGAAAGGTTATGGACTTAATTGCGAATGTAAGAAACTTGGCCTACACTGTTCTCCCATTTGCGGCTACTACTATGGACAATCATGTTTAAACATGAAATTGGATAACGAAGAGCCAAAAAATATTGAATTTGATGAAAATTTAGATCGAATTAATTTTTTGTGCTTAACATTTCAAGTTAGGGAAGTCATGGAAGATGCCGCATCATATCAAACTGATGACTAAATTAAAAAAATCCTATTCACTTAATTTTTTTCGTTGGGTGGATGGCTTCATGGATTAGGTCTATTGGGGAAACCACATGAAAAAAAACGCATCCGGTACTTTACCTTTATTGCGACGTGAAAAAAAAAAAGAAATTTTACAATTTTTTCAATGTCCAACATTGAAAGTAAAATTTCTTTAAAGAAATACCTCTACAAAAAAACGCATAGGACCTTTTTTGTAGAAAATTTCATACTGAACAAAAAAGATAATAGCTTATTTTCTCGTAGGATTGATAGTTTCGATGATATTTGAAAAAAAGTTTTTGTGATGACCGTTTTTAAGATTCTATAATACAAATGTATTTTTTATTATTGGTATATTTCAGAGGTAAATTTATGATCTTTGGAAAAAATTGATTAGAGGCAAATCAATGAAGGTATTAGCTCGGTCATTGGCCAAATGGAGAAAAACCATACAATAAAATATAGAGAGAAACAACTAACCTAAACATTTTAAAAAAATTGGCAAGATTAATAATAGACATAGCATTAAAAACATCAGCTTTTGTTTTGATACTCTTTCCTAGACAAACGCCTTCATTATTTAATTAATAAAACAAGAAGGTATCGGATTTGGAAATATTTGCAGAATATTTAAATAAATACAGTACATAATTATCAAAAAAGAATCAAGAAAATTGGTCGATGAAATACCTGGAGAACAACCTTTTATAATTTGTTCGGGAATATTTTTTTGGCATGTTTTAGAGGTTTTTAAATTCATAAAAACAGCAATTTTCAAAACCCCGTATCTTTGAAACAGTTAAATAAAAGTATGGCATGTTATACATGTTTGTTAAAATGTTTATAATTTTCTGAGAAATCAAAAAATGTTCTCACATACAGGGTATTTGACTTAAAATAAGAAATTTACTATTGACCACGGCTATATGAGATATACTGTATACAAAATTTTTATTAAAAAAAATGCACAACAAAAAATATTAATCGACGTCTGCGAGCATTTTTTCAAACACACCCTCATTTATTTTTTATTAAATTTGTTCTATATTTTTGCCGTTCACCATATAAATACCCGTGAGTCTAACATTGATAAACATTGTTGTCGGTATTCTAATAATTACATCTTAAGAAAAATTAAATAACCCAAGTATTATATTGTATTTAACATGTATGTACCTACAGTATATGATTATATTTTAACAAAGTCAAATAAAACAAAAGGAAAAGCTGTTTGACCCAGTTTTGTTTCAACTCGCACTGAAATAACTTAAAAAATATTTGCAGTCTTCTTGCTTAAACTGTAGCAATCTATTGTATTAAAAATAATGTTGTAAATTGCTTGAAAACTGGAACATAAATGCATAATTTTTGAAAAGAACGTTTTATTGTTTTGTTTTTATTAAGTGGGAAACTCGACTTAATCCACTTACTTTTGTTTTCTTTATATTTAAATACCAAGAACATTAAATTTTATACTTTTATTACAACAAGTATTTTATTAATATTGTGATTACATATACAAGATATTAAAACTCACATAGAGTCATTACAAGTTGCCCAGATAAAGAAAATTATTTTTTTAATTAATTTTTTGAAAAAAAAATCTTATTATGACTGACAAAGTAGAAAAAATTGTTCTCCATATTTATTTAAAATTTTTATGTACCAACGACTAAATACAAATCAATTCTCAATAAAAGCAGTTTTTAGGGCAAATAAACGGTTAAAGGAATAATAACTAACAAACTTCATAATTTATAAATGATTTCTCTATTCTTTTTAAATAATTCGCGAGAGGTGATTCATTGCCCTGGCCACAATATATAAAAAAAAATTTATGTGTTAAAATATATGAAGTATTTTTAAATTTTTACTGGATTATCTATATAGCTCAAAGTAAAAGTTTAATTTTTTAGTTCAAACTAAGAAATTAAAATGATAAATGATGCACAAAATCTATAAGCTAATAAAAAAGGAAGGGAAGAACAAAGGAGAAAGGAACTTGGAACCATGCGCAAAGGAATCCGAACGTCCCTCGATGCTACCACAGACTGTATATCGTACTTTAAATCACAATTTCTTATTGAACAAAACAGCTCTTTTCTTTTGTTGTTGAGGATATTTTATCACCAACATTATCTCTAGCATATTTTAAAAACAATATGTTTTATTAATCATAATAAAAACTAATTTGGAAATATTTATATTTTGAACTATATTCGTTTGATTTTGATGCTTGTTATGCAAAACAGAGTTGATCAATGATTTGCAATTTAAAAATCCATGCACAAGTTCAAAACATATTATACAGGGTGTACACATTAACTATGTACAATAAATTTGACAAGCGATTCCTTAAATAATTTAAGGACAAAAAGTGAAAAAGTTCAATTAAAAATGTGTCCGCAACAGCCTTGTTTATGAGATACAGAGCTTAAAAATAAAATAGAAAAATGGGTTTTCTAGAAAATCTTAAATATTATTTATCCAATCTTGTTGTAATTTGGCATTGTAATTTATACTTGTAACGTGTTGATTTAGCTTTAGTTTGATTACATTTTTAATTATTTTAAGTCCAGTGGCATCCTTGGCGGTAGCTAAACACATTTTTTGACTAGAAAAATGCACGCCTTTGACTTTTATGGATTTTTTAAATTATTCTTATATAAATCAATTAAAAATACAGCTTTTTTGTTTTTTTAATTTTTTATGAGTCTTGCTTAGTGTTAGAAAAAAACTAAATTCATTTAACAACATATCTCTAGACCACACTATTCAGAAACATAGGAAAAAGTGTCTTTTGTAAAATGTCTCTTAATCTTATCTTGTATAATTTTTAAAGTAAATATCATTTAACAGCAAAAATATATTTTAATAAACGCTAAATTAAATTAAATTAGCTTACATATTTTATTTTAGTATACTTATTTATTGTTGTTGTTGCAATATATATAAAAACTTTTCATGTTTTTTGTGTGGTTTGAGGAAGTGAAATAATGTGCATTTAATTTTTTTTCTTAAAAACGAAAAAAGGTAGAAAAAAATATAAGGTAGAAAAGCTATACCTTTGATTAATTGATCCAAAGAGAGAAAAAAATCACAAAAGTCAGTGGCCTGCAAAAGTCTTGTCAAAAGTATTGGTTTAACTATCGCTCGAAATGCCACTGAACTTAAAAAAAATAATTAAACTAGAACTAAATCAACATCTTACTAGTATAAATTACACCGTCAAATTATAATAAAATTGGATAAAGGATATCTAATATAATTACAGAAAAAAACTATTTGAGTTTACCACCCATCCCGTTAACGAAGTCGTTGGGGACACATGTTTATTTGAGATTTTTATCTTAAAATTAATCAAAGAATTACCTGTCAAATTTGTTGTACATACACTCTGCATAAAAGCGGTCCCGGTCCAGGTTTTTCAACCAGAAGAAGGATAGAAAGGCTTTTACCCAACTTTTAAATAGTTCCATGATTTTATTTGTTGCAATCTACTGCAGGGATATGGGTATAACGATTAAGGGATATAGATAGGAGGGATATGGCATGAAATGATTAGTTACACTAAATGCTTTTTTCGGTTCAATGAATTAAGTAATTCGTCAATTACTGCTGCCATTGTTAATCCTAGATATCCTAAGTAGCCTGATTGAAAACCAAACTGGTTCAAGGAAGTGTATAATATGTAATATCATATAAGTATATTTACACTTACTTTTTATTCTGTAGAGGAATATTATTTATGTAGTGGTACAACGAAAAGCGAAAGGCAAAAATTAGCTCAAAACATATAAATTCAAGATGCATCATGTACTGCTATATTATAATTAGCATAGGGTATGTTGGAATCTGACTAGAATATTACAAATAATTTTTTAAAGAGTTTTTTCAGGGAAATTATAGAGACCCTTGATACTTTTTCATTTGAACAGATACATTAATAATCAGAGGATATTTTAAATTAATAGAGCGAGGACTATTACCATATGCTGTTTTCAATACTTAATATACTCATGAATTTTTATTATCAATATCAATAAAATTATGATTTAATCGTAAAAATATATGTGCGTGAAAGTAACCTTATCACTGAGCAAAGCGCTTATATTTTCATCGTCAGGTTCATTTCTGTTGGGTTTTCCAATTTCGGTCTATATTGATCCGTATTTGAAGGGAATATCCCGACATACATGAGATATAAAATAAGAAATAGGAACATAGGACGGATGAATTTTATAGGTTTATGCGTCACACTAATGCAATATATTACCTTACGGGGTTTAATCTGAAACCAGACAGGCATGCAATAAAGGTTTATAATGAATTTGAAATCATAGTTAATAAAAATATTAGAATAAGAATTGATAATGTATTTTATAAAATAATTATTTAGAATGTAATTATTTATCTGTAGATTAAACAAGTATAGTGAAATTTACCGTTAAGGATGAAAATACTGAATAGTTACGAGTCAGTTATAAGAATAAGACTGTAAACATTCAAGCATCAGATTTTAAATTCTGATGTCATTGCTAAACCTGATAATGATAATTATTTCAATTAAAACAATACATTTGTCAAAAATATGTACTAAATTGCAATACACAATAAAATACAAATACAAATTTTAACATACATAAACCAAGAGAAGCAAATGCAGATACAGAAGAGAGGCAAATACAGATTTTGTTACAGCAAACTTTATGATGGTTTTAATATTTTTCAAGTATATAAAAGGTATTGTCACATAACGGGCGTTGAAAATCCAGTATTTTAGATAATTTTTATGTTCTCAAATATATACAGTTTTAGAATAAAAAGGTCAGAAGGAAAATAATACAGAAAAGGAACGAGACATAGGAAAGGCGATTTACTCCCCTCAAATGCTATTTAGGAGGTACAAAAAGCACCGAAAGTTGTAAGTTACGGAAATCAATGCGCCAAGATAATGAAAAAGTATAATATCGCCCATACCACCTTCCATACCAGCTGACTGCAATGTTTCAAAACTGCATTAATACTGACCAAATATCATAAAAATGGAGACTGTCATATCTGACAATACTACAAGTGTAGTAAGGAAAACTATCACAATTATAGCGATATTGCAGTTCAGGTGAAAATATCCATAACTGATAATTTGTTCTGTGTAACACAACTCTTAAATAAGATGTCGGCAGTTAGTAAGGAGATACATTTAGTATTTGTCGACCTGAAGAAGGCATACAACAGCCTGCTACTAATGGAGTTATAAAAAGCTCTACTAATAACAAACTTAAATATAAATATTATAAACGCCGTATAAAGCCTATATGAAAACTACCAAGTTAAAATCAAAGTCGCAAATAACATCTCGTCAGGATTTTCTTTAAGTAAAGGACTTGAACAGGGGTGCTGCCTTTCACTAATAAAGTGGAAATGGAAATGTTCCAATGTGGCGTAGCGTTTTAATTTTTTTGGTGGCTTTTATAATGTAATAATTTAATACTGTAGGAACAGTACTGATTGAGAGATCTTGCGTCTAATTAATGGCATTGTAAAAATAAGAACCTCTAGATAGCGTTAGCTGTTCTTCGCATTGAATTCTAAACAATTTACTGGAATCAGGTTGCTTCTCTCTCTCTCCCTCTCTCTCTCTCTGTCTCTGACTAACGTGATTTTTTTAGCTGTCTGTCTTTGTCATTGGTCACGTACGCCATGCTCAAGGATTAACTTCCGTATTGGCATTTTCGATACCAGGCTGTTGTTGCCATTGTTTTTCCTGTAATTTAAATACTTTGCATTTTGGGATTAGATTGATTTCCGTACTAACTGCAACTTAAATATAAGCAAGGCAACGTTGTATTATCAATTCTTGTAAAACTGGGACTGCATGGGATTATCTATCGAAGAGGTACCCGGAAATTGCGTTTTGGCTTTCTTTTCAAATAATGTAGTTAAAAAACCAAAAATCTAGATATAAATATGGTTACAGTGGACATCCTGCGTAACTATTCCACATTGTACACACTTAGTTACGCTGATGATTAGATCGTTGTAGCACAACATTCTGATGATATTGAGTTTTTGACTGATATGTGGGGACTTGAAGTGAACATTACTAAAACAGAATATCTGATGATCTTGGGAGGACTTTAGCATGAACTAATTTTGGAAAGCTAAAGAATAAAAAACTGCTAGAAGTATAAAAATCTAGGCGTAAATTTTACCAACGATGGAACCTTAGACGATGCTAATAAAGATAGGAATATCCAGGGAAGAAAAGCTATCGATGTTAGTCATTATCCTTTGGCACCAAAAATTAAAAAAATCATATAGATGACACCATTGTGAAAAGCATCATTAATTACGCCAGCGAGATAAGGTCACTTAAAAAAAGATTTAAAAAAACCTTAAAATCAACGAAAATGGATTTTTGAAAGTGTTCGGCAAGAAGGTCGAAGCTTAAAAGAATCGGAAATGATCGAATATGTGACAATATGGGAGTTCGACACAGTATGATAGATAACATAATAATGAGACAACTGAAATGGTGCGGCTTTGTCCAGAGAATGGCACACGCGCTACTGCCAAAAGAGATAATAATGTGGACTTCAGCAGGAAGAAGACAGAGAGGAGGTCTAAGGAGAAGCTGAAACGAGGGAATACTTGAACGAAGAGAAAATAAGAGACAAAAGTTTGGAATAAAACCTTTGGGTTGATCGAGAACAATGGAGACCTGGAGTTGGAAGACGTCGGAGAACGTTTTAATTGTCGAATATACCGAATTTGGTCCATGCTTTTATCATAGAAAAATTGTAGTTTGGCCTTTTCAAAAAACATATATAACAAATATAGATATTGTATAGATATTGTAGTCTCACCCCTCAAAAAAACATCCCATATTTTAGCACGTGATCCTATGTTAAATACGATATTTATTATTCTTTTGTTTAGGTTTGCATAGACCGCGTGCTTATTTTTTACTTTATGCATATGCTGCTTAGTATTTTAATCATTACTTGGTTTTGTTTGATTGAGTCTAAGCCTATAATTATTAATTAAAAGAAATGCACCTTCATTTAAAATTTACACAACTATGTAAGTTATAGTTATTTAATTTAAATAAAAACGATATTGAACCTTCATGCGGTTTGTCTGCAGCTGCTTTTTTCAGGCCGGAATGATTTTCATCCAGGCGGTTTATCCGAGACCCCTTTCTCGATGTCAGAGAAACCGATTTGCATTTTGCCGGACTTTTTCATCTGGGTTAGAGTAATTTGTGGTGGTACCCTAAATGACACTGGTAGACTGAAAGACTCGCTTAAACATACTTTTTCATACTGAATGATATTTCCATTGTAGCTTTAAATGTCTAAACATTGAAGGAAAGCACGTGGTCACTGAAGCTCAAATGCTCACATGAGGTAACGCTTATTGGCATTATTTGCCTTTAACCCGTTAAATTTAATTTTTAATATATATTTAATGTATTTAAAACTTCTCAAAATAAATACTAATATTCCTACACTTATTTGATAATACATTTATGCTTACAAATTTAATAAAAGACTAAAGTTTAATAAAGACCCTTATAGGGAAAGTTATAAATCGTTATTTTCAAGAACTGTACTTCAAATAGCTGCCGTGTCTTTTATTTTAAAAGTTTTGACCCGGTCCAACGACATCAATTTATATGATTTCGTTCAACGCAGCGTACGATAAAACTTTCGAAAACTTAAGTTTAATGGTAATTAGAAGTTCAGCTAAGGAGCTCGCTATCTTATATTTATTTATACTTCTAAAAAGTAATCTGATTAAAATTAAGCATAAAAAGTTTACATTTTAAATATATCATAAAAAAATAACTAATATGTTATGTTTTCTATTTTAAAACTGAGTTTGCTTATATTGCATAAAAAGTATGTTGTTATGGTTTTTAGTTGGAAGATACGTTTACATAGGTGTTAAGTCCCTCTTGAAAATTGAACCGAAAAAAGAAACCGTGAAAGTTGAACTAAATAAAAATAGGAACTGTTAAATATTGCTGTTTGCATCCCTGCCCACTGCAGGGTAAAATA